>NC_139947.1:5542258-6177258 GCF_963454915.1 Gymnoscopelus microlampas | reverse complement strand
TTAGACCTGGAACGCATCCGTGTCACTTTAGATATCTTTGGCTATGCAGATATACAAGTTCATAGCGCGGCACTGCCGCGCTATGAACTTGTAGATCTGCTATTTTTGAAAAATCGTGAACATTTATTTTTTATATTTTTTTCCGAATTTTTTTTAGGATTTTGATTTTTTTTAGACGCGGCCTCAGGTCTTAATGGGTTAATTCAAGTGACATTTTGTTACCAGTCAAAGTCAACAAAATTGACTACTCCTCACTGTTGGTTGAGTGTAATGTTACTGATCTGGGATCTGATCCTAGCGCTCCTAACTATTGGGTTGATTGCAATGGTGCCCATCTAGGATCCGATCCTCGTTCAGATAAAGGACTAGAATATTATTATTCTTAACGACTGGGCGGGAACAGATTCCAGGTCAGTCAGTGGAAGGTCTCTGTCGACAGCAGCTGTTGACTGAAAGCTGACACTGAGCATGACAGGAAGTGAACAGGTTGAAAGCAGGAAGCTATTTTAAAACCAGGGATGGGTATAGCTGCCATCAGCGGCGCACAAAATGGGCACGTCGACAGAAGTAGGCGGGCTGACACCGACTTCCATGTGGAAACTGACCATGTGCAGTTTCTAAATAGTTTCTCTCTGATTCTCACCCTATCGGTATGCAGCACGGCCGGGTCTCCGGGCAGCTTGTTTTGGTGGTGTGGGCTGCCTCAGATGGGCCAATCACAAGCTTGGTCTCAACGTGTCTATTTACGTCGACCCGCCCGTTTGTGTTGACAGTGACAGGCCCGTGCGTCTGACTGCAGCTACTTATGCAGACAGATCAGCTTATAATAATAATAATAATAATAATAATAATAATAATAATAATAATAATAATAATAATAATAATAATGATAATAATAATAATTATAATAATAATTATAATGATAATAACACTAATTAATAATAATAATAATATAATAATAATATTAACTATTAATAATAATACTCATAAAATATAGAATAACTTAATAATAGCGATAATAGTAACAATATTAATAATAATAATACTCATAAAATATATAATAACTTAATAATAGCGATAATAGTAAAAACAGGTGTTTTTACCAGTAATGTTATTTAATAAACAGTTATTTCTTAATGAGTGTAACAGTTATTATTGGTATTAGTATAGTTACAGGTTATTACATCTATTGTATTGGTGCATTTAGGGTAAATATTAGCCTGTAAATGAAACAGTTAGTGAAAATGTTACAAAAAAACCCCAAAGAAAACCTAGTTGATTAGTTTGATATGATGTTGATTTATGTGAAGAGCCTGTCTGCTGCTACTTATGCTTAATTTATACTCCATCATACCACATGTCTAGTGTCTGACAATTGCAGATCTACAAGCTTACAGAGCATCACATTGTGAGCTTGTAGCTCAGCAATATTTGGCGTGTGACATGTTGTACAGTGATGTACAAATCAGGCTTGATTCATCTCTCTCTCTGTCTGTCTCTATGAAGGTTGGTGACATGCGATTCAATGTCAATGTACAGACGTGTCATCGAATGACATCACGCCCACATGCCAATAGACTGACACATACGGGTCAAGACTTTTCAGTTCCTTTCCTTTGTTAAACATCACAGTGGAACGAATAAGGCGGTGAACCTAAACAAAAAGGTCCAAGGCCAAAAAGTAAAATCAAGTGACATTTCAAAAAAGAAATTGAATAAATTACCAAAGTAGCAGATCTTCAAGCTCATTGCTTTGACCTTAAAGATCGGCTATTTTCGCTATTAATCGTATGACGACGCACAGTATAGGCTTAAGTGGATACAGGCCAGGGCCTAGTTGGAAAACAAGTTTGTTGTCGCTGGATTTGCTGCTACAACACAGATGAATGGAATAGATCAGAGAGAGAGAGAGAAGAGTCTGTGGTTTTCCTTTGCGTACCCGCGGTGACACATCAACGATGCTGCCGCGGCTAAATTCACCAAATGTCACGATTAACACGACACGGTTGATTGAGTCCGGTCTGAACTCAACTTAACACAGTAGTGTTAACAGCGTGTGTCTCCCTGTGTCTCATTGTGCTCTCTCTCTCTCTCTATCTCTCTCTCCCTCTCTTTAACTCTACCTCTCTCTCTCCTTGTCACTCTATACACCAACATTAACACATGACCCAAACATCTGTTCCTTTCTGTCAGGAAAGAGGAGGAGGAGAGTGAGAGAGAGAGAGACAGAGAGAGAAGAGAGGTAGCATTGAGGGAGGTAGAAGAAGCAAATGAAAAGAGAGAGAGAGAGAGAGAGAGGGGGTAAGAGGGAAAGGGTAGAGAGCTAAAGAAAGACTGAGGATTCTAGAACTGTGAATGAAATTCTGCTCCTGTTGTGTTACTCAACCTCCTACTACACTGTGTGTGTGTGTGTGTGTGTGTGTGTGTGTGTGTGTGTGTGTGTGTGTGTGTGTGTGTGTGTGTGTGTGTGTGTGTGTGTGTGTGTGTGTGTGTGTGTGTGCGTGTGGTGTGTGAGAGGAGAGAGTGTGTGTTTGCATGTTTGCGAGAGAGTGATGAAAGTGTGTGTGTGTGTGTCTGTGAGATAGTGGAAGTGTCTAGATGTGTGTGCGTGTGTGTGTGTGGGTGGGTGCGTGCACGTGTGTTGTGTGTGTGCGTGCACGTGTGTGTGTGTGTGTGTGTGTGTGTGTGTGTGTGTGTGTGTGTGTGTGTGTGTGTGTGTGCGTGCACGTGTGTGTGTGTGTGTGTGTGTGTGTGTGTGTGTGTGTGTGTGTGTGTGTGTGTGCGTGCACGCATGTTTGCGCGCGTGTGTGTAGGGGTGTGCGTTTCAGAACTCGTGCACACACACGCAAGATACTGTAACTAGACGATAGTATATACTGTATTTTGACATGAGGATTAGATGTTTGTTATCTGCCTTTGATTCAGTGTTTGTGTACATTTTGTACATTGTGTCACTGTTGTGGGGTTGTATACTCTGTGGGGTGTGTGTGGGTATTAACTGAAGGATTATCTAACCAGGACCGTAGACCTCTTGAGATGTGTCTCACCTCTCAAACAAGAGGGCTCCGGGCTCCAGTACACCTCTACCAAAGGTAACTAAGGTAACAATACTACAGGTAACAATATACTACACCTCTACTACAGGTAACAATATATGACAATACTACAGGTAACAATATACTACAATACAACAGGTAACAACAATATACTACACCTTAACTATATAGGTAACAACAATATAATGCAGTACACCTAAACTACAGGTAACAACAATATACTACACCTTAACTACAGATAATAGTAATATACTACACCTTAACTATTGGTAACAACAATATACTACACCTTAACTCGGTAACAACAATATACTACACCTTAACTATAGGTAACAACAATATACTACACCTTAACTATATAGGTAACAACAATATAATGCAGTACACCTAAACTACAGGTAACAACAATATACTACACCTTAACTACAGATAATAGTAATATACTACACCTTAACTATTGGTAACAACAATATACTACACCTTAACTCGGTAACAACAATATACTACACCTTAACTATAGGTAACAACAATATACTACACCTTAACTATAGGTAACAACAATATACTACACCTTAACTATAGGTAACAACAATATACTACACCTTAACTATAGGTAACAACAATATATTACACCTTAACTAGGTAACAACAATATACTACACCTTAACTACAGGTAACAACAATATACTACACCTTAAATATAGGTAACAACAATATACTACACCTTAACTACAGTACAGGTAACAACAATATATTACAATACTACAGGTAACAATAATATACTACACCTTTACTACAGTTAACATTATACTACACCTTAACTACAGGTAACAACAATATACTAAACCTTAACTACAGGTAACAACAATACTACACCTTAACTACAATTGGGCTGTTATTTAAATACGTTAGTGCGCTCCCGAACAGCAGCAATACCGACAATATACTACAGTGCTACAGATGACAACAATACACTACAATACTACAGATTTGTTGTATTGTGGTGTATTAAATGGTAACGCTGTTTTTGGTGGAACTGCATTCTACATTCAAGTTGTATTCATTAACAGTATTTATGGACATTAACCACATGTATACTGATTTGAGTTGTATTTGAAAAGTTTACATAAAATTGGTTTGACCTTTGGCTGTGAATAAAAACACATGTATTGGAAAATGGAAAATATGGAACATATATTGCCATATTTACAGACACATGTATTGTGGAGAAAGTAACACAATATAATAAGCATAATATTAATTACACAACTATAACACAAACTGAGAAAAAACAGAGAAAAAAGATCTCCAAGTAAGTTTGGTGTTGGGTGTTGTGAGCTGTGTGATGTGACATTCTAAAGATGACAATTGTGACACATAAATACCAGAATTAAAGCAGAAAGACCATCTTCATGGCAACGTTCATTTGATACCTATTGACTCAGTGACTAGGCACTATTTAGTGTTTTAGTCATAATTTGAAATGCATACATTTTTGTGACATTTGTTTTCACATAATAATAATTAGAACATAATATATAATTTTAAGAACATATTAGTGCAATGTATTTATTGAATGATCAGTAGGCTTGGCCTGCTTGCTTGATACATGGACACTGTTTGTTGAAAAATGGAATAACAGACTATTCACATCTTTTTATTAATAGCAATTAAAATAAGTGAAATAAGTGTAGAACTGTGAGTACTATGTATTGTTCGACTGAAATTAAGTATATTTTGTAGCAAGTGACACCATTGTACAGGGTTCAATTTGTGCAAAAAAAAGAGAGGGAAAAGAAGGACATTTTCTAAAAAAAAAACTTAAAGGAACACATTACCCATTTACAACCTTATCTTCATATAATTAGTCCTCACTAATATTATATATTACTGTAAAATATGGCACTAATTATGTCTCACTCTCTGTCTCAGAAGAGGGCTGTGGACAGTTCAGAAACCTGCCTACCAGTTACATCATCGATGGGGATTCCAAGCTAATAGAAGACAGCTTTTTTCAACAGACGATGTTAGCATGCTGGAATAGAAGCCATTGTTCTTGGCATTAATACAAAAAGTAAAAAATCTTGTTTGAGATGACCAAACCTATCAATAATGTCACTGGTAGACAGGTTTCTGTCCACAGGGCGCTAATGAGAGTAGACACTTATAATGAGCATTATTGAGGACCAGCTATATGAAGATAAGCTTGAAAATGGGTGGTCCTTTAAGCCCTGTATACATATTCGTGTGACAAATAGTGAAAATAGCAGATCTACAAGCACACGATACGACACATGTCAGCTTGTAGATATGCTATTAAAACAAATATTTGATGTGAAACACATTTGACAAATTTTGAAAATGTTTGACAAATTTTGAAAATGTTTGACAAATTGTGACAAATTTGCCCTAAATAGGGACGCCAAGGTTATGTTAAATAAATTGTGATATTATCAAACATACTGTACGTTTCATTTAATTAAGTCTGGCTTATCCATCAATGAGCAGAGGGGGGGTGTCAAAAGCAGAGGCCAGGATTCTGGGGTTACAGTTGATAAAATGTCTGCTATTGATGGAAAGGCTTCCTAAAACTAACATGGCACACGCTGAGGAAATGTTCCTACTGTATGTTTAGTGTACACAGAAACATTATACACTCACAGTACTGCACATGAAAAGACACGTAGTATGGCAATAGAGCATGTTTAACCAAAGAAACCTTTTCCAAAATAAATGCTGAACTAAAGTTACTAATGACGGGCAGGATTTCATTGCAAATCTGTTTCATATATATATATATATCATCTTAAAATAACGTTCAAATAGTAACTTAAATATGTTTGTGACATCTTAGTCTTTTCAAATGCTAGTGAAATGTATATACTGGATACATTTATCGCCATCATTCCCGTCATAATCGAAAATGTAAGGCGACAAAGTGCTTTTTTGGTGACAAACTAATTTAGTTTGTCACCAAAAAAGCACTTTGTCGCCTTACATTTTCGATCTAAATTAACACTGCTGCTTGACCATAAACTACTGATAAACTAACTCTTAGAACTCAAGTAATCTACAAACACTGACGACTCAAAATAAATGGAGAACTCAGATAAACTACAAACGCAGAGAACTTAAATCTTCTACAAAACAAACAATATGAAGTAGTGGTCGACCAAACCAAGTAGTGAAACTTTTATCTCCCATTCCATGACATGTATTTTGTGCCACAGAAGTATTATGGTTATCATGCAGTAACATTATGGAAGAGTTACTGTTGATATGAAACCTAAACCTTTGACGTCGTAGAGTTGAGGACAGAGGATCAGAGAACAGATGACATGCATTTCAACACACCTCACCTCACTACTACACCTCACTCACACACACACCACAAATCTCTCTTTTCTCTCTCTCCATCTCACTCTCCTCTCTCTCTCTCTCTCTCTCACTGACTCTCTGTGTCTCTCTCTCTCTCTCTCTCTCTCTCTCTCTCTCTCTCTCTCTCTCTCTCTCTCTCTCTCTCTCTCTCTCTCTCTCTCTCTCTCTCTCTCTCTCTCTCTCTCTCTCTCTCTCTCTCTCTCTCTCTCTCTCTCTCTCTCTCTCTCTCTCTCTCTCTCTCTCTCTCTCTCTCTCTCTCTGACTCTCTCAATTGTCTCTCTTTCTGCCTGTCTTCATCATCCTGTATGTGTTTCTCTTCCGTTTTCCTTTTTATCTGTCTCTTTAAGTTTTCTTCCTCCCCTAACCTACTGATGTGTGTATGTGTGTGTGTGTGCGTGTGCGTGTGCGTGTGCGTGTGTGTGTGAGTGTGTGAGTGTGAGTGTGAGTGTGAGTGTGAGTGTGAGTGTGTGTGTGTGTGTGTGTGTGTGTGTGTGTGTGTGTGTGCGTGCGTGTGTGAATTTAAAAACTTTGCGTAACATGTCACATATGTCTGTCTGTCTGTCTGTCTGTCTGTTTCTCTGGGAAAGCATAGCCCATGTATCCAGCTCCAGATGAATGATGTGTCTGTCTCTCGCTCTGTGTATGTGCTTGTGCGTGTGTGTATGTGTGTGTGTGTGTGTGTGTGTGTGTGTGTGTGTGTGTGTGTGTGCGTGTGTGTGCCACAGGTCCAGGCCTGGCGTTCATAGCGTACCCCAAAGCCGTGAGTTTGATGCCGGTGGCTCCTCTCTGGGCCGCACTGTTCTTCTTCATGCTGCTACTGCTGGGATTGGACAGCCAGGTACACACACACACTCACACACACACACACACACAGACACACAGACACGCACACACGCACACACAGTTCCCCTATGCCTCAAAGCTGACCGGGCCTTTCTGTTGCTGCACCTAAACTTTGGAATAATCTCACATCCCACACATTAACACATTCCATGCCAGCGTTTAATCTCATAATGTACTCACCAGTGCCAGTGTTTTATTGTTGTTTTTTTGTTTTTTTCACGTCGCCACAGACCTCGTTAAATTCCTTAAGATCGAGCGTTAAACTGTTTGTAAACACACAGGCGATCCGTCTGAGTAGACCAGCGAAAACCGCTTCGAAAACCGCCATCTTGTAGTTACAACGGTTTATGTTAAACAGCGATCAGCGACGAGAAAAACTACAACCGAGAAAATGGCGATTTTGTGTCCGGTTTAGAGTGGAAGCGGATGGGATCCGGAATTTCCGGATCCCGGATAATTCCGTTTCCGGTGGTGCTACAATGAAATGTGTCGTGGCGAACGAGGCCTACAATGAAATTTCAACCTGTGAGTAAAAAAAAAAAAAACACCACTTCGCGTAGATCTTTTTAAATGTGCTATACACACACACACACACACACATGCACACACAGCCACCTCGCTCTCACTCTCTCTCCGTCTGTGTCTCTCTCTCTCTCCAGTTCGTGGGTGTAGAGGGGTTTGTGACGGGCATTCTGGATGTGTTTCCGGTGACGTCAAAAAGATACCATCGCTACCGACACCAGATCGCCGTGGCGATCTGTTGTATACTGTGCTTCATCATCGACCTCTCCATGATCACACAGGTCAGTTGGCTGTTGGATGATTAGTTCATGTTTTGATTGGTTGATTGGTCAATGTTTTGATTGGATGATATTTTGATTGGTCTATGCTTTGGCTGATTGGTCAGATGTTTTGATAGATTTATCATTCGGTTCGTTAATGTTTTGATTTGTTCATTGTGTTGGGTTTTATTTATGGGTTTTGAATGGTTGACATCTTGATTATTTAATGATTCAGTTGGTTAATGTTTTGATTGGTTTGATTGGTTAATATTCTTTTGTTGGTTAATGTTTTGATTGGTTAATAGTTTTGGTTGGTTGATGTATCGACTCAAAATAAATTAGCCATTTTATAACTGACATTAACAACAGACCATTTAAAACTTATATTAAACAGTATGTCAATAAAAATATATAAACATATATAAACTACTGTATATAGACCATCATCTGTGTTAAGACGCCACAGTGCTTAATAACATTTTCTCCTCTGTGTGCAGGGTGGAATGTATGTGTTCCAGCTGTTTGACTACTACTCCGCCAGTGGAATGACTCTACTTTGGCAAGCATTCTGGGAGTGTGTGGTGGTGGCCTGGGTTTATGGTGAGACACACACACACGCACACACACACACACACACACGCAAACACACAGACGCACGCACGCAAACACACGCACACGCGCGCGCACACACACACACACACACACACACACACACACACACACACACACACACACACAGTCTATACACAGTACATAATGCACAATATGTGTGTGTGTTACAGGGGCTGATCGCTTCATGGATGACGTGGCTCGTATGATTGGCTACAGACCATGGCCATGGATGAAATGGTGTTGGTCTTTCATCACTCCCTGTGTCTGTCTGGTAAGATAATAATAATATGAATAACACGGCTGGTTAACTTGTTCGTTATAAAATGGTATATACCGCATGGCGGCTTTGTAAGATATTGTAAGATTTATTCAAAAACTCACATTTCTTACTTAAGTTAAAGTATCAATACTGCAATACAGAAATACTCTGTTACAAGTAAAAGTCTGGGATTCAAAATGTACTTAATTAGTAAAAGTACAAAAGTATTGGCATCATAATGTACTTGTGTATCATAAAGTACCAAAACGTAAACGTACTCATTTGCAGAAAGTCCCATTTCAAGTTTTCAAATGTATATAGATCTTTTGAAAAATAGCAGATCTACAGATGTACAAGATTGTAGATCGGCTATTTTCAAATGGCCGAAATGTATATAAGGTGGTTAATGTATGTTTTGTAATAATAATCAAAATCTGCAAAGTAACTAGTAACTAATTTTCAAATAGTTGTAGTGGAGTAAAAGTACAATATTTAAAAGTACCAACTCTCTCTCTCTCTCTCTCTCTCTCTCTCTCTCTCTCTCTCTCTCTCTCTCTCTCTCTCTCTCTCTCTCTCTCTCTCTCTCTCTCTCTCTCTCTCTCTCTCTCTCTCTCTCTCTCTCTCTCTCTCTCTCTCTCTCTCTCTCTCTCTCTCTCTCTCTCTCTCTCTCTCTCTCTCTCTCTGCAGTTTATCTTCTTCTTCCATCTGTTCAACTACAAGCCGCTGACCTACAACAACTCCTATGTGTACCCATGGTGGGGAGAGGTGATTGGCTGGTGCATGGCCCTGTCCTCCATGCTGTGCATTCCTGTCAGCCTGGTCTACAAGCTCTTCAGCGCCAAAGGAACCTTCAAGGAGGTTAATAACCTAATAACTGATCATAAACTATACTCCAAAACCTCTTTCACTTCAACCAGCCCCAGTTTGATATGCATTAGGCCACAGACCCCCGTTTGGTTCCATTTGTACACTCTCAGAGTTACAGACCCATAAGGGTCCATTTGGTGCCTAATCTATCATTTAGCTGGGGACCCCCTGGAACTCCCTCAAGGACCCCTGGGGGTCCCCGGACCCCACTTTGAGAACCAATGACTTATAGCACTAAATCTGAGTGTGTACACATGGAACTGGATCAGATTTCTGTTATCATCTCGTGTTTTGTTATTATTAACCCCTAACGACAATGTACGCCGCTGATGTTTTCCAGCGTTGGGCGCATCTGACCACGCCTGTGTGGGGTCATCACCACCTGGAGTACATGTCCCCCGACACCCACATGAAGTCACTGCCGTCCCTGTCCCCGGGCTCCGACGACAAGGTCATCATCTTCGAGAGCGTCATGTAGGTTCCTTCCACCAATCGCAGCGCTCCGTCCCTCCCACCACCTGACAACATCCTGCCGCCCCCCCACCCCCACCCCCCAACCGGGCCTGATCCAAGACGACCTTCTGTCCCACGGATCATACGGATTTGCAATGGATTGAATTATTATTGCCAGGTTTTTATTGTTGGATCAACGTAAAACAACACAAGCCAAAGACAAGCCATTTCATTGGAAAAGTGTTCTTCAAGCTGGTAACACATTTGGCTGATTTATATTGAATGTGTCTTTATTTTATTTCATATTTTTTTAAATAAGGCCGATTCTAAAGACGCCTTCTAAATCCTAACCTACGTTTTCTGAAAATCTAAACATTTTTAAACATTTTTTTAAATTTAGCTTTAAAGCAATAACTAAATGTCACAGATGCTGTTTTCCGACTGAAAGTTATAACAACGTATAGGTTTAACAGATCTAAATGGGCTGGGGTAGGTAGCAATGCCATGTTGTCTTGGAATGGGGTCACGCATACTTGCACACACATGTACACACATGTACACACACACACACACACACACACACACACACACACATGCACATGCACACAGTTTCCTGTGTTGCTTGGCTATTGTCCATTAGTATCTGTGGCCATTACACATTCAGCTACATCACCATGAGAACCTCCGTCAGTTTTGATGACTGCGTCACCTTGTACAGTAACAACCACTGCAATGCTGTGCCATTCAAAACCTAAATATCTCACTTTAGTCTTGCGTCTCATTTTGTACACATCTGTAAAGTTTCATGCTCCGTGCATGTGTAATGGTCCATGTAAAGCCTAATTTATGCTTCGGCGTTCCGAAAATATAGCAGATCTACTGTAGGTCCTGCTGTTTTCGACGCACAACAAAGTATATACATGGGGCTTAAGACAGAGTTCTAAACAAGCAGACTTACTTAAACCTCTCATCTATGACCTCACACAACGCTGCCACTATCAGAACCTGAGCGTAGACCTGAAACTCATCTTATTGATACAAAGAACTGAGTTGAATCGGCCTCTTAAAATGTCAACGTCCCCAAACTCTAATCCAAGCACTTTAAAGGAGACACCCTGAATGTTGGAAGTTTGTTTCACCAACAAATTGACGTCACATAAAAAAAAAACTAAATCTCTGAAACGTAATCTCCCTTATACAAATGACCAAAGTCCTGTCACTGAGTCAATTTTGACAGGTTAATCAGTTTAGAAAGCCTATTTGTCTTGAAAGACTTGAATATTTATTATGCTGTTTGAAGCACCTAAAACTGACCCCGAGTCAGGCTCAGCTGTCTCATAGCCTTGAGCCTTGATCACCGGCTGACCTCGGATCAGTCTTGAGACATTCTAAAGCAGCCGTTGATACACACAGGGAACACGTATCAGTTCTCTGTATTTTTAAAAAGGCTACTCTGAAGGTCATTCTGTTTCAGTGGACTGTATCACGTAAGATGAGATGACATCATTCAATGTACAGATAAAGAGTCGAGTGCCAAAAGGATGTAGATTTCACCCTGCAGGGTTCAAGCTCTGACCCTCGAACCCGGTGCAGGGCTCCAGGCTGCCATATGAACCAGTTAACTGCCTAGATCAGTCCTCTGTACGTACACACAGACACACACACACACACACACACACACATACCATGGCCATCCCATACAGCTACAGACGCAGTAGGACGAATGAACTGGTCGTTAATTACCATGGTGATCTTCAGTAAACATAGGATGGTGTCATCATCATCAGTTAGAAGTATGGTTTGGGTCAACTAGGACAGACTTTGTTATACAAAAATGTGTTATTAGCCTGGTTGTATATTATTACAAACAAACGACAGAGGGAGAATGGAACAAAAGGAAGGAAGGAGAGAAAGGGAAGGGAAGGCTCACAAATTGATGCCAAACCATGCCTTGTGTTTTTGTCTTAACCCCAGTGAACCAACACAGCTGATAGCCAAACCCACAGCTTTAAACGGCTCTGGTCAACAAACCCCTCCCCTCAGCAGTCTGCAGGGGGGCGTGTCTAACATCGAACCCCTCCCCTCAGTCTGCAGGGGGTCGTGTCTAACCCCTCCCCTCAGTAGGGGGCGTGTCTAGAACTCTGTCTCTTAGCAACCACTAAAAACATCAACCACTCATTGGGAAGATAGAACAATTAGAATGTAAGATATATTAAAACAATAAAAAACATTTGCACATTGTAAAATAATATCACTAGCACTTTTTAAAAAACTGTGTTAGGAATATCAATTTTTGGTTTTGTTTTACATATTGTAAAATGAATCAGAGATTTATTTTGTTAAGGTTTTTATTTTGCTTAAACATACAGTATGAAAAATATATATTGAATAATATATATTGTGTGTTATATATTTGATGCAGTATGTAATTGTGATGACGATGATGATTTCTGACTGATCGCTCATGTTTAGCTAACGACACGCGCAGCACAGCCGTCCAAAACAAAATCTGAAATCTGCTACAGTTGCCTCGGTTATTACCATAATCTATATTTAATTTGGCCTTACATTTCCCAGTAGGATAGGAGCAGTATTAGCATTGTGCCTGTATGGCTAGCACAAAAACACACATCCTGAATATTATTTTGTTTACGTGCTGTGCTTTTAAAAAGCCCTTCTTACACCAGTGATGAGAATTGAAAATCCAACTGGCCACAAAACCCTTGTGCTTTTGTTGGCTTCAGATTCTATTGTAGTTTTGAATTTTGACATCTGTTTTTATGATTACGTTTTTTTTTTGCGCAGCAAAACCTGTGTAAACATGAAATGAATTCAGATTCCAATAGAAATCACAGTCACTGGTGAGAAGGTATTTTTTTTTGTTGCAACGTGAAGCTATAACATGAGTGATCAGAAAGACCATGTTGCTGCGATGCAGCAATTATGCCTGAATCTATATTCTGTTGTACGACCGTGTGACGCTTGACAGAAGAGCAGATCTACAAGTTAACAAACGTGTCGCTTCACGGCAGAATATAAATTGAGTTTAACGCTCATTCTGAAAGGGAAACTTTTTTTTTGTTGATTTGAAATGATCAAGTGCTCAAGTGTTTAAAGAGTTTTAGCTTTAGATGCATTTAGATTGTTTAGCCTTTTTCTCTGTGTGTTTTTATCAGAATTTACAGTATTTCCCCCCTCAGACCTCCCAAGGCTTAGAATCTCACATTAATGTTATGGTTTACCCCAAATAAAACAACCACCTTCATAGCCTGCAATCTTCTGTCCATAATGGAACCATAAAGAAAAAGGGTTTTGTTTATCTGACATGTTTTTTTTTTAAACCACATTAAGCCTGGCGTCCCCGTTTAAAATGCAGATAATATTTTCGATATTTGTAGCTTTGTGGTTAGCTTAAATACGTCAGCATGTTTCCAAATATTTTATGTCTGCTTTCAACCGAGTTCATTTTTGTGGTGACCACCAGCCAAATACCAGCAGTTCTCCCACTTTTTGAACACATGGCACAGAAATGTTTGAAATTGAAAATGGAAAGAATAAGCCAGATGTCTGCTGGCTGATGAACTGCCATTGCTGCGGTGATTTGACACCCGGCTTTTAATGCAAAATACACTCCTCCTCCTCTCCCCGACGTTAGTGAGGAAGGTTCCGTGTCTGGCTGCAAGCAGCCACGACTAACACAACACAACTCCACCTGAACACTCTCTGGGCTCACGTCCAAACTGACTGGGTTGCTGTACAGGCATAGGCTCTATGCACAGCAGCCATATTGGGAATGAATTGGGCCCCTGTCTTACTTCCTTTACAGGTGTTACCAATAATACTAATTAAGGCTCTGTTCCATTTAGTGTGGCATAGTGGTTGTCTTATTTTCAACGACCCCAGTAACTCTGAGAGTGTACAAATGGAACCAAATGGACCCTTACGGGTCCATTTGGTTCCATTTGTACACTCTCAGAGTTACACACCCACCATAAGGGGCCATTTGGGAACCAAAATGGAGTGTTTCTAGTGAGCCAACATGCACGATATCAGCACCCTGACTAGAATGGAACAGAGCCTTCATTAGTATCATTGGTAACACCTGAGAAGAGGCCCAATTTCTTTCCAATATGGCTGCTATGCATAGAGCGTATTGAAGCCACATTTAGTAGAATCTATCATCTGTGAGTGTACAAGTGAAAACCCCCTTTAACGTCTACCTTCCTTCCAAACTGAATACTGTCCATAGAGATTAATACTAATACTAGCCACTGTTAATAGTGAGATTAAGGCTAATCCCAATATTATTATAATTTATTTTAGAAAAATCACAGTAATGTAACTAAGTGCCACTGAGGTGTGTGTGCGTAGACACAGAGCTGGATATTTACAGACACATCTAACACAAGGCAGTGTTTTAGAGGGACAAACCATGTTTAAGTTTAGAATATTTTATTCCCCCCCCCCCCTTTTTTTAATATGTTTATAATTTGTTGGGGGCTTTTTTTTCTTTTCTTTTGTATGTCCAGTCATTGACTCTAGCCTGGGAGGGGCAAAAGGTGCAAAAAGTAAAACAACTTGTAAGTGATTTAAAATTTAACTTTAAAATGTATTTTACCAAAATTCATTCTGTTTGGTGTCCTCATGTCTCTCTGCCAAAACGGTTGTGGACAGTATCTTTGCTCCAAGTGAAAGGCTGCTGAACTGAGAAGATGCTAACTTTACAGTACTGTAAGACCACTCATGCCACTGTCATCTTTAAACTTGACAGTACTGTAAAAAACACTTACTGTCAGCTGTAAACCTTACCATGAAATAGGGATGGGATGATATGAAAATGTCATGTTACGATTATTATTATATATTAAATAATCGCGATTAACGATATTATCGCGATCATCAAAACATGCTCAAAACTCTTCAAATGCCACCTTTGTTAATCACTTGGGGAACATTAGCCTCAACGTGTCACGTCGTGAGTACAGAAACCAACTCAGGTCCAGTGTATGGTGGATAATTTCACTATAAATGTAAATCCCTACGATATGATTCTAGGCTCTATGCACAGCAGCCATATTGTGAAGACATTCACAGGTGTTACCAATGATACTAATGAAGGCTCTGTTCCATTCTGGTCAAACAGAGTCAGGGTGCTGATATTATGCATGTCGACTCACTGGAAACACTGTTACACGAGTAGGACTAAAATGTGGGTTCAGGGACCCTCATGGTTCCTTAAGGGGGTTCCAAATGGCCCCTTACGGTTGTGTAACTCTGAGAGTGTACAAATGTAACCAAATGGCATTTGGTTACATTTGTACACTCTCAGAGTTATGGGGGTGGTGGAAATTGAAAAATCTGAGAACCACTGTGCTACACTAAATGGAACAGAGTCTTCATTTGTATCATTGGTAACACCTGTTAAGGAAGTGAAAATATGGCTGCTGTGAATAGAGCCAA
Source organism: Gymnoscopelus microlampas (assembly GCF_963454915.1). Lineage (NCBI taxonomy): Eukaryota > Metazoa > Chordata > Actinopteri > Myctophiformes > Myctophidae > Gymnoscopelus > Gymnoscopelus microlampas. The sequence continues at coordinate 6,161,548 of NC_139947.1, read as the reverse complement.
TTGTGAGCGTTTCTATGGTGCTTGTGTATCGTCCCATCCCTACAGTAAAACTACTCATGCCACTGTCAACTGTACATTTGACAGTAGGCTACTGTAAAACCATAACTGTACATTTCTCAGTACTGTAAAACCATAACTGTAAACTTCGCAGTACTGTAAAACAGCTCATGCCTCTCTGTCAACTGTAACTGTGACAGTGCCGTAAAGCTGTTCATACTACAGTACTGTCAAGTGTGTGTTTGTGAGTGGACCGGTCAGACATTCTGCTGGGTTGGACTCTGACAGTACGTGACAACATGCAGCTTAGTTTCCCCAACAGAGTTCAGCCTAATACCCGGTAGGATGGACAACAAGGAATACGCACAACTACAACAACACAACAAGGGATTACGTTCCGACTTAACTCTCCCTGAAATATGTCTTCCCCAGTAGTACTACCCTCAGTAGTCTGTCTGTCTGTCTGTCTGTCTGTCCGTCCATATCCACACTGATGGTTGAGAAGGATACTGTCTTATCAACTCTGACTCCTATAGGTTGTATTCGTACAGGTACAGAACATCTGATAGGTTGCCATACAGTAGGTTGTCTGGTTTCCCCAAATCAACTTGTCTCTGCTCAGTGTCTTCATGTCAGCGTTAGATATATAATATGTCATTCAGGAAACTCACCACAGACTATGTGATTACAATTTAAGCATTTAGCAGACACTCTTAATAGAGTGATTTACAGTAAGCAAGGACAACACAAGGTAATACATCACACAATGATTAACTCAACCAGCTCCACATGAATGCTAAAGTTTGACTGGTTGACCTTATGACAGGACTAATGTACATTTCACATTGTTACTGACACTTCTAGAACAACTCACAACTGACGAGATATTTTTGGTTTAAACCACCAGGCCACACTGCCAACGCAAGTTCATCTGACGGCGTCTAAGTTTGATTTGGGAAACCTGCCCTGCATGTACAGTACCACAGGAGCCTGTAAGCTCAAAGAGGGTTCAAATCAGCTGTTCTGTCCTTGTAGGGAATGAAGTCCTAAGGCTTCGGACAACAGACTCTGGGCTTTTAACCTCCACTCTGGAATAAAGTTTAGCCCCGGTCTGTGTGTCCGTTCTGGTCGTACCTCGCATCAACCCGGTGTCTCGTTTCGTTACCCTTGTGTCAGTGTGACTTCCTGTAAATTACCAGTCTTCCATTCATAGCGATAGATTAGCTTATTGATTAGGAGGTAACTAGGTTCATTATTGACTGTATTAATGCTATTAATGACCTCGGGGGCTTGAAACTAACGACTTGCCACCGGACAGCGGCTGGCGAATTGTTTGGGTCTCTCTACGCTGCAAAACACCTCGTCTTCTGTTCTATTCTAAACGGCTGCTTTGGAGAATGAAGATTGTTCGAATGCCGTCTTGCGTGGCGTGGCGTTCTGGGCGTGCTCAGTGCTGTGGTGGGTGGGGCTAATGCCTAATTTATACTCTGTAGTGCGACGGTGAACTGATTCACAAGAACTGTTGATCAGTTCTTGTGACGTGCGATGGAGTATGAATTCAGCTTAAAGGAGTTAGTTTCAGGCCCTGATGACATCACCAGTGTTCCATTGCCCTTTGAACCCTGTCTGTCTGTCGGGGTACCACTGTGCTCACAACACCAACACCAACTAAAACCAATGGCAATAAAACAAAGTTCATGACAAGAAGTCACTGTTTGAATGTGTCGTTATTTGATTTGAGAATATGTATGTAGTTGTTGTGTTATGTAGATATTTAAAGGTGAGTGATGTTATTTTGTTAAAATAGGCGTTAAATAGGTATACAGGATATTCCCATCGTAATCATTGCTAGAGAATGTTTGTTCAGTAACAGGGATTTCCCCATCTCTCCAGGTCTTAAATAATAATCCAATTTATATAGCGCTTTTCTTGGTACTCAAAGTCGCTTTACACAACAGAACAAATAAAAGAAAATAATATTAAAAGAATAACTAGTTAAAACGCTAAAACTAAGCAAAGGAAAAACGTTCAAATTAAAAGGCCGAAAGGGGGATTTTAGGCAGGGAATGCAAGGGTGAAAAGTTTTTTTTTTTATATATAGAGGCTTTGATGTGAGGTGGGACGGAGTTCCAAAGGGAGGGGGCTACAACTGAGAAAGCCCTGTCACCGACCTCAGTTCCGTTTTTTCTGTAGTAAACAGAAAATACGTACATTTTCAGTTCGGGATACCAACTTCATCCAATCAGGAGAAAGAACTCATACTTCTGTATGAGGATAAACAAGTGAAATTGGAAGTAAATAAATGAGCAGACAGAACTGGAACAAAAGCGGATTAATTCTCTTCTTGGGGTTCTCTCTCCTGATGAAATTGAATGAAATTTGAAATCCACCAAAAAAAAAGAAATGTCTGTTTACTAAAGTGCTGCAGATACAGGGAGACCCGTGTTACTGAACACTTAGGCCTATAGCATGACATCTTTTATGGTTTTCAATGTCACGCAATAGCATGAGATCATGGTCAGTATCATTATCAGTACGTTTTATTTATTTGTAAAATTTGTAAAATAAATAGTAATCACAATATAACTCAAACCCTGGACGAAAACATAAACTGTTAAAATGGACTCCATACATTTTAATACAGTATGCTTTGATATTAAAAAGAAAATGTACTTTTGCATACTTATGCAATTTTAAAAGCACCTACTCCAACACTTTAACTGGAAACAAATTTGACTGAGCAACGTTCATTTGTAGTTGAGTAATGTTTCACGAGGAGTATGTATACTTTGTACTGGGGTAGAGTACTTTGGTCCACCAGTGCTGCAAGTAGAATCTCACTTTGAAGCACATAGTGATGTCCAGGACCCTTCACTGACCTGCTACATCGATATTATGTGCCCAGCAGTACCCTTAGGTCACCTGCAGGGTCTACAGGTCATTCCTCGTACCAGGTTGGGCGGCAAATTCCGGCAACAGTTGAATGGTTAGTTAGCCCGCCTGGGAAGCCTAAGGTTCGAAGTGTCCCTGAGCAAGATACTTAACCCCTAACTGCTCCCCAAAAACTAAATGGAATGCCCTACCACTGGTCTTGAGAGCTGCATCCTCTGTGGTCATTTTTAAGAACCACTTAAAAACAATACTGTTTAAACAAGCATTTGTGGAATGTTTTCGAAGTTTGTAGCTAGTTCACGTTTCATCAGGCAGGTCATGTCAATTGTTAATGATGAGGTAATCAAACTTGGCACTGCACTGGCTATAGACATATAGAGATTATGGATGATGATGGTACTGTTGTTCCCCAAATGGAAGGAAGGTTTAAGCCAGCTCTTAAACTTAGGATGTCTGCCTCCTGCCTTCCTCTGAGATGTAGTGGAGTAGAAGTAAAAGTACTGAGTGAGCAAAACCAGCTAACTCCACCTCCCTTTGGTGGAGTTAGCTGGTTTAGCAGAAAGTTTGAGGATCCAATGGAGTTAGCTGGTTTTGTCAGAAGCGCTTTTTAATGCTTTTCATTGGTTAAATATTTTTTTTACCAACACACAGACGTAAAGGGTGTTCAATGGCCCTGATTTATGTAAAAAAAAATGCAAAAGCGTCAAAATGGAGTTAGCTGGTTTCTGCCGGACAGCAACGATATATGCTTAATGCTCCCAACATAATTTCAACAACGTTTCGGCCGATGCGGCCTTCGTTCAGGTCGTCTTCGTTGACCTGACAAATGTGCGTGCACCACCTAACCGCTTTAGACTCTCCAGTCCAAACACAAATCCTTTCCCAAATATGTTAACCATTTCACTGTATGCTTTGTAATGGACTCACACCGCCACAAGAAATGTCAGTCCGGTGTGTGTACAGAAGATGAACAAAATGGAATTATGGAATTAAGACAAACAAGCAAATGTATTTCACAACAGAAAATAACTGTTAAAGTACATGCTGGTACTTTGGCTACTTGGCAGTCAAATTAACAAAACAAACATCTATTAATTATTTAGATATAGAATAAAGAATAAAGAATTTAGATAGAAACTGTTGTTTTTCCCCTCCTCCACCTCACCTCAACTGACTCACCTGTTTAGACCTGTTTGAAGAATGAAACAAGTTGACCACAGTTCCTCTGGGGATTGTTTGACTGTACTGGGAAAATAAAGATGTTGGCATATTTTAACATTTGCCAATTTTAATTAATGACATTATTTGGCACAATGTGTGAGTACACATGCCCTGGGTGTTTATCTATGAACACAAACACACACACACACACACACACACAGAAAACGCCTCAAATCATGAACACAGTGTGCGATTGCCGTGAAACTTTTGCACACATATTCCCACTAGGCCAAGGAACAAATGCCACCCTACATATTTCAAATCGGCCTTATGGTGGCGCTATACAGTCCCTCCCCCATTGCCGCACCCATCAATGATAGTGACTATAACACTAACAGACATTACTGATTGATCTTCGTCTTTCTCCCCGACACGGTCGAGGCAGAAGGCCCCCACCCTAGAGCCTAGGGTCTGCCTGGAGTTTTTCGTTGCCACTGTCGCAAAATTGCTTGCTCAGGGTGGGACTGTCAGGTCTCTTCTCTACATGTAAAGTGTCTTGAGACAACGTATTGTGATTTGACACTTTAATAAAATTGAATTCTTCAAATGCCGATTGAAGTTCAAAGAAATTGCAATTCCATTGGTGATTCTAGCACTGCATGCCTTGCATACTGCGAATCTTCTATAGTTGCATTACACATCGTAATCTTTAAAACCGAAAAATATAATTACTGGAGTCGACGGGCCGGCAGCGACAGGCCGGCAGGAGTAAACTTAAACATGTTATACCATGGCTATTAAAAAAATAGCAGATCTACAAGCTCATAGCGCGTCACTTTGCGCCATGCTATAAGCTTGTAGTTCTGCTATGTTTGTAAAAAATCCCTGGCACAAAATGTTTTGAGATGGGGGTCTGTGGCCAGATACAATTCATTTTGGGGTCCTTGACACGAAAAAGTTAGAGAACCACTGGTTTATTATCAAGGAGCATGGTTTCATATATCGTAAATATGAACTTTGGCCAAAGTCTTGCGTTTATAATCTACGTGTTCTTGTTTACATTTCCTCCGTCCGTGGAGCAGCTTGTAAGCCTAATATATATGTATATGATTAGTGAACAGTAGTTTTATCTTTTAGTCTATTTACAGGGAGTAGGTCTGTGCCACTCTGACCAGAGCGCGTAACTGACGTTGCGCCAGCGAATGTATGCATGAGTTCTACAGTAACAAAGTACTTGTACTCCCGTTACTTCCCATCTCTGACTATGAGCAGTGGTGGAAAAAGTACTCAATTGTTTTACTTAAGTGAAAGTACCCATACTGCAATGTAGAAATACTCCATTACAAGTAAAAGTCAGGAATTCAAAATTTACTTGAGTAAAAGTACAACAGTATTGGTATCAAATGTACTTAAAAGTAAGAAAACGTAAAAAGTAATTATGCAGAATGTCCCGCTTCACAAATTTTCAAATCTTTAGAAAATAGCAGATCTACAAGGTCACAATGCATCGCATCGCGTAGTGGGCTTGTAGAACGGCTATTTTCAAATGGCCGAAATGTATATAGGACCAAAGTTTTCCAATAATTGTAGTGGAGTAAAAGTATAATATTTTACTTAAGTACAGTACTTGAGTAAATGTACTCAGTTACTTTACTACTGGCTATCAGACGCGGACAAGACCGTCAGTAGGATCTCCAGGAAGATAGATTCTACAGCCCGAAGGGACAGTAGTGGGTTCTATTGGTTGTTGTTGGTTGTCAGGGCAATATCACAACCAATCGGTGGACGGGCTCTGCCTGGGCCTTGTCTTTTTTAAAGATACTTCCCCTTTCCAAGGGGTATAAATATGAACGGGAGAGCACGCCCCTTACTCCTCCCATTTAATTCCTTAAAAGGCCCTAACCATAGACATATAAAGGTAGACGCCTCCTTCGGCTCTGAAGCGTTCGTATCTCGGGCGCGCACCAGCTTCCGCCCTCAGTCGCGTGCGTCACAGAAGGGGACGTTCGGTAGGCCAATCAGAGGCCTACTGAACGTCACAGAAGGGGGCGTTCGGTTAGGCCTACTGGAGGCCCCCTTCTGTGACGCACGCGACTGAGGGCGGAAGCACAAAGGTTTTGCGATACCAGTCGCTCCAATGAACTGCAGAGGCCAATGAGGTATCTAGGTTTCTATATCTATGGCCCTAACTCCTCCTTTTTTCGCAGGTTGTTTATAGGAGTGTTACACACACTCAAAAACAGTACAGACGAGTAAGGTCAGTAGGGTACAACAGCAGTGACACAGAAATGTGTATCAAGTTCAACTGAAAATGATAAATCTTCATGTCACAAAGCGCAGTACGGCAAATAAGATGTACCAGAGTTTTTGTGATCTTACCCAAGAAGTTTAATACATAACTTTTTAAACAATCCTTTCAAACACTTTGACAGCCAACAGTGGCCGAGTAAGCAAAATAAAGCACTGAATTTTTCACATGTTTTTTGTCACATTCAACAGATCAACCTGCGAGGGGAGGAACCCAACAAATGAACACACCTTCTTTTCTCGTTGCTATGCAACTTCTAAGCAACGTTATTTTTTAAGGGTAAGAGAGTTGTGTCATTAATATGGAAATCTTTACTAGAAAACCCAAAAATATAACCATTACATTTCCCCCACAAACTGGAATGAAGAATTTTTAAAGTGGAAAAATATAAAGATGTCACATTCATATCTCAGTGGTTCTCAAAGTGGACAGTGTTACAAATGGACCCTAACAGGTGGGTCCATTTGGTTCCATTTGTACGCTCTCAGAGTTGTTATCCTTCTAATCAAAACATTTGAGAACCACCGTCATATCATAATGGAGAACATACAAAAAACCAACAACACTGAAATAACCGTTAAACTAAAGATATAATATTCAAAGCAAAACATTGATATGAATTCAGATAGACTTTGGAAGCATTCGTTAGACCAGGAGGAGTTAATGTCAACCGACTTCTGTGTTTTGGATGCAAGTTGAGGTTAATGGGCTCTATGCACAGCAGCCATATTATCACTTCCTTCCCAGGTGTTACCAATGATACTAATGAAGGCTCTGTTCCATTTAGTGTAGCACAGTGGTTTCCACGACCCCCATAACTCTGAGAGTGTACAAATGGAACCAAATGGACCCTTACGGTTCCATTTGGTTCCATTTGTACACTCTCAGAGTTACACACCCATAAGGAAGCCCATGAGGGTCCCTGGACCCCAACTTCAGACCCACTGGTGTAGCAGAGTGTTCCCAGTGAGCCAACATGCACACAATATCAGCAACCCTGACTCTGTTTGACCAGAATGGAACAGAGCCTTCATTAGTATCATTGGTAACACCTGTGAATGTCTTCACAATATGGCTGCTGTGAATAGAGCCAATTACATCTGAGGAGGAGAAGCCTTTAACAGCTTGTTAACAGTTTATGCGTTGAGCGGTCGATTACAATCCTGACACATGTGGTTCAATAACCGGTTACCACGACCCCCCCCCCCCCCACCCCCCCCACACTCCCAAGGTTGAAAACCACCGTTATAAGAGGAAAAAAATAGAAAGCTAGTTTCATGTAAACATGCTGTTGATTGACCAACACCCTCCTGAACACAAATAACTGTATAATAACTAGATTACAAGTTATCAAACAAAACCAAAACGCAACAAACCGTCATTTATAAATCTTAAAACATAGTTCAGACCAAACGATTTCTCAAGCCCGATTTATACTTTGTCGTACGACTGTGTCGCATGCCATAAGTAGGCTAAACGAATGAAAACGTTTCAAACGTGAGTCTCCATGGCTGTCGATAAATGATCACCTGTCATAGACGCGAGCTTGCGAGCTATGTAGATTTTGTTTCAGGGTGACTATTGTACAAAGAAGCATAAATGAAGCGTTACAACGTTGCAGAGAAAAATCACATCGGTCTGGAATAACCCCTTAACCCATTTAGACTGGGAAAGAATCTGTGTCATTTTTAGATTTCTTTGGCTATTCAAAAATAGCAGATATACAAGCTCATGAGCTTGTAGATCTGCTATTTTCGAAAAATCGCGAACATTTGAAACTGTTTTTGAAAATATTTTTTATAAGTGTTTTACAACAATTATATATTCAAAGATTTGCACACATTTTATATTTTTTGAATAGCCAAACAAATCTAAAAATGACAGATGCGTTCCCGCCACCAACTCTGGTTTGACATGAGGCAGAGGAGGAAAAAAAAAGTATTTTTTAATTCAAACTGTCAGTATTCTCAATTTACAGACGCATTTAGGAATTTGTCTTCCAATAACATCAGTAATTAAATTGACCAGATAATATGTAAAGTGGTGTTTTGTTAGTACCATGAAGAGAAGGAAATGAGCAAGAGTTGAGATTTAAAGCAGGGATGGCGTTTTAATTATTTTGACAGATTGGACCCAGATTTTATTGAATGCAAATACTTTGCCGAAACATTATCCAATTATGTAATTATTTCCTATCCTGACAGGATAGGAACAAGACTTGGATAATGTTTAGCAAAGTTTTGCCTGATTTAAACTTGGTTGCGTGCCGTGTCGCACACTGGAAATGCCTTGTGAGCTTGTAGATCTGTGATTTTGGGTGTGCGACACCACGAGGCAGCTAACTTAAATCAGGCATTACCATTCAAATCCGTTACTGCTGCTCGTTCATTCTAAAAAACGGGAAATGTGAAAACGTTGATGAAAACCAGGCGTGGACTATGGTCAGAGCGGAATGGAAGCGGAACAATAACAGAGCCTTTTCGTGTCCAAATATCCATGCGGTGACAAATTAAAGACAGAAGCTGGAATCGTGGTTCTGTGAATTTTACACCCTGTTCAAACAGGTTCATACACACCCCCCCACACCAACCAATCACAACGCCGATGTGATGACATCAGCTGACAGGGAGTGATGTCAGCATAACGGTACGTGTTCGGGGAGACGGTGATGAAGGGTTATGAAGAACAACGTCTTGGCAACTTTGGTCACTTCAGTTTGATTTCTTTCCCTGCTCACTCCCAGCCTAGAGAGCGAGAGCAAGAGAGAGCGAGAGAAAAGAGAGAGACAATGTATTTCAATTTGAAGTTATATACACATATACGCAGTGGTGGAAAAAGTACTCATATTTTTTACTTACAGTAAGTATCAATACTGCAATGTGGAACTACTCCGTTACAAGTAGAACATTGGAAAATACTCAAGTAAAAAAATACCTCAATTTTACTTAAGTACAGTACTTGAGTAAATGTACTTAGAGTAAATGTACGTAGTAACACCACTGCATATGCGTACACACATGTAAGTAGGTATGTGTGTGTGTGTGTGTGTGTGTGTGAGTTGGTTGTGTCAGTATGAGAGGGAGACAGTGTGTGTGTGACTGTACAGTATGTGTGTGTGGGGTATTTGTCATTCCGTTTGAAATCCAACTGCTCCACCCTGCCTGTGTGTGTGTGTGTGTGTGTGTGTGTGTGTGTGTGTGTGTGTGTGTGTGTGTGTGTGTGTGTGTGTGTGTGTGTGTGTGTGTGTGTGTGTGTGTGTGTGTGTGTGTGTGTGTGTGTGTGTGTGTTGAAATAATGGATGGTGTTGCAATCCTCTCTTCAATCCCTCCCTTATAACTTTTTAAATCTGGTCTAAACTGCTTTTATTTTTGCAGCTTATTGAGTCTTAATGTCTTTTACACGCCAGGAGCATGACGAATAAACAATCGCAAAAAAATGCGTTGGCGTATCATTCATTTCACATCAAACTATTAATGTGGTGACTGATGCCTCATTCATACAGGTTGATGTATTTTTCATACAGGTTGATGTTTCAAAAATACATTATGTTGCTTAATTGCTGCATAATAGTGGTGTTCTGTGTGGATGTACTTTACTTGACCGTACATGTGATTCAGCTACATAGACACACACACACACACACACACACACACACACACACTTTTCCAATGGAGTTTGTACATCCTGACCCACCCAAAATGTCAAAGGTTGAACACACACCAGTGGCGAGTGTGTGCGCGCGTGTTGTAATCTTTCCTGGTAAGCTTCTCATATCAAGGAAGTCGAGCACTTTATCATTCTTCAGCTGACCAGTACAACCACAGTCTTCTACTGTTGTACTGGGAGCTGACACATTGGTGTGTGTGTGTGTATACAACATGGGGTGTGTATACTGCATTTGTTGTGTATGCGTGTAGAATTGGTGTGTGTGTATTTATTCTGTGTTGTGTTTATGTGTGTGTCTGTGTATATGGGTTATATATTACTTGTATGATGAGGTAGCTCTGGTATGAAAATATGAGAGAATGTGGAATATCATCTTTTGTATTTTTGTCATGGGAATTATACTTTGTTGAAGTGAAGATTTCTTTTGACGTGAATGGAACTGTTATTTGACGGTTTTCACATGCAAACACACTAGGGCATTCACCGAATAGTCGAATATTCGAATATTCGAATATCAAAGCCACTATTCGACGTTGTAAACCGACGTCGAATAATCGCTATTATTTTTATTATTTTCATTTTTTTTGAATTTTTTTTTTAGATTTTGTTGATTTTTCTTTTTTTAACAGGGGCTTCTCAACAGCAGACAAGCAGCTATGAGCTCTTGTGTTTGTAGTTCTCCTAATCCATTCATGGTTGATTGTTGTCAAATCATTTCATACTGTATGTGACGTTGTGCCGTCACTCAAAGTGTAGTGGTGCGCTGAAACAGCAGCGCGCATGCCAGAAAGATGCCTTGTAACGACCGGACCGAAGGATGGAACTGTGGTTGTTGTTGAACATATTGTAGATGGGATAGGCTTGGAAAATCATTTGACTTATTCCAAGTTAAATGAGCTGAATTAATAAGTTTGCTACGTTTCTTTTCAACCAGAGCCGTGGTATCGCAGAGCAGAGCAGCAGCAACGCATGTTATGCTAGGCTTCGTCGTAGGAGAGTGTTGTAGCGAAAATAGCAGATCTACAAGCTCACAACGCGTTCATCCGTGAGGCAATGTGCAGTTGTACATCTGCTATGCCTGGACCAGCTGATTTGGGTTTAGACCAATCAGAACGCACAGCTGGCTTTCATTAGTTAACCCTTTAATCGCTGATTATTTTCAAGGCTCGCAAAACGGCATTTTAATGATAAAGGCTCGTTTGTATTGGATGAAAAAATTATTATATATCACCGTCGAATAATCGTATATTCGACTACTTTTAGGTCGAATAATTCGAATGCTAAAAATCACTATTCGTGAATGCCCTAAAACACACCTGATTCATTGATCATTTGAACTTTCAATATTTAGTATACTTCTTGTGGCATTTAACCCCTATACGCCCCATTTAAGAATAGCAAATATCTACAAGCTACGAACTACAAGGGGTTGTGAGCTTTTAGATAGGCTATTTTCGCAAGTGTTGCCTATAACGACATGAAAGACCCAAAATATGGACGGCAGTGTTAGGATGTGGTAGCGTTATTGGTTTTTAAGTGTGTGTAAATAAAGCTGGTTCATATGAGACACTGATAACTTCATCTCTATGGAGGAAATCTGTTTCTGTGCATTAGACCCATCCGTCACATAGGTAGAGCGGCCATCTTGGAGCCGGAAGATCCTCCTGGCTGCATGTCAAACTGTCCTTGAGAAAGACACTGAACCCCGCCTTTCAGTTCCCCGCCATGCGCTCTACCTCTTGAGCGCTACTAATGCAATGTTTTAAAAAGGGTTCATGAGAGCTTTACTGTTGTAGCCTGAGTAAGGTTGGACAAGATTCTTTATTATAATCATCATTCATTGCCCAAACGTTAAGAAAAACTGTCAGGGGCTGTGTCGTTCTTTTTTGTCGTTTTTTGAGCAGTGTAGCGTTTTGGACAGTGCGCTACACCCGTCATGCACTGAGTGAAAAGTTTAACTATTTTCTACTTGAGGCCCAGAGCGCTCTATAATAAAAAACTTGGACACCAAGAGCTCTGAAACGCGATGCTGGGAAGAGGAGGAGCGCTTCAGTGTGTCTTTACCATAGAAACGCACGACGGGGAAGCACTTTCTGTGGTTCGTGTGTAGGCTACTTGGTGTGTGTGTATAGGTCAGTGGTGTATATAGGTGATGTATGTGTGTTTCTGTGCGCATGCGTGTGTGTTACCTGTAGTTTGTCGTGTTCGCTCAGCAGCCGGTCATATTCCACTGTCAGGTTCTCAGCTTGTTTCTTCATGGCCTGAACATCACTGTCTGACTTCTGAAGAGCTGGACACACACACACACACACACACACACACACACACACACACACACACACACACACACACACACACACACACACACACACACACACACACACACACACACACACACACACACACACACACACACACACACACACACACACACACACAATAAATCATCATTACATCACATAGGCCTACATGAGAAGGCAAACGTGTGAATTACGATCAACTTGTTAGATATATTGACATGGATGTGTGTGTGTGTACATTTCTTGGTGGTGTTCAGCTCGTCCCTCAGGGTCTTCAGTTCCTCTCTCAGGGAGGTGTTCTCCTCCTCCAGATCTTCTTCTCCTCCCTTCTTCCCTCCAGCCTCTGGAAGCTGCACACCAGCATCTCTGAGCTTCTGCACACACAGGAGAGAGATATGATCAGTTCCAATGTGAGAAATCAGAGAGATCGGTTTTGATGATTTTGTGTCATAGTTTTAGTCGACGAGTGGAGGGGGAAAAAAGGAGGCAGCCCAAGAGGCTCTATGCACAGCAGCCATATTATGAAGACATTCACAGGTGTTACCAATGATACTAATGAAGGCTCTGTTCCATTTAGTGTAGCACAGTGATTTCCACGACCCCCATAACTCTCAGAGTTACACACCTGTAAGGGGCCATGTGGAAGCCGATGAGGGTCCCTGGACCCCAACTGTAGACCCACTGGTGTTTCCAGTGGGCCAACATGCACAATATTAGCACCCTGCCTCTGTTTGACCAGAATGGAACAGAGCCTTCATTAGTATCATTGGTAACACCTGTGAATGTCTTCACAATATGGCTGCTGTGAATAGAGCCTAGTACAGACCCCTGGGGAACCCTGGTCATTGAGGTATATAAAACGACTGAAGCTTTGTAGTGCAGAAGCATTGGGCTCCTCTCTAATGGAGAGTGCCTCATTACATTATACGTAATAAAATGATGACATAGTGGCCCGGGCCCAGCTGACCCCATCAGCAGAGACCAACAGGTGTTCATACCAAACGCTCCTAACCTCACTGGCCCTCAGCCAGAGACACCAGCTGCAGTGTGTGTGTGTGTGTGTGTGTGTGTGTGTGTGTGTGTGTGTGTGTGTGTGTGTGTGTGTGTGTGTGTGTGTGTGTGTGTGTGTGTGGACTATAATTGGGGGCCAAATGTCCCCCTGAGTATAGGGTCCCCACACATTTTTACCAATGAATTTCCAAAACTTTTCCAGAATATTAAACCCAATTTCCAGGCCTATATAACTATCATTCAGCGCAATAATAATAATACTCCTATGTGCAATGCCCAAAGACAGGCAGTGTAGCAAAAATAAAGCATAGAATGGTATAATTCCATTCCAAATTTCGTGCCAAATGTACTGACTAACTACGCATCACGCTGCAGGTTGGGCAGAAACCTTGTATTACCATATTTCAACTTTTTATGTTTTTGGGGTCCGGTTTGAGAACAATGATAAGCCAATAAGTCCGATGTTGGCATCAGGTTCCAAAATGACCGATACATCGGTGAGACCGACGTATTGGTCGGGCTCTAGCGGTATACATTAGGCTGCAATCACACAGCCCGTTCGGCGAAAAACTACTTATGTTACATATTTTGTGTAATGTTATACATGTTTTGGAAAAAGTTTATAAACAAAATCAATAGCCAAAAACAATGCATAGCCAAATATTTTTCCAGGACCCTTGATAAATTCCAAACCTTTTCCAGGACTGGAAAAAGTTTTTTCTAATTTCAAAATATTTCCAGAAATTTCATGACCGTGGGGACTTAAGAATTTGATAAAAAAAAAATACATTGTGGAGACAATTTTGGTCCTGGTCCTCACAAGAGAAATGATTGTTATATGGTTAAAAAGGGAAAAAAAGGATCTTCAGAGCTAGACTTACAATTAGGGAAAGATTCAGGTTGGTGTTAGGAGTAGACATTTAAAGGTTAGGTTTAAAGGGTTTTATAAGGCATTGGTTCTCAAGGTGGGGTCCAGGGACCCCCAGGGGTCCTTGAGGGAGTTCCAGGGGGTCCCCAGCTAAATGATAGATAGTTAGGAACCAAATGGACCCTTATGGGTCTGCAACTCTGAGTGTACAAATGGAACCAAACGGACCCTAACGAGTCCATTTGGTTCCATTTCTACACTTTGAGTTAAATCAACATTGATTTTACAATATAAATTGGGGTCCCAGAGATAGAAATGCCATCAAATGGGGGTCCGTAGCCTAATGCATGTCAAACTGGGGGTCCTTGAAATTAAAATGGTTGAGAATCACTGCTAGAGCCGTAAAATCTTTTCTTATGGGGGTCCCTGAAGCATATCTTTTCAAATGGGGTTCTGCGGGCTTATACTTATACTTAAGGGATTTATACTTTGGTCTCACACTGAAAACAGCCGGTCTTGTAGTAGATGGGCTATTCTTGGCTTTTAGGCTTAAAAATGTCACAGAACAAAAATGAGGCATTCATAAAATTAGGAACAGAGAGGGGATGTCCCCTCCATTCTGAAATGTTGATGTCCTCCTATGTATAGTAAACCAAACCAAACGTGTGTGTGTGTGTGTAGCAAATAGAGCCCCCACATAAGCCCCGCCCACACAGAGAGCAACTGGTGTAAATACCAAACATCTCCACTCCATCATGTTCGACTGATGCCAGCTGTCAACCTTTACGCGTGTGGAAAGCACCTACAAGTCTACAGACAGACAAAGGCTTAATTCACAATCCATCGCATGACGGTCTGGCTAGCCACAGATAGAGCTTTTTTTGGCAGTACTCTCTCTGTAGTATGATGGAGAACACTCTGGAATATGATGGTGTTCTCTTGCTAAAAAGAGCTATTTTGTGGCAAAAATTCTTGGTATTGATGATGGTGTATACTCTGACCTATGACAGTGGATCTACAACTAACAAAAGAGCTCTTTTTGACAAGAGACAAACGTCCTCATAGTACGTCGCTTAAATTATGATTTTTACCTTCTTTTTTGTTTTAAACTGTATTTTTTGTGTGTTTACAAAACAAAAAACAACTAAAATCATAGAGAAAATATCCTCAGTTTTAGTCTGTCAAAAATCTTCAATAGTAGCAAAAATTGCCGATCTACAAGCTCACAACGCATCGCAATGTGAGCTTGTAGATCTGCTATTTTTGAAGAAAATGTTACCTTGTTCAATCTCGCCCAACTAATGCATATTACAATTAAAAACTAAAATGAATAAAAAATGTACTGAACCAACGAACCCCATTTAAAAACAAAACAAACTAAACAGAAAACAGGTCTAAATGAAATAAAACAAAAACTAAATGAAACAGATAATAATAAACGTGGCAACAACGTAAGGCAGAACGCATCTATAGGGCGGGACTTGTCAGTTTATCAAAAAAACATATCTGAATGTGCTTACACACACACACACACAAGGTTGAATGAGGGCAGCAGGTGCATCATGTACTGTACCGTGAGGGGAGGGTGTGCGTTTGTGTGCGTGTTTGCTCGCTTGTGTGTGTGTGTGTTTATTGGGTTAGGTCGTAAAGGCTTCCTTTACCATCCATGTGACCGTTTTAGGCGAGGCAGTCATGTGCCGTTCCCTGGTTTCAAATCGCAGCAGCCACTGTTCCTTCTATTCATCTATCAGTCCATTCATCTATCGGTCTTTCAAATCAAGTTCTTTTATATTGTGTTTATTTTGCTCTTGTGAATTGAATAGGTGTTTCCTATCAGGGAGAGATAGGTGTTTCCTGTCTATAGGTGTTTCCTTTTACACTGCCTTTCTTATTTTCTTTCTTCCTTTTTACTGAATTCAAACCTTCCTTTATAATGTGCTTCCGTTGCTTAATGTTGTTTTGAGAAAGCACAATGAATGCCCTTGTTGCTGAAATATGCAATACAAATAAACTTGCCTTGCCTAGTATGTACCCATCCAGACATTCTGTGCAGCTCAATGGCGAGAATAAGTGCAGCATGTTCATTCAGTTCTATTGAATATAGGTTTAAAGTTTAAATTAAGGTAGTCAATTTGAGAAAAAAAAAGGTCAGTCAGAATAGTCCACATTAAAGTGAGTTGGCCTTCTCTGGCAGAGAGGCAACATATACATTGGTTTGTGTTTATATTTAAAGCCTTCAGTGGAAAACTACAACCTTGCATTACAACCATGTTAGATTGGAATTATTGACCCTATTTGACACGCTCAAATGATGCCGACATCGGGATACCTGATCTAAATGCTCCAATTTCATTGGGATCTACAATAACCTATCCTTGTAGATCGGGTATTGTGGACGATTGTTCGCCTATTTTGCCTATTATTATGAAATAAATACAGTAGCGTATTAAATAGGGATGCTATGCTAGAGTTCATGTGGCTTCACAACTTCACAGTATTAGGGGCCATCTTTCAGAAATATAATATTCCATACCACTACTATGAGTGTGACAGATAGGTTTACGTACCAGCTACACCCAATAGTATTTCTTCTCTTAAGAACCTGTTTAACGGTCTAGATTAGTGGTTCTCAACCTGGGGGTCGCATCTTGCCATTAGTATGATAGGCTACTAAGATCCATAAATAATCTCACACACCTACAGCAACACCCTTCGACCCGCAAGTGAGAAACTCAAAGGCAAGTTGAGGCACAGCTGTTTACAAAGCAGGGGGGGAAATAAATTGATCAGCCCCTATGTATATGAGGTTCTTCTGACAGACGAAAGCACACACGTCAGTGGAAAAAACGAAGATGAATCATACCAGACCCGCATCACAACGATAAATCAATGGAATTTTTCAACATAAGAGGTGGAATTGCAAGGCCAACGTCAGTGGCCACAGTGCCATTGGCTACTGGAGCTGTGTGAAGAGATGCGAATATTTTTCTCTTGGCTGCATGGTTCGACTCAAGTGTAATATTACTCCCATTGTCAAAAACCCTGTTTTAGAAAATGTACCTATACCTAAAGCAATAACGATGAACTAATATAGCCATTCTATTTAATATAGTAGTCTCAGTCGATATGTGTGCACGCACGTGTTTGTTAAGTGTGCGCACACGCACCAGCATTTGTTCATTGCGTGTATGTTATTAGATTGGCGAGTCGTGAAGGAGTCTTTTTTTGGGGGGGGGGGAATCTGTAGTGTTGTAAAGGACTTTTTTTTTATCAGCTTAGAACCATAGCCAAATGAAAGCTGGCTTTTATCTCAGTTATCCAGGCTTTTATCACCTCTCGGCTGGATTTACTGTAATTCCCTGTATTTGGGGTTGACCCAGTCCACCCTTCCTCAACTACAGATGGTTCAAAATGCAAATGCAGGGAAAAGACAACACATCACCCCTGTTCTGAATGACTTGCAATGGTTGCCAGTGAAATACAGAATTGATTTTCTTTTTAAATCTTACTTTGTTTTGATAGCTCTACATGGATTAGCGCCATAATACATCACTGATCTGCACTCCACCTTCTGCCTCCATGACACTTAGCTACAGCTTTGATCTCTCAAAATAACCAACTTTTTGCCTATGACATGCCCAAAAAAGGGACACCAGGTTGAAAGTGGTTAACCACTGTAGTCAAGAAAGACCCAATGTGTGTGTGTGTGTGTGTGTGTGTGTGTGTGTGTGTGTGTGTGTGTGTGTGTGTGTGTGTGTGTGTGTGTGTGTGTGTGTCATAATTTCCAACACATCCAAACTACAGTGCAATGCTGGAGTTTTCACAACAAAACAGTGTCAGCAGCTGTGTTTTGAAAGACCTGTTTTAGGCTTTAAAACATGACACAGAGGTGTGGATAACAGCTGCAAACGTGTGTTTTTAAGTGTGGATGTGTCCTAGGTTTCAATATGTGATTTTAATCCACTTAAAACGTATATACTTAGTTGACCGGAATCCCCCAGTGGTCTACAGTACGCCCCATCCTTTTCCCCTTCTACAACATGTCTCTTGGCGGAAAATAGCTAGCTCACATACAAATAAAAGCTCACAAGCTTGTAGCTATTATTACTGATTGTTTGCCCCATCATAGGGATGCTAGGGTTCAAATGGTTAGGTGCAGCAGGCTTGTGTGTGTGTGTGTGTGTGTGTGTGTGTGTGTGTGTGTGTGTGTGTGTGTGTGTGTGTGTGTGTGTGTGTGTGTGTGTGTGTGTGTGTGTGTGTGTGTGTGTGTGTGTGTGTGTACTTTCGCTTTGTATTTCTTGGCTACTGAAGGACTTTAATTTCTCCTAAGGGATCAATGAAATGTTCTGATGTAATATATTCCAACTATGAAATCATAGTAAGATTATTGGAAACAGGAACAGCTGAACGAACAGATGTACAGTAACACGCACACACGCTCCCTGACCTTGTACATGTTCTGGAGAAAGATTCATCACTCCAACACAAACAACCATGACTAAAATTATGACCATATCACCCTGCCCTGATCACACACACGCAGTGTGTGTGTGTGTGTGTGTGTGTGTGTGTGTGTGTGTGTGTGTGTGTGTGTGTGTGTGTGTGTGTGTGTGTGTGTGTTGCTAAATAACTTTAATATCATCATTAGAGGTAAAAAGGTCAGCTCACTATTACATCAAACCCAATTCACAGAACTGTTTACATGCCTCAGTACCCAGAACCTGCACTGAGTTTGGGAAAAGGGCCTTCATGTTCTCTGCTCCCTCTGCCTGGAATTGACTACATCGTGAGTTCAGTGCCGATGCAAACCTCTTATAGTAGTTAATGTTATATTTATCTAATTAACATGACAACTCCTCAGCAACCTCCCTACCCTCGAATCTCCCCCCCCCCCCCCCCCCCGCCACATCCCAATAGTTTGCCTTTATTATGTCCTCGTCTTTCTGCGTCTTCCGTACACATATGCGTCTGTAGCAAGACGACGCTACCAGCCACCTCTGTGGCTTGGGTTCCTCCGACGACCCACAGGGACACAGGTAGATGGTTCAAACCATAGATATAAAAACCTAGCACGTCTTTTCCGGGACTTGTCAGAATCTAGTTGTATAAAAATACCCCGTTGTATTTTTATTCAACTACATTCTTCCAAGTCTCGGAAAAGACGCGCTGTGATTGGCCAGGAGTCAAGAAGCATGCCCCCTCTAATATGGCGGGCGCGATACAGACGGCCCAGATTCGGAGGAGGCGTCTACCTTTATACGTCTATGGTTCAAACCCATTTAGTGTAGAAGAGTGGCAAGATGTTACGAGCCAGAGCAGATGGACATGCTGTGTCATCATGACAGAGACTCTTGTGGGTGTTGGGTTGACCGATTTACCCTGTGTGCCATCGATTAGATGCAACAGGTGTGTCACACGCAGCTCAGTGTCTGATTAGTTTGGACTCGGGCCAGGTGTGACCGCTTAAATGAATCGGCCATCAACACCAGTGTCTTTTTAACAGCTGCCATTTTGGCGAGGTCTTTCTCACGAGACCTCAAGTGACTTTCTGGTCAAATAAG
Organism: Gymnoscopelus microlampas; assembly: GCF_963454915.1. Taxonomy (NCBI): domain Eukaryota; kingdom Metazoa; phylum Chordata; class Actinopteri; order Myctophiformes; family Myctophidae; genus Gymnoscopelus; species Gymnoscopelus microlampas. Next base: position 6,141,784 of record NC_139947.1, on the reverse strand, counting down.
GTTTAAACAAACATTACACGCAACACGCTTTGCATAAATGTATTATTTATTTAGATTTGTGTTTCTTGGTCACTGAAACACTTCAATCAGGGGTCAAAATAAAGATCTGATGTAAACTATGAAACTTTGACAGTTTCGTAATGTGTGGATTTCCTAAGACAGAAACATTTACTAAACAAACTTGTTTCTATTACATACATATGTGGCGCCCCCTATGGGTCAAAGTGCTTTGGATTCTGCTTTCGCTAGAGACCCCTCAATACGCTATTCAAATTTGCTATGGAAAATAAAACAAATCTGTACGTTTTTTTTATGTGTTCTAAATCTTGTGAAATTTAGACAAAACCTGCAGGTGTATTTGAAGATAATTCAAAATGGTGGAAAATGTAATTAGGCAGAAATGGACATGGCATCTCTTCGAAAAAAAATGAAAAAAAGAACACAATTCCTGATGATCGATTCCAGTTGATTTGAGATATTACACGCTTATTTTCCGCAAAAAACGTGGGAAGGGGAGTGTGGATATAATATATAAATAGATGCAATTACTATACTGTGGTTGCATTTCTAGCAACCACACAGTAATTATAGTAAGACTGGAAACAGGATCTCTCACACTCGCACACACACACACACACACACACACACACACACACACACACACACACACACACACACACACACACACACACACACACACACACACACACACACACACACACACACACACACACACACACACACACACACACACACACGTGCTTGCTGACCTTATCCATGTTCTGTCCTTTCAGGAGACAGATACTGTACATCACTCCAATGTTATATCACACACACACACATCCATCCATGGCTAAAATTATAACCATGTCACCCTGACCTAACACACAGACTTCATTATTCTGTCTGGTAACATGTTGATTAATTATGAATGTCTCTAGGCCCGTCACAATTATTACATTATCACCTGATCGCAAATATTTGAGATAACTGCAATTAGTTGAAAAATGTTCATACATCCTATATCAGGGGTCTTCAACAGGGGGTCCTCAGAGTTAATACAGGTGGTCTGCCAAATCTTTGTGTGATATGATTTTTTTTTTTTTCGTTTTTACATTAACCACTTGAACCCTAGCATCCCTTTTTCTGAGAAGAACTTTAGCCAAAAATAGCAGATCTACAAGCTCACAACGCCTCGCGCTTAATAGTATTCAATTATTAAATATATGGTCCGTTTTGGCCATAGTACATCATTAATATTATTGGCACCGGTCATTGTCATTCATTTATTTCAAGTTGTCATGTAGATCTGTGTGAGTTTCAACAACTTGGGATGCCCAAAAAGGAGGCAAAAAGGCTGGCAAAGTATTGTGCCGTCTCTTCTATAATTGGCAGACGCTGTTACTTATACCCATAGAGCATGGGTTCCCAAACTTTTCAGCCCGCGACCCCAAAATAAGGCGGAAATTGACTCGCGACCCCACCTAAACCTGGAGGTCATTTATGCACATAAACTTCCACGTTCGGTGCGCATTTGTAATGTGTTAAAATGGTAAAATGTACCATTTGTGATCATTTTAGATGGTATTTCATCCATTATGTTGAATAAAAGGTTGACCCCAAGTGGGGTCGCGACCCCTACTTTGGGAACCCCTGCCATAGAGTACTGAGTGATATGCTTATTATATCATCAAGACATATGCCATGATTTTGTGACTGTAACCTTACCCCATTAAGACCTGGAACTGTGTCATTTTTAGATTTGAGCTAAAAAGCATTATTTTACACTTTGGATATTCAAAAATAGCAGAATTACAAGCGAAAAAGTGTGCAAATCTTTGAATAGATATATTTTTAAAGCGAACATTTTTAACTAAAATCTTTGCTTCTGTGGGGTCCCTGGAACACAATATTTTGATGGGGGTCTGCGGCCAAATACATATCATTTTGGGGGTCCTTGACATGAAAAAGATTGAGCACCACCGATATAGAAACATAGGTTTTTCAGAATACTGTTGGGATTTAGGAGACATGTAGAATCGGCTTCAGGTCTTAATGGGTTAACTGTACCTTAACATTTGCGTCCATGTACGCTCTCCGTTATGTGGACACGTGGAATACATTGTAAAAAATGTGTGTGTTTTCTGATCAGCGAGTTGTTGAATAACTTCAATATCATCCTTACACTCAACACATAAAAACATATTTATGCGTGTGTGTGTGCAAGAACTGTACGGATGTATACACACGCATGTATGTGTGTGAGCGTGTGACTCGTCATCACATGCGGATGAAGTCAGTTCTTCTTTTAGCTGCTCTGAACTTTAAGACCTTTCAGCCCTGCCTAGAGTATGTGTGTGTGTGTGTGTGTGTGTGTGTGTGTGTGTGTGTGTGTGTCTCTCCACACGTTTGTGTTTAGTTGGATCCAAGAAGCAGCGCTGCCTCTTAGTGGTCAACTGAGATAGGAGCTGTATTTATAAATGGTAATAGGCTCTATGCACAGCAGTCCTATTATCACTTCCTTCCCAGGTGTTACCAATGATACTAATGAAGACTCTGTTCCATTTAGTGTAGCACAGTGGTTTCCACGACAACCCATAACTCTGAGAGTGTACAAATGGAACCAAATGGACCCTTACGGGTCCATTTGGTTCCATTTGTACACTCTCAGAGTTACACACCTGTAAGGGGCCATTTGGAAGCCCATGAGGGTCCCTGGACCCCAACTGTAGACCCACTGGTGTAACAGAGTGTTTCCAGTGGGCCAACATGCACAATATCAGCACCCTGACTCTGTTTGAACAGAGCCTTCATTAGTATCATTGGTAACACCTGTGAATGTCTTCATAATATGGCTGCTGTGAATAGAGCCTATGCTAAATGGACTTGGCATTTATCTAGCATTTTCCAACCCTTCAAAGCGCTTTACAATGTACTTCACATTCACACACCGATGGCAGAGAAAACCCTGGAAGGCACCGACCTGCTCTTCAGTGTTTTGCTCCAGGACACTTTGACACACACACAGCCAGGAGGAGCCGGGGATCGAACCTGGAACCTTCGGATTCCAAGGCGGCCACCGTACCTCCCTGTCCGCACCTCACTGTCGCCCCCGGTTGCACGACAAAGTAAATAAGTAAATTATTTTGTGTGTGTGTGTGTGTGTGTGTGTGTGTGTGTGTGTGTGTGTGTGTGTGTGTGTGTGTGTGTGTGTGTATACTAAAAAAAACTGATCAAACATTGGATCAAACAACTTGTCAAATAATATTTATCTGTGGAACCGAGTCAAACTAAATGTAACGCCTCAACTCCTACATTACAAGTGCTTGTCAGGGTGGGGGATCACGGCCTGAAAAGGTTGAGAACCACTGGCCTACAAGTATAGTCGCTTCTCTTGGGCTTGTTTTCATAGACCTGGTTGCTTATTTTCCCGCAACCCTGGCATACGCGTGCGTTGAGTGCGGTACCTGCTGCAGAGTGTCATTCTCCTCCATGTATTTCCTGGCAGCGTCAGAAGCACTTTCCGCTTGTTTCTTAAAAGCCTCGTTGGACGCCATCGACTGTGCCTGCTGGGACAGTAGCGTTGCTAGGCGACGCAACAACCTGATAGACAGACAGACAGATGGAAAGGGACAGAAACATCAGTTAACAGAGATAGTCTAGAGTCCTCGTCCATTAGACCTGGAACACCTACAGTATAAGTAGTTATACCTTTCAGTTTCAAAAAGGTATAACTAAGGTATAACCGTTTCAAACATTTTTTAGTTTTTCAGAAAACTTGGGTCAGGATTTAGAAGGCGTCGGTGGTGGTTGTACTGGTCAGCTCCCAGTACAACCACAGTCTTCTATTGGCGTACTGGTCAGCTCGCAGTACAACCACAGTCTTCTATTGGCGTACTGGTCAGCTCCCAGTACAACAACAGAAGACTGGTTGTACCGGTCAGCTCCCAGTGACCAACAGTGTAAGACTGTGGTTGTACCGGGCAACTTCCAGTTACGACAGTATAAGACTGTGGCTGTCCTGGTTAACTTCCAGTTACAACAGTAGAAGACTGTGGCTGTCCTGGTTAACTTCCAGTTACAACAGTAGAAGACTGTGGCTGTCCTGGTTAACTTCCAGTTACAACAGTAGAAGACTGTGGCTGTCCTGGTTAACTTCCAGTTACAACAGTAGAAGACTGTGGTTGTACTGGTCAGCTCAGAGGCAGACTTACATGGGATCAAAGCATGCGTATGTCATTATATATTATACCTATACTTATACTTCATGCAAAATCAATTACAATGGTGCCAACATTTGTCAAAAACATATACGTCAAAGGATCTATTGCTTGGATGCATATTATAGACATGATGCAAATTCAACGGATTTTTATTTCCTTTCAATTGACGCATTTAGAGCTGAATTATTAGTTCCCTCTGCGTGTTTGCCATTAGTGCAAAGTGTGGCCACACTTTCGCCTATTGGGCTTTCATGCCAACTCCAATGTCCCGCTATTAGTTATTATTGACCACATCAGGTGAACGCAGTTCATCTGATGAGGATACAGTATGGATGAAATCTAGCCGTGTCCATATTATAACTACGATGTAGGACAGTGGATATGGACTCCCCTCAATAATCAATAAAGCTCTGATAAAACATTATCAGATATTGGCAGATTCCAGCATAATCTTTTTACCTCGCTAAAGGGTGAGTAATTCTTCAGTAGAAAAGGCTTATATAATATCCGTTCCAAGTTGTATTAGCCTTTGGTCGTGAAGTTAAACTTTGCAAACTAACTTAATAGTCTCATTACATGTGAGAGTTGGCCATTTACTTTATAAACGTTCAGCGAGCGGCTCCATCGCGTGAGGGACTACTCGCTGATCTACAAGTTGTCAAGTTGGTGCGTCCCGCCACGTTGTAAGCTTGTAGATCTGTCAAGTTTTAGGAGTGATGAGGTTTTTTGTGTATGACGTTAGATGTTTCCGGTTGCCTTTAATGGTGTTAAATGGGTCGTGGATGATCTACTCGGGAGAGCACTCGTGACTTTCAGACAGAAATGAGATACATCTCTGATCCGCACCTATCAAGGCTCCCTTTCGTGAACCGCACGTCAGATTGTGCTTAGAGAAAATACACACCCCTTTAGACATTTAATTTCCACACCATTTACGAACAGCTTAGTGAATGAGGCCCAATAATTCTTTCCATTTCCATTCGTACTGTAAAATACTTCTCTATTTAGAGACATCTGTCTGTATGACTGGGTAAGAGCTAGAGAGAGAGAGAGAATGTGTGTGTGTGTGTGTGTGTGTGTGTGTGTGTGTGTGTGTGTGTGTGTGTGTGTGTGTGTGTGTGTGTGTGTGTGTGTGTGTGTGTGTGTGTGTGTGTATAAGCCCATGTGATGTTGATGGTGGTGAGTGTGAGTGTGTCCAAGTAAGTGAGTGTGAGTATGCCATTCTGTCTGGCTATGCCTGGAACTCGATGTATGTATCCCGTGTGTGTGTGTGCACGGTACGTGCACTGACCACAGCACAGAATGTCATTCACTCAGCCAGGCCTTCCTGCTTGTGTGTGTGTCTGTGTGTGTGTGTGTGTGTGTGTGTGTGTGTGTGTGTGTGTGTGTGTGTGTGTGTGTGTGTGTGTGTGTGTGTGTGTGTGTGTGTGTGTGTGTGTGTGTGTGTGTGTGTGTGCACGCTCCTGACATAAACCACAAAATGAGTGTCCCCAATTAGATGGTATTGACATTTCATATGGTTAGGGCAGTTGTTCTCAAACTCTTTTAATTTCAAAGAGCCCCTTAACTCTGACAGTGAACAAATGGTACCATTCTGTTCACTCTCAGAGTTACAGGGTTGTAAGGGTCCAATTGGTTACGATCAATAACCCATTAAGACCTAGAACGCATCTGTGTCACTTTAGATTTCTTTGGCTATTCAAAAATAGCAGATCTACAAGCTCATAGCGCGGCACTTTTGAAAAATCTTGAACATTTTTTCTTAGATTTTTTTCAAAAAACTGTTATGATTTAGAAAGCATTTTTAAGAATCGCCTCAGGCCTCAATGGGATAATTTAGCTGGGGACCCTCTGGATCCCCCTCAAGTCCGGTAATCAGTTGGTCACCCACCTACGTGACCCAAGTGTCGCCGAGGATGATGACTCTTCACCACATGAATCCTAAGCCCTATTCCGGTGGCGGACATTATAGCCGATCTACATGCTCACAATGCGCCGCTTTGCAGCGCTTGTTTTTGGGCGAAGAGATTTGGTGTAGAGGGGAGTGTGCCTAGTATAGTCCCCCAGGGGGCTGGATTTTAACCACTTTATTTTACACTTTGGATATTCAAAAATAGCAGATCTACAAGCTCATAGCGCATCAATTCGTGCCACGCTATGAGCTTGTAGATCTGCTATTTTTGAAAAATCTTGAAAATGTCTGCACATCTTTTATATATTTTTAAAGCAAACATTTTTCACTTAAATCTTTGATTCTGGGGGCCCTGGAATTAAATATTGGGGGTCCGTGGCCAAAAAACATATCATTTTGGGGGTCCTTGACATGAAAAGGTTTGAGAACCACCGATATAGAAACATACGTTTTTCAGATAAACTGATTTAGAAGACATTTGTAGAATCGGCCTCAGGTCGAGCTCCCCACCCGAGTCCTCGTCTGAGCAAGCCATCTGCTGGGTGAATGTATAGGGTGTGTGTGTGTGTGTGTGTGTGTGTGTGTGTGTGCGTGTGTGTGCGTGTGTGTGTGACTGTGTACTCACAGGCAGAGCAGCAGAGCGAAGCCAGCGATGTACTCGTTCCTCTGGGCTCTGAACAGCTTCATGTGAATGTGCTCGATGGCCACGGGGTTGTTGGTCAGGTCCACCTTCTCCGGGACGCTGTACTTGCGCACCTCCCGGAACGCATCTGAAACACCACACCACTAAAATCACCGTCTTCTCAACGCCAACCCCAAGGGGGTCCTTGACGAGGTTCCAGGGGGTCTCCAGCTAAATGAGTGATAACTCTTACGGGGGTATTTAACTCTGAGAGTTTGCACTCTGAGAGATACATTAAAAAAAAAGGTAGGGTAAGGGATCTTTTTTGGTTAAAACAAAATGGGTTTTGTTAAAAGGTCGACGTTATTTAATCTTGCTTTAGAGTGAAACCATTATTTTATACTTTGGCTATTCAAAAATAGCAGATCTAGAAGCTCATAGCGCGGCACCAAGTGCCGCGCTATGAGCTCGTAGATCTGCTATTTTAGAAAAATCTTGTAAATGTGTGCAAATCTCTGAATATATATATTATTTAAAGCGAACATTTTTCACTAAAATCTTTGCTTCTGGGGGGTCCCTGGAACAAAATATTTTAAGATGGGGGTCCGTGGCCAAATACATATAATTTCGGGGGTCCTTGACATGAAAACGTTTGAGAACCACTGATATCATAGCAACATGAGTGTTTCAGAAAACTGTGAGGATTTAGAAGACATTTGTAGAATCGCAGAATCTCAGGTCTTAATGGGTTATTAAACAGAAAATACATTTTCAGGTAGGTGATACAATTTGTGGAATGAACACACACGCACCTATAAGGAGGAACACCAGTATAGCGATGGCGACCATGAACGAAGTGTTGCCATACCATGCGATGGTCTGAATCAGCCGAGACTTGAAGAGCTTATTCCATCTGAAACACCACACACACACACACACACACACACACAAACACACACACACACACACACACAATTACAACAGTAATAATAACAATACACTAACACACAACAACAAATATAATACAATATGCACACTATGTTAACACAACTGTGAGGTTGTACATTGAGCTATGCAGCATTAGTATGTATGTAGCTCTATTAGACAGGTACATGGCTCCACCTAGTGGCCAAACCCCTGAACAATCATCAGACAGGAGATCAGGAGGCTGGAGAGACGTATTGCTCAAAGCTGATCAGATAAATTGCATTTCCTTGCATTTATTTAGTCCTCAGTCTCTTGTTTTGTATAAACTAGACATACATGTAGTATGTGAAATGAATCAATATTGAGCAACTGCTTGTGCCTATTCCTCACTGAAAATGTCAACAGAAAAGTGTTTGTGTTGAACAGTACAGATGAAATAGAGATAAGTTTCCAGACAGCATTCGAGTTAGCGTGAGCTTTAAGTTTAGCACTCCCCTATGCAGAGGGCTGGACTTCTCTAAGGCGTCCAGCTACAAAACGCAATAAAGTGAGTAGAGTCAAGAGGAGTCGAGTTGAGCCTGTTCTACATGCAATGGAAAAAAGGGCACCCGCTAAACAGTGTTGATTTTGACAGCAAATTTTGATTTAGTTTTAGGCTGGAGAGACTAAATGGAATAAAATTCCATTTAGTTTTAGTCATATTTGAGTCATCTGAAATGTTTTAGTTTTTGTCTAGTTTTAGTCGACTAAATATCATGATTTTAGTCGACCAAAAGTGTATGTTGGCGGTGCCTTGATGGCGTCGTAATGGCTGATTTTACACTTGGTGGCATGCTGAAAATAGACGATCTACAAGCTCACAACACGTCGTGAGCTTGTAGATCTGCTATTTTCAGAGCGCAACCAGACATAAAATGACTTGTCTTTTAGTTCTACTGGATCTCTTCTCCACTCGTCCCTCACTAACATTTTAGTCTAGTTTTTAATTGTCAATACATTTAGTCTTAGTTTTAGTCATCGTAGCTTAGTTTTTATTTAGTTTTCGTGAGTGAAAAAAGGTAGTCGACGAACGTCACCAGACTTTTTCGTAATAGTTTTAGTTGACGAAATCAACACTGCCGCTAAAACAGCAGCGTCTGCTCCTGCTCAACTAAAAGTGGGTGTTTCCACTTAATCAGAGTACTGAGGTTTGGAGTTTGGACCGTTCACTGGGTAGTCATGAGATCTGACGCTAAATTAATCTAATCAGTCATTTAGACTAGAGCCCGATCACTGCCAGATGTTTGGGTCTGATGGGGTTTCCCCATTTAGGATAGAAAATCAGTCAACATCGTCACATCACAGGTGTAACAAAGTGGGTGAAATTCAAATATATTATGTACATAATATACCGTATATATACATACGTATAAATGTATGTGCATATAGCATGAGAAAGAAGCAGGAATGTACAGGTTAGAAGTCTGTCCTAGAGTCCTGGATTACCAATGCTTTGTCAAGCAGTGCATTTTTTTAAATCAATTTGAAAACCTTAGATTTGATTAAAGTGTCTATTTGAGAACATTTTTACTTTTAAGCAAAATAAATAAACCCCACCAAAAAGTTAACCCAGCAATGGCCAGCATCACTCTTGTCATGAGAACGACGTCACAGCGTTAATGAGAGAGCAACAGATCATTTTAAACGCTGGCATATTAACCCTATTTGTAACTATACCTTTCAAGACGGGAACCCCTTTTGGGGTTGTTGTTGCTATGTAAAAAAATATATATTTGAAGTTTTTCAGAAAACTTGGGTCAGGATTTAGAAGGCGTTATTATACCGGTAATCAGTCTCATGTCTAAATGGGTTAAAAAGGTGAAAAGTACCTCTTGTATGTAATATTGCATTCTCAATCATAAACAATAATTGTAAAAATTCTGAAAATAGACAAGACAGACACAGTACTGACCTCTTTGGTGAGATGAATGGAATGCAGAGCAGCAGAACACAGAAGACTTCAGCGTAGAGGAACGTGGCCACCGCCGTCCACTGCAGACTCATTGTGACAGATCTACAACAAAAACATAGCACTGTATGTTAATCAACAATCTCTACCGCCGTCCACTGCAGACTCATTGTGACAGATCTACAACAAAAACATAGCACTGTATGTTAATAAACGATCTCTACTGCTGTCCACTGCAAACTCCTGTCTACTGCTAGGGTTACGGCTTCCTATGGACAGGCCCCATTCTATGAGAAAATAGATGGTTGCTATGTGACACCGTCTCATGATGCTGCAAAAGAACTTCCTCCGGGTGAATGACTTAACAAGAGTTTTATATGGACCATCATCAGACTTAATCTGTATGCTTTTAACTAACTCTTAGATATACTGTAGTACCACAGTAGTAGACCCATCCTGGCCTCTCTTGTTGCCCGATATGTTTTATAATGTATTTGATGATGAATTGAGTCATTTATTTCGTCCGAGAAATTCCTTTCATGAGAAAGTCTGTCAACAATCCCTTCACCATTTCTACATCTTGTCTTCTTGTCTAACTATTGTATCACATTTATTTTATGCTCTGACTCTACCTTTTCCATATTTTATTAACTATTGCCTGTACTGAATCCAATTGTCCCGTTTCTTCTTTTTATGTCTTTTCTTGAACAGATCTGTTTTATGGCGTCTTTTACAGTACGTCGTTTTATCTGTGTTGTTGCTTGTGTCTTTATGGTCTTATTCTGTTATCTGTCAAGTACTACGCAAACTTGTTTTGAAAAGTCCTTCGCAAATGAAGTTTCTTATTAATCATTGTCTCCTTGGAGATAAGAGTCAGGTCTTGGGGGTAGAGGGCTGATTAAACTAGCTGTCCCAAGGACTTTATACATTATGAGTGTCTGGCCATTTACAGACAAGAGTACCCAGGCTTTGGGATGATCAGGACAAACACATAGCTGTACAGGACATTGATTATTTGTGTAAGTTATGACTCCTGAACCAATAACGGCCCAGTACCCAATTTCTACACGCTCCTAATTAATTTGTTTGAAGTCACACAATGTCACCGCTGGCTAATAGGCTCTATACACAGCAGCCATATTAACACTTCCTTCACAGGTGTTACCAATGATACTAATGAAGGCTCTGTTCCATTTAGTGTAGCACAGTGGTTTCCACGACCCCCATAACTATGAGAGTGTACAAATGGAACCAAATGGACCCTTACGGGTCCATTTTACCCTTACGGTAAGTTACACACCCATAAGGGGCCATTTGGAAGCCCATGAGGGTCCCTGGACCGCAACTTTAGACCCACTGGTGTAGCAGTGTGTTTCCAGTGAGCCAACATGCACAATATCAGCACCCTGACTCTGTTTGACCAGAATGGAACAGAGCCTTCATTAGTATCATTGGCAACACCTGTGCATTTCTTCACACTATGGGTCAATCCACACATGAGCGTACGCTGACGGCAAACGCTACGCTACCCTACGCTAGCCCCGTCCACTCCAATGTTAAGTTAAAAACCGGAAAGACCGTCCCGAGTTGCTTCCGGAAAAGCACATCCGAGTTCCGCTCTGGTAAACGATCACCCGGAAGTGATAGGCACCAACTAGTCTCGCGTCACCAGACAACTATTCCACAATCTCTGAATGCTAAAATAGAGTCTGGGACTACACTTCCCGAAAGCTGTGTAACGGAAGTTGTTCAGACCGGAAAAACATTCGACCAATCACGACGCGGTGCCCGCGGACCTGTAGTCCTAGTGGAAACAGAACCGAGGCGGAAGCATAGTCATAGGAGCGGTAGATTCATGTTATTTGTGCGAGGATTGTTTATCACAGAAAACTGAGAAAGGTATCATGGAATTAACGCCGAAAAAACTGTGAAAGAAGACACTAGTAGACATAAACGATATTTATGAGATTCGTTGATTCCAGTCGGACTCATTTGCGCCACTGCACAATGCTGAAACGGACGTGGGTAGGGGAGGGGCATCCGCTTTCCCCTTACACATGATCAGAGCTTCCGAGTCCCAGACTGTATGTCGGAAACATTTGTAAATTGTGGGAGGCAACAGTCTGGTGACGCGAGACTAGGCACCAACCAATAGGACAGATACTTCCTGTGTTCTCTCCAGTGGGTGTGTTTATCTCTTGTAGTTTCCTTACAGGGGAAATGCAAGGCAGACGTTCCAGCACAAACACAACAACACATGCACTCTATTTCAATAAATGTAAACGTCCTTATTTATTTGTGGTGAATGGCCTGAATACTTTGCACTGTTTAGTTGTTCCCTTATGAATAGCTTATGTGAGCACAATAAAGAATAGAATATTAATACATTAAATTACTATCCAAAATACATTATAATGAGCATTACGAGGACCAGTTATATATAGATAAGATACAATATCATATTATAATGAGCATAATAAAGAATAGCAGAATAATAAATTAAATTACTATCCAAAATAAATGACAAGTTTCTTTTTATTAATTCTACAGTTTCACGCACAAACGTGGGCTACAAAAAACGAAACATCTCTGTGCTTTATTGTCATAAATTCCACTCTTCTACCGTATGAATCTGTCAATCATATTTATTAATTCACACGTATGTCTGTATTTATTGGTTTGTTGATGTGGGCAACGAGTCTCCTTTTAGTTTGTTTAAATGTGTTTTCTTTACTGCTTGTCAGAATTAACTTACTTGTTAACTATGGTATTCCCTTATGCCAGGGGTCTTCAACGTTTTTAGGCCAAGGACCCCCTAGCTGAGAGAGAGATGAAGCAGGGACCCCATCTATATTGTATAAAATTGTGTTTAAGATAAACTTTTGCTGCTCTTTTTTCTCTCTACACGTTGTGAGCTTGTAGATCGGCTATTTTTGGCTAAAGTTCTCCTCAGAAAAGGGACGCTAGGGTTCAAGTGGTTAAAGTAAAAAAGAAAATCATTTCACACAAAGATTTGACGGACCCCCTGTAGTAACTCTGAAGACCCCCTAGGGGTAAAAAAAACAAAACAAAAAAACGTGCATGTTTTATTTTACCTTATTTATATATTTTATGCTCCAATTGTAGCATAAAATATATAAGTAAGGTAAAATAAAACGTAAACATTAACTGCTATTCAGCAGCACTTTGTAACTCATGTTTTGAAAAGTGCTATATAAATAAAGTTATTATTTTATTATTATGTAGCCTACTTAAACCCTCTATTCTCACTAAAAACAGACCTACTTTTCTTGGACGCTTTTTACTGTCAACACCAAATCTCTCTGCAAAAAATAGCAGATCTACAAGCTCACAACGCGTCGCGCTGTGAAGCTTGTAGATCGGCTATTTTTGGCTCATGTTCCCCCGATGCTGGGGTTCATGTGGTTAATACTATTCATAATAATGTAATGGTGTTTTAATTTTGTCAAGGCACCTTGACATAAAATATTGATATTATCCATTGATATGAAAACATTAGCTAATGTTTTCATATCACTTGATAATATTAATATTTTATATTGCACGTGCATAATGTTTTTATGATGAGTAGTGTTATTCCTCTGTCCTCACTTGTACAAATAGCACTAGTCCAAGGACTACACTTCCTGAAAGACGGCGCTGCCCACCAGCTGCTCAAAGCTCCGGAAGTTATCAAAGTAACGTCGGATCCGGAACAAGGCCTAGCGTCACGTAGCGTAGCGTTTGCCGTCAGAGTACGCTCATGTGGGGATTGACCCAGTGACTGCTGTGAATCCACCAGTTTCCTAGGCTTGTGTTTTCCACTTCCTGTCGGATTTCATTGGATATCATTAGTCATCTGACCGGTTTCATTGGATTTCATTGGATCAAAAGACAGGAAGTGGAACACAGTGAAAAGCCTAGGAAACCTGTGGATAGAGCCTATCGATCCTTACCCTGACCTAACCACATACCTAAACTCAACCTGAACTCATGCTGGATCCACTTGCCTCCCGCTGCCTGCGCAGTTCAGGAAACACTAAAATACTTTTATTGCCCCAATGTTCTGATTTGTTCCGACACATTTGTAATGGATTTAAAAGATCTAACAGACAACCGTGCACATTGTTTTTTTCAACCCCCTTACTTGTGCGTTTCCATTCATTTTATGCAAATAACTTTGTAACATACTGTATGATCAATATACGCATTAACATATCCCGTTTTAAACACATTGCCAATACAGGTACATTTTAAAATACTTAATGTATTCAACTTCCTTTGGTTGCTGCAGCTGTCATATTCCATAGTCTAGCCTTTGGATTTAAGTGGTTATTGACTGAACATTCAAGTATTAATCAATTAATCAATTATCAATCAATTATGTGTAGGATTTCTACAATGCTGTGTCATGCAGTCCATGCAATGCAGTGCAGGCAACTGCTGTGTCATTCAAACCAGTGAAGGCTTCACTACCATGGTGAGGAAAACTCTTGGTCTAGGTGCTACTGGAGGGGGTTGCACATGCCTGCCTAGGCCTATCATAATTATTACATAGTCGCCTAATCGCAATTATTTGAGGTATTCATAATTATGTTAAAATAATTCATACAGCACATTTTGAAAATGATTCAGAAATAGTGTATGTGCTATTTCCACTATTGTGTAACATATTTTGAGTATAAAATATTAATATGGCGTATTTTGGCCGTAATACAAGGAAGGCATTATAGATGTTTTTGTACATTATTGTTTATTATTGTTGGTATCGGTTATTGTCAGTCATTTCTTTGTGTATTTAAGTTTTTTTGTCATATCTGCCAAGTGCAACTTTGTTTACAAGGCCTAAAAGCCCCACAACTAAATAGTTAATCGCAATTATTTGAGTGACAATTAATCGTCAAGAAAAATGTCCTAATCATGACAGCCCTATGCCTGCCCTGTTCACGCATTATATGGAATTTCATACTTCAAGAACTAAGCCAAATATCTCATTAGCGACAGTGATCGTTCATCCCCAGCTCACGCCGTCTTGTGAGGGTATATAGGGTGTGTGCCGGGTCGGTGTCACGTACATGATGGAAAACCTGTTTAGTCTTGGTGCTGAGTCTGACCAATAGCTCTATGCACAGCAGCCATATTGGGAATGAATTGGGCCCCTTCCTTCACAGGTGTTACCAATGATACTAATTAAGGCTCTGTTCCATTTAGTGTGGCATAGTGGTTGTCTTATTTTCAAGGACCTCCATAACTCTGAGAGTGTACAAATGGAACCAAATTGCATTTGGTTCCATTTGTACACTCTCAGAGTTACACACCCACCATAAGTGGCCATTTGGGAACCAAAATAGAGTGTTTCTAGTGAGCCATCATGCACAATATCAGCACCCTGACCAGAATGGAACAGAGCCTTCATTAGTCATTGGTAACACCTGTGAAGGAAGTAAGAAGAGGCCGAATTTCCTGAGGGCTTCCCCAAATTATTTTGGGGGGGTACCCAGATGATTAGCTTAATGTGCAACATTGTTTTCTCACTCAGCAGTAAACAAACCAACATACAGTAGAAGTGTATACAGGGTATCTGCACATTTCTAAAGTTACAATTTAATGACTTTTAAGACGTTTTCTTATTTAATGGTCAAATATTCTGTGAGAAAGAGGCAAACAATGTGAAAATAGCCAATCTACGAGCTCACAACGTTTCTGTGAGCTTGCAGTTTGGCTATTTCCACAATATTTATCTGTGGAACCGAGTCAAACTAAATGAAATGCCTATAATTTCAAGTGCTTGTCAGAGTGGGTACAAAGATCAGGGGGGGGGGGGGGGGGGTCACGGCCTGAAATGTTTGGGAAGTCTTGGCCTAGAGTAAGACTACAGATGGACAACATACTGTCCGGGGCCAGACCAGGCTCCTGGAACATCTCAATCTGACCTGTGACTTGACTTCCTCAGAGGAAAACAAAACGACCCCTGAAAAAAATCTACTCCAAATATTGGCAATTAATATAAACAGTTTGAGTCCATACCTGCATTCCACTGATAGGCAACTGTACTCAAATGGTAAATACAGGTATATCCATATTTGATGGTGTCTCATCAGTGACCTAATTAAGTGCTGCATATAAGACAACTGTGCAGATATAAATTAAATCTGTAGGCTACTTTAAAAGTTGATAATGCATTGGAAGTGGATTGTTTTATGTAAGTTATCTTTTCATTGTGACCTCAGAGTACACCAGAATGAGACATACAGCTCTCTGAGCTCTGTATACAAAAAGGCAGCATTTTGTGTCTACCAAATCCTTGCAGTTTTAAGATAGGTCAGCACTATGTGTTTCAAGTTTCAGCCTTTCGCTCACTTTATCCGAGTCACTAAGGACCTCTGGGGGGAAACAAATTACAGAAATTGCCCACTGGCCTGGACTGGTCTGGTGAAATCCCTGGAATGTTGTCAAAAGATTTGCAAGCATGAAAAACAAGACTGTGTAATGTGTCATATACTGTATCACACATACATCAGCATTCATGCGAGACGTGCAAAGGGCCTGCTTCCTCAAAGTATATATGTTATTATTTTTTAATCTTCAATGGTATGGCCCTTGCCGTGTTGATAAAGGCCCATGGATTCCAGATTCAGTTTTTTAATTTTATCATGTGACAAATTTAAATCTTTTAATCTTGAATCCAATGGCCTTTATCAACACCACCAGGGTACAACTGTCTTGTGAATGATCATGCCGCAATTAATTAGAAATGGTGACTCGAATTAGAATCTTACCAGTAGGACAGATTTAGAAGCTGATGCGTTGTTAGCTTAAGAAGATCTGTTCTAGTCTGTTCTAATTTAGTATAAATTAGTAACCACCCCTCCCCACCAGGCTTCTGGTTTCCATTCCATTCTGAACCAGTGTCATCCGGTCTAAAGCCCGCCCACTCCAAAAACCTACACTCAAAAAATTCCACGCACACATGCATGCACGCACACAAACCGTTTCCGTATCCGGTACACACCGGATATGCACCCTTACAAAGTGAATTGATCTCGGTCAAATAAATTGGCTTATCGAGGCTGACTAAAACATTCCTGAACGAATTAAAATGTAACTTTGCAAAAATCACCAATTTATGATAAACAATGTGAACCATATAGTACACTAAACTGACATTAAGTTACACCACATATTACGCAGCTAACCAGCTAGCGGAAGCTAACGACATGCATGGGATTAAAAAGCAGAATGTTAGCAGATTAAAAGCACATTGTTTAAGGTGTTTAAAGTGTTTAAACTCACGTTGAAGAAGAATAAAACACAGAAACAGAATACAACGAGGAAGTTGTGGGACGTCACGCAGCTCACGCTTCAAGACGCTGTTGTTTTGGCGTTTTGACAAAGCTGACACTGTACACTGTGTACACTTCCTTCTTCCGCTGACGTAATGCCAGCTCATCCCTCATCCGGGCATTTCATTGGACAGTGGAGAGCGGCGGTGGGTTGTGTCATTGGCCGGGGAGATTCCAGCCATGGATCACACGACGGTCGTCTGTCACGGCCGTCATGGATGAACTTCAACCCAGTGTTTGCACTTTTTCTCTTTTTGGCCCGCATATCTACATAAACGTTCATATTTCAAATATAAAGTGCTTACCCCATGGCCACGGATGTTGCAATTATGTACGGGCGCTCAAACGTACCTGTATTTTCAATAATGTTCAATAAAAAGCATTTTAATCCGATCATTGGCCATTTATACGTATTTCCTCCATAAGCTTTCAACTACGTGACCCTATCGGTTGGGAGGTGCATTGCACTCTGATACATAATATATATTATGAAAACATGGCCACCAATCGGATTAAAATGCCTTTTAATTAATAATAAGGAATACACGGGTACTTTTGAGAGCCCGAACACAATTGTATCCTTTGTGGCCATAAGGTAAGCACTTTATATTTGAAATTCAAACGTTTATTTGGATGTACAAGCCAAAGGAGAAAAAGTGCAAACACCAGGTTGAAGTTCATCCATGACTGTCACGATATTATGACGCTCAGATGTTTCAGGGCTAGGGAGATTCGAGATTAAATATAGAATTCTTTACATGATAATACTCATATAAATGTACACTGGTACCAGAGTCAAATAGATTGGTAGTCTCTTCTACATTGTAGCGATAATAAATGTTTAAAGAATAGCAATGACGTAGCCGGTAAAATAAAAAGGTTTAGAGATACCTTTGTAATTGTGATAGCAGTCTGAAACCCAGTATTTTGTTGAATAAAGCAGATTGTTGTCTTTCCCTGGATTGCAAATTAGTCCCTAAACCAATCCGACCCATTTTTTAACCCAGATTTGAGGGCCAATTTGGCAATTTCTTTATAGCACTGAGCTGAACAGCTTTATTGATTGATTGATTGAATACTTTATTAGCAGTTTGCCCGCACCCAAAAAAAGCACAGGAAAGTACAGTTAAATACAAGGTCTGCTAAAAGGATTTTAAACCCAAGAAAGCCTATGGCTTGTCTCCATTGGGGTCCTTGGTACTCATTCAAACATTTAATGACAGACAAATATACACACTACTAGCAAAACATCATATAGCCACTCTGTTCACTAGACCACTACTGTTGGTTGGTTGACTAGAGTTCATGCCATGTATGCCAATGTTGCACTTTGCATACATGTCTGCTAAATACCTCCATTGTAAACAGTAGAGATTGAATAGGTGTATTATATGCACACAGCCAGTGTGCAGGTGCCACTACATCTATACAGTAGACATAAAAACATTAATGATCTTCACATGTAGGCTAAAATGCTTTTTTATGTTTCTGTTAAGTAAATAACTTGAGGTACGGTCCACATCACGACAACACTCAATATTATCTAACCAATAAGACATGCCAAAACACAGACTTGTAATGAAGCATGTCTTCTGTTATGAAACTGTTTGTATTCAATATGATGTCCTGCATTCAATCTCATTTTATGAAAGAAATTCAAATGAAACCTGTGATGTTTAATAGTTTAAAGTTAAAGCTTTCCCTGACCTTCTGGGAGTTTTTATGTAATCTTTTCATTGTGACCTCAGAGTACACCAGAATACAGCTGTAAAAAGCAAAAAGTCAGCATTTTGTGTGTACCAAATCCATGCAGTTTTAATTATGTCAGCACTATGTTTCAAGTTTCAGTAGCCGATCTACAGGCTCACACTGAGCTTGTAGATCGGCTATTTTCGGGAAAAGTGGTTTGGTGTAGAAGGAAATAAAGAGTAGACCCAGTACCGAGCCAAAGGTTAAGTTTACTTATTACTGAGGGATTAAGTGGTTAATGTCTGAAATAAAGAAAAAAACATTAACTGACTCAACACTGGTGATAGTGCTGTCAAACAAGTCTATATAAAGCTATATGAAATCAATGAAAAGGTTTAATCTGCAACACAATTTTATACAATAGTGGGGGGTCCCTGCTTCATCTCTCTCTCAGCTAAGGGGTCCTTGGCCTGAAAAACGTTGAAGACCCCTGCCGTAAGACAATAGACATAATAATGAAAGAAAACATGATCTTCTTCACATGACCTTCTGGGAGTTCACAGAATTCTTCAGAGATGAAAAAAAGTCTTCAGCCTAACAGCACTGATATGACTCACAAGTCGCAACTTTGTTTTTATAATACAATTTAAATACACATATTGCCTATTATAATACTCTATCACATGACGTGTTGTTAGCTTGAATATGTGTTCTTTTCAGCAAGCAACAACATAGTGTGACAAGAGTATAAACTGAACATTGCACACACCAAGACAGCATATTTAATTTAAGTGTTATTATTATTTTGTATTACACACAAGTTGTATGATGAGGAATACATAGTCCATAAATATCAAATACTGGTTAAAGACCTCAGTGTTAATTTAACTCTGAGAGTGTACACATAATAACCAAATGGACCACTCACCACTGGACTAAATCCAACCAGTGGTAAGCTACCTCCCGTGTCCCCATGTCTGTGGATTATACCAGTAAAGCAACCTTTTGTGGACTATGAGGATGAACTTGACACTTGCCGATACCTTAATCACAATGTACAACACACTGATACTCTACTTGCACTAATGTCATGAACAGTAGCCTATATACACGTACGTACCAGCTGCTATGCTCACGCACCTTATTTCAAAACATCATACATATGTATGGTTGGATATGCTTTCCCTTGCCGCCCCCCCCCGCCTTCTTTCTTTTCTTTATCTTTTTGAAAACAAACATAAACAGTTTTACACCGGTAAACCTGTGAGGTGACAATAAAGATGATTCTCCTCCAGTTACCTCATGGTCAATAAGACCAGGGGTGCAACAGTTAATCCAACGAATGGATTTAATCGATTGTAAAAAATATAAATAGAATCCTTTTTTTCTAAATACAAGAGAACAAATAACAAAAATAGCTGATCTAGAAGCTCTAAGTTATGAGCTTTTGTGTGAGCAATTTTAGTTCTTTTTTGTTGAAAAGTATAAATGATGGCATTTTGGGAGATAAAAAAAAACGTGCTTCTCAATTATTCGATGAATCGAAAAAGTTATCGATAGAATGGTCTACGAAAATAACTGATGGTTGCAGCCCTAAATAAGACAATTGTTCTCAAAATTGGGTTTGACTCCAGCCTGTATGTTCGTCGTCACCATGAGGTCCAACGAGGCCTCCTGCTTCCACCGTGAGGTTTAACCCATTAAGACCTGAGGTCTTCACAGTTTTCTGAAAAACCTATGTTGCTAATATATCGTTGCTGTCGGCAGAAACCTCCTATCTCCATATTTTAACTTTTTGTGTTTTTTTTTCATAAATGAACGCCCTACTTGATCATACTACAGTGTCACACATAAGCATCAAAAGTAGCAGATCAACAACTTTTGAATTTGAATCCTGATAATATTTGGAGATGTGAGATTTCCACCTGACAGAGACGATATATAGCTCAAATCTAAAATGACACAGGTGCTTTCCCGGTTTTGATGGGTGACGTCATGTCTACAAGACTTCTGTTCTTCTACTCTCTGGGAGGACTGTCAGTCCCTGCAACTCTCTGAGACCCTGGAGAGATGGAAGAAGAACACACAGACAATCACGTTTCCAAAGGGTTTCTGCATTTGAAAAACGACCACATTAGCACTCCTGTAGCCGATTCTGAGAAATTGGTATTGGTGTGTAGATAGAATAATGAAAAATGTGCTTTGTATCATATTTATTGACCTCTAGAACCATGCGGATGTTGGCTTTGATCTTGGATGAGTCTTTGGTGAGAAGTTCAGTGAAGCTGGAACATAAAAACAATCAGGATCAGGATTAGAATTCTTCTCCACATACTGTACATTCATGTGTGTGTGTGTGTGTGTGTGTGTGTGTGTGTGTGTGTGTGTGTGTGTGTGTGTGTGTGTGTGTGTGTGTGTGTGTGTGTGTGTAAAGTGTAAAGTTCCTTACACCTGGAGTGTGATGAATAAATTATCCGAAAAATGCGTGGACCAATGTGGTTAATCAAACTATTAATTTGGTGATGCCTCATTCATACAGGTTGATGCTTTTATTCACGGTGAAAAATTGACATTGTTTCGAAATAAAAAGATGTTGTTCATATTAGCGTTCTCTGTGGATGTACTGTACTCATCATGACACAAAGAGCAGTTTACATGTATGCTAAATCCCGGTCCCACGAAGTAAAAGCTGCTGATGTGTAAGGAATTTAAGTGGGTTTACTTACGCTGTGAGCTGGCAGTTTTTCTTCTCAATAAACCTGAGTGCTTCTGCATGCGTCATCTCAACAAAGAAGCCATAACCCACCGCCACGAAGATCTTAGACGAATCCTCCCTGAAACGCATCGATACACAAACTCAACCTCCAGATAAAAAAAAAACACTTTGAGCCACAGACAGGAGGTTTCCCTGGAGGCAATCTAGACATTAAAATCACTAACTTTGATGACAAACAGAATGCCATGCCATGGTGTGTTCTCACAAGGTTACATTACATCTTATCCCCAGAGACACCAACCTTCAATTACTAGACGACAATAGGCTCTATGCACAGCAGCCATATTATCACTTCCTTCACAGGTGCTACCAATGATACTAATGAAGGCTCTGTTCCATTTAGTGTAGCACAGTGGTTTCCACGACCCCCATAACTCTGAGAGTGTACAAATGGAACCAAATGGGTTCCATTTGTACACTCTCAGAGTTACACACCAGTAAGGGGCCATTTGGAAGCCCATGAGGGTCCCTGGTCCCCAACTGTAGACCCAGTGGTGTAGCAGAGTGTTTCCAGTGAGCCAACATGCAACAATATCAGCACCCTGACTCTGTTTGACCGGAATGAAACAGAGCCTTCATTAGTATCATTGGTAGCACCAGTGCATTTCTTCATAATATGGCTGCTGTGAATAGAGCCTATTACAGCAGTAAACATGTTCAAAGTGCTGTACAACATTCAGCCATTAGATGTCGCACCACACCTCCCCCTAAGCAGGCCTCTCTTTCTCTAAGCTTAACACCAGAAATGACCACCCCCACCTCCCAACTGTTAACTGTCTTTTTTTTAATTACTACAAGTATAGATGACGTTTTGCATATTATTATATATTATTGTATGTCTTTAAATGTCTCGATGAATTGAATCGTACCACTGTACCTTTTTTCACTGCCGAAAACTAAATGAAAACTAAGCTATGATGACTAAAACTCAGACTAAATAAAAATATTGACAATTTCGTCAACAAATAAAAACTAGACTAAAATGTTGGGGAGGGAGGGACTTGTGGGACTAGTGGAGAAGAGATCCAGTAGGACTAAGAGAAGTCACTTTAAGTTTGGTTGTGCTCGGGTGTTGCGCTCTGAAAATAGCAGATCTACAAGCTCACAATGGAATTTAGGGGCGAGGGGAGTACCTTCCCCAACAAGAACGATAGCAACATGCGTAATGGCTGAAGAGTTAGGAATAGACATTTCTTCCTCCATAGAGACGTTTAGCACCACAGAGAGAACGTACACGTTAGCCTGGACGTAGAAGTTACAGCCCAGATCAATTTCTGTCTTCAGATCCTTGGACTCACTTCCCTGCACAAAGAACACAGTACACGCTGTCAGAGGTGTAGGTGTGTGTGTGTGTGTGTGTGTGTGTGTGTGTGTGTGTGTGTGTGTGTGTGTGTGTGTGTGTGTGTGTGTGTGTGTGTGTGTGTGTGTGTGTGTGTGTGTGCGAGCGAGTGAGTGAGAGAGAGAGAGAGAAAGAAAGAGAGCCAAAATACGTGTTTTAAGCAGGTAAATGCGAAGAAGGGTCAGACTTAGTTATAATGCGTGGCGTCGGACCAATGATACTTCAAAATAATGGGCTAATGGCAGCTAATAGGCCTGGCATGGCACCTCATCATGCTCGCCATAGCAGCTATTCTTTGTTTTTCCTTTTAGTATTGTTGCTGTAAAGGTCAGGGTTGCTACAGTGTGGTCATTTACGTTTGAGTACATGACGCATGTGCTCTTATTGTGATATTTACACAGGGAGACGGATGCAAGACCAGAGAGACAGTTTGAGGCAGAAGAGAGACAGCAGTGAAAGACAGACACATACAGAGAGGGACAGGGAGTAAGACATGTAGTGTAATCTTACCTGTAAACCTTCTATGGTGTTTTTCAACTGGAGATATTGAGAGATTTTCTCATAGACACTGTCTCTCTGCTCCAACACTCTCCTACACAAACACAACACATTAAGACAAAACATGAACACAACCGTCCACAATACATTAACACACACCACAATACATTAACATACAACCAAAACATATTCACATTAACACACAACCACAACACATTATCACACACAACCAAACCAGGCTTCTCTTTCTCTTTACTACTCATAAATGATATTGTGACATTTCTATTGGGTCATCTAATTTGAGACAACACACTTTTGAATAGTTATCAGCATACTACATAACACACTGTGCCAGGCACCTAAATGTATGTACATTTAGGTGCAATACATGCTGTTATATTATTATTATTTTTATTATCATCATCATCACCACTAGGCTCATTATCTGGTACACCGTATAGGGCATAGCAGTGGAGGCCATTTTCTGGTTCCACTTCAAAATACTCAATGCATTTTTCCCATTGACATTTCCAAAAATATTTATATCAATTAATGTAAGCCTAGAATCAAGCCATCCAGGGTCCTGGTGAATCATGACCATAAAACATTTTTTTTCTGTGATTTTTTTAAATGTTATATCTAATTATATGATATACTATATTTAATAAATACCCTTTGTTTTGCCGTTTAAAAAAAAAAAACACAGAATCAAACGTTTTATGGTCATGATTCACCAGGACCCTGGATGGCTTGATTCTAGGCTTAAATTAATTGATATAAATATTTTTGGAAATGTCAATGGGAAAAATGCATTGAGTATTTTGAAGTGGAACCAGAAAATGGCCCCCACTGCTATGCCCTATGGAAAACAATAATTAGACACCATTAACACAAACAAAACAAACAGCTACATCTTCAACCTTAGCCCTGAAACATGACTGTCATGTGAACCATGGCTACTTTAACCTAAACTGCAAACTGTGCAAAGAGAGTTAACAGTAAGTTAATAGAAACTATTGCATATCACATGCTAGCCCTAGAATGGCTGAGATATTACATACATTACATGGAATGTGTATGTAATATCACAGCCATTGTAGGGCTATTATTACATAAAATATTAAAATGTAAAAAAATAAAATAAACAATATCCAGCTGCAGTTACACACTGCACATCAAATGTGATTAAGCAATGTAATTACCGGTATACATGAAGGTAGATGATAAACAGTGGGCTGTGGGTACTTACTGTAAGTCTTTCTGTAGAACATCACTGATGAATGTTTCATATTTAAACACTTTCTGCTCCACACTCACATCCTCCATGATGTTTACTGAAGCTGGAGCCTATATACCTGTACTGTACTGGACGTTTAATCTAAATATATATTATTGTGTTTATTTTCAATAGAACAAACGTCCAGATATTGAACGTGTACACCAACACAGGGCTCTTAAAAACAGATAAACTGTGTTGTTGTTGTTTACTAGTGAAGAGTGTGTCGCGTGCTGAGAAACGCATGTATGGTCGCATGGCGATGACGCCTAACTCAGTGTTGCCATGTCCGCTTATTATAAGCGACCTTGGGCTTGGTTTTTTTGGTAAAGTTGCTTGTAAATATTGGTAGTTGCGGGTAGCGTTTTTTTTTTGGACTTGCGTTTCTAAAGTCAAAGTGTAGTTGTTTATTTGGGCTTTTTAGCTAATGTTGTTGCAGTGTTTCTCAAATATTTTCATGTCATGAACCTTAACTCCCAGATGAATATGTATTTGTCCACAGATCCCCAAAATATGTTGTGACAGGGAGCCACGTCCGTACAAGATTTGTGTTCTTAAGATGTTTCTAAATGTTCCAAAATTACCTCCATTTTTTTTAAATAGCCGTGGCTTCTTTTGTGCTTGTTTTCATGGACCTAGTTGCTTATTTCTGTAGCAGTCAGAATCTGGCAACGCTAGACTAAATATTTTCGGCAAAGTCGTTTCAAAATAAAACATTGACCGGTGTTTATGCCAAAGTAAAAGTGTATTATATTCATAAAATGCGTGTATCACGTCCAAGAAGTGACTAACGAAAGCATAAATACTAGACAAATATGCAAATATCTGTTACAGTTGTTTTATGATTTGTGACTGTGAGATTCTCATTCATCTGTGGTATTTTAGTTTTTTGTTGTTGTGGCAACGAGTGCGTTGCCATGTCAACGTAAACAAACATGGCGGAGGACAGACGACAATACGTTTGTGTTTTAATGGTTTTAATGTAAAAAAAAAAGAAAAAGAAAGAAGAATCTTCAGTTGTTACAGGTATGTAAATGTGTTAATGTAAATAAATAGATAAGAAATGATTATGTTAAGTTGAGAAACCGTGATTTATAATAATAGTATCCTAATCTGGTTTGACAGACTACTTCCATATGTGTTAACGGACAAGTAATGAACCAAACGGACCAGTGATAGAACCAGTAATGGACCAGTACAGTATACTGGGCCGGATTGGAGAAGGAGCCCATGGCATCGTTTTCAAAGCCAAACACATAGAGGTAAGTCGGCTCTATGCACAGCAGCCATATTATCACGTCCTTCACAGGTGTTGCCAATGATACTAATGAATGCTCTGTTCCATTTAGTGTAGCACAGTTGTTCTCAGATTTTTCAATTTCCACGACCCCCATAACTCTGAGAGTGTACAGATGGAACCAATGATGTGGCGGAATAGCGATGTGTAACCCAATGGTACTAATGAAGGCTCTGTTCCATTCTGGTCAAACAGAGTCAGGGTGCTGATATTGTGCATGTTGGCTCACTGGAAACACTGTGCTACACCAGTGGGTCTAAAATGTGGGTCCAGGGACCCTCGTGGTCCCTTAAGGGGTTTCCAAATGGCCCCTTATGGGTGTGTAACTCTGAGAGGTTGTACCACCTGTGAATGTCTTCACAATATGGCTGCTGTGCATAGAGCCTATTATCTGTCTGTCTCTCCTATACTGTCTCCCTCTCAGCTTTCCTTGTTGCTTCATGCAACGTATGTACAAATAGCCTACTTTATGTTGCATCATTATCTGGAAATAAAGGGTCATTCTGATTCTGATTCAGAACTCTCTCTTCAATCACTCCTGTTCTCTCTTGCTCTCTCCCTCTGTCTGTCTGTCTGTCTGTCTGTCTGTCTGTGTCTGTGTTTATATCTCTCTCAGACAGGGGAGACGGTAGCGTTGAAGAAAATAGCACTGAGGAGACTGGAGGATGGGATTCCAACCCAGGTTCTCAGGGAGATCAAAGCCTTGCAAGAGATAGAAGACAACCAGTATGTAGGTGTCTGTCTGTCTGTGTCCTCTGCATTTACCCATCTTAAATATTAGGAGTATTATGGCTCCCAGAGAGCAGTTCGTTTTTGTCTTGCTCAGCAATACTTCAACACACACCCAGTAAGAAGTAGAACATGATATACTGTTGGCTCATTGGTTGAGAAACACTGTAAACTTGGAAATAATGCTAATGGAAGGACAACTCATGACCTCTCCTCTCCAGGTCGTGAAGTTAAAGGCCGGCTTTCCTCATGGTACGGGCTTTGTTCTGGTGTTTGAGTACATGCTGTCAGACCTGTCCGAGGTCATCCGGAACTCCAGACGACCTCTGACCCCATCACAGGTCAAAGGTTACATGATGATGCTGCTGAGGGGAGTGGCCTTCCTCCATCACAACAATATCATGCACCGGGTATGGTGTGCGTGTGTGCGTGTGTGTGTGTGTGTGTGTGTCCGTGCGTGCGTGCGTGTGTGCGTGTGCGAGAAAAAGAGACTCAAATGGCGACTGTCAAAACAAACCTTTATCGCAGAGAGGCTAAGTCGGGGAAACGTTTACTTGCCAGTTGTAAATTAATCACTGCTCCAGGGTACTGCGTTTTTTTAATTAACAGTTCATTTAGGCTGCATCATAAGTCATAAGATGAAGTGAATGGTAGCGTTGTGTTGTGGTCAGCAAAGTTGGACTTCCCCCACTCACACCCTCTCCATTTCATGCATAAAATTCCCACGCAGGTGAACAGCTGATTTTTACTACTACTCTGACGTAACACCCAACACCCTGTGACCCCTTTGTGAATGGTGTGACCAATGATTCAAAACCATTAAGCTGTCTACCTGTCACCAGCACTCATGTTTCTAAAAGAGCAATATAATTATTCTTACCTTCTTGACTTTATTCTGTCTGTCTGTCTGTCTGTCTGTCTGTCTGTCTGTCTGTCTGTCTGTCTGTCTGTCTGTCTGTCTGTCTGTCTGTCTGTTTGTCTGTGTGTACACAGGATTTGAAGCCAGCTAACCTGTTAATCAGTTCTTCAGGCCATTTGAAGATCGCTGACTTTGGTTTGGCCAGACTGTTCTCCAATCAGACAGACAGACTGTACAGCCACCAAGTAGCTACCAGGTATGGTGTACTGTGTGTGTGTGTGTGTGTGTGTGTGTGTGTGTGTGTGTGTGTGTGTGTGTGTGTGTGTGTGTGTGTGTGTGTGTGTGTGTGTGTGTGTGTGTGTGTGTGTGTGTGTGTGTGTGTGTGTGTGTGTGTGTGTGTGTGTGTGTGTGTGTGCGCGCGCACGCATGTGGAATCTAAATAAATAAGATATACAGTACATTACATATATATTGTGTGTGTGTGTGTGTGTGTGTGTGTGTGTGTGTGTGTGTGTGTGTGTGTGTGTGTGTGTGTGTGTGTGTGTGTGTGTGTGTGTGTGTGTGTGTGTGTGTGTGTGTGTGTGTGTGTGTGTGTGTGTAGGTGGTACAGAGCACCAGAATTGCTGTACGGAGCCCGAAAATATGACGAGGGAGTGGATCTGTGGTGAGGAGACTGTTTAGCTGTCTGAACATGAAAGAATATAAAGTTACCTCTGGTAAAATATTACCGCTATTTCACCTTTCAATAGAAAAGTGACGTGTGTGTGTGTGTGTGTGTGTGTGTGTGTGTGTGTGTGTGTGTGTGTGTGTGTGTGTGTGTGTGTGTGTGTGTGTGTGTGTGTGTGTGTGTGTGTGTGTGTGTGTGTGTGTGTGTGTTTTCAGGGCAGTAGGGTGTATCTTTGGGGAGTTGTTAAACTCCTCTCCCCTGTTCCCCGGGGAGAACGATATCGAACAGCTCTGCTGTGTGCTCCGAGTTCTGGGAACGCCCAACAAGGACGTCTGGCCTGTAAGACACACACACACACACACACACACACACACACACACACACACACACACACACACACACACACACACACACACACACACACACACACACACACACACACACACACACACACACACACACACACACACACACTGTTGTGTGCACAGAGAGAGGTGCTGCTGATGGTATAACTATAATTTTGAATACATCCACATTTTAGAATGCCATTTTCACCTTTTCTCTCTCTCTCTCTCTCTCTCTCTCTCTCTCTCTCTCTCTAGGAGATAGTAGAGTTACCTGATTATAATAAAATCACCTTTAAAGAGAATCCTGCGATCCCTTTGGAGGAGATAGTTCCAGACGCACCCCCCCAGGCTGTTGACCTGCTCAATAAGTTCCTCATTTATCCTTCAAAACAGCGCTGTCCAGCCACAGAGGTACACACACGCACACGCACACACACACACACACACGTTGGCATAACTATAATTGTGAAGACTTCATTATTCGCCTGATCACAAATATTTTAGATATTTGCAATTATTTTGTATAATCAGAATCGTCTCTGTTCATCTCTATAAGTTCATCTGTTGTTAAAAATATCGGAAATAGCAGAATTACAAGCTCACAACCCGCCGCGATGCGAAGTGTCGTGTTTGTAGATGAGCTATTTTCACTGTTTATGAACATGTTTGAAGGTATAAAAGTATTAAAATATATGGTCTGTTTAGGCCATAGTACGTTATTTAGATTATTGGTACCTGTCATTGTAAGTTGTCATATCTGCCCTGTGCAATGTTTTTGTTTACAAAGCCTAGAAGCCACACAGAAATGTAATTTTAGTTATATCCCACATGTTGAATGCCAAAAACACAAATTGTTAATCGCAATTATTTGCATGACAATGAATCCATTAAGACTGCGAACGCATCTGTGTCATTTTAAGATTTATTTATTCCAAAATAGCAGATATACAAGCTCATAGCGCTCAAATGTCACCTAAATCCGAACAGTTTAAAAAAAAAAAACTAATGTTGCTCTATCAGTGGTTCTCAAACCTTTTCATGTCAAGGACCCCCATCTCAAAATGTTTTGTTCCAGGGACCCCCAGAAGCAAAGATCTGAGTTACAAATGTTGGCTTTAAAAAAATGTGTATTCAAAGATTTGCACACATTTTCAAGATTTTTCTAAAATAGCAGATCTACAAGCTGAATAGCCAAAGAAATCTTAAAATGACACAGATGCGTTTCCGGATTGAATGGGTTAAGCGCAATACAGGCGCAATACATGTCCGTACTCAGAAAGGGAGGTGACATAACTTTGTCCGAACCCCGACTTGGAGTATGTTATGTGCTTTAATCGTCAACAAAAATGTGATGATCGTGACAGCCCTACTCTCTCTCTCTCTCTCTCTCTCTCTCTCTCTCTCTCTCTCTCTCTCTGTCTCTCTCTCTCTCTCTGTCTCTCTCTCTCTCCCCCCCCCCCCCCCCCTCCAGGCTCTCCTCCACTCGTACTTCTTCTCCTCTCCTCTCCCTGCTCACCACTCTGAGCTTCCCATTCCTCAGAGAGGGGGGGGCCGCCACCCGCCCCAACGGCCCCACCCCTCTGCAGACCTGCCCCTGCAGCACAGCCTGGTAGACCCCGCGCTGCTGCAGCCGCACGCCACCTGCCTCTGAACAACGCCCCGCCCCCCCAACCAATCACAGCGGACCACGAAGTCAAAGCATAACATCGATATTACTAACATGTTAAAGATGATTTAACTTAAGGCAGTGGTTCTCGAACTTTTTCATGTCAAGGACCCACACATTGATATACTCTATATTTGTTCGTGGACCCCCATCTGAAAATATGTTGTGACACGGACCCCCCATACAAGATTAGTGTTTTTTTTTTCTTCTTTTTTTTTGGAAAATAGCAGATCTACACGCTCACAATGCGTCTCATCATGATGCGTTGTGAGCTTGTAGATCAGATCTTTTTTCAAATAGCTGATGTATTATAGGGCAGGGGTCTTCAACGTTTTCAGGCCAAGGACCCCCTAGCTGAGAGAGAGATGAAGCAGGGACCCCCTCTATATTGTATAAAATTGTGTTTCAGATTAAACTTTTTTTGTTTACTTGGTCTGCTCTTTTTTCCCTCTACAAAAATAGCAGATCTACAAGCTCACAACGCCTCGCAGCGCGAGGCGTTGTGAGCTTGTAGATCTACTATTTTGGCTAAAGTTCTCGACAGAAAAGGGATGCTAAAAAAAAATCATATCACACAAAGATTTGGCGGACCAACTGTAGTAACTCTGAGGACACCATTGGGGTCCCGGACCCCCTGTTGAAGACCCCTGTTATAGGGAAACTGATATTGATGCTATATTAACACATCTTGCTGGGGACCTCCATGAAGCCCCTCAGGGACCCCTGGGCCCCGGATAGCACTTTGCCTCTGTTGTAAGTGATATTTTTTGATTAAGACAAAATAAATTGTTTTGTTAAAAAGACCAAGCTCTATATTCCAATGGTAATAGTTTTTATAGAGTGTTTGTCTCCCTGTCTCTCCATCTCACCGGAAAGGTGGGTTGCAAATTTCATGCAAACAGGAGAGAGAACACCCTCAAAGATCATGTATCAACTTGTGTTCTAGTTCCAAAAGGGTCTGCTATAATTATTTATTTGTTTCATCACTTCCAATTTCACTTGTTTATCCTGTATCCGGCATGAGTCCTCTCTCATGAAAATGTATTTTCTGTTTATTCAAGAGCTAGAAAGTACGACTATTACTGAACAAACATTTTAATATTATATTATATTATATTGAATTATCCTGCAGGTTCAATGACATAGCAACCATCATGTGTAAAAGCTGTATGTTTCCTGTTCATTGTCTCGAGGCGTTATTAAGTTCAGACAATATTTGTTTGTTTGACTGAATCAAATCTCACAGTATTTTTGACTGATAACCTGATAAATGTGACAATATTTTGTAGGATGACTGTTTGTTCCCACATAACATACACACACAACTTATGACATTTGATAAATGATTATTAGTAATGTGGATATGATGAATAAACGTGTGGCAGCATTCATTGTTGATATGACAGTCTATTAAGTTCAGAAAATGATGGGTGTTCTATCTTATGAGACAGTTAGTTATTATAGACACAAGTCTACAGGAGTCTCATTTGTTTAAATATGTTTTAAAAAGTTTAAATATTTACCAAAATGAAAAGAGTTGTAGATACAATTCAGATTTTTTTTAAATACACTTTTATTCAGATGTTTGACTGTGATGGTTTATTAACTTTAAACACTGAAAGGATAACACAAAAAGTGTCATCCCAGACTAGCAAAGTAAGCTGTGGTTATGTGAGTCCGGGGGTGGAGGTGTGCATGTGTACCAGTATTGATTTTGACCCAAAAATAAATACATTTCGTTTTAGTCATAGTCTTTTGAATAAAATTCCATGTAGTTTTTGTCATATTTTAGTCATCTGAAATGTTTTAGTTTTTGTCTAGATTTAGTCGTCTAGATATCATAAGATTATAGTCGACTAAATCTACAGTTGATTTAGTCGATTAAAATGTATTTTGATGGCGTCGTAATGGCTGATTTTACACTTGGTTGCATGCTGAAAATATTGATTTACAAGCTCGTAGATCGGCTATTTTCAGAGCGCAACACCCGAGCGCATCCAAACAAAATGACTTGTCTTTTAGTTCTACTGGATCTCTTCTCCACTAGTCCCTCACTAACATTTTAGGCTAGTTTTTATTTGTTGACAAAATTATCAATATTTTAGTCTTAGTTTTAGTCATCATAGCTTAGTTTTTATTTAGTTTTAGTCAGTGAGAAAAGGTAGTCGACGAACATTTTTCTTCATAGTTTTAGTCAGATCAACACTGACCTGCACGTTCTTACTCCTAGGTTATAACCATCTATTTACATGTATTCTAACAGTGTGTTTAACCTTAACTAAAGTTGATTAATTAAACCCATGCCTACACTAAAGCATTCTAACAATTCCTGTGTAACAAAACACTGGTATAAGGAGGGATAAACTGTAAAAGTGCTGATCCTTCACAAGATCTGTGACCTCAACTAACATCAACCTAATCTGAACTCATCCAAATGAGAACATAGACTTATTTGGTTACAAACAAACAACTACTAGACAACATGTGTCTTCCAGAGTGGATTTTAACCAAATGAACCCTAGTGCCCCTACGGACCGATCGTGTCATCTTAAGACACCTCTTACACACAAAGGAAGTTTTCCCTAACTGGTCATACTGTATATGAGCATGCTATAGTAAGTAGGCCCTAAGGTATAGGGCATAGCAGTGGCGGCCATTTTCTGGTTCCACTCCAAAATACTCAATGCATTTTTCCTATTGACATTTCCAAAAATATTTGTATCAATTAATTTAAGCCTAGAATCAAGCCATCCAGGGTCCTGGTGAATCATGACCATAAAACACATTTTTCTGTGATTTTATTTTATTTTATATATAATTATATGATATACTATATTTAATAAATACCCTTTGTTTTGCTGTTTTCAAAAAAAAAATCTCACAGAATCAAACGTTTTATGGTCATGATTCACCAGGACCCTGGATGGCTTGATTCTAGGCTTAAATGAATTGATATAAATATTTTTGGAAATGTCAATGGGAAAAATGCATTGAGTATTTTGGAGTGGAACCAGAAAATGGCCGCCACTGCTATGCCCTATAAGGTATTTTCATATTTTCAAATATTGCCCCTTTGAAAAAGGTTGGGACACCTGCCCTATGCTTTAAACCAGTGGTGGGAAGAGTACTAAAATGTTTTACTTAAGTGAAAGTATCAATGCTGCAATGTAGAAATACTCGAGTGAAAGATGCGCAAGACCATGAATCCACACATTTGCATTGACAAAGCATTGGCAGATTCCGCCCCAAAGGTAGAATAAAAGTGCGGCGTGACCGTGCCCTTACAAGTAAGTCTGCCCTTACAAGCCTGGAATAAAAAATGTACTTGAGTAAAAGTACAAAAGTATTGGTATCAAAATGTAGCTACTTAACGTACAAAAAGTAAAAGTACTCATTATGCAGAATGCCCCATTTCACAAGTTTTCAAATGTATAAAATCTATATCGTTTGAAAATAGCAGAACTACAAGCTCACAATGCGACGCATTGTGAGCTTGTAGATAGGCTATTTTCAAATGGTTGAAATGTATGGGCTGAAGTGTTTTGTAATAATAATCAAAATCTACAAAGTAACTAGTAACTAAAGTTTTCAAATAATTGTAGTGGAGTGAAGTATAATATTTGTGGAGTGAAGTATAATATTTGCCTCTGAGATGTAGTGGAGTAGAAGTAAAAGTACTGAAAATTGGAAATACTCCAGGAGAGTAAAATGACCTCAAATTTACCTCAGTACAGTACAGTACTTGAGTAAATGTACTTTACACCAGTGCTTTAAACCCATGCTACACTTACTGTATCCATTCTATCAGTGTCTAACCTGAACTGAAGTTAATTTATTAAACCATTTAACAATTCTAACAATTCCTGTGTAACAAAACAATGGTATAAGGAGGGTTAAAGTGTCTAAGTGTTGATCATTCTGATGGCCTTCACAAGAACTGTGACCTGAACTAACATCAACCTCATTTGAACTCATCCAAATGAGAACATAGACTTATTTGGTTACAAACCAACCTCTGGAGTGGATTTGAACCACATGACTGGATTTGATTTGACTAGCTGGTGCCATAGCAACCAGTGCTCCTGGAGTCCACATAAAAACATACAAACAAATACAGTTAAAAACATAAATGCAACATTATGACAAGTCAGTACTCAACACACAATACATAATAAACCAACTAACACAAACAAGGAAAGAAAGCAGACTAATAGGCTCTATGCACAGCAGCCATGTTATCACTTCTTTCACAGGTGTTACCAATGATACTAATGAAGGCTCTGTTCCATTTAGTGTAGCACAGTGGTTTCCACGACCCCCATAACTCTGAGAGTGTACAAATGGAACCAAATGGACCCTTACGGGTCCATTTGGTTCCATTTGTACACTCTCAGAATTACACACCTGTAAGGGGCCATTTGGAAGCCCATGAGGGTCCCTGGACACCAACTGTAGACCCACTGGTGTAACAGAGTGTTTCCAGTGAGCCAACATGCACAATATCAGCACCCTGACTATGTTTGACCAGAATGGAAACACCTGTGAATGTCTTCATAATATGGCTGCTGTGAATAGAGCCTATCAATTAACCATGACCTTGACAATGACCTTTCAAACACATCAACACATTTTTATGTCATACAAATATTGCACACTCAGAGTTACAGATCTGTAATGGTTCATTATGAACCCCTCAATGAACCCCCCTGAGGGTCCCTGGACCCCACTTTGAGAACCCCTGACTTGACACAACCCTGCTAGGCAGCCTGCAGCCTGGCAGAGATATGCGCTCTGAGGCCCTTTTGTAGTTCATTATCAATTGATTATGTGCTTTACTTGTGATTTTTATGTTTTCTTCATAATTTGTTCTTGTTTTCTTTTTTTAACACGTTTGTTTTTCTAGTTTGCATCCTTTACTTGGTCCGCTCCTTTTTTCCCTCTACACCAGTGATTCCCAACCTGTGGACCGGGGCCAACTGGTGGGCCGTAAGGCTATTGCGAGAGGGCCCCCCAATAGGCTCTATGCACAGCAGCCATATTATCACTTCCTTCACAGGTGTTACCAATGATACTAATGAAGGCTCTGTTCCATTTAGTGTAGCACAGTGGTTTCCACGACCCACATAACTCTGAGAGTGTACAAATGGAATCCATTTGGTTCCATGTGTACACTCTCAGAGTTACACACCTGTAAGGGGCCATTTGGAAGCCCATGACCCCAACTGTAGATCCACTGGTAACAGAGTGTTTCCAGTAAGCCAACATGCACAATATCAGCACCCTGACCTGACTCTGTTTGACCAGAATTGAACAGAGCCTTCATTAGTATCATTGGTAACACCTGTGAATGTCTTCATAATACTACTGTGAATAGAGCCTATCATTTCCCAAACACTCTATGTATAAAATAATATGAATATTAAAAAAAAATGATGTAAAACAAGGGTCATTGTAATTTTTTCAGATGGGTGACACGAATACTTTAGAGCAGTGGTCTTCAACGTTTTCAGGCCAAGGACCCCCTAGCTGACACAGAGATGAAGCAGGGACCCCCTCTATATTGTATAGAATTGTTTCAGATTAAACTATTTTCCCCCTCTACACCTCTATACCTCTTAGCCAAAAATAGCAGATCTACAAGTTCACAACGCCTCGATCTGCTATTTTTGGCTAAAGTTCTCCTCAGAAAAGGGATGCTAGGGTTGAAGGGGTAAAAAAAATAATCATATCACACAAAGATTTGGCGACCCCCCTGTAGTAACTCTGTGGACCCCCTAGGCTAGGGGTCCCGGACCCCCTGTTGAAGACGCCTGCTTTCGAGATTTTCAAGTGGGCACAGATCCAGAACAGGGTTGGGGACCACTGCTCTACACCAAATACCTTTGCTGAAATTAGATGATCTACAACAGTGGTTCTCAAAGTGGGGTCCGGGACCCCTAGGGGGTCCTCAGAGTTACTTTGGTGGGGCCTCCAAATCTTTGTGTGATTGAAACTTCTTTTTTTTTGCATTTGCATTAAGCACTTGAACCCTAGAATAGAAAGATAAAGAGGGGAACATTAGCCAAAAATTGCAGGTCTACAAGCTCAGATCTGGGGGGTACAAGTACAGGTTTTCTAAGTATTGAGGGTTTAAGTGGTTACTGGCTGAAAATACATATTAACATGAATCCCAACACAACGCTACACAAGTCCAGTGGTGGAAAGTAACTAAGTACATTTACTTAAGTACTGTACTTAAGTACATGAGGTAGCCTACTTGTACTTTACTATTTCCAATTTCCAATACTTTAACTTCTACTCCACTACATCTCAGATCCAAATTATGTACTTTTACTCCACTACAATTATTTTAAAACTTTAGCCACTGGTTACTTTGTAGATTTTGAGTATTATTACAAACATACATTAACCACTTCAGCCCTTTATACATTTTGGCCATTTGAAAATAGCTGATCTACAAGCTCACAATGCGTCGCATCGCAACGCATTGTGAGCTTGTAGATCTGCTATTTTCAAAAGATTTTTATACATTTGAAAACTTGAAATGGGACATTCTGCAAAATGAGTACTTTTACTTTAGGTACTTTAAGTACATTTTGATGCCACTACTTTGGTACTTTTACTCAAGTACATTTTGAATTACAGACTTTTACTTAACAGAGTATTTCTATTGTGCAGTGTTCATACTTTTACTTGAGTAAAAAATGTGAGTACTTTTCCCCACCACACACAAGTCTATGAAGCTATCTATTAATTTAACAAAGGTATGAAAATGTGTAATCTGCAACCCTGCTTCACCTGTTTCTCAGCTAAGGGGTCCTTGGACTGGGAAACATTGAAAACCCCTGATCTACAAAGATAATAACATTTTTATTTTTTTTATTTTTTTTATTTACCTATGAGGACATAGCCAGAAAGGGGTCGCTCGGGTTCAAGTGGTTCATTTGAATCCCTTTGCAGTCAGTCGTGTCTCATGAGCCTGCAGCACTTTGAATGTTTTGAATGAAAGGTAGGCTGTTAAACAAACAAGTAGGAAAATGAATACAGGACACTCCAATGGTCTAAATACAGCTATTAAAGCTTAATGCTGAGTCCTGTCTACAGTCACATGAGAGGACTTCTGTAGAATGAAGACACAAGCTCTGTTGGGTGTTGTGATAGGTAAGTGCTGCTTGTCTCCTATATGACTGTTAATATGACTGTTAATATGACTGTTGACATGACTGTTAACCCATTAAAGACCGGGAACACATCTGTGTCATTTTAGATTTATTTGGCTATTCAAAAATAGCAGATCTACATGCTCATAGCGTGGCACTCGGTGCCGTGCTATGAGCATATAGATCTGCTATTTTTTTGGAAGAAATGTTTTTTTGTGAAAATGTGTGCAAATCTTTGAATATACCGTATATATACATTTTTAACTCCAATCTTTGCTTCAATATTTTGACATGGGGGGAGGGGAGGGTGGGGCGTGGACAAATGCATATCATTTTGGGGGTTCTTGAACCATGCAGTGATTTTATAGCAATGTAAGTTTTTTTCCCCAAAAGAAAACTGTTAGGATTTTAGAAGACATTTGTAGAATCC
Organism: Gymnoscopelus microlampas; assembly: GCF_963454915.1. Taxonomy (NCBI): domain Eukaryota; kingdom Metazoa; phylum Chordata; class Actinopteri; order Myctophiformes; family Myctophidae; genus Gymnoscopelus; species Gymnoscopelus microlampas. Next base: position 6,104,076 of record NC_139947.1, on the reverse strand, counting down.
CCCAGAAGCAAAGATTTGAGTTGAACATGTTTGCTTTAAAGACTTGCACACATTTTCACTATGTTTAAAAAAATTGCAGATCTACAAGCTCGTAGCGCGGCACTCGGTGCCGCGCTATGAGCTTGTAGATCTGCTATTTTTGAATAGCCAAAGTATAAAATAATGGTTGCAGTGGTTACACAGACGCGTTCCCGGTTTTAATAGGGTAATATGACTGTTGATATGAATATTTGTTAGTATGAATGTTTGTAATATGCTTGGCTGTTTCAAACTGCTAATATTTCTGCTGTTCTATCAGAAATATGAACCAAATCATATCTCTGCTGTACCAGGACAGCAGAGAGTCGTGTTTTTTTTACCCGTGTCTTTTTTCCTCACTGAATTCAAAGGGACATTTTCAGATGTGCAGACAATAGGGGTTCAACAGCTAATCAAACAAATCAATTTAAACGATAATACTTTTTTTTTAAATTATTATTTTGTGTCAGGCCTATATGAAAAAGTTTTGGTGAATTGAAAAAGTAAATAGAATAATCCCTAAGAAAACAATCAGACAATAACATGTGTATTGTATTGTATTCTATCCTACAGGGCTGTGGACCCTGTCCGTATGTGTCACTCATCAGTACCATTTTGTATATGACCAAATGAACTGGACAGATGCTCAGCAGTACTGCAGGGACAAGTTCACAGACTTGGCTACTGTACACACCCTGGAGGACGTCAACACACTGACCCGGATGGTGGACTCCCTGAATAAAGTAAATATTTCTACTCATCTACACATTTCTTACACCTGCTTTTGAATCATGCAGAGGTGGAAAAAAAATCTCAATTTCTTTTTTACTTAACCCAATAAGACCGGGAAAGAATCTGTGTCATTTTTAGATTTCTTTGGCTATTCAAAAATAGCAGATATATACAAGCTTGCTTCGTTCAAGCTTGTAGATCTGCTATTTGATATTTTAGAAAAATGGTGAACATTTGTGCAAATCTTTGAATATATATTATTTAAAGTGAACATTTGTAACTCCAATCTTTGCTTCCGTGAAACTAAATATTTTGAGATGGGGGGTCTGCGGCCAAATACATTTTGGGTGGTTCTTGACATGAAAAGTTTGAGAACCACTGATATTATAGCAACATACGTTGTAGAATCCCCAGAAACAAAGATTTGCTTTAAAACAATTGTTTTATATATGCAAAGATTTGCACACATTTTCATGATTAAAACAAAATGCAGATCTACAAGCTCATAGCACAGCACTCGGTGCCACACTATGAACTTGTAGATCTGCTATTTTTTTAACAGCCAAAGAAATTACACAGATGCATTCCCTGTCTTAATGCATTAAAGGTATATTTCCCTTTCAAACAGGTTTTGAGTCATTTTAACGTCTACTTGGGATTTTGTGAGCACCCCAGACAGTATTTAAGTTGCTTATTTCATTAGATAGTTGATATTAATGTTATCCGACATGCCTCCTTCCTATATAAACCTATTGTAACTTCAAACTCCATTTTAATAAAGGAGAGATCAAGTTGATGCAAACAATGTGCTATTGAATAAAAGGTCAAACATTTTGACCTAACGTATAAGATTACCTAATAGGCAGAACCCCCCCTGAAATAGGCCCTATGCACAGCAGCCATATTGTATGACATTCACAGGTGTTATCAATGGGTGCTGATATTGTGCATGTTGGCTCACTGGAAACACTCCCAAATGGCCCTTTACGGGTGTGTAACTCTGAGAGTGTACAAATGGAACCAAATGGACCCGTAATGGGGGTCGTGGAAATCTGAAATTCAAAAATCTGATAACTACTGTGCTACACTAAATGGAACAGAGCCTTCATTAGTATCACTGGTAACACCTGTGAAGGAAGTGATAATATGGCTGCTGTGCATAGAGCCTATTGTACTTTCTCTGCCTTTTAAACAAACATTTCACATCAGATACTGTATGACAAATAACTTAATATACACAAGCCTATTATTGCAATATACAAAGAAATGACTGACAATGACAGTGCTAATAAATAATGCACCATGGCCAAAGAGAAGAATATATATCCTTAAATGTTTTTTGGTTAAAAAGTTAAAGCTCTATATTTTGATGATCTTTGCATCTTTGTTCAGTAACAGGGTTCTAGCCGCCTCTCCAGTTATTTAATAAACATAAAATACATTTTCAGATGGGTTGCCAGTTTTATCACTTCTAATTTCAATTGCTTATCCTGTATCCTGTAGGAGTACTCTCTCCTAATTGGATGAAATTGGTATCCCAACTTGAGAGAGCAGGATAGACAGGTAGACCCCTGTTACTGAACAAACATTAAATAGCAATGATTACAATAGGAATATAGAGCTATTTAACACTTATTTTAACAATTCATTAATTACCTTTTTATTTTATTTTATTAAAAGCTCCAAAGACGGCCATATGGGTCAGTTCAAAGAAGAAATTAGCACATCACAAGGCAAGGCAAATGTAATTGCCATGTGATGTGGAAAGCACTTTGAATTGCTTTTCATGAAAAGAAAAGAACATTAAGACATCAAGACTCAGAGCAAACACATGATAAAAAGGACATAACAACATTGGAAATAAAATAAAGTAGAAAATAAAATAAAAATGTCAGCTGCACTACACAAATGTCAGCTGCACTACCCCGGATTTGAACGCCGTTTCCGGCGCGATTGCTGACATTTTTAACGTTGAGCTAATAGAGCCTGCCTGCTTGCTCAGGGGATAAATTGAATCTTGACCATAAGGTCATCATTGGTGTCACATCCTGTGTCTAGGTGAGACATGACCTTTGACACGATCTACATTTCTCAATAGAAGAGCAGGGAGAATATACACCACCCCAATTGTACAAGTTATATTGGATTAACATAAATTATATTTTTTTCATAAAAGAAAACAGTTACATAGTGCCGCTTTAAAGTGCTCAGTGGTGGAAAGTAACTAAGTACATTTACTTCAGTACTGTACTTAAGTACAATGTTGAGTTATTTGTACTTTACTTGAGTATTTCCAGTTTCCAATACTTCTGGAAATTACTCCTACTCCACTACATCTCAGATCCAAATATTGTACTTTCACTCGACTTCATTTATTTGAAAACTTTAGTTACTAGTTACTTTGTAGCGTTTGATTATTATTACAAAACATACATTAACCACTTACTTCAGCCCTATATACATTTCGGCCATTTGAAAATAGAAGATCTACAAGCTCTTGAGCTTGTAGATCTGCTAATTTCAAAATATTGTTATACATTTGAAAACTTGAAATGGGATATTTTGCATAACGAGTACTTTTACTTTTGGTACTTTAAGTACATTTTGATACCAATACTTCTGTACTTTTACTCAAGTACATTTTGAATTGCGGACTTTTACTTAACAGAGCACTTCTACATTGCAGTATTGATACTTTTACCAAAGTAAAACATTTGAGTGCTTTTTACACCACTGAAAGTGCTGAAGAAAAATAAGCCAGCATTGTTGTCAAGAAGACAGTTGAATAACAATGGTGTTATTAGTGTTTAGAGAAGTTGTTAAACACATTTATGGGGAATGGTTGTGAAAAATATACCTGAAAGATTATATCAAAACGTTTTACCTCTCTCTAATAAGACGACCCGAGTGTGTAGTTGAACTACAAGTCAATCTACAAGCTTGTAGATCTGCTATTTTCACTGAATGTTGCGGGCCATAGGTTACTGATCTTTGGTGTCATTTATTTTAAGGCAGCCTGGATAGGCCTGTACAACAAGATCACCAGCTGGAGATGGTCACTGGCAGATGAACGCTTCTACAACGATGCAGAGGAACACAAGTTCAGGAACTGGGCTCCTGGCAAACCAAACAGTCATATTTGTGCCGTCATGTATGCTAACGGTAAATGGAAAGATGACATCTGTACAGCTCAGCACTATCCAATCTGCTTCAACCACACAGGTGAGATGTGTTTATTATCTCCACCAGGCCGTAACTGCCGGGGGCGGTGATTATGTTTTCGCCCCTGTCCGTGTCTGTCTGTCTGTCTGTCTGTCTGTCTGTCTGTCTGTCTGTCTGTCTGTCTGTCTGTCTGTCTGTCTGCAGCTAATATTGGGCAGTGCTGGACCGATCCGTGTGAAACACAATCCCAGTTTCTCTCTTGAGCTGTAGGTCGTACAGTCAAAATGTTTTGTCCCTGGATTCCTTGGATCACATTACACAACTCTCTCTATATATAGAGCACACCCATTTCCGCCTGGCTAGATTTTCAGCCATTTTGCGTCAGACATGATCTCTGTTGTCATGTGATCAAGATGTGTCTGTCCGATTTTTTCATATGCCATTTCAATTGTGTACAATTGCCTTTTGCGGTAGAGGCCATTTTGCAAACAATGGCACAAATGATGAACACAGGATCTGATCTGCCCCACATTTTAATCATACATTGAGGGACCTCTAAACAACGCAGAGCCAAAAGAGATTTCACTTCCACCCATTGGGGGCTCCACAAATGCTACAAATATCACCGTTTGTTCTGGCTTAACCATGCATACGCAAGAAATAATTCTCACACTCATTTGTCAAAGGGTGGCGCTATAGCACTCAATTGAAAGTGGCAACTTTGAACAGGTACAACTCATGCCCTGTTTGACCTACAACCATGAAACTTCGATACACACATGCGTCTCTTCATGCCCGACAACTTTTGTGGTCTGACTTTTGACCTCTGACCTTTAGATCTTCCACTATTTTCAATTATATGAAAAAAACATTGGTGGCACATCCTGTTCTAGGTGAGACATGACCTTTGACACGATCTACATTTTTCAATAGAAGAGCAGGGAGAATATACACCACCCCAATTGTATAAGTTATATTGTATTAACATACTCTACCATACAGATTGGACAAAATTATATTTTATTCCTATAAAAAACTGTTACATAGTGCCGCTTTATAGTGCTCAGTGGTGGAAAGTAACTATGTACATTTACTTAAGTACTCCATTCCATAGGTTACATAAATCCACATTTTATGTATGTATTGGCATCAAAATGTACTTGTCCAAAAATAGCCAATCTACAAGATGTGAGCTTGTAGCTTGGCTATTTTCGAGAAGCTGAAGTATAAAATGGGGTCTTAACCCTTTAGATTTCTTTGGCTATTCAAAAATAGCAGATATACAAGCTCATAGCGCGGCACTCGTAGATCTGCTATTTTTGAAAAATCGTGAAAATTATTTTTTAAATATTTTTTCCCGATTTTTTTTTAGGATTTTGAAAATGTTTAGAAGCGGCCTCAGGTCTTAATGGGTTAAGGTAGTAGGGTAAGTGATATTTTTTGGAATAAGACAAAAAAAATGTGTTAAAAGGTTAAAACTCTATATTCTGATAGTAATCATTGCTATAGAGTGTTTGTTCAGTCACAGGGGGTCTCCCGGTCCTTAACACTAAGGATTTTACAGTGTAGATTTGGGTCCCACGTCCCAGAGATTAAATAAATAAAACATTTATCAAACGGCGGTCCGTATGAAACGGGAGATCCATGAAATGAAAAAAAGATATCACTACCATAATGTGTTCATTCTATACAGGAACTCACTGTAGTTTACTTTCAGATCCGATAAATAAATACATCATCGTTACAAAGCCACTGACATGGTCCGAGGCTCAGAGGGAGTGCAGGGAGAAACACACAGACCTGGCCAGTGTGAGGAACCAGGCTGAGAACCAGGAGATCCAGAAGAAGATCATGAATCCCGGAGACCACCACTGGATCGGTCTGTACCGACACTCCTGGAAGTGGTCCGATGGGAGCAGCTCCTCATTCAGGGACTGGAAGGAAGGGGAACCAAATGGTGCAGGTGTACGAGAGACGTGTGCTGCCATCGAGTTTGCCAGTGGGTCCAAATTGGCAGACAGGACGTGTGACAAGAAAGCTTTCTTCATCTGCTACAGTGGTAAGTGAGAAGTGATAACCCACGGTTACTTTGGCTATAAAGTGCCACGTAAATGAATATTCTTCTGGACTATATGAGGCTCTCTGGTTCATTCGAAAACTACTCCCAATACCCTGCCAGCAATTTGACACCGATAGAAATATATTTATATTAATAATAAATGACATTACATCTACAGGTAGGTTGGTAACGTGTTATCTTTACTTAATATTCATAAATATTCATTTTTTTAATTTCACTTCATTATACTGTGAAAAATGTTGATTATTATCTGAAAACTAATCAATGAAACAAACATTGTTTCTTTTCAAAGTTGTGGTGAAGAAACAAGTGGTGAAACTGGCCATAACCTCCTCCCTGGATATGAACGACCCTGCAGTAGCGGACGCCATTTTGGAGCAGGTATAATTAAACTGTATTATTAATTAAAGGAGCACTTCACCCACTTTCAGCCTCATGTTCATATAATTGGTCCTGACTAATGCTCATTATAAGATGGAACCATTTCTTTAAAAAATACATATATATTTTGTTGGGCCTTTTCTGCCTTTATTTGATAGTATACAGTAGACTGACAGGAAATGGAGAGAGAGCCTCCATCCCGGGCCAAGATCGAACCATTTCTGTCTACTCACTCTGTGTCTCAGAGGAGGGCTGTGGACAGTTCAGAAGTTCTGCCTACCAATGACATCATTGATAGGCAGTTTTGATCATTTCAAATACGAATTCAAACTTGCTTTAATCATTTATTAATGAGAAAACATTGGCTTCTATTTATGCGTGCCAACTTTCCAGTAAGAGAAAGGCTGTAGTTTCTAAAAGCTTGGAATCCCCATTGATTATGTCATTGGTACAAAGTAGGCACTATAGGCAGGTTTCTGAACTGTCCACAGCCCTCTTCTGAGACAGAGTGAGTAGACCGAAATGGTGCCATCTCATGATGAGCATTAGTGAGGACCAATTATTTGAGGATGAGGTGGAAATGGGTGGGAAAGTTTTAGTTTTTTTTATACAAATTTAGAGTAGCCAAAAACAATGTGCCCCCTTTTTCTCCCCAATTTAGTCGTTATACCAATTGATCCCCCCTCTCCCCCACACACATGTCTGTGTTGTCATTGCTGTTGTACAAATGGAACCAAATGGACCCGGGAGGGTCCATTTGGTTCCATTTGTACACTCTCAGAGTTACACCCTCCCAAGGAACCATGAGGGTCCCTGGACCACACTTTGAGACCCACTAGTATTTCTAGTGAGCCAACATGCACAATATCAGTGAGCACCCTGACTCTGTTTGACCAGAATGGAACAGAGCCTTCATTAGTATCATTGGTAACACCTGTGAAGGAAGTCAGAAGAGGCCAAATCTTTCTCCAAAATGGCTGCGCTCTATGCACAGCAGCCATATTGGAAAGAAGTTGGGCCTCTTCCTTTCTTCCTTCACAGGTGTTACCAATGATACTAATTAAGGCTCTGTTCCATTAAGTGTAGCACAGTGGTTCTCAAACCTTTTAATTTCAAGAACCACCATAACTCTGAGAGTGTACAAATGGAACCAAATGGACCCTTACGGGTCCATTTGGTTCCATTTGTACACTCTCAGAGTTACACACCCGTAAGGGGCCATTTGGAACCCCCTCAAGGAACCATGAGGGTCCCTGGACCACACTTTGAGACCCACTGGTGTAAAGAGTGTTTCCAGTGCCGACATGCACAATATCAGCACCCTGACTCTGTTTGACCAGAATGGAAAAGAGCCTTAATTAGTATCATTGGTAACACCTGTGAAGGAAGTAAGAAGAGGCCCAATTTCTTTCCAATATGGCTGCTGTGCATAGAGCCTATAATGTAGACAAACCCAACATTATTATATACAGAGGGATGGTCTACCTGCTAGACCTTAGGCCTGCTGCTCCTCCAAACGGTGCACATGGTGGACAGGACTATGACTGGCAGGGGCGTCCTCTTCCCTAAGCCAGGCCTAAGCCTGACCGCATACGGGTACGTCCTCGGGATTCCATACACTTTCCCGGCACTCTGCAACCAGCTCTGTGTATTTTTGCCATCTTTCTTTCGTAGGCAGCTTCCATTGGCACTGTCAGTTCGATCAACAGAGCTGACTTCACGGCTGCGGACGATATTGTTATTTTGTTATAATAACTTCTGATAACTGCTGACCAGACGCTGCTAATCATTCTGCTTTGTGTGTCTCAGTTGAAGCAGAACATGAAGGACCACCAGGGGGCGCCAGCAGACATCAAAGTGAGGTGGGTGGAGCAGGCCGATGGAAGGATCTTCCACAAGGAAGACAAGAAGAAGAGGGAGAAGAAGAAATGGGAGAGGAAGCCTAGGCTAACAAAGAGGGAGCTTTAAACCCCCTTAAAGGCGCATTTCACCCATTTTCAACCTTATCTTTGTATAATTGATCTACTAATGTTCATTATAACCATTTCCATCTACTCACTTTGTGTCTCATTGGCGGGCTGGATGTGGACAGCGCAGAATCCTGCCCACCAATGATATCATCGATGGGGATTCCAAGCTAACAGAAACTACAGCCTTTTCTCTTCCTGAAAAGTTTGAATGCTGAAATAGAGGAAATTTCTCTTGCATAATAAAAAAAAAAGGTGGAAATCTTGTTTTTGATAAAAAAATATATAATTAAAATACCAAGCATGCCGACCGGTTTCTGAACTGTCCATCCCACGCCCAGTTAGCCCATATGCAGACCATGTGGGCCCGGCTAGAGCTTGCCCACTTCCATCCCATGCCCAGTTAGCCCATATGCAGACCATGTGGGCCCGGCGAAGGCTTGCCCACTTCCACCCCACGCCCAGTTAGCCCATATGCAGACCATATGCAGACCATTTGGGCCCGGCAAGGGCTTGCCCAGTTCAAGCCCACGCCCAGTTAGCCCTTATGCAGACCATGTGGGACCCTCAGAATTTGCCCAGTTATAGCCCACGCGGTACACAAGTAGCCCGCATTGAAACCATATGGGTCCCACGTGGGCGTGCTGGCTGGGAGCCCTCCTCAGAGACACAGAGTGAGTAGACGGAAATGGTGCCATCTTATAATAATAATGAGCAATATTAGTGAGGACCAATTATAAGAAGATAGGTTGAAAATGGGTGAAGTGCTCCTTTGAAGGTTCATCTGCCATAGCCATATCACTATATTCAGCCATATTTCCTTATGAAAAAGGGTCTGGATGCAATAGAAATCCTTGCTCCATTTTGTAGAATTCGATGAGAAGAGAGAGGATAGAGGTAGAGTGAGAGCAATGGGAAAGAGATGAACAGGTTGAATAAAACAATTACACATAAGTACATATATACAGATAGCTTGTGTGAAAGCAGATATATACATGCTATTTAGAACATTGGCATCATATGCAAGAGTGTAGGATCTAAATGCAACAACATGTGTAACCACTTTCATACTTTGACTATTCAAACACTGACTCACAAAAATAGCAGATATACAAGCTCATAGTGCGGCACAGATCTGCTATTCTTTTTAAATTGTGAAGATTTGTGCAAATCTTTGAATATATGTTTAAAGCGAATTGTCTTTACTCAAATCTTTGCTTCTGGGGGGTCCCTGGAACAACATATTTTGAGATGGGGGTCCGCGGCCAAATACATATAATTTTGCGGGTCCTTGACAATGAAAAGTTGGAGCACCACGAATGTAGCAACATAAGTATAAAGAACTGTTAGGATTTAGAAGACATTTGTAGAATCCCCAGAAGCAAAGATTTGAGTTACAAATGTTCGCTTTAAAAATATATAGTCAAAGATTTGCACAAATTTTCATGATTAAAAAAAAAGAAAAAAAATAGCAGATCTACAAGCTCATAGCGCGGCACTCTGTGCCGTGCTATGAGCTTGTATATCTGCTGTTTTTGAATAGCCCAAAGTATAACATAATGGTTAAAGTGGTTAAAATCTAAAATGACACATGCTTTCCCGGTCTCAATGGGTTAAAAAGAGGACGTTTGTGTTTAGATTGAACAGAGTTGCAGCGCCCTCTAGTGTCTCTATAATGAAGCAGCTGAGCTGTGGAACAGGAGCATAGAGCTATGGGAATCATAAGTGATGAAGTCATGATATTTATGATTGATTGAAATGGCTTAGAACCTGTCGAGGTAATCACACATTACGTTTTGGTCTGACAGGAAATAATTAAATGGATAGTTCACCCAGAAAATTACTTATATTCTATCAATTACACATCCCATGACTCCCTTGAATTCATGGAGATCTTCTCATGTTTGTCACATTCCTAAGCCAATGATTTGATGACTGGCGAAAAGATGCTATAATGTCTCCGGTAGGAGAATCAAAGTTTCCTACCTGAGCCGCCGCCGGTCATCAAATTGGCTTAGGAATGCGACAAAAACAAAGTCTCCATGGGGTGTGTAATTGATAGAAAAAATGTCATTTTGGGGGTGAACTATCCCTTTAAGAATACAAAAAAATATATATACAATATATTTGTATATCATTTTATGCCCATGTGATAAAGCATCAACTTGATGAGTCAACTGTCCTAAATGCTTCTTCAATAACCAGATATTGAATAGTGTGTGATACACATGGATGGACATGGATGGAAACTAATAAATGAGGTGATACATTTTTCAGTCTGTTGTCTCAGTCACTGCTACTAACCACAGTATATCACTTTTTTCAAAAAATATTATGAAGAAGGATAGCTACATTAATTATAGACATTAAAAACAAACAATGCAATTTGTAAGGAGCCCCAATAAACCATTTTAAGTAGAATAATTACATTTTAAGTTAAACAATGGGACCTCTGGGTCTAAACGTTAGGGGGTCCCAGAGGTGCCAGATACGATTCCAGCCCTCATCAATGTGTCGAAGTGTCCCTGAGCAAGACTCTTAACCCCTAACTGCTCCCCCCTCAATGCTCCTCTGTGGGCTGCACTCAGCTGGGTGAATATATGATAGGTATAAGAATATATATATAATATGTTTACTAAAGAGCTGGATAGACAGGGAGACGGTGACCCTGACTCTTTTGTAAAACTATATTGTCATACAATTCAAATCGAAGGTTAAACCCAATTGGGTTTAACCTGTCTCATATTTTCCTGTGAGAAACTCTTTCCTCTATTCCCATCCAGTGAAGATATGAAGACATGTTGTCAATCAAACCTTTAGCATAAACCTCCAGGGGTTGAATACAACTGCTAATCAAGTGTTAAAATGGGTTTAAAATGACTGGTGCAACTGGTGAGACATGACCTTTGACACAATCTAAACGTCTGAATAGAAGAGCAGGGAGACAAAATACAGCCACCCCAATTATATAAGTTCTATATTAACAAAAACAGATTGTATTCAATAAAAAAAAGGTTACAAGAGCTGCTTTAATTAAACCATTTAAACATTCTAACAATTCCTGTGAAACAAAACACTGGTATAAGGATGGATAAGTGATAAAAGTGTTGATCCTTCTGATTGCCTTAAGAACTGTGACCTCAAACACAGTTCAAACTCATTTGAACTCATCCAAATGAGAACATAGCCTTCTTTGGTTATAAACAAAGCTCTACTAGACTGGATGTGTCTTCAGGAGTGGATTTGAACCACGTGACTCGATTTGATTTGATTAGCTGGTTGCCATAGCAACCAGTCTTGCTGGAGTCCACATACAACAAAACATACATGCAAATACTGTCAAAAACATGACTTGCAAATTACTAAAAGTCAGTGCTCAACATTCAATAATAAACCAACTTACAACAGTAACTTGTAAAGTAAAGTAACTAAGTACATTTACTCAAGTACTGTACAATTTAGAGGTATTTTTTTTACTATAGTGGAGTATTTCCAATTGTCAGTACTTTTACTTCTACTCCACTACATCTCAGAGACAAATATTGTACTTTTACCCAATGCAATTATTTGAAAACTTTAGTTAGTTACTTTGTAGATTTTGATTATGATTACAAAACATACATTACCCACTATATACATTACGGCCATTTGAAAATAGCCGATCTACAAGCTCACAACGCGTCACAAAGCGACGCATTGTGAACTTGTAGATCTGCTATTTTCAAAGGATTTTTTATACATTTTATACTTGAAAACGTGTGAAATGGGACGTTCTACATAATGATTACTTTCTACTTTGGTACTTTAAGTACATTTTGATACTGATACTTATGTACTTTTACTCAAGTACATTTTGAAATCCGGACTTTTACTTGTAACAGAGTATATACCCACATGTGAGCCTCACACCCCATTTTTCATCATTTTCCCCGCAAGCTGAAATCAGCACTGACAATGACCGTACATAAAACAGAAACTAGCTGATCTGCAAACTCAATAACATGTCACAATGCTTGCAGATCTGCTATATTCACAGAACGCCAGAGAAGGGTTAAAGTGATTAATGGAAATCCCTTTGCAGTCAGTCGTGACTCGCAGGCCTGCTGCACTTTGAATGTTTTGTATGAAAGATATAGTGGATTATAGGCTATTGAACAAATAATGAAGTAGGAAAATACCCAAATGAATACATGACACTAATGGTCTATACAACTTAAAGCTTAGTGCTGAGCCTGTCTACAGTCACATGAGAGGAGTACTGTAGAATGAAGACACAGGCTCTGTTGGGTGTTGTGACCATAACAGGTAAGTGCTGCTAATCTCCTTTATGACTGTTAATATGAATGTTAATATGATGGAAATATCTGCTAATATTTCTGCTGTTCTATCATGAACCAAACCATATCTGCTGTGCTGGTGTTAGTGTTTTTTAGTTGTTTATTTTTTACCCTTGAATTGAACTGAATTCAAAGGGACATTTTGTGCAGACAATAGGGGTGAAACAGTTAATTGTCAATTCACTGATAAATCAAAATGTTTCGGTGAATTGATAAAGTAATCGATAGAATAATTGCAAATCAAACAATGGATTGTTATGGTGGTATAGCAGACAATAACATGTATATTGTATTGTATTGTGTTCTATCCTACAGGGCTGTGGACCCTGTCCTTATGTGTCACTCATCAGTACCATTTTGTATATGACAAATTGACCTGGACAGATGCTCAGCAGTACTGCATGGACAAGTTCACAGACCTGGCTACTGTACACACCCTGGAGGACGTCAACACACTGAACAGCATGGTGGACTTAAACAAAATTGATCATGGAGGAAAGGTAGAAATACAAACATTTTACATGAGTGCAAGCGCAAAAGTATTGGCATCAAACTAAAAGTACTCAAAATAACAGATCTACAGCTTTCATTGTGAGCTTGTGCTGTAGCTGTAGTAGTGTGTTTTTTAATTTGCATTTTATTAGTGTAAAATATGGCTTGAATAATATCATTCTACAAAGTCACTTGTAATTAAAGTTTTCAAATAATTGTAGTGGAGTAAAAAGTTCACTATTTGCCTCTCAGATGTAGTGGAGTAGAAGTGTAAATGTCCAAGAAACACTCAAGTAAAGTACCTCACAATTGTACATAAGTACAGTACTTGAGTAAATGTGCTTCATGGGCACTTTTTTCCTGATTACTTTTTAAGAGATTCAACTGAGTCTGACTGTATATATGCAATTCATTATTCAATTGTGTTTTGGGTATTGATTAGAAAACAAATATTTGTCTTTACCTTTTAGGCTTTGTTTCCACAGGCAGATATGACAAATAACTTAATATACAAGGCCTATTATTGAAATACACAAAGCAATGACTAACAATGACAGGTACTAATACATAATGCACTATGGCCAAAAGAGGCCCTATCCTTAAAGATGGTACAGGTCATATTATTTTGGTTAAAATGAAAATCATTGCTATAGAGTGTTTGTTCAGTTGCGGTCTCCCCCTCTCCCCGACCCCAGCTCTTTAGTAAATAGAAAATACATTTTGATTTGGGTCACCAATCTCATCCTATCAGGAGAGAGAACACATTTATCATGAGCTTCAATTTTACAACGTTCCCGTTCTAATAGTGTGTGCTAATGTTTTGTTTCATCATTTCTAATTTCAATTGTCTTTCCTGTATCCTGCATGAGTTCTCTCCTGCTTGGATGAAATTGGTATCCCGACCTATTTTCTATTACGAGCTGGAGAGATGGGGAGACCCCTGTTACTGAACAAACACTTGTATAGAGCTACCTATTTTAACAAAACAATAATCCTTTTTTAATATTCTTTTTACTTTCAAATTCTTTAAAAGTGCTGCACTACGAGCTATTCTTTAAAAACATTTTAACTCAAATCTTTGCTTCTGGGGGATTCTACAAATGTCCTCTAAATCCTAACAGTTTTCTAAAAAACTTATATTGCTATATCAGTGGTTCTCAAACTTTTTCATGTCAAGGACCCCCAAAATGATATGTATTTGGCCGCGGACCCCCCATCTCAAAATATTTAGTTCCAGGGACCCCCAAGAAGCAAATATTTGAGTTACAAATGTTCTCTTAAAAAAAAAAAAAAAAAATCTAATATTCGCACAAATGTTCAGGATTTTTCAAAAATAGGATCTGCTATTTTTGAATAGCCAAAGAAATCTTAAAATGACACAGATGCGATCCCCGGTCTTAATGGGTTAAAGAAGAAAATAGCCCATCACAAGGCAGGGCAAATGTATTTGTATATCAGCACATTTCAACAACAAGGAAAGTCAAAGTGCTTTACATCAAACAAGCATTAAGACATCAAGACTCTGAGCATGATAAACAAAACAGAATATTTGAATACAACAAAAGTAAAACATTCAAAACAGTAGAGATAAGATAAATTAAAGCTGCAAGAAGCGATGACCGGGCCCTCGCACCTCTGTCCACGTGAGGGGCAAATATCGACCAATCAGAGGCAGGAAGCAGAGCTAAGTAACTCTGATGAAGGATAAGGATTTTCAACCGAGTCCAGCGAGGCGACTCATGACTCTGTACGACAAACTGTTCAAAAGTTATGGCAAAACATAGAGACTATGATATATCGACCAATCAGAATAAGGGGTGGGGATAAGTAACTCCAATGAAGACTCTCAACCAAATCAAGTGAAGTCTATACGACAAACAGTTTGAAAGTTATAGCAAAAAATAGGAACTATCAAATATCGACTAATCAGACGTAACACCAGTGAAGAACAAGCAATTTCAACCGAGTCCAGTGTGGCCGCGCTTACAAGTGGCTACTACAAGCAGGTCAAAAGTTTTTTTTTTTTTTTTGAATTTACAAATATCGACCAATCAGAAAAGTGGGTGGAGCCAAGTTACACCAAGGAAGGACAACAACTCTGATCTGAGTCCAATGACATCACAGAGTAGTCTGTATGCCAAACAGCTCAAAAGTTACACGAAAAAATAAAATAAAAACCCTGTAGATCGCCTATTTTCACTTCCTGTTTGGCGGTGAAACATTAAGGCATTCCTGAGATGGACAATACTGTTATCATACACAGATATACAGATTATGACCAAATGAGGTCCCACTATATCATTTACACATCAGACCATCCTGTATCATACTGTATTTACTGTAGATACAATAATATGGTTTGAAATCTGTGAATAATTTTGAACTTAATAAACTGGATCTGAGTTGTCTATTTACAGTACCTGGGCCGCTTTTTTCAGTCTACACCAAATCTCTTCACCAGAAATAGCAGATCTACAAGCTCACGACGCGTTGCAACGTGACGGCTATTTCCGCTGAATGTTTGCCTGAGAATAGGGACACGCCAGGGTTAATGATCCTTGGTGTTATTTGTTTTAAGGGAGTCTGGATAGGCCTGTACACCGATGTCAACAGCTGGAGATGGTCTCTGGAAGATGAACGCTTCTACAACGATGCAGAGGAACACACGTTCAGGAACTGGATTCGTGGTGAACCAGACGGTGATGGAGCTTGTGTCATAATGTCTCCGAGAAGTGGTTTGTTTTTCGATCGCAGTTGTGCAAAGAGTCAGCCTGTCATCTGCTTCAATAACACAGGTGAGATGCAGTGGTAGAAAGTAACTAATAGGCTCTATTCACAGCAGCCATATTATGAAGACATTCACAGGTGTTACCAATGATACTAATGAAGGCTCTGTTCCATTTAGTGTAGCACAGTTCCACGACCCCCATAACTCTGAGAGTGTACAAATGGAACTAAATGGACCCTTACGTGTCTATTTGGTTCCATTTGTACACTCTCAGAGTTACACACCTGTAAGGGGCCATTTGGAAGCCCATGAGTGTCCCTGGACCCCAACTGTAGACCCACTGGTGTTTGAGCCAACGTGCACAATATCAGCACCCTGACTCTGTTTGACCAGAATGGAACAGAGTCTTCATTAGTATCATTGGTAACACCTGTGAATGTCTTCATAATATGGCTGCTGTGAATAGAGCCTATTACATTTACTCAAGTAAAAAAAACTAAAGTGGTTAACATATGTTTTATAATGTAATAATTTACTAGAATCTAGTTGTATACAACTAGATTCGGACATGTCCCGGAAAAGACGTGCTGCGATTGGCCAGTAGTCAGGAAGCGTGCCTTCTCCAAAATGGTGCCCGAGATACAGACGGCCCAAAGCCGGAGGAGGCGTCTACCTTTATATGTCTATGACTGAGCTGGTAATAAAACTGTCTGGGGTGCACACACAAGCCTGAGTAGACGTTAAAATGACCCTAGAAGTGTTTTCGTGTTAAATGCCCCTTTAAATAAACAGTGTAGATTGGGGTCCCAGAGATTAAAGAAAATAATGTGTTCATCAAATGGGGGTCCGTGACTTCATTAAAAATTGTATCACTGCCATATTGTGTTCATTCTGTACAGGAACTCACTGTAGTTTATTTTCAGAGCCGATAAGGAAATACATCAATGTTGAAAAGAAACTGACATGGTCCGAGGCTCAGAGGGAGTGCAGGGAGAAACACACAGACCTGGCCAGTGTGAGGAACCAGGCTGAGAACCAGGAGATCAAGAAGATCATGGTCTCTAATGTGGGCTACTGGATCGGTCTGTACCGAGACTCCTGGAAGTGGTCCGATGGGAGCAACTCCTCATTCAGGTACAGTGGTGTAAAGTAACTAAGCACATTTACTCAAGTACTGTACATAAGTACAATGTTTAGGTATTTTTTACTTTACTGGAGTATATCCAATTTTCTGTACTTTTACTTCTACTCCACTACATATCCGAGGCAAATATTGCACTCTTTTACTCCACTACAATTATTTGAAAACTTTAGTTACTAGTTACTTTGTAGATTTTGATTATTAATACAAAAAATACATTAACCACTTCAGCTCTATATACATTTCGGCCATTTGAAAATAGCAGATCTACAGGCTCACAATGCGTCGCATTTGTGAGCCTGTAGATCTGCTATTTTCAAAGTATTTGTATACACTTGAAAACTTGAAATGGGACATTCTGCACAATGAGTACTTTTACTTTTGGTACTTTAAGTACATTTTGATGCCAATACTTTTATAATTTTTACTCAAGTACATTTTTAATTACGGAGTTTTACTTGTAACAGAGTATTTCTACATTGCAGTATTGATACTTTCATTTAGGTAAAACCTTTTTTTACTTTTTCCACCACTGCTCAGGTACTGGAAGAGGGGGCAACCAAATGGTGGTCTGAGGGAGACATGTGCTGCCATGGTGTTTGCCTTAGGGTCCAAATGGGCAGACTGGACTTGTGACTATAAAGCTTCCTTCATCTGCTACAGCAGTAAGTGATAACTGATAACTCAAGGTTACTTTGGCTATAATGTGCTGCGGTTCAAAGCCGGCCCAAGGTTTTTGGGGGCCCTGAATGAAAACTCTGCTGGATATATGGGGCCCTCTATTTCAGTCGAAATCTAATCCCCAGCCAGCAAGATTTGGCACCAATAGAAATATATTTAGATGAATATTAAGATGACACAATATTACCAACCTACCTTTAGATTTAATTTAATGTATTATTCATTGAATAATACATTATCTAAAGGTAGGTTGGTGATATTGTGTCATGATCATCTTTATTCATTTGCAACGTTCAGAATCAGTAGTTCTTAACGTGTGGTATTGGTCAGTCTATAAATCTATAGAATAACTCCACTACAACAACAAAGGATGAGATGAGGGCAAGGGTCAACATGTAATTGTTAACTGTGGATATGCCATTTTTGTATCTGTCATTTTGGCCAAAAGAAATGAGGAAGAACATTTTAAAATAACAAAATGAAATCAATGAAACGAACATCTAATGTTTCTTTTAAACGTTGTAGTGAAGAAACCGGTGTTGAGAGTGAAACTGGCCATAAACTCCTCCCTGGATATGAACGACCCTGCAGTAGCGGACGCCATTTTGGAGCAGGTATGATTAAACTGTATTGATAATTAAAGGAGCACTTCACCCATTTTCAACCTCATGTTCATTATAATTAGTCCTCACTAATGCTCATTATAAGATGGAACCATTTCTGTCTACTCGCTCTGTGTGTCTCAGAGGAGTGCTCTGGACAGTTCAGAAACCTGCTTACCAGTGACATCATCATTTCTTTTTTAAACACAAGAACAATGGCTTCTGCATGCTAACTTTCCAGGAATAGAAAGGCTGTAGTTTCTATTAGCTTGCAATCCCCATCGATGATGTCACTGGTAGGCAGGTTTCTGAACTGTCCACAGCCCTCCTCAGAGACCGAGTGAGTAGACTAAAATGGTTCCATTTTATAATGAGCATATTAAAGTGAGGACCATTTATATGAAGATAAGGTAGAACATAGGTGAAGGGCTCATTTCATTGATAATTCATTTTTTCTATACCTTTGCAACTCATTATTATGCATGCATGTTGAACAATTTACATATTCTGGTTTGCTGAGCTGTTCAGTGGCGCCACCTGTTGGGGATGAGGATTCTACTGGGCTAGCCTGGAAACCAGACAAATCTGCCAGTGCAAAAAAGAAAATTGCCCGTGGCAGATTTGGTCTGACCCCGCTCGGTTGTGATTGGATTTCGCAGCCCCCTAAGTTGTGGGGCACCAATCAGGGCCCAGTATGCAAATGTGGGGCGGGTTTATCACTAGAGGCATTTTCTTTTAAATCAGCCCCTTGGAAATGCAGGTTCCACACAGAGATTCCACACTAACGTCTACGCAGTGATATTGGTCTGACCATGCCATGCTACTACTGAGCAGCATAAGCTTCAATGTCTGCTGTCCATGCCAGGACAGCTCCCAATAATGTACACAAACCCCATACAATACTGTTATAAAATAACATGTACAATACAAACGTTTTGAACATTTTATGAGATAACGGGCCCTTGGCACAGACTTGTAAAATGCCCCACCGGCAGGTACACTAACTAACCCCTAATCTCTCAAGAACAGATTCTGCTCTGCGTTGGAATCTGTCGGTAGCCGTGTTGACAACCCGTGCGCATTGGTTTCAAGTGGGTGTGCCTTCAGATCAGGAAGCAGGCCGCGCTTTACCCAATCAAATGTAGTGGGCGGGATTCACGTGTCCGTCCACCCTTCCCCCCTCGAAACTAGCCGAAACTAATTTAACAATAGCGTCCTCGGAGCAGACAAAACCACGGAAAGATATTCACATTTTAACTTACTCTTTCATCATAGAAACAAGTGGGCTTATAACCAAAACCATCCATGTTCTCTGGGAGAAGTGGTGTTAGTGTTCCGTGTAGAAATATTGTTAGTGGGAATGAAAACATAGTCGCACCAACCGGAAGTGATAAGCTGAAGGCAGACATGAAACCCCGGTTTCATTGCGCACTGGTGTTACGTTTGCTTCCTGCCAGACCCAACAGACAATATAACAAACAGCAGAGGTCGCTGTTTTTCATTTTCAGTTGGGTCTGGCTACGCGAGACTAACTAACCCCTAACCCTAACAGGATTTTAGAGATTCCAGTGCCGTTTTAAACTTGTTTTTTGCATGCCCCTATAAAGTCCTTTAGATAAACTAGTGAGATAAACATGCACACAGCACACATTATGATGGGTTCGATCCCGGGTGACCTACTCAGCGTATGAGTAGGTGCGGCAAGTCTGATGGTAGGCATTGCGCTCGACCTCCACAATCCATCTCCCAGAGGTCTAGCTCATTGTGAAACGAGGATAGACTCCCGCACTCTGGCTGATACCGACAATAAGCCTCCACTTACTTGCTACTTACTCTATCTTGTGACATCTACAAAGTGAATGTTTTTAGGCTATTTCTTCAGTTTTCAGTAGGACTTATCGCTATGAATTATACACCCTTATTTGACAAGAAATGTAAAGTTAATAACAGCGACAATTCATGCAAACTTTGCAAAGGCTCTGGCTAGGGGCCTCCTGAGCTTTTGGGCCCCCTGGGCCTGTGTGGTAATCCACCCCTGACCATGTATAAGTTAACACACGATCAAATGATGATGACCAGACACTGTTCATCATTCTGCTTTGTGTGTCTCAGTTGAAGCAGAACATAAAGGACCACCAGGGGGCGCCAGCAGACATCAAAGTGAGGTGGGTGGAGCAGGCCGATGGAAGGATCTTCCACAAGGAAGATAAGAAGAAGAGGGAGAAGAAGATATGGGAGAGGAAGCCTAGGCTAACAAAGAGGGAGCTTTAAACTATAGATATAGAAACCTAGATACCTCATTGGCCTCTGCAGGTCATTGGAGCGACCTGTATCGCGGCCGCCATTTAGGAGAAGGTAAGCTGCCACTCAAAGTGACTACTGGCCAATCATAGTGCTCACAGCGCGTTGACTACTGGCCAATCACAGCGCGTCTTTTCCGGGACTTGTCAGAATCTAGCCGAGCCTTCTAATGCAGTGGTTCTCAACCAGTGGTCCTTGAGGGGGTTCCAGGTGGTCCCCAGCTAAACGATGGAGAGTTGATAACCAAATGGCCCTTTATACTATAGATCTTTAACTCTTGAGTATAAAATGTTACACTCTCAAGAGTTAAATTATTGTTAAATATCTGCATCACTTACTTTACAAGAAGTCTCCACAATTCCGAGTGTGGAGTTTGCCAAGTTCCAACTAACTAGTTGCTGCGCGGCTGCCTCTTAAAGGGTTAAGAGCTGGGTTACGAAAAGACCCGCCCCCACCTGCCTCTGATTGGCCTACCAAACGTCCCCTTCTGTGACGCACGCGGAAGCTTGCCTTCTCCAAAATGGCGCCTAGAAATACAGACGCCTCAGAGCCGAAGGAGGCGTCTACCTTTATAAGTCTATGCTTTAAACCACTTAAAGGAGCACTTCACCCATTTTCAACCTTAACTTCGTATAATTGGTCCTAATGCTCATTATAAAATGCCACCCTTTCTGTGTACTCACTCTGCGTCTCATTGGTGGACTGTGGACAGTTCAGGAACCTGCTCACCAATGACATCATCGTTGGGGATTCCAAGCAACCAGAAACTACAGCCTTTCTCTTCCTGAAAAGTTAGCATGCTGAAATAGAAGACATTATTCTTGCATTAATACAAAACAAAACAGAAATCATTTGGAAATCTTGTTTTTAATTACCAAACCTGCCTACCGATGACCGACACCAGTAGGCAGATGTCTGAACTGTCCACAACCCTCCTCAGAGTCATGAGTAGACAGAAAGGGTGCCATATTATAATAAGCAATAGTGAGGACTGATTATATGAAGATAGGTTTAAAATTGGTGAAGTGCTCCTTTAAGGATCATGTTTAGAATATTTGTAACATCTGTGTTTAGATTGAACAGAGTAGCAGCGCCCTCTAGTGTCTCCATAATGAATCAGCTGAGCTGTGGAACGGGGCCATTGATCTACTATGGGAATCACAGGTGCAGAAGTCATGATAGGATTGGTTGAAATTGGTTAGTTCTGCTGAGGTAATCACACATTACGTTTTAGTTTGAGAGGAAGTAATTAGGATTGTTAGGGACTTTTGGTATAAAATACACACAAATGTATCATTTAAATGTATAGGCTACATCTCTTTGTCATCTAATGTTAATTATGTCTCCATTCTGACCACAGATTTGCTCTAAAATTGTGAAAAACATCCATTTCAGCTGCATGGTCTTTAATAAACCCAATAAATCCATCGTGGTGCAACCGGCTTTGTCGGGCGTCTATGCGAACACAATTGGCCCGTGTTTGGGGGGAGGGGCATGTACTCCTACAGGCGGCACCTGTCAGCAGGGAGTGTTGGGCGGGAGGAGTAGTCCTCCCGGTGGGGGCTCCTCACTGGAAGGTGAGGATAAAACAGCTGTGACAACACAGCAATGTGTGTGTGGGGAGGAATCAATTGGCATAACGACTACATTGGGGAGAAAAAAGGGGGTAAAAATAATTGGCTTCTCTAAATTAAAAAATAAATAAATACAAATAAACCCAATAACTTCAGGTCCTGCAGGACTCTATAGATTCACTTGTATTTTCCTCTACACTAAATCTCTTCGGTGAAAACAGCCAATCTACAAGCTCACACCGCGTTGCTTTGCGACACATTGTGAGCTTGTCTTGTAGATCTACTGTTTTCGCTGAATGTTCACACCAGAATAGGGACGCTAGTTAAAGGGATAGTTCACCCCTTTTTTCTATCGATTAGCCACCCCACATGGAGACTTGAATTCATGGATATTGTTTTGTTTTTGTCGCATCCCTAAGCCAATAATGTGATGACCGGCAGCGGTTCCGGTAGGAGACACAAAGAGTCTCCTTTGAGTCGTTTTTTTTGGGTGAACTATCCCTTTAAGCTCTACTGAATATACTGTACTTCCTTGTATGATGAAGTGTGATTTCCCTTTTTTCTTTTTTGAAATATTTGAAAATCTCCACCTACATAAACATTTCATATATTTTTGCCGTCGGGCAGAAACCTCTTACAGTATCTCCCAGTTTTTCTATTATTTTTCGTAAATGAATGCCCTACTTGATCATACTACAGTGTTAGGGCGCGCTCCCACCGCACTTTTTTTTCCCTCTGGGGCAGAATCTTCCAATGCTTTGTCAATGCAAATGCGTGGATTCTTGAAAAAAAAACGCAAGACCAGGAATCCACGCATTTGCATTGACAAAGCATTGGCAGATTCTGCCCCAGAGGTAAAATAAAAGTGCGGTGGGAGCGCGCCCTTACACACAAGTATCAAAAGTAGAAGATCTACAAGCTCGATTGTGAGCTTGTGGATCTGCTGCTTTTGCTATTTTTGAATTAGACTCCCGAAAAGTAACAGTTTTGGAAACAATTATGAGGTTTCCCACCCCACAGAGAAGATATGATAATTACAGGTTCCTTTGACGGCACCCGTGTTCTTTGCTATTTTGCTCGTCTAGTATGTTACAATTGTACGAATGTATTTATTACCGATTACATTGTTCTGTATGCATCTGGAGAGAACATTCTGAAAATGTATTTAAATAAACATTTATTCACATGTGTGATCATTTATGAACTTAATGATATTTTCTATCACTTCCATTCATGGAAATCAAGG
This sequence comes from Gymnoscopelus microlampas, assembly GCF_963454915.1. Lineage (NCBI taxonomy): Eukaryota > Metazoa > Chordata > Actinopteri > Myctophiformes > Myctophidae > Gymnoscopelus > Gymnoscopelus microlampas. Next base: position 6,080,634 of record NC_139947.1, on the reverse strand, counting down.
TCTTAAAGGGATGGTTCACCCCCAAAAATACTTTTTTTTCTATCGATTAGTGAAGTCACACCATGGAGACTTGAATTCTTGGATATTTTTTGTTCTTTTCACATTCCTAAGCCAATAATTTGATGACCAGCGGACCGGTAGGAGACACAAAGGAGACTCTTTGTGTCTCCTACCGGAACCGCCGCCTGTCATCAAATTATTGGCTTAGGAATGAAAGCAGGCCTGAAATCAACTCAGATATGATCAGAAGGAACACTGCCACCTAGTGTCCAAACTGTTTCTACTTTTCAGATTAATTTACACAAGCAGCAAACCAGAGCCATCTGCCCATTCAGAGCATTATCCTGTACAGTAGTTGTTGATTGAACCATAATAATGTTTTATATAACATTTTATTGAAATGAATATGCCAGCTATTCCCAGCATGTGGGAAAGGACGTCGTAAGTTGGCCTCTGTAACTGAGGGTTAGTGAAAGGACTGTATATATGGGGGATATTTGGCCCCTGATTGTCGGTCAGAACAAATGTACACAGGACCACTTTGGTATAGTTGACTTCCACTTTGACTCTTAGTGACAGTATAACAGTATGACAGTATGGTCTGAAATACAAAACCAACACAAACACACATGTTCATATTCATAAAAAGCAACACTGTACAAAACTATTAACAAATTAGCACATAGTACAAACAATGACACAAAGCTGAATTAACTAAAGAACAGAAGCACAAAACCTACAACATAAAGTACTTACGTATCTGGAATGACACATACTGCACAGAGGTCTTTACTGTAGGCAAACAAAACCTAAAATGACACTCTGGGTCATATCAACCTGAACACAATAAATTATGATTGCCGTAGGCAGGCTTCAATGTCTATCTGCCCAATAAGGCCCTTCAGCCTGTTAAAGGACTGGTATGATATACAATTAACTGAAAGTAAAAACACCTGGGTAATCATCATTGCCCACACCTAATCAGGCTGTGTAATCATGTCCTTTCTTTACAGTCCCCGAATAATTGGCCAAAGACCAACTTTTAAATAATACTATAACATTAATGTTAAACAATTAATGTTTGACCTCTAGGATCAAGAATCACTTTATTTGCCAATTTCCCTATGTATACATAAAGAATATGAAATAAAAAAAAATGCTTGTAATAACTACAAAAATCTGCCAAATTCAACACAAATAGGGGGAAAATATACTGCCACCAAAATGTGGAATGCCCTGCCAACAGCCACAACATACTTCTATTCCCGAGCCAAATTTAAATCTAACCTAAAAACATAACATTCTCAAAATCCAATTGGACTTGATACAAATGGACAAAATCCAATTGGACTTGATACAAATGGACAAAATCCAATTGTAATGAAATGAAATTACATTACAGACAGGTAGCTACTGGGACGTAAGTCGGGGCTTGATCAAACCCGGCTGGATCACCTGGGCGAGGGTGTATGTTACGAGACCCGAAACACCCTATGACCCCAGGCCACAACACTGATGATAGATACGTCCCAGGTGCATCCACGTGATGTTTTTTCATTCTTTATATTCTATTTATAGTGGCTCATAGGAATAGACATACGTGACAAATGGGAATAGCCTGGTGACCATCGGAGAGACGTTTGACAGCCGGAATGTAGACGGCACCCGGGAGCGGTATTATGGGTTGGCGCCCCAGCCTGTGTCTTCCGTGAGGAAGGAGCCCCCCAAAAAACACGGTGAGGCCTTTAAGGAGGGCCTTTCAGGCAAGCCGCAAGTGGAGCCTGCAGTACCACCACGGCCGAAGAAACCATCACGCCAGAATTCAATGTTTGGAACGGGGGAGCAACACTCAGGTCCTGGACCTGGTGAGACGAAGGAGGGGCCCGGAAAGGAGGCCTTCCACAGAGCCTAGTCCCTCCACGTGCCAGAGCCTCTCCCGGACCCGGCAGAGTAGTTTCGGAGAATCGGACTGAGGGGCCCTGTCTTGCCCTAAGAGGACTGACCGTGGGTAGCTGCTGGGACGTAAGTCGGGGCTTGATCAACCCCGGCTGGGTCACCTGGGCGAAGGTGTATGTTATGAGATCCGAAACACCCGCCGACCCCAGGCTACAACACTGATGATACGTCCCAGGTGCATCCACGTGATGTTTTCTTTTTTATTTAATTAGATAAATTGATCCCCAACTAGCTCGCCCCCAGGGATGCAAACAACACTCACTCAAGCCAGCTCCACTGAAGGAGCCCTCTGGGAGTTGCATCCTCTAACCCCCCCCTTAGATATCCCTATTATTGTTTTAGTGTATGATGATATGTTATGTATTGTCTTACTGTCATGATGATGATGGACCACAATGGAACCCAACCCCCCTTGTGTGTTATCCTTTTGGCATAGTCTTTACTGTACTGCTGTACTGTTTCAAACTGCTAATAAAGTATTCAATCAATCAATCAATGGAATAAGTGGACATTAGCTTGTTAAGATTTCTTGAAATAAGATGTGAGTTTCACATCAATTTGTGCAGTGGTGCCTGAGATTAGCTGCTCACAGACAGAAAGACAGACAGACAGACAGACAGACAGACAGACAGACACACACGGAAGGACGGACGGATGGGGTGTGTGTGTGTGTGTGTGTGTGTGTGTGTGTGTGTGTGTGTGTGTGTGTGTGTGTGTGTGTGTGTGTGTGTGTGTGTGAGTGAGTGAGAGAGTGAGAGAGCGTGCAACAAGATTCTTACTAATATATTTCCATGTGTGTGTGTGTGTGTGTGTGTGTGTGTGTGTGTGTGTGTGTGTGTGTGTGTGTGTGTGTGTGTGTGTGTGTGTGTGTGTGTGTGTGTGTGTGTAAAAGTTGTAGAATGGCCTGTGCCAGTGTGTCCTTGGCATTGTTCACACTGAAGGCCACACTCCACCATTCGTACAGTGTCTAACCTTACCTAAAGTGAATTAATTAAACCCATTAACCATTCTAACAATTTGTGTGTAACAAAAGGCTGGTTTAAGGAGGGATAAACTGTCAAAGTGTTGATCCTTCACAACAACTGTGACCTCTGTGTCTGTTCAAACTAATTTGAACTCATCCAAATGAGAACATAGACTTATTTGGTTATAAACAAACATCTTAAGGCTAGATGTGTCTTCCAGAGTGGATTGTAACCAAATGAACCCTATGTGTCCCTTGGCACCGGATCTCCTAAGCTGCACCCTCTACTTTTCATTTCCACAAGCTGACAATCTGCACTGAGAATGACCTTGACAATGATCTTACAAACACATGTTTGCATGCTATGTTTCCTTTTTTTTTCTTTTCTTCTATTAACCCATTAAGACCAGGAAAGACCAGACATCTGTCATTTTACATTTTAACCACTTTAACCATTATTTTATACTTTGGCTATTCAAAAATAGCAGATCTACAAGCTCATAGCACAGCACCGAGTGCCGCACTAAGAGCTTGTATATCTGCTATAAAAGCAAAGATTTGAGTTAAAAATGTTCACTTTAAAAAAGATTATATATTCAAAGATTTGCACACATTTTCACGTTTTTTTTTCTCAAAAATAGCAGATCTACAAGCTTGTCTGATAAAATGAATACCAAAATATCTAAATACTGAATCAAGTAACTTAAAAACGGTCACTTTTGAAAGTGAAATATCCTATATCCCTTTAAGTATATTTTGATGCCAATACTTTTGTACTTTTACTCAAGTAACATTTTGAACACAACACAGGCCTTTTATTTGTAACAGAGTATTTTATATTGTGGCTACTTTTACTTAAGTAAAATATAGGAAGAGTACTTCCTCCACCACTGAGATCTGCTATATTCGCCGAATTTCCACCTATGATGACATGCCCATAAGGATCGGTGATGGAAAGTAACTAAGTACATTTACTCAAGTACTGTATTTAAGTAGGTGTGGCAGAGATGTGTGTGCATGTGTGTGTCCGTCCGTATACAGCTAATCTCCGGCACCGTTGGACCGATCGGCGTGAAACTGTGCACACACAGACAGTCCCTGGAGGCCAAAGCAGAACCTCTGCCCCAAATAGGCTCTATTCACAGCAGCCATATTATGAAGACTTTCACAGGTGTTACCAATGATACTAATGAAGGCTCTGTTCCATTCTGGTCAAACAGAGTCAGGGTGCTGATATTGTGCATGTTGGCCCACTGGAAACACTCTGTTACACCAGTGGGTCTACAGTTGGGGTCCAGGGACCCTCATGGGCTTCCAAATGGCCCCTTACAGGTGTGTTACGGGTCCATTTGGTTCCATTTGTACACTCTCAGAGTTATGGGGGTCGTGGAAACCACTGTGCTACACTAAATGGAACAGGGCCTTCATTAGTATCATTGGTAACACCTGTGAAGGAAGTGATAATATGGCTGCTGTGCATAGAGCCTATTCTTCACGTCGGCCTGTTATAGCGCCACTACGAGGCCGATTTTTGCCAAACAAATATTTTGTCCAAAGATCACGCAAATCGGCACACATTATCTCCATAGTCATGTCATCAAGACGGGTCTGTCCGATTTTTCATATTCCATCCTGATTGGCTAAGATTGGCATCTAAAGTTTGCAGGAGTGGCGCCGCTCTGAACAAAATGCCTCAAATCATGAACGCATGCAGCGTCCGATTGCCGTGAAACTTTGCACACACATTCCCACTAGGCTGAGGAAGAAATGCCATCCTTTTCACATTGTCCTGTTATAGCGCCACCAGAGGGCATACAGTATTTTTGCTAAACAAATGACTCCTACACACTTTGTCCAAACATCATGCAAATCGGTACACATTATGTCTATAGTTAGTCATGTGATCTATGTGTAGCTGTTGAGCATTTGACTAATGACATTCTGTATATACAGTGTGATATGAAAATATCATTGTGTTCATTAATGCTGCCCTGAAGACCATTATGAATCTGATTACCTTATTTAGTTTTTTAACTGTTCCACTATGAACTAGACTTTCAATCCATGCTTTTATAAATACATATAAAGCTTTGGGTGTGTGTAGGTCCTGCCTTAATGAAGGTGTACACAAGTGTACACACACACGCACGCACGCACGCGCACATGCACACGCACACACACACACACACACACACACACACACACACACACACACTAGAATTGTCAATGTCATAGCTCTCAGGACTGATGATTGATTTGGGGACTGATTGATGGCTGAACAGTGACAGCCTGACGGAGGATGTGCCACACTGTCTGCACTGATCATTATTAAAGGGATAGTTCACCACCCCCAAAATTACTTTTTTTCCTATCAATTACTTACTAATTGATAGAACATGGAGATTTTAATTCATGGATTTTTTTTGTTTTTGTCGCACTCCTAAGCCAATAATTTGATGAACAGCTGCGGTTCCGGTAGGAGACACAAAGAGTCTCCTTTGTTCTCCTACCGGAGCCGCTTACCGGTCCACTGGTCATCAAATTATTGGCTTAGGAATGCGACAAAAAAATAAATAAATCAAGTGTCCATGGGGTGACTAATCGATAGAAAACAAGAAATGATCACGCAGTCATATTAATACCAGGTTGCTCTCTTCAGCGCCCCCGCACGGAACCAAATGGACCCGTGGTCCTGTACCCTTTCGCTCGCGGAGTAACAAATAGTTTGGTGGCGACAGCGACCACACAGTTTTTTTTTAAATAGTTTGTTTGGTGGCGACGACCACACTTTTTTTTTTGTTCTGGGCTATGATCCCATAGCATGGGAGGACGCCCGTCTCCCCATTGGCTTAAAGGACAGCCAATGATGAAAAGGTCGCCTAAAAGGGTTGAGAAAGTGTTTACTAGTTGATCAGTCTCTTCCTAGACCAGGCTGCAAGCAACCTGGTAAAAAGCATTTTTTTTGGGTTAACTATCCCTTTAAGGCTCAAATCGTTCCTATTCGATTGTTAAGACGTGACGTTGCGCCCCGCTAGAATAACTTCCGGGTCCAAGTGTTTTAATGTTAATAATAATAATGTTAAATCATAATAATAAATAAATACTTTGTACTTCTATGATATTAGCCTTAAGACCCTTATTAACCCTCAATGGTTCATTTCTGAAAAAGGAGGTTATTGTAAAAAGATTTACGGGTTCCAACATGTTGTTTACAATGAAGAGTGGACGGCGCTGGTGCCTTTTGGACCCGGACGTGACATCGGACTACAAAATTACGTCAGACTTAAGAACCGAATAAATTCCACAAATGGGACACGCTGGGCAAGACCTGGGCTGTTGGTTGTCTAGGAAGTGACAACCGGAAATGGTTGAATTTGACTGAGGTACCGCGCAAGGAAATGACGTTGATGCTTTACAAATCTGTTAACATTCTCTGTGATTGCCCCAAAAAATATCGTTTCCGGCGGAAACGCGTACGACGGAAATCCTGCCCACTCAGGACTTCCTAGACACTCGCTGCTTTAGGTCGTGACCAGGCTCTTCTCTTCGCAGATGAGTGAGGCTGGGACCGAGGTTACAAATGGGAGCATTATACTGGTGTGCGGACTCACCACCTGACATCAGGATCTCCTACCATGTGTGTTGGAGGTTGTCCATGACTTTGTGTACCTGGGCGGACGGATCCTGGTGATCTCCAGTCCTTTATGGAGAATTAGTTCAGGGACAACGTCCTGTATAGGCCAGTGGTTCCCCAACTGGGGGTCGGGTCCCCCAAATTACTTTGTGGGGTCCCCAGATGATTAACCCATTAGGACCGGGAAGCATTATGTCATTTTAAGATTTATTTGGCTTTTCAAAAATAGCAGATATAAGCTATATATAGCGCGGGTACTCTGCGTGTACTCTATGAGCGTATTTTTGGAAAAGCCAAATAATACATATTTTCAAAGCAAACATTTTCCACTCAAATCATTGCTTCTGGGGATTCTACAAATGTCTTCTAAGGGCGCGCTCCCACCAAAACATGGTCGGCTAGCGTTAAACGCAGGTTGTGCGCGGCCAAAGTTTTTTGCAGACAGCGGATTCTAAAAAACTGGAGTGACGCGCCTGTCACTCACTTTCAGGACCCTCCCCGTAGCCCGCACCGCCTGGCGCCTGCTGCCTTGAGCCATAGACATATAAAGGTAGACGCCTCCTCTGGCTCTGAAACGTATGTATGGCGGACGCACTTCCGCTTTCATGGGGGGCAGCTGGAAATATCCGTGTGCGTCACAGAAGGGGCCGTTCAGTAGGCCAATCAGAGGCAGGTGGGGGCGGGACAACTAGATTCTGACAAGTCCTGGAAAAGACGCGCTGTGGTTGGCCAGTAGTCAACGCGCTGTGATTGGCCAGTGCCCGTTCCCCCCAGAAATATGGTGGCCACCATACCATGCATGTCGCTCCAATGAACTGCAGAGTCCAATGAGGTATCAAGGTTTCTATATCTGTGCCTTGAGCACCATGTTGCTTCCTGAGTCTTGGGACGGTCCGCCTTCGACTCACCCGATTGGACAGAGGGGAAAAATCAGCCCCTGCCTCCAGCAGTTTTCTGCTTCAAATGGACAAGTCGTGTAGAGCGGATAAACGCAAGGTCTGCGCGACAGGCGGAAAGATCCGTTCTTGCGTGAATCTACGCATTTATATTGACAAAGCATTGGCAGATTCTGCCCCAGAGGTAAAATAAAAGTGCGGTGGGAGCGCGCCCTAAATCCTATTTTTTTGGGGGAAAAAACTTTCTATAATATCAGTGGTTTGCAAGCCTTTTTCATGTCAAGCGGACCCCCAGAATGATATGTATTTGTTTGCAGACCCCCATCTCAAAATATGTTTTTCCAGGGACCCCTAGAAGCAAAGATCGGAGTAAAAAAAAATCACTTTAAAACACTATATATATATATATATTCAAAGATTTGCACAAATCTTTTCCACAATTTAAAAATAAATAGTAGATCTACAAGCGCGGCACTCTATGAGCTTGTATATCTATCAAATTGTTAAATGTTATGTAAGAAAGAGGCAAACATTAGTCGATCTACAAGCTCACATAGTCGATCTACAAGCTCACAACGGCGTTGTCAGCTTGTAGATCGGCTAGTTTCGCAATATTTATCTGTGGAACCGAGTCAAACTAAATGTAATGCCTACAATTCCTAGTGCTTGTCAGGGTGGGGGAGGGGGGGTCCACAGTTCAAATATGATATTTTGGGGGGTGCACAGTTCAAATATGATTATTTTGGGGAGGTCCTCAGTTCAAATATGATAGTTTGGGGGAGTCCACATTTCAAATATGATATTTTGGGGAGTCCACAATTCAAATATGATTATTTTGGGGGGTGCACAGTTCAAATATGATTATTTTGCGGGGTCCGCAGTTCAAATATGATTATTTTGCGGGGTCCGCAGTTCAAATATGATTATTTTGAGGGGTTGCGGCACTGAAAAGTTTGGGAACACTTGCTGTAAGCAGACCTCAACTGAGCTACGAAGACATATGACAGATATGATCATGACGACATCATTCCCAGAAGAGATCACGTGTTTTAATGAAAATCACATTGCAGTCAGTCGTGACTCGTGAGCCTGCAGCACTTTGAATGTTTTGTATGAAAGCCACACCTGCCATTTTACATCCATTTCCCCAAGCTGAAATGACCTTGACAATGACAAACAAACACGTCAACACATTTGTGTGCGAACAAATGTTTTTCTTTATTAAAGACGTATTTCTTATCCCTGGCCTTCAGCCAAGTTTTCCTTTACTGGTGCAAATGTTTTGTTTGTGTCTATTTCATTGGTATCGTATGCTAATGTATGTTTATGTTTAATGCATATTTTGTTTTAACCTGTACAGCACTTTGGTTGACCTGGTCATATTAAATGTGCTCTATAAATCAGGGGTCTTCAACGTTTTTCAGGCCAAGGACCCCTTAGCAGAGAGAGAGATGAAGCAGGGACCCCCCACTACATATTGTATAACATGTTGTTGCAGATTAAACATGTTCATATATTTTAGAGATAGCTAGACTAGTTTGACAGCACTATCATCAGCGTTGTGTAAATTCATGTATTTTGTTAGTTTTTTGTTACACATTGGCTTCTCTATTAATTCATGTTAATGTGTATTTTCAGACCTTTTAAACCCTCAACACTAAGTAAACTTGACCGTTGGCTCTGTACTTGGTCTGCTCTTTCCCCCCCTCTACATCAAACCTCTTTGCCGAAAATAGACGATCTGCAAGCTCTACAAGTATTGGCATCAAAATATACTGAAAAGACCAAAAGTAGAAGTACTCGATATGCAAAGTGTCTCATTTCACAAGTTTTCAAATGTCTAAAAAGTATAAAAGGTTGTGAGCTTGTATCGTCTATTTTCAAATAGCTGAAGGGCTGAAGTGGTTAATGTATGTTTCGGAATAATAATAAAAATCAACAAGTAACTAGTAAGTTTCCAAATAATTGTAGTGGAGTAAAAAGTACAATATTTGCCTCTGAGATGTAGTGGAGTAGAAGTGCAAGTACTGAAAATTGGAAATACTCTGGTATCAGTCAAGTACCTCAAAATCGTACTTTAGTACAGTACTTAAGTACATTACTTAGTTATTTTCCACCACTGCTGTAGACCCACTGGTGTCATGGTATTAGTCTTATTTTCTTTAAAATCTTGAAAATCGTTTCATTGTGATACAGATAAATAGGAGCTATAATAAACATGATCTGAAAATGCACGCGGCCCACCCATCTAACTCTCAAGTGGGCATCCAGCGGGGGGCAGTGGCCCAGGGGTGGCACTGGCTCAGGGGTGGCAGTGGCTCAAGGGAGGGGGGGGGCAGTGGCTCAGGGGGTGGCAGTGGCCCACGTGTTTTAATGAAAATCACATTGCAGTCAGTCGTGACTCGCGAGCCTGCAGCACTTTGAATGTTTTGTATGAAAGCCACACCCCCCATTTTACATCCATTTCTCCAAGCTGAAATGACCTTAACAATGACAAACAAACACGTCAACACATTTGTGTGTCGGACGAATGTTACCCCCCCCCCCCCCCCCCCCCCCCCCCCCCCCAGCGTCCTCGCATGAACCGAACGTTCGCGCCCCCAGGCTCGGGAACAACTTGTCCGTAGTTGCTACCCAGTCCATTGGTATTTTTAAGTCTTCATTAAAGACAGTGGTGGAAAAAGTACTCTTTTTTTTTGTACTTGTATAGGGTTTAAGTGGTTAAAGAGATATGAACAAAATGGAAACATAGATTAAAAGGATGCAAACAAGAAAAGCAAGGTTTAAATATGGGGGTTCTTGACATTTAAAGGTTTGAGAAGCGCTGCTGTAAAGCTTTGGTTTGCAGTCATCAACTCAACAGTTATTATGACCAGGTCAACCAAAGTGCTGTACAGGTTCAAACAAAACAATGCAATATAAACAGACATTAGCATACCATAACAATGAAACAGACACAACACAAACAGACATTAGCATACGATAACAATGAAACAGACACAAACAAAACCTTTGCACCAGTGAAGGAAAACTTGGCTGAAGGCCAGGGAGAAGAAATAAATAACTAAGTACGTGTACTCAAGTACTGTAGACTACTTAAGTACAATTTTGAGGTGTTTTTACTTTCTTCTGTATTTCAATACTTTTACTTCTACTCCATTACATCTCAGAGGCTGATATTGTACTTTTACTCCACCACAGTTATTTAAAAATGTAGTTACAATGTAGATTTTGATTATTATTACAAAACACACTAATACCACTTCAGCCCTGTATATACAGTAGATTGGTAGATCTGAAGGGCTGACGTGGTTAATGTATGTTTTATAATAATAATCAAAATCAACAAGTAACTAGTAAGTTTTCAAATAATTGTAGTGGAGTAAAAAGTACTTGAGTACATGTACTTAGTTATTTTCCACCACTGCTGTAGACCCACTGGTGTCATGGTATTTCTTTTCTTTCAAATCTTTCAAATCTTTTCATTGTGATACAGGTAAATAGGAGGTACTGTACTAAACATGATCTCTAAATGCATGCGGCCCAGTGGGCCCAATCGAACTTTCAAGTGGGCCTCCATCCAGAGAAGGTTGGGAACCACTGCTCTACACCAAATAGCTTTGCTGAAAATAGCTGATCTAAACAAGCTCATAACGCATCACATAACGCATCACAACACTTACAGATCTGCTATATTCACAGAATGTTTGCCTATAGTATGATGTTGTGCCCAGAAAAGGAAACATTGGAGATTAAGCGATTAATGTCAATCCCTTTGCAGTCAGTGAGTCGTGACCTGAGGAGCCACTTTGAATGTTTTGTATGAAAGGTGGGGAATCAAACAGATAGGCGGGAACATGGACACTCCAATGGTCTGAATTCAGCTATTAAAGCTTAACGTTAAGCCCTGTCTACAGTCACATGAAGAGAGGAGGCGGCAGAGAGGAGAATGAAGACACAGGCTCTGTTGTGTGTTGTGACCATAACAGGTAAGTGCTGCTATAGCTATAGTCTCCTATATGACTGTTCTGTTAACCAGTGGTGGAAAGTAACCAAGTACATGTACTCAAGTACTGAACTCAAGTACAATTTTGAGGTATTTGTACTTTACTGGAGTATTCCCAATTTTCTGTACTTTTACTTCTACTCCATTACATCTCAGGGGCAAATATTATACCTTTACTCCACTGCAATTATTTGAAAACTTTAGTTACTTTTGTAGATTTTGATTGTTATTACAAAATATTATCCACTTCAGCCCTATACACATTTCGGGATTTTGAAAATAGATTTATATATTTGTGTACATTTAAAAACTTGAAATGGGGCATTCTGCATAATGAGTACTACTTTAGGTATTTTAAGTACATTTTGATGCCAATACTTTTGAACTTTTACTCAAGTAAAATATTGATACTTTTACTTAAGTAAAACATTTGAGTTCCTTTTCCACCACTGCCTTAACCACTTAAACCCTATATATGGTTGACCGGAGTCCCACAGGGCTCTATAATAGTGTATTTCCTGCAAATGTTATATGAATTAAAAAAGTAATCGATAAAATAATCGCTAAGAAAACAATGGATAGCAGTGTTGATTTTGACGTGAATTTTGATTTAGTTTTAGTCATAGTCTTTAAGAAAATTCCATTTAGTTTTAGTCATATTTTAGTTTTAGTCATAGCCTTTAAGAAAATTCCATTTAGTTTTAGTCATATTTTAGTTTTATAGTCATAGTCTTTTGAATACAATTCCATTTAGTTTGTCATTTTTTAGTCATCTGAAAAGTTTTAGTTTTTGTCTAGTTTTAGTCTACTAAATATCATAAGATTTTAGTCAACTAAATCTACAGTTGATTTAGTCGACTAAAATGTATTTTGGCGGTGCGTTGATGGAGTCGTAATGGCTGATTTTACACTTTGTTGTATGCTGAAAATAGCCGATCTACAAGCTCACAACGCATCGCAGCTTGTAGATCTGATATTTTCAGAGAGCAACACCCGAGTGCAACCAAACATAAAATGACTTGTCTTTTAGTTCTACTGGATCTCTTCTCCACCCGTCCCTCATTAACATTTTTGTCTAGTTTTTATTTGTTGACAAAATTGTCACTATATTTAGTCTTAGTTTTAGTCATCATAGCTTAGTTTTTATTTTGTTTTCGTCAGTGTAAAAAGGTAGTCGACGAACATTTTTCGTCATAGGTTTAGTCGACGAAATCGACACTGATGGATAGTTGCGGTGGTATAACAGACAATAACATGTATATTGTATTGTTTTGTGTTCTATCCTACAGGGCTGTGGACCCTGTCCTTATGTGTCACTCATCAGTACCATTTTGTATATGACAAAATGACCTGGACAGATGCTCAGCAGTACTGCAGGGACAAGTTCACAGACCTGGCTACTGTACACAACCTGGAGGACGTCAACACACTGACCCGGATGGTGGACTCCCTTTATAGAGTAAGTATCTCTACTCATCTACACATTCCTTAGGGCAAGGCCCCACCGCACTTTTATTTTACCTCTGGGGCAGAATCTGCCAATGCTTTGTCAATGCAAATGCGTGGATTCTTGGAAAAAATCCGCAAGACCATGAATCCACGCATTTGCATTGACAAAGCATTGGCAGATTCTGCCCCAGAGGTAAAATAAAAGTGCGGTGGGAGCGCGCCCTTACACCTGGTTTTGAATCATGCAGAGGTGGAAAAAGTACTCTTTTCTTTTTCTGAAAGACACTGAACCGTGGACTTTTTTTTACTTAAGTAAAATAATCAATAATTTAATGTAGAAATGTTTTAAGTAAATGTCCGGAATTCAAGTATGTACTTAACAAAATGTACTTAAAGTACCAAAAGTAGAAATTACACACTATGCAGAATTTCCCATTTCACTAGTTTTCAAATGTATAAAAATCTTTTGAAAATAGCAGATCTACAAGCTCACAATGTGTCGCGTCGCATTGTGAGTAGATCTGCTATTTTCAAATGGAGGACATGTAGGGCTGAAGTGGTTAATGTGTGTTTTCTAATAATAATTAAACATGGACATTTGATTTGTTTCTTTATGCTTTCCTCTTCATGTACTTGTTTTTATATTATTTTTAAATACATTTGTGCTTTGCCTGAGAATCAGTGGTGGAAAGTAACTAAGTAGCCTACATTTACTAAAGTACTGTACTTAAGTACAATTTTGCGGTATTTTTAGTTTACTTAACTAGAGTGTTTCCAATTGTCAAAACTTTTACTTCTACTCCACTACATCTCTGATCCAAATATTGTACTTTTACTTGAAAACATTAGTTACTACTTTGTAGATTTTGATTATCATTACAAAACATACAGTAACCACAGCCCTATATACAATTCTGCCTTTTGAAAATAGCAGATCTACAAGCTCACCATGCGACGCATGGTGAGCTTGTAGATCTGCTATTTTCAGTAAGTAAAGATTTGTATTAATTTTAAAACTTGTGAAATGGGACATTCTGCATAATGAGTACTTTCCACTTTTGGTACTTAAATTACATTTTGATACCAATACTTTTGTACTTTTACTCAAGTACACTCAAATACAGAATTCCAGACTTTTACTTGTAACAGAGTATTTTTACATTGCAGTATTGATACTTTGACTTAAGTAAAAAATGTGAATACTTGTTCCACCACTGCTGAGAATAGGGACACAGCAGGGTTAATGATCCTTGGTGTCATTTGTTTTAAGGCGTGGATAGGCCTGTACAACGATGTCAACAGCTGGAGATGGTCTCTGGAAGATGAACGCTTCTACCAAGATGCAGAGGAACACACGTTCAGGAACTGGGCTCCTGGTGAACCAAACGGTGGTGGAGCTTGTGTCAAAATGCGTCAGAGTGATGGACGGTTTTTCGATCGCAGTTGTGCAAAGAAACAGCATGTCATCTGCTTCGACAACACAGGTGAGATACAGTGGTGGAAAGTAACTAATTACATTTACTCAAGTACTTTACTTAAGTAAAAAAGATTGACTTTACTTGAGTATTTCCAATTGTCAGTACTTTTACTTCTACTCCACTACACCTCAGAGGCAAATATTGTACTTTTTACTCCACTAACATTATTTGAAAACTTTACTAGTTACTTTGTAGATTTGTATTATTATTACAAAACATATATTAACCACTTCAGGCCTATTTATTTTCAGATCCAATAAGGAAATACATCAAAGTTCCAAAGAAACTGACATGGTCCGAGGCTCAGAGGGAGTGCAGGGAGAAACACACAGACCTGGCCAGTGTGAGGAACCAGGCTGACATCCAGGAGATCCAGAAGATCATGGACTCTGGAGTGGAATACTGGATCGGTCTGTACCGAGACTCCTGGAAGTGGTCCGATGGCAGCAACTCCTCATTCAGGTACATCGGTGTAAAGTAACTAAGTACATTTACTCAAGTACTGTACTTAAGTAAAATGTTGAGGTATTTTTTACTTTACTGGAGTATTTCCATTTTTCTGTACTTTTACGTCTACTCCACTACATCTCAGAGGCAAATATTGTACTTTTCCTCCACTACAATTATTTGAAAACTTTAGTTACTAGTTACTTTGTTGTGATTATTAATACAAAACATACATTTACCACTTCAGCTCGATATACATTTCAGCCATTTGAAAATCTACAAGCGCACAGTCGCACACTGAGTACTTTTACTTTTGGTAGGCCTACTTTAAGTACAATTTGATGGTAATACTTTATACTTTTGCTCAAGTACATTTAGATTTCCAGACTTTTACTTTTAACAGAGTATTTCTACATCGCAGTATTGATGCTTTTACTTTGGTAAAAAAAATAGTACTTTTTCCACCACTGCTCAGGTACTGGATGACGGGGGAACCAGATGGTGATCTGAGGGAGACATGTGCTGCCATGGTGTTTGCCAGAGGGTCCAAATGGGGCGATAAGAATTGTGGCCTAAAAGCTTCCTTCATCTGCTACAGCGGTAAGTGATAACTGATAGTGATGGGAAAAGTTCTACATTTTTTTACTTGAGTAAAAAGTACGGAATTAAAAATTTACTTGAGTAAAAGTACAAAAGTATCACTTTAAACGTAATACTTAGTGCCAAAAGTAAAAGTACTCATTGTGCAGAATGTTTTCAAAAGTATGAAAATCTTTTGAAAATAGCAGTCCTACAAGCTCACAATGCGTCACATTGCAATGCATTGTGAGCTTGTAGATCTGCTATTTTCAAATGGCCAAAATGCATATAGGGCTGAGGTGGTTAATGTATGTTTTGTAATAATAATCAAAATCTACAAAGTAACTAAAGTTAATATTTGTAGTGGAGTAAAAGCACAATATTTGCCTCTGAGATGTAGTGGAGTAGAAGTAAAAGTACTGAAAATTGGAAATACTCCAGTAAAGTAAAATTACCTCAAAATTGTACTTAAGTGAGGGCAAAGGTCAAGATATGAATGTTACTTTGGATTTGATTTGTTTTAATCATTCCGTTTTGACGAAGAGAAATAAGGAAGAACATTATTAAAAAAATATTTTAAATTCATTTCACTTCATTATACTGTGAAGAATATTGATTAGCATCTGAATTCCATCAATGAAACGAACAGTGGTGGAAAAAGTACTCAAATTATTTACTTAAGTAAAAGTATCAATACTGCAATATAGAAATACTCTGTTACAAGTAAAAGTAAAACAAATAAATAAAAATTACTTGAGTAAAAGTACAAAAGTATTGACATCAAAATATACTTAAACTACCAAAAGTAAAACTACTAAAATATTTGAAAATATAGGGCTAAAGTGGTTAATGTATGTTTTATAATATAATCATTTATATCTGAAAAGTAACTAGTCACTAAAGTTTTCAAATCATTGTAGTCGAGTAAAAGTACAATATTTGTCTCCGAGATGTAGTGGAGTAGAAGTAAAAGTATTGGAAATTGGAAATACTCAAGTAAAGTTCAAATACCTCCACATTTTGCCCAAGTAAAGTACTTAAGTAAATGTACTCAGCTTCCACCACTGGAAACGGACATCTGATGTTTCTTTCTAAAGTTCCAGTGAAGAAACAAGTGTTGAGAGTGAAGCTGAACGTAAACTCCGCCCTGGATATGAACAACCCTGCAGTACAAGAGGCCATTTTGGAGCAGGTATGATCAAACTGTATTATTAAATAAAAGAGCATTTCACCCATTTTCAGCCTTATGTTCATATAATTGGTCCTTTGGCTAATGCAGTGGTTCTCAACCTGTTGGACCCCCCAAAATAATCATATTTGAACCGGAGACCTCCCACCCTGTCAAGCACTTGGAATTGTAGGAGTTGAAGGCATTATATTTAGTTTGACTCGGTTCCACAGATACAATATTGTGAAAATAGCTGATCTACAAGCTCACAATGCCATTGTGATCTTGTAGATCAACTATTGTCATTCATATTGTTTTGCCTCTTTCTTATATTATTTGACAATTTGGCCAATGTTTGACCAGTTTTTATTGTATAGTTTGTTACTTTTGATGCAGTAATGTTTTTTTTCCCACTTCATTTCATTAGCTAAGCACTTATTTGACAATAAATACAAAGTTTACCAGTGACAATTCATGCAAAGTCTCTGGGCTAAGGGCCTCCTGAGCTCTTGGGCCCCTGGGCCTGTGTGGTAATCCACCCCTGACCATGTATAACTCACCAAGAGATGATGATGATGACGATGAATCATTCTGCTCTGTGTGTCTCAGTTGAAGCAGAACATGATGGACCACCAGGGGGCGCCAGCAGACATCAAAGTGAAGTGGGTGCAGCAGGCTGATGGAAGGATCTTCCACAAGGAAGACAAGAAGAAGAAATGGGAGAGGAAGAGTGAGCTTTAAACCACAACAAAGAGTGAGCTTTAAACCACTTAGAATGATCCCTGGCTAATCAGTCTTATATGCTTTAATACACTATAATTGCCCTCTATAACAAAAAATAAAACTGATAAATATTTTATTTATTTTAGAATGTGTGTTCCAGCCCTGTGGAATGTATGGAATGCATGTGCTAATATTTTAAATATTGTTTTGATGCTTATATTAACTTAGTAAAGTATTAAGTTGGTTTTAAGTCAGCACATGAATTCCATAGGCCTACCATAGGTCTGGACCACACATGGACAGATGACATCATCAACTTGTGACGGGTGTTTTCCCCGTTGAGTAAAAGTGAACTATTTCTACAATAAATACAATATTTAAGGTGTTTTTTTTGTCTCCGCCAGGCCGAAGGCATGGTGGAGAGTATGTTTTCACTTTATCCGTCCGTGTGTCCGTCCGTCTGTGAACACCTAACATTGGTCAAGCTTCACGTGACATCACAATATGTAATATAAATAGGTAAGACAGAATTCATCAGGAACAGTTTTACCACCTCGCCTGGCGGAGACCTGTGCTCCGAGGAGCACATTTTCTAATTTTTTATTATTTTAGTTATAGAGGGCAATTATAATGTATATTAAGGCATATAAGGCTTATTAGCCAGGGATCCTTTTAAAGGATCACTTCACCCTTTTTCAAATTTCACTTAAACATTTCGAAAGCGTTTGCAGCCCACCCATCTGGTTTTCTTTTTACACCTTTTTCTCCCCAATGTAATCGTTTCACCAATTAATTCTTCACCTCACACATTTCTGTGTTGTCACTGCTGTTGTGTCCTACTGACTCACCTGCCAGTGAGGAGCCCCCACCGGGAGGACATAGAGCCTTCGTACTTACTCCTCCTGCCCAACACTCCCTGCTGTAGGAGTACGTACAGTGACAAATATCACCCCCCGCCCGGCTTCCCTCCCCACCAACACGGACCAATCGTGTTCAATGCCGGATGCACCAAGGTGGATTCGAACCCACAACCTCCGCTGTGGTGGTCAGTTACTTTACTACTGAGTCACTTGAGCGCCCGGCCCACCCACCTGACCACTTAACACAAGTGGTCCTATGGGTGGGCCACATGCATGTTCAGAGCATGTTTGTTTTAATGATCAATCAGTGGATTGTGTTCCAGCTTGGATCAATGGAACCGACACAACCAACCAATACATATAGAACCACAATGGAAACAAGTCCCCACAACTTTTTTGTGTTATCCTTTTAGCATTAAAGAGGTAGTTCACCCCCAAAATGATTTTTTTTCCTATCTATTACTCACCTTGAAGCCTTGAATTCATGGAGATTTTTTTTTGTCATATTCCTAAGCCAATCATTTCCATTTCCATTAAGTCTCCTACCAGAGACTCCACTGGTCATCAAATTTTAGTTTTGTAATACATTTTTGACTAATAAAGTAATCAATCAAATTATTTTTTAAATAATGTTACATTATCAATATAATCCTATTGTTTTGCCAATTACTTGGGGTATACTTGCAATATCCCACAGGTTGTGAGTCGCTGGTCTAAATAGCTCATCTACACGCTCACAATGCATGAGCATGTGTTAATAACGTGTTCCTCTGCACGCGTAACGTCCTCCCCATCGAACTCCTGGCTGTCAGGTACAAAGAACCAGCTGATCACTCCATGTGTATCAGAGGCCTCTAGAACTAGCTGATCACTACATGTGTATCAGAGACCTTCAGAACCAGCTGATCACTCCATGTGTATCAGAGGCCTTCAGAACCAGCTGATCACTCCATGTGTATCAGAGGCCTTCAGAACCAGCTGATCACTCCATGTGTATCAGAGGCCTTCAGAACCAGCTGGTCACTCCCTTCATACAATTCCTTAGGACTTGTTTTCCTCATTCAGAATATTGAGGACACAAAATCCATTGAGTTTTTTCACTACATAGGCCTATGCATACAGATATTCCCCACATATCTGGAACAAACTCAAAGAAAACTGTTAGCAATTTTAAACTAAAAAGACCTTTCTGTTTGCCATTGCCATAATGACTATATGAGAGCGTCCTTTTAACCCAGACAGAGTTATGTCTCTATATTGTGTGGTTTTGCTGTCATTTATGACTTTTCACATTCACTATTTTGTGTTTTATCCTTTTCTTCTGTTTTACACTTTGTGTTGTTTTACTCTGTTTTTAGTCTAAAGGTCCTTACACACCGGGGCGATTTTTTTGTGCGAATAATGCGGTTTTAAAAAAAACAACCTTATAAAGTCAATGGCTCCGTACATGGAGCGAAAAAGCGAAAAAGCGAAGCGAAAAAGCGTCTTTTAATTATTCGGAACGAGTCCGAATTTTGCGTATATTCGCTATATTCGCCGGTATGTAAGGACCTTTATTCAGGTGGTGGAAAAAGTACTCAAATGGTTTACTTAAGTAAATGTACTTGAGTAAAAGTATGAAAGTATTGGTATAAAAATATACTTAAAGTACAAAAGTAAAAGTACTCATTATGCAGAACGTCCTATTTCAAAAGTTTTTAAATATATAAAATGTATACAAATCTTTTGAAAATAGCAGATCTACAAGCTCACAATGCGTCGCATCGCGACACATTGTGTAGGGTTGAAGTGGTTAATGTATGTTTTGTGATAATAATCTAAATCTGCAAAGTAACTAGTAACTAAAGTTTAGGTAAATGTACTTGGTTACTTTACACCACTGGTTAGTTATAATCACTATTAGTGTCATTTTAACCCAGACTGAGAGTTATGTCTCTATATTGTGTGGTTTTGCTGTGATTTATCACTTTTCACATTCACTATTTTGTGTTTTATCCTTTTCTACTGTTTTTACACTTTGTGTTGTTTTAGGGCGCGCTCCCACCGCACTTTTATTTTACCTCTGGGGCAGAATCTGCCAATGCTTTGTCAATGCAAATGCGTGGATTCTTGGGAAAAATCCGCAAGCCCAGGAATCCACGCATTTGTATTGACAAAGCATTGGCAGATTCTGCCCCAGAGGTAAAATAAAAGTGCGGTGGGAGCGCGCCCTTACTCTGTTTTTAGTCTTATTCAGTGGTGGAAAAAGTACTCAAATGTTTTACTTAAGTAAATGTACTTGAGTAAAAGTAAGAAAGTATTGGTATAAAAATATACTTAAAGTACAAAAGTAAAAGTACTCATTATGCAGAACGTCCTATTTCAAAAGTTTTTAAATATACAAAATGTACAGTATACAAATCTTTTGAAAATAGCAGATCTACAAGCTCACAATGTGTCTTATCGCGACACATTGTGTAGGGTTGAAGTGGTTAATGTATGTTTTGTGATAATAATCTAAATCTGCAAAGTAACTAGTAACTAAAGTTTAGGTAAATGTACTTGGTTACTTTACACCACTGGTTAGTTATAATCACTATAGGAGTGTCATTTTAACCCAGACAGAGTTATGTCTTTATATTGTGTGGTTTTGCTGTCATTTAGGACCTTTTACATTTTTTGTTTTATCCTTTTCTTATGTTTTTACACTTTTTATTGTTTTACTCTGTTTTTAGTCTTATTTTAGTATTTAGGTTCAACCCTGTTGTTTTAAATGAGCTCTATGAATAAGTGGATATGATTGGAGAGACTCATTCTATAATACTGCAGAGTTTGAATAGAGAACATTCTGAAAATGTATTTGAACGAACATTTATTCAGATCTTTGTTTGACTGTGATAATGTATGAACTTTACACACTTATTACAAACATGAATGAAGAGAGACGTTTTAAAACTGTGTTTCTCAACAGTTCTATTTGTATTCGAAGACAGTGTTTCATATATTACCATGTATGGGAATGAAGGTCTTGATCAGTGTAATGACTTCATTAAACATTGGTTTGAAATGGGCAAAAGATGCATATTTTTTATATTATTTACATTCACTGTGACATAAATTATATACAGCGTGTGTATATAAATTGTGTGTGTGTGAGTGTGTGTGTGTGTGTGTGTGTGTGTGTGTGTGTGTGTGTGTGTGTGTGTGTGTGTGTGTGTGTGTGTGTGTGTGTGTGTGTGTGTGCGCGCGCAGTGGTGGAAAAAGTACTAAAATGTTTTACTTAAGTAAAAGTATCAATACTGCAATATAGAAATACTCCGTTACAAGTAAAAGTCCGGAATTCAAAATGTAGGCTACTTGAGTAAAAGTACAAAAGTATTGGCATCAAAATATACTTAAAGTACCAAAAGTAAAAAGTACTCATTATGCAGAATGTCCCATTTCAAGTTTTCAAGTGTATAAAAATCTTTTGAAAATAGCCGATTTACAAGCTCACAACGCGTTGCATCATGGCCGAAATGTATATACAGTAGGGTACGTGTGTATATATATATATATATATATATATATATATATATATATATATATATAACCATTGAGTGGTTAATGTATGTTTTGTAATAATAATCAAAATCTACAAAGTAACTAGTAACTATAAGTGTTCAAATAATTATGGAGTAAAAGTACAATATTTGCCTGATGTAGTGGAGTAGAAGTAAAAGTACTGAAAATTGGAAATACTCCAGGTAAGTAAAAATACCTCAAAATTGTACTTAAGTACAGTACTTGAGTAAATCTACTAGTACTTTCCACGTGGGTGTGTGTGTGTGTGTGTGTGTGTGTGTGTGTGTGTGTTGATTTCGTCGACTAAAACTATGTTTGTCGACTACCTTTTTTCACTGACGAAAACAAAATAAAAACTGAATAAAAACTAAGCTACGATGACTAAAACTAAGACTAAATATATTGACAATTTTGTCAACAAATAAAAACTAGACTAAATGGGGACTAGCGGAGAAGAGATCCAGTAGAACTAAAAGACAAGTCATTTTATGTTTGGTTGCGCTCGGCTGTTGCGCTCTGAAAATAGCAGATCTACAAGCTCACAACGCGTCGCAGCTCAACGCGTTGTGAGCTTGTAGATCGGCTATTTTCAGCATGCAACCAAGTGTAAAATCAGGCATTACGACGCCATCAAGGCACCGCCAACATATATTTTTGTTGACTAAAACAACTGTAAATTTAGTCGACTATAATCTTATGATATTTAGTCGAATAAAACTAGACAAAAACTAAAATATGATTAAAAATAAATAGAATTTTATTCAAAAGACTATGACTAAAACTGAATCAAAATTTGCTGTCAAAATCAACACTGGTGCGTGTGTGTGTGTGTGTGTGTGTGTGTGTGTGTGTGTGTGTGTGTGTGTGTGTGTGTGTGTGTGTGTGTGTGGACGTAATTGAATTTGTATTTATGATCTGTTTATGATTGCACATCTCTCGTTGCTCAAGTAGAATATTGGCTGTATGTTAATTCTAACTCTGTGTCCATCATTACATTGCATGTTTTTAGAGACACACGTCTGTCATTATTACCCGTCAAATCCCTTCTTACCACCCAGCACCCTGTTTGTAGCCCTCAGGGACGGGGGGCACCCAGGTGAGGTCGGGCCACCCTAAGGTTTCATTCACGTTCTGCTGTTGGAGCCATTCGATCATGGGATCAAAGTATCTCATCAGAGCCCCGGCGTCCATCTTGTTGGAACCCAGAGCGCTCTGGAGAACCTCAGTCCAGGGTTTGGAGGAGCCAGACTTCAGCACCGTCCTGGAATTATTGAAATGATCTCACTTCTTTGTAGGGCTGCAACAATAATCGATTAACAATCGAGCCCTATTTTGGTCATGTCATTATAGGCGAAACGGTTAAATCAAATTGTGACAATAGCAGATATGAGCTTGTAGATCTGCTATTTTCACTATGTTTGCACGACACCATTGTGCGACAAAGTATAAAATAGGGCTTAAAGGACCAACATATCTTCATATAAATGGTCCTCACTAATGCTCATTATAATATGGTATCAGCTCAGAAACCTGCCTACTAGTGACATCATCAATGGGGAATTGAAGCTAATAGAAACTGCAAGCTTTCTTTTCCTGGAAAGTTAGCATGCTGAAATAGAAGCCATCGTTCTCGCATTAATACAAATAAATACAAAAAATGTAAATGACCAAACCTGCCTACCGATGATGTCACTGGTAGGCGGGTTTCAGAATACATATGTGTGTATAGTATATATAAGGTTCATGGCCCCCTCCTGTTTGCGCTCTACACTAAATATCTTCACCTAAAGAGCTTGTAGATCTGCTATTTTGCCGAAAGTTAGCCCCAGCATAAGGATGCTAGCGTTCACGTGGTTAAGAGTTATTACAGTAAGTCACCCATGTTCTGGTTTTGATATCCCTGACCAACAGGTTGGGAATGGCTGTTCCATGATGTTTGTGAAATGAATTAACTCTATATAAGATAAACTATACATCATGGCTGTCGGGCTGCCTCCATAATTTAACTATTTTAATTGTAAATCAACGCCCTACTTGATCATAGCCTGGCATGGCCAGACTAATATCAGTATATCACTGTGTAGATATTAGTCTGGAATCTCTGCATTGAAGGTGCATTTCCAAGGGCCGGATAAAACAAATGCCTCTGGTGATAAACCGACCCATATTTGCATACTGGGCCCTGATTGGCCCCTCTCAACTGAGAGGGGCCAGATCTAATCTGCCGAGGGGCAATTCTTTTTTTCAATGGCAGATTCGCCTGGAACCAGGCTAATTTGATCATACTACAGCGTCACACATACTGTAAGTATCAAAAGTAACAGATCTACAAGCTTGAGCTTGCAGATCTGCTACTTTTGCTATTTTTTAAATTTGAATCCTGAAAAGCAACAGTTTTGGACAGGTTTCCACAGACAGAGAGACGATATATATATAACTCTATATAATAATCTCTAAGATAAACTCTATATAAAATAAACTCTATATATAAAACTTTATATAATAAACTCTATATAAGATACATAACTCTATAGAGACAGACGGGAACTACAAATTTCATGCCCACTTTTGAGACAGCACCGCTACTCGAAGTCCGTGAGAACTATGAACTGCAGCTGACAATGCATTCCCTATGAGAGGATATGAGAGTTAGCCTACTTTTAAAATATTCCTACATTAACTGGAGACGATATTGATTTAAATAAAAATATGTTTCCAAATGTATGGAGTGTCTTTGTCAACATATCTTCTTGTTTTCTTAATAGTTGATGTGTTTCACATTTAATTTGTCACTTTAATGGATTACCCATAATATTAACACAGCAGAGGGTAGACGGCAGACAGACAAGTTGTCGCATTTCAGTGACATCACTGTCTTTACGAGCACCGAGCGCCGACTATGAATGCTCATCCAAATCCCAACTGACTTTGTTCATGTCTATATTTTGAACATCTCATAGGTTTATATTTATTTTCTGAGTGACATATCCCGATATTTTCAACTACTTAGTGAATTCTCCAGGATAGTATTAATATACAAATAGTATTGCAAGATGCTGTTTGGATAATTGTCCAAAATAAATAGCCTATAAAAATGATCCATGAGAGACACAAACGTACTGTATCTCGGTATTGAAAACCTCAAGGGATGCGTCCGTGACATATATACCATGCGACCACTTAAACTTTAGATTTCAGATGCTAGTACTTTTGGCACACTGATGGAGTATATTATAGTATATTGTGGGCAGTATATCGAGATGACAGATATGGGACATTAAAAAGGATAAATTAAACAAATGGGACAGTTTATTAGAACACAAAAAAAATCACTACAGCCTCAGTAGTTAACCAGTGAAATTACGGTATTTTACAATGCCTCTCAGAGAGATTGCATTGAGAGCTGCAGTTCATCGTTCTAACGGAGGATTTGTAGGCGCCCGTGCCAGCCCGTGTGTGTCTATATAATAAACACTATATAGGAGGACTTACTCTAAGATGGCTCCTGCCTCCCGGGAACGGTAGATGTCACATGTGTGCAGGGGGCCCACGTGATTGGCTGCCTGGCACAGTTTCTCATGGAACTGGAACTGCAGGATGTGGCTGACAAAATACCTGCAGGGGAGATGTTTCATCGCCTTTATATTTACTTCAGTTTAGTTGTATTTACACAACATTCAATACAAAAGAGACAAAAAAAATTACTGCCGTCGGTTATTGAGAATCCGTTCCTTGTATATTCTGATATTAATCATTGCTGTGTATAGTGTTTGTGCAGGGATCTTCCTGTCTTTTTTAGCTCTTCAGTAAACACAGAATATATTTTCAGGTGGGTCAACAATTCCATCCATTCAGGAGAGAGAAACTATTTATCAATTTCAGTTTTATAGTTTGACAATTCCAACTCTCTCTTGACAGGACGAAATTGGCATCCTGACCTGAAAATGTATTTTCTGTTTACTTAAGAGCTGGATAGACATGGAGAACCCCTGTTACTGAACAAACATTCTATAGCAATGATTAGCATCAGAACAAAGAGCTATTTGCTTTTGAGTACATTTTGCACTTCACTGACAATTGAATTGCTGTAGTATCTTCAAATAGTCTTAAGATGTTGATAAACATTCACAGCCCAAGATTGAACACAAGGAACTGTTACAATAGTTTGACTTCAAGGCGACCAGATGAATATTTATTAGGTATTTTCATATCTGCTTGTACAAAAGGTGTTGCTTGCTAACCCGCTGATGTATACCTGATGTATGGCGTGTTTGAAGCAATGTGGAATTTGGCTCCAGGATCAAAGTGCTCCTCTGTACGCTTGATGGGTGTGCAGATTCCTTGGTACTTTGTCCTTTAAAAAGGAACAAGAGAATGACATCGGTGTGGCTTATTTGAGTCAAAGCGATTCTTTCTGTCCATGTGATACAGTGTATGTGGTGGTTTGTTTTGAAGTAAACCATATTTATCCATTCATCATTCATCCATCCATCCTCAACAGCATTTCTGGAGTTGGTCCCCCTTAGCTGGCTCCTTTCCAACCATATTTATATAACCATATACATGTATATTCTACTACATCCTAGATTCAGGAACACCTTTATTGACAAGCCTGCTTTGCACAAAGTGGACTTGGTGGATTTTTGACAAATATATCTACTTATATAATCGAGGAGTGACTTCCGCCCCGCCACTGACGCTATACCCACAGCTCTGCTGTCGAGTAAACACAACACCGACACACCACATCTCGCCACCACAGTAGCCACGGCGGGCGCGCTCAATTTACGGGTGGCGTAGGTGATAGATTGCTATATCATTTTACAAACACCTTAGGCTCAGATTACACATTTGAATAAACACACGCGGACACTTTGAGATCTCAGTTTGACTTGCCCGGGACAAGGAGGTGTGCTGACCGAAGTCTAATCACAACTGGCCTGCCCACCGACTCACACAAGCTTTATTACAACACAAGACATTAGGGTCGGCCCACAAAGTACTCAAAGTATCACATAGACAGGGCGGTACTTAGAAAGTACCCAAAGTAATAAGTACAAAAAGTAATCCATATCAGAGTATGCTCTCCCTGTCAGGTTAAGTACCAACAGGGGACTTGGAGAGTGGAGAACAGAGAGGAGATAGCAGACCCGCGGAATGAAAACACCGTAACTCACAGAGCCCATGTAGCCATAACAAACCACACAGTATTGCAAGTTTACCACCTCGCTATTCCTCACTCCAAGTCCTACAGTACCTACACACACATTAACAAAATTAATACACATTAACCCAATTACTTTATGTCAGCATACTAAACTTAAAAATCGGTTCCTACATTCCCTCCTTTTATTCATTTTTAATCTTCACATTCTTCTTGCTTTCACCTTTTCAGGATCTTTATTAATCAAATCAACAAAAAACTTCTTGCCTCCTCGCACAGTGGCCTTGGCTCTAAATCATTTATTCTGCGTCATCTTTGTCATGCAGGGCTCGAAGTGATATTATATCGTCATCCTTGAAATCCCTATCACTCAAAGCAACCGCAGCATATGTTTGAATAAACGCACCAGCAACCATACGTTGCACTACGGTTTTGAGGCAGGGAACAGCACAGACACATAGAACGCAGAACAGCAGCATAGCACAAAGAAGCATAGTAGCCTACCGAGTTCACACAGAGCTTGAATCCACCCTCCCATTAGCGGTCAACGAGGGTCCATCTATTTTGAAGGGTCATTAAACGTAGCTGGCTTATCTCACGGTTCTGGGCAGCATTAGGATATGGCTTCGCAGAGATAATGTACGTGGGGTCTAAGATTCAAACTAACGAGCACACCCCTGCCCAATCTGCAGGTAGCTTTAAGTGTGCCTTCATTCCGCACAGCCAGAATACATTATCTAACGGGTATGTTCCATTCTTAGCGATCATAGACGCATCACTCACACATTCACATCGGTTAGCTGTAATATTGCCTTTCTTGTCCATTTCTACCCATGGGAACGTTTTACCATTGAGATTGTATTCTTCACAGCCAGCATACTTTACAGTGGTGTTCATTGATCTGACCCATATAGACAGAACTGGAGCATAACATGTGGGAAACACCACATTTGGATTCAGATGGACATACGGACGTATAAGTGTACTTGTCATTTGTATTCGAACTCACTGTAGGTTTCACACGGCAGATAGCTTCTATCACGCATATTGATTACAGTATCATTTAGCCAAGGCACACTGGTGAGAAGCAACTCGAGACATTGATATTCACGAACAGTCAGTGGAACAGCATGGAAAGTAGGGTGTGTAGCAGACGGGGGCATGTGTGTACAGACATAACAATCATCATTATCATTAGCTTTGGCGATTCCGTGAGCATGGTGTACCAGGCATTAAGGTGTAGTCGATGAGAAACCTTTTTGTCAGCATTCCTCCTTGTCCTGCGAGTCAATTTAATAATAGAAATACATGATACAGTCATAGAAAAAATATACATGGAAAATATAAAAATAAAAACCACAACCGAAGTCCACTGGTGCTTCAATGTTCTTTCTAAGTGCAACAAGGATTTGTGAGTGGGGGTAAGAAATCTTCTTCCAACCTTAGATCTGACCCAGCTCTAAATGCTAGGCCCCATCTTTCCGCTGGTGCTACCTCATCGCTTAATGTTCGACAGTGTCCGCACCAGGTTGTGTGACGTTTGTGGATTCACGTAGCACGTTCCTTGATCTTTATGGCAGTTGGCGTGGCAACCAGGACCTTGTAGGGACCATCGCACCTCGGATTATTCCTTGATGGCTTTTAGCAGGACGAGGTCACCAGGCTCCAATCCTGATTGTACCTGCGGAGAGAGAGGAATTCTGACAGATTATTGGCACTTTGACAAGAGACCAATCAGCCAGCTTTTCCCTCCATCTACATCTTGTACTTCCTGAATTACGTTCTCTTCCTTGATTGGGAGTCTAAACTCTTTACCATTAACAATTTCAAAAGGATTTGGGCCCTGTAATTTCTTCAACCTCAATTTTACAGTGTCATTCAACTTCTCACTAAACAACAATTGTCATGCAAAACTCAACAATTGTCATGCAAAACTGTTTAGTATAATTTTTATTTTTGAAAATTGTAAGTGTTAATTTGTTGGTGTGGAAATGCTGCTTAATAGGTGTACCTTGGTGTACCTTCCCTCCTGTTTAGCCATGACCATACATGGTCATGTCTAATTATACTTCAATTAATTAAGAACAGCGCCATCACGGAGCCACTATAATGATTAACAAATTATCTTACTTCAAATATAAGGCTTAAACCTACTTCAAACACTTTCAATTCAATAATAACTATTCACTTATACAATGCTTGCACGCTTAAGATTTAGGGGATAAGACAAGGTTTTTCATTAATGATCACATAATGAGAAATAATAGAATGTCAATTGATTATGGTCTATAATGATAGATACGATTGCGGATAATGTCAAAAACCTATGTATAGGACAAAAGATCACTCGCTTGAGTCCTTCGGACCTCCCCACTCCTGTGCCTCCTGCACCGGGACGCAATCCTAGGCTAGACCCCTTTCCACTTGAGGTCTACACCCAGGTCACCCTGGATAGAGAATTCAAGTCTCCTGCTTCCCGGCGTCTTCTTTTCAAAGCCCACCGATCACAGGAGCATCACTCGCTTAGTAACTGTTGCACAAGCGGCGGTCGCTTTGAGCTTGTGATGGCCTGACTGTACATTGAGCCGAGCACGACGGCCAAGCATACCTTCCAAAGGCATCGCATGGTCTTAATGTCACCTGTGACCCGACCGGCCGGTGACCCAGTCGATAGCGACCCCTTACCCGTTGGCGTGGTTGCCGCCCCAGGCAGGAAACCGACGGTCTTGTCCTGGCCCCGCTTGGCTACGGGAACCAGAATATTAACCGTTTTCACCAGCCTTGCCTTTTCACAGAGGTTGTCCCGCAAGACTGCACCCTCTGCTAGGTGTGGACTGTCGTCCACGTACCACGCAGTGCCTGACACATCACAACATTTACAAAACCCACAGGTGACACTTCAACGCTGTGACTTTCAAAATGTTGCCATGTGCGACACCCCCGCAGACTAGACGGTTGTTTACACAGCTAGGATGTTAATTCATCCTTGACAGAACACGGGGGCCTTTCAGTCACTCCCCAGCACTATATATGGTCTTTAACGTGCTCTGGGAGCCTTGCGACCCCGCTGCCGCCTGTTGGTGACAAGGATTGGGGAGCCTAACCCCCTAACCTCATCACCCTCATATCAATTATTTTCAACTTGCGAGTGGCGGCCGTAGCCCTCAACCGGGTATATCATTAATATGGTCAGTATCAATTGACTATTCATCTACAAAAACCTCAGGTCTTCTGTTCTATGGAACTGGTGTGGTGCTTATCACGTAAAAACTAAGTGAGAAATGGGGCCTGAGACACTGGAGGCAGTCATAACAACAAAGATAAGTCTCATGGGAACAAATGTTTCGCTTCCTTGATAGTTAACACTTGCATAGGGGCATTGTTTCCCTTTCCTTCTCATGCTTTCACTTGTCCCAGTTACTTAGTTACTTAAGTAAATATACCAGCCACAACTTGAGTAGAAATACTCTCCAGGCAAAGTGACGGGCCCATGTGCACCGTATCTATATGGAATGCACTACTTAGCCAGTGGGGCTCGTAAATTTAGGTACCCCCACTCTAAGTGCTTTAACACATTCCTCACGTGTAGAGGATGCAGCATAAGTGATGACCTGAGACGAAACTAGGGGAGTGATTATTATTTACTTCAAATAATACTTAAGGTTACATCTTTATCAGACAATTACTATAATGATAACATCACACTTGTGCAATTTTTAACTTCTTCATCATTAAGTATTTCTGAAAATCAACAACTGATCTGCGGCTTGTAGATCTGCCATTTTTGGAAAAATTGCCATTGCTTCTTTTAGATACTATTATGGTGGTGTAAATCAACACTACAAACGTCATGGCTTTATTATATTCACTTATTTAGCAGCTAGTTAAGACACACATGTCACTTACAAAAATAGAACTATCTTGGCCTGTCATTTACTCTATTTTAGACCTATGATAATCAAAAACAAAAATTGATTGAATATAGTTTTAACACATTGACTGCCAAGGGGTTTTCTAGAATGGCTCTCCCACTGCCAAGGTTTTTGACCATTCTGACTCATTTTTGAGGGCCCACAGAACATTTTGTACTAGGACTATGAAAACATAGAATATCTCAAAAAAAAGCTTAGAATCTCTTCTTTCATCTGGAAAAGAAAGTGAGTTGATACCATGCTCTGTTCTTTAGCTAGAGGAGTTTGAATACAGCTTGGTATTCACCAAAAAGAGGCCTTTTTCTTCAGAAGCTGAGATATGAGCGTTTTAGTAAATGACACACATTTAGAGGCATAACTTGATTTCAAAAGTGTTTCAAATTTATTTAGGGCCTTCATTGACATCAGTCATGTAAAGAATACTTGTTTATAAAAAAAAAAAAAAAAAAATGCTTTTGATTGTACATCTATTGCTCTGTTTCGCTCCAAAGTGCTCAATTCAAACAACATTTTTCACAATATTTTTTTTTTTTTCATTTTTTTTTTCAAATAATAAATAATAACAATTCAAAGGTGATGTGCAACATCAATATATTCATCGAGAGCGTCATTTTCCAAACTTTTTGCCCACACAATTCAAAATGTCAATACTACATTCATTGCAGATCTACAAGCTTGCCTTTTTTTTTTCTCTAGGGAGTACAACAACAAATTGGTGCTATTAGAGCAAAATAAATAAATAAAAGTAAAATATCTGCCTGGCATGAAGCAGTATGAATAGGCAGGTTGAGGTTGGTAGGTTGAACAACATAGTAGCAGCTGCTTCACAAAGTGCTTTCAAAGTAAATGTAACTACATCAAATAATAATAAATACTAATCATTCAAATCAATAAATTGAGTGCAATCAGCGCAAATAAATAAACAAAAATAAAGTTCTTTTTTTGGCAGCACCCTGAGCGGATCAACGTGCGTCTACCCTTCACCCGGCTCTCGAGGCCACTCTAGTAGTCTTTTACAGTGTGGTACCGATGTGTACATTGGTGGTGCAAGGGCACACGACAGGACTTGCACTCAAAGCTTGTCTCACTCCGGATGTTTTTCCCGTCCTTCTTCTTTGACGGTAGCTTCGATCGGGAACAAACCCTACAACACCTTTGTGGGTACTTCTTAGCAGAACTTGCTTTGGGGAAATTGATCAGTTCGTGATCTAGTCTGTCATTCAGCCTGGACTCGGGGTCAACGTTTGGTGGCAATGGGTGTCTAACACGTGGGGCATCCCCAGGAGGCGGGGCCTCACTCCTACCCTCCTGACGACGGGCAGCTCTGGGGCGATCCCCAGGAGGCGGGGCCTCACTCCTACCCTCCTGACGACGGGCAGCTCTGGGGCGATCCCCAGGAGGCGGGGCCTCACTCCTACCCTCCTGACGACGGGCAGCTCTGGGGCGATCCCCAGGAGGCGGGGCCTCACTCCTACCCTCCTGACGACGGGCAGCTCCGGGGCGATCCCCAGGAGGCGGGGCCTCACTCCTACCCTCCTGAGGACGGGCGGCGCCGTCTTCCTGCTCTTCCTCGGACCCCTCCTCTCCGTCTTCATCCTCTTCCTCGGACCCCTCCTCAGCAGGCGGGGCCTCATTCCTACCCTGCTGAGGACGGGCGGCGCCGTCTTCCTGCTCTTCCTCGGACCCCTCCTCTCCGTCTTCATCCTCTTCCTCGGACCCCTCCTCAGCAGGCGGGGCCTCATTCCTACCCTGCTGAGGACGGGCCACTCCCCCAATGTTCCCGCGGGTGGTCCAGGACTTCACTACTGCCAAGATGAACGAGTAGAAGTTCTGAATTTTGGGTTGGGCTGGGTGCCTGGCCTTGTAGATCACATAGGCGTTGAACTGGGTAATCTGGAGCATATAAAAGAAGAACTTTTTTGTCCACTTCCTCGTTTTCCTGGTACACATGTAATAGCTGAGGTTCTGGTCTAGCTTGTCGACCCCGTTCATGTGTTTGTTATACTCAATAACACACACAGGCTTCTCTTCGACCACCTTCTTGCTGTGTTTTTTCTCCTTCCTGGACACGGGCAGCATGTCATGAGGGTGCAAGGTGGAGATCATCGTGACGATTTTTGTTTTCTTGGCTCGCCATGCCAGTACCATCACGTCCCTGGAGTGGCGAGAGATGGTGGACCCCAGTGGCAGCTTTGAAGGGGTAACATCTGCGATGGCTGGTGGCTGTCCTCGCTTCTTACGCAGGGTCCCGCAGACGTATGTCTTCTTGTTCAGGAGCATAATGGCCGTATCCACTGAATTGTACAGGTTGTCCATATAGAGCCTATATCCACATCCAGCTAAACTGCCTAAGAGTGTTGTTATGATGACAGGTAGTGTCTGCTTCTTTTTACAGTATGGCAGCATGTTGTGGAGGTAGCCTGTTGCTGAATCACACAAAATGTACGACCTGATGCCGTACTTGACCGGCTTCTGTGGGGCATAGACCTTGAACTCCAGGCGTCCCCGCCACAACAGCATTCCCTCATCAAGACTGATGTCCACGCTCGGCAGGTACATCTCCTGGAAATTGGCCAGCAAGGACTGCAGTATTGGGCGGACTCTCCAGAGTTTGTCTACGTCTTCGGGCTTTTCTGGTACAGGGCGGGGGATGCTGTTGTCCACGAAGTGGAGGTTGCTCAAAATGGCCTGGAACCTGTTCCTCGGCATCACTTTCCGGAAGACGGCGGCCTCGACGTACTCATCAGTGGACCAGTACATGGCGATCTCAGGCTTTTGGCTGATTCCTGTCAGAAGAAAGAGCCCCAGGAAGCGCTTGAGCTCGTCTAGATCCACCGCTTTCCACTTCTTTGCTCTGCCATACTTCTTGTCACTGTCCGGCTTCTGTTCGGCATAGAGGTTGGTTTGAGTGCGGATTTCCTCCAACAACTCATCCGACAGCAGCAGCTCAAAGAAGTCCACGGGCTCATCAGACTGCAGAGCAGCAGCGGCGTTTTGAGGACCCGGAGTCCCAGCTGTGAAGGGGATGTCCCGAGGACACCATCCTGTGGAATGCCACACAGGAGGAGGACCCTTGTCCTTCTTGCCCTTGGCACCACCTGTGAATTATAGAAATAGATCATTACCATAAAATACTTTTTTCTTTGACACACACACACACACACACACACACACACACACACACACACACACACACACACACACACACACACACGATAATAATTCTTACCTCCACGACCAGCTCCACCAACCGCTCCACCAACTGCTCCCTCCTCCACCTCCTCCTCACCACTAGCATGCGACCCTGTGTAACATAACATATACTTTTTTTTAGATATTATGTCCATCTTTAGCAAAGCATTTATCATCCACAGACCACATGCATATATACACTGAATAAATAAATATGAGAGAATACATTTACCATTACCCTGGTTTTAGCATTTTTTCATTCATGTGCTATAATTGACAATTCACTCACCCCTACTACCGTCATCATCATCATCATCATCTGCATCCATGGCAGACACCAGTTCCAGAGCACCCACCAGTACCTCCTCCTCAGCATCTACAATACAATTTCAAATACTTTGGTGAATATTATGCATTTAGCAAACATTATCCAGACAGAGCGACTGACAAAAGGCACATATGAGATCAAATAGACATGCCTGATCGACATCAAAGGCTTCAGTTCAGGTCAGAAAAACAACATAACAAAAACAAAACCCCTTTGACCTACAGGATTTTTGTTGTTGTTATTATGTGGCCTGACCTGAACGGATGCTTTGATGTCTTTTATATTATGACAGCCATAATGTGCAGACAGAGGGAGGGGGCATGCAGCTGGCATTTTCCCCCTACAAGAAAACTGAATAAAATGAACAGATCTACAAGCTCAAAAAGCGTGTAGATCTGTTAATTTTATTCAGTTGGCGTTGTGCGAGGCTCGCTCCGTTGTGGCCAACGAACCACAGGTTGAGAACCGCAGCCACATACAGTAACGAAAATCGGGCCACAGCCTGTCGTCTATGTTGCCAGATCGTGGGAAAGTAATAAGCAACCAGGTCTATGAAAACGAGCCCACAAGAAGCGAATAGCCGAGTATAGGCCACATGGGCACTTCAAACATATCTAAAACAAGGTGAAAATAGTCCATCTACAAAATCACAACCACAATTACCATCATTTCCAAGCAGATTTACAGAAAAACAAGTCCAGTGTGGCTTAGCAGACCTAGCCCTGAAACAGATACTAGCGTCATGTGAACCATGGTATAGCAAACCTGGCAACGACGATAGTTTACTTTTCTGCATTGAATCAGCTAAACGCACGGTCAGATGAACTAGTAACGAATACAACTCGATCAAATCAACTTGTAACACATAAAACGATATAAAAAAAGTATGCTTACCACTGGAAAAAGGACTGTTGCCCCGACTGAGAGCCGCCGGTTCCCAAGCCGAGCCCTCAGAGGCACCACTACTGTCACTGTCGGCGTCGGTGTTGGATCCCTCCACCCCTGACCCCAACTCGCTCCCCGTAACACTGCCACCGGCCCCGGCCCGGTCAGGGCTCGCAGGAGGACGGGGACGAAGGACCATGCTGCTCGGATCGCTCCTACGGCCGGGGGGCAGGTCCTCGCGGTCCTGGGTGCCGACACTCGGCCCTGGTTGGAGGTCCACAGGAGGAGGATAAACCACCGGAGCTTGGGAGGCTGCTGCACCAGCCCCAACCAAGAACCTCTCCATGGACTGCTGACCAGGTCCGGGGGTGTTCTTGCGCTTTTTCCCTACCATAGCTACTCTCTCACAGTACACTATATCTAATATAAACTTTATCTCCTCTCTATTACCACCTATTTTCTCCTATTCTCTCCCTATAACGCCGATCACCTCTCCTATAAATACTCCTATTACTGCACTCTATATCTTACCTCCACGCCCTCTCTATCTATAATATATATATATATATATATATAAAACTCAGTAGGATTTATATATATATCACTCACACTTACTACACTCAAAATATCAACTCACACACACAAACTCACGTACAAACAATTCACTCTTTCACTCAATATAACTCTCCCACACAAACTCACGTACAATT
Source organism: Gymnoscopelus microlampas (assembly GCF_963454915.1). Lineage (NCBI taxonomy): Eukaryota > Metazoa > Chordata > Actinopteri > Myctophiformes > Myctophidae > Gymnoscopelus > Gymnoscopelus microlampas. The sequence goes on along the minus strand of NC_139947.1, from coordinate 6,044,720 downwards.
CACTCGTTCACTCACCGTATCTCACACTCGTATCTCTCGTTCAATCTAACTTACGTATCTCACACTCGTATCTCTCGTTCACTCGATCACAACTCTCAACTACTGCTACTAATACTACTACTATACTGCTACTGATACTGCTACTACTAATACTACTACTATACTGCTATGCTACTACTACTGCTACTGCTACTACTACTACTACTGCTACTGCTACTACTACTACTACTGCTACTGCTACTGCTACTGCTACTACTACTACTACTACTACTACTATCAAACTATCAATCTATCTATCTATATCTCTCTCTCTCTCTCTCAATGACGATCGGCTCTTACTAAACTTTTTGAAAATGCACAGAAAGAGGGCTCCGCGCGTGCCCTTTTTGTAGGTTTCCGATCTCAGGACACCTGTTATTTTTCCACAGTGGCTTTGATCTGAGGTCACAATGACCTGGATCCAGAAGAGTTTTTATTTTTTATTTACAAAACAACAATATTGGCGGCACGATCAGTCAGTTTATCAAAGGGGTAACATGCTGTGTGTTTGTGTTATGATCTGTCCCTGTGTGTGGGAAAGGCTGCTGCGGGTGCACGTTACGAGTGCGAGCTTGACGTGCACACCCTCCCTTCACAGGCAGTCAGGGTGCATGGATGCGCGTGCACATTACCAGCGTGGAATGTGATGTGCACACGCTTCCCCAACGAACCTGGCCATGCTGCTTTGTTGATTACTGCAGCCAGCTGAGGCAGAGAGAGAGAGAGATCGCTGGGATTCAACTTTAGGTTTGGGAGCCTGATCACTGCTTTAGATGATGTTTTGTGTGATCACATGTTCAGATGTTTTTATTTTATTACATTACGAGTGCGAGCATTGACGTGCACACCCTCCCTTCCCCCATAGAGCCAGCTGCTGATATCCAGTGATTACAGGCAGTCAGAGTGCATGGATGCGCGTGCACATTACCAGCGTGGAATGTGATGTGCACACGCTTCCACAACGAACCTGCCATGCGGCTTTGTTGATTACTGCAGCGCAGAGAGAGAGAGAGAGAGATCGCTGGGATTAAACTTTAGGTTTGGGAGCCTGATCACTGCTTTAGATGATGTTTTGTGTGATCACATGTTCAGATTTTTTTTTTTTTTAGTTCTACGTAATTTTCATGTAAGAGATTAACCAACAAAGTGCCTGAGGGGTTAATCTAATGTAAACCATTAAAAAGACCTTGGCCCGTAGGACTACGGGCTTGGCACTTAACGGTTGGATTTAACGGCCCGTAGGACTACGGGCTTGGCAGTCAATGTGTTAATAAAACTGCTCCCTTATCTTCCCAAAGCTTGTGAGCTACTCCAGGCATAATGGAGTGACCAATGACCCTGCAGTGTCATTCGCCGCATCCATGATCCAGAAAGCCGCACACAAACTTTGGGCTATACAGTAACATGTGATACTCAACTGAGGTGCAGTTTAACCTGTCTTAATATTCACTTAAGTCACTCAAACCTCCCCTTACTGTAACAATGTACTTAATAACCATTAAGTGACGGCCTGTGCTTCTTTGATCAAGGCGGTTAGAGCAAAAACCTAAGGGCCTTAAATTAGTGCAATGTTCTTGCCACAGAACAGAAATCATAAAAACATCTTTAACATCATGTGTCCAGGGGGTGGACTTGTACATCAAACCTCGCTCACACTAAGGAAACAGGAGATAGGCTCCTCCCCTATGGGCCTCATACTGTTGCTGGGCAAGGCTTACTTAACTAGGTAGACACTTTGTATCTTGTTTAAAATGTAACAAAAACAAGGGGCAATTTAACAGTAGCATTACTATGGTAAAAACTAGTCCCCGCTTCTCTCTCACGTTACACAGCCGGGCCTTCACTACCACCGGCACACACACCCGCACGCACACATAGCACGCACACACACACGTGCACACACAGCATGCACACACACACACACACACACACACACACACACACACACACACACACACACACACACACACACACACACACACACACACACACACACACACACACACACACACACACACACACACACACACACAGACTCCTTTAAACACCCACACACACAGCACCACACAGCAACCCTATTGGTTGGTATCTAAGTACAGTACTTGAGTAAATGTACTCAATTACTTTCCAACACCACACACACTTCTCTCTCAAGCAGTCGCTATCTCTCTCTCTGCTTGTGCTGGGGCATTCACACAGACCACAAAAAGTACTTTTACTCTCAGGGATTCCCTCATACTCACTCTCACAGGCATCTACACAGAAACACACAACACTCAATGGGGGCCCCACACAATCAAACTGTACTTTCACTCTCACATTTACACTATAATGATTCACACAGAATCTTTCCTATATTTCAGTACTTCAGGTAGTTCACACAGAATCTCACACCTTTCACATACTGTACTTCAGGTGTTCACACAGAATCTCACACCTTTCACATGTACTTCAGGTGTTCACACAGAATTTCACACCTTTCACATAATGATCACACAGAATCTTTCAGGTAGCTAACCTGATTCACACAGAATCACACAGAATCTTCAGGTGTTCACACAGATCTCACCTGCCTCAGGTAGTCACACAGATCTAACCTGATTCCTATAATTAGGTACTCACGTCTATAAGGAACCACATATAGACAATACCAGATATACAATCTCACCTCATGTCTCCACTTGAGACTCCTTCCTCTTATGTCTTCTATATCAGTGGGCACCTTACCATTATGTGGGTGAAACCTGAATTATGTGTGGTTATCATGATGTTCCGTTCAATGTGTAGAAATTATTTAACCACTATAAATATCTTGTTCTTATCGTAACTAAGTGTATTGCGAGGGTTTATTTACTGCACCACTGTATACTGGACAATGTATCACACCCTTAATTCACCATGTCCACGTGACATGCCCTGGAAAACCACTACCTTTTAGTGTCTTCCAGAGGGATTTTGCAAGACCTGGACTTGCAATTTCCGTGACAAACACTTCCCAAAATTCACCAGCCCACGGGGCTGCTCTAAAAAACCACTACCAATAGTGTTTTACAGAGGGAATTGTGAGACCTTGGGCCTTTCCAATCACCGTGACTTTTACTTACCTCATTCTTTTCTCAGTACACAATTGCAGAAAATTCGAGGGCTATATGCACTGCTGTATACTGGCGACACACATTCATTAATAACATCTTAATATCACACTTCAGTAATATTAAGCACAAGACATATAAACACATTCAGTTTCACCACGTTCCAACGGATTTCTCATTGAACACCCAAGAGTACTCTCATCCAATCTAGACCGAACACCCCTTAGAATGAAATGGGGGTTATTCTAGATTTAGACTGAATATAGATACTCTGTGGGTTATTCTAGATGATCAGATCCGGAAAAGCGCTCACGGCTCACTCACATAGTGATGACCGCGGAGAGAAAATCGTTAGACCCGGATAACTCACTCAGATCGCGTTTTGGATACACATAGTGATGACGCACGTCTGTCAATATCTGTGATTTCATACACACTACAGTATACACTTTGCAGATAATTATAAGCCACTCAGTTGCTTCTAAAACACAGCAACAGTGAATATAACTCTTCAGAAATATCCACACTTGTCAATATCATACACAAATAATATTAACCACCAAAGTGTCCACACAAGGACCCTTATCCTAACCACATGTTAGGCACATTTGTCAACATTACACTTGAGTAATATTCAAGAATGATCCACACAAGGATCAACTTACGTGTATGTTTATAGGTGTGTAATCAGGTTCAAATGCCGTCGGCCGTTCCTTGAAGAGAAGATGTCAGACGAGATGAACGCCGGCCTGGACCCGAATTCAACGCTCCAGGATTTTTTGCAGGATTCGGGCTACCGAGTCCTGGCTGCTTGCAGTCTTTCCCGGCGTCGTCTTCCTTCTTACTCTTCTTGGAACAGCTCTGACATCCGTGCTCGAATAGGACCAGTGAAATGATAGATTGCTATATCATTTTACAAACACCTTAGGCTCAGATTACACATTTGAATAAACACACGCGGACACTTTGAGATCTCAGTTTGACTTGCCCGGGACAAGGAGGTGTGCTGACCGAAGTCTAATCACAACTGGCCTGCCCACCGACTCACACAAGCTTTATTACAACACAAGACATTAGGGTCGGCCCACAAAGTACTCAAAGTATCACATAGACAGGGCGGTACTTAGAAAGTACCCAAAGTAATAAGTACAAAAAGTAATCCATATCAGAGTATGCTCTCCCTGTCAGGTTAAGTACCAACAGGGGACTTGGAGAGTGGAGAACAGAGAGGAGATAGCAGACCCGCGGAATGAAAACACCGTAACTCACAGAGCCCATGTAGCCATAACAAACCACACAGTATTGCAAGTTTACCACCTCGCTATTCCTCACTCCAAGTCCTACAGTACCTACACACACATTAACAAAATGAATACACATTAACCCAATTACTTTATGTCAGCATACTAAACTTAAAAATCGGTTCCTACAGTAGGGCACCTCTCAATGCTCACTACATATGTTCCACCTCGCAACATAATTAATTCTACTCACCACATTTCGGCCACAACGGAAGGGGAAACAGCTTCGTACCGTTTACCGTGCGCACCACCGACACCGAACGCCGACGGGTTTCGCCGAAACAACACAAAGGGCCGCCATTGAAACTCCGCAGCTCTCTGCCTCGCCAGAAGAACAACAACAGCAGCGCGTCCTGCACGTCCCCTTCACTGCACTCTCTTCTGCTTCCACACTCCATTCAGGTCACTACAATGCTAATACATTAACGCGCAACCTCACAATCACACGCTTCTCCGTTTAGTGTTTCCTTACCGCGAGCGTGGAAAACAACAACAGCGAGTTGTGCTGCTGGGCATTTGCTAGACAATAGCCTAGGCTCATGACACCCAAGGACTCGACAGTGATGTCATCATTATGCAACCCGGAAGTAAAGACAACAAGGATTCGTCAGTGATGTCAGCCATCTGCGTTGCCACGTTGCCAAGAGAACACACGCACAAAACACAACAAAGAAACAAGCAACCACCTTCATGAAAAAAAAACGGCCGAAGGGGTCCGCCATGTTCCACGGGGGTCGCCGGGGGTCCCAACACTCCCAGGGGGTCCGCGGACCCCCAGGAAAAAAAATATATACTTTTTATTTATTTATTATTATTATTTTTTACTTTTGTCAATTTTAATCCAACGCTTTTGCCAACCCAATATAAGCGTGCCCACGCTGGGCCCCGTGCGTGGCTAGCGGGCCGGCCGCCGGACCTCTAGTATATATATATGTCCCGTTTCACAATCTCATAAAGACAGATTCAGCTTTATCTTTTTTTCATGAAAAGGGTCAAACTTGAAAATAATACAAGTAAAAGTGAATGTGTAGTTTTTTTCAGTTAAACAAAACATATTTTTGATATAATCATTCACTGCTATATTTTTCTCGAAACACTATTTTTATTCAGGAGTGTCTGCTCCCAAAATGGTGCAAGCACCAGAAATGTATACTTATTTATTTATTTCAAAGTTAATACGGTTTCTGCCAACTTGTTGCAGCATGCATTCATTTGAACAGTACTTCCGTATAGATAGACATACACTATAATGACAACGGAGCTACAAGAGGTGTCGTCAAAAAGACTATTAAAACGAATGTTACATAGCATGACTTTAAATAACGTTATTTATTTGAAATCCTACCTGAGGTGCCACCATTCAGAGTTGTAGCGCTCTGGGGGCGTGTCCCCGCTGAACACGCTCCATCTCCATTGGTCGATGACGTAGCCAAACGGAAGGAAAGCCATTTTATCTAGAGCCATCTTCAACAGGTAGTCACTCTCTGTGCAGAAACACAATGCAGTGTTTAGCCTTACAGTATTATGCATAAACAATGCCATTGTTTATTGCCGTCTTTGTCTAGTCGTTGAGACCAAAGATCAGATCCAACAGACTAATCTAGCTCATGTCCTGAGGAATAATAAACGAACTGGCTGAAGCAGGAATCATAATAAATTAATGAATGTATTAATGCTACCAGGGTCATTGGTGACAGAATCCAGTAGGCCAAGGATTTGCAGATGTTTGGGTGTGGAGATGGACAGAGTCATCACGTCTCCTATAGCCTCATGGAAGCCAGGGTTGGCTCCGCTGCGGAACCCTACAGGCCAGGCACGCGCGCGCAGCGCGTGCATGTGTCCCGTCCGCGCGATTTTTTTGCGGGTTCGGGTCGAAAAATGTGCGGGTTTGGGTGGGTTTTGGCACTTTTTTTCCTTTACTTTATTTCGGTTTTAGGGTTAGGTTAGGGTTACGTTATTTAATTATTTTAATTAAATTTAAATGTGATAAAAAAATAATAAAAAAATCCCTTCCCATCACCAGGGGGGCTGCAGCCCCCGTAGCCCCCCCCTTCCCGCGCCACTGCTACAGGCAGGTCCTGGTAGTGCAGGTAGTACTCCACATGTCCCATCTCATGATGCACCGTGGACAGATGGTCCATGGTCACCTTGGTACACTGCTTGATCCTACACAAAACAACCAGACAGACCACTGATTACTATTGCATCCGGTGATCTGCTACTCTGCTTGCAAACACAGTAAATTAACCACTTAAAGGGATAGTTCACCCCCAAAATTACTTCTATCAATGAATTCTCCATGGTGTGACTAATCGATAAAAAAAGTGCTTTTTTGGGGGGGTGAACTGTCCCTTTGAAGTGGGTGAAATGTGTTTTCATGCAAGCTCCATATTTTTTTGTTGTTTTCAGAAAGAGAAAAGAAAAGAGACTGGGAAGACAGGGAGAGCAAGGAGAAAAATCAAACGGTAAAGGAAACCAAGACGTTTTTCTTGCAAGGTGGTAACCTCATGAGTATTTAACAGTGGTACGTGGTTTAATGTGGTTTAACCACAGTTTAAGACCGGGAACGCATCCGTGTCATTTTAGATTTATTTGTCTGTTCAAAAATAGCAGATATACAAGCACAGAGTGCCGCGTTATGAGCTTGTGGAAATGCTATGTTTTTTTTTATCTTGAAAATGTCTGGGGATTATAGAAATGTCTTCTAAATCCTAACAGTTTTCTGAAAAAAGTATGTTGTTATAATATCAGTGGTTCTCAAACTTTTCCATGTCAAGGACCCCCAAAATGATATGTATTTGGCCGCGGATCCCCATCTCAAAATATGTTGTTCCAGGGACCCCCAGAAGCACAGATTGAAGTTTTCGCACTATGAGCTTGTACAGCTTGTACAGTCTGCAATTCTTTTAATAGCCAAATAAATCTTAAAATGACATGCGTTCCCGGATTGAATGGGTTAAACGATGTCCAACCGCGCTAACCTGAAGTCTTTACAGTTGTAGAAGTCCCAGGCGGAGGCGTGACACACCACCGGTCGTCCGTCGGTGGGTTTCTCCAGCATGGACTCCTTCCAGAACTCTGGAGGCATCTCCATGAGACCCAACGAGGTGAAGAACTCCTCAGCAACACGGAACATGTGTGTGACATTATAGTTCTGATGGAGATAGAGAACATGTGTGTGGCATTATAGTTCTGATGGAGATAGAGGAACATGTGTGTGGCATTATAGTTCTGATGGAGATAGAGGAACATGTGTGTGGCATTATAGTTCTGATGGAGATAGAGGAACATGTGTGTGGCATTATAGTTCTGATGGAGATAGAGGAACATGTGTGTGGCATTATAGTTCTGATGGAGATAGAGGAACATGTGTGTGACATTATAGTTCTGATGGACATACTGTAGAGGAACATGTGTGTGGCATTATAGTTCTGATGGAGATAGAGGAACATGTGTGTGACATTATAGTTCTGATGGACATAGAGGAACATGTGTGTGGCATTATAGTTCTGATGGAGATAGAGGAACATGTGTGTGACATTATAGTTCTGATGGAGATAGAGGAACATGTGTGTGGCATTACAGTTCTGATGGAGATAAAGAAACATTTGTGTGACATTATAGTTCTGATGGAGGAAGGAGTAGAGCAGTGTTGATTTTGACAGCACATTTTGATTTAGTTTTAATCATATATTAGTCATATTGAAATGTTTTAGTTTTTGTCCAGTTTTAGTCGATTAAATATCATAAAATTATAGTCGACTAAAATGTATGTTGGCGGTGCCTTGATGGCGTCGTAATGGCTGATTTTACACTTGGTTGCATGCTGAAAATAGCCGATCTACAAGCTCACAATGCGTTGCGTTGCGACGCGATGTGTTGTGAGGGTGTAGATGTGTCATTTACATGACATTATGCTTCAGTTGATGTTGTGCAACTGTTTTATACTCTTACTGTACTATTTACATTATTATTTTACTAACGTGTAGCTGCACTTTAACAATTATTAATGGAATTGTCATTTATTCCTAGATCAGTGGTTCTCAAACTTTTCAAGGACCCCCATAACTCTGAGAGTGTAGAAATGGAACGAAATAGATCCGTGAGGGTCCATTTGGCTCCATTTTGTACACTCTCGGAGTTACAGGCCTGGAACCCCCTCAAGAGATCCCCGTCTTTGTGAATACATTAGGCTCTGGGTATGTAACAAATTCCACTCTGTTGCGTTGGCACACATGTAATAATCCATGGTACCTTGTTGACCATGGCCTCAGACACATCCACGTGGGCTTTGCCAGGATAGGGAATCATCATGCTGTAAATATTGTTCCAATCCTGAGCCCACATGTTTCCTATAGGAAGAGAGACATGTTGGAGTCAGACATACCTTAAAAAAGCTCCTCTAGCAGACATCTGTGACCAGTGCATATAGGAGGCATAACAAGTTGCAGGTGTTTGTACTTTACGTATAGGGCTGGGCAATTAACTGAAAATATATCCAAACCATTATTTAGAACCATTGACTGACTCAATCAAATCACAGAGAAGCAGTTTATTTTTTGGATACCGAATCAACAAGAAAAGTTTTTAATAGATTTTTAATAATTGAATAAATCAATTAGTCTGATTAGCCACTTAACCCTGTATTATACTTTGTTGTACAATGGGGGCTTACAGAAAGAGTGAAAATAGGCAATATTTTTCACTATTTTATTTTATTTTTAAATGATCATTGATCGTAAACAAGACTAAAGTTTCAAATAATAGTGATAAATGATTTGAAGTCATACGTACCTAACAGATGGGCAGGGATGGGTCCTTTAAGGTTGATGTGTTTGGGTCCATAGTGATCGTAGAGTTTGCGGCGGACATATGCATGCAGGTTCTGGTAGAGGGGCTCTATGGTCTTGTAGATCTTCTCCAAGTCCTCCTTAAAGGTGTCCGTCCCGTACATAGATCGCCACTGATCACCAGAATCTTCATAACCTGTATCAAGACATGTACGACTTTATTTTTGTGTTGATTGTCATTGCAGAAATAAGTCATCTGAAGGAATAAAATAAACTAACTAACTAGCTTCCTTCAGATAGTGTTTTACTAAAAACATACTTTGAGGAACAGAGATGATAGTAATGGTTCCTACCATCGGCCACAGAGGCCTTGTTGCTGAGCTTCACAAATGTGGGGTAAAGCTTCCGTAGAGGAACTCCTGCTGCGTTGTGCCAACCTTCCCACGCATACAGCAGCTTGTTGTAACTCCTGGAGGAGGCCATGAGGTCTACCAGCTCTGGAGAGGGACAACAAACCAATCCAACACACACTCAAACACCCAAACTACAGTACAGTACAGTACAGTACGGCACAGCAGTCGTTTGCAACCTTTCAAAATAATCATATTTGAACCGGGGATCACAAGCACGGAGTCGAGTTTACGGATACATTTTGTTTGACTCAGTTCCACAGATAAATATTGTGAAAATAGCCGATCTACAAGCTCACAACGCCTCGCGCAGTTTTTCATAATTCCCTTCCCTTAATTATACTGTGACGAATATTGATTAGTATCTGAACTCTAGTCAACGAAACAAACATCTAATGTTTCATTTCAAAGCTGCCATGAAGAAACAAGTGTTGAGAGTGAAACTGGCCATAAACTCCTCCCTGGATATGAACGACCCTGCAGTAGCAGAAGCCATCTTGGAGCAGGTATGATCAAGCTGTATTAATAAAGCACTTCCCCCATGTTTAACCTTATGCTCATATACTTGGTCCTCACTAATGCTCATTATGAATTTGAACCATTTCTGTCCACTCACTCTCTGTGTCACAGAGGATGGCCGTGGACTTCAGTGCTTCAGTGTCTGACCAATAATGTAGACAAACCCCCTACATTATTCTATACAGAGGGATGGTCTTCCTGCTAGAAGACCTTTGGCCTGCCGCTCCTCTCACGGTGCCCATGGTGGACTATGCATGGCAGGGGCATCTTCTTCCCTAAGCCAGGCCTAACCGCCTGGCTCGCACACCAAATCTCTCTTTTGCTGCATGGGTCACCAGCTGGGGATTGGGGACCGCCACTTATAGATGTTTGGCCCCTTATCCTAGAACATCTCCTGGTGGCGGGGCAGTGAACAGGGACGTCTCCCTGACTGACACAGATCAACTTATTTATGTTACTCCCCAAGCTTTGACTCTCGTCTCAGCCAGAGCCAGTGGCTTGCTTTCTCAGCTTTTTTTCCCGAGAGTTCTTTGGTGGCTTTGCACAGTCTGGCTCCCTGTAACCCCAGGTCCTTGAGCAGGCGTGATGTTTCAGCTGCCAACGAAGCCTCTAGCTCCTCCCACCTCCACCGGGTACATCCTCTATCTCCTCCCACCTCCACCGGGTACATCCTCTAGCTCCTCCCACCTCCACCGGGTACATCCTCTAGCTCCTCCCACCTCCACCGGGTACATCCTCTAGCTCCTCCCACCTCCACCGGGTACCTCCTCTAGCTCCTCCCACCTCCACTGGGTACATCCTCGGGATTCCATACACTTTCCCGGCACTCTGCAACCAGTTCTGCGTATTTTCCCATCCTTTTTTCGTAGGCAGCGTCCAGTCCCTCCTCCTTGGGGTAACCGCCCCCTATAAGTGAGGTTTGGACACTGACCAATCCTGCACCGTGATTGGCCAATAGTCTACAACGCAGTCTACAACCCTAACCCTTCCACAGTCAATGCAAATCTATACTTTTGCAAAGTCAGCCAATCACATTACAGCTAGTGTCATCACCACTAGCTGTAATGTGATTGGCTGACTTAGCAAATTCAGGACTGTGATTGGCTAGCGAAACACATGACACATGTGCAGCCCTATGAATAGTAGTATGGACTTAAAAAAACACATTTATGTTTTTTTTAAGTGAGTCATGTTGTGATGACCACACACCGCCCACTTCACACTGGGTGTGATTTTTAGCATCCGCTGGCTGCAAAAAACTGTGGCCGCGCACAACCTGCGTTTAACGCTAGCCGACCATGTTTTGGTGGGAACGCCCTAAACATTTTTTTGAAAAAAACTTGCTATAATATCAGTGGTTCGCAAACCTTTTTCATTTCAAGGACCCCCAGAATGATATGTATTTGTTCGCGGACCCCCATCTCAAAATATGTTGTTCCGGGGACCCCTAGAAGCAAAGATCGGAGTTAAAAAAAATCACTTTAAAACACTATATATATATATTCAAAGATTTGCACAAATCTTTTCCACAATTTAAAAATAAATAGTAGATCTACAAGCGCGGCACTCTATGAGCTTGTATATCTATAAAATTGTCAAATGTTATGTAAGAAAAAGGCAAACATTAGTCGATCTACAACCTCACATAGTCGATCTACAAGCTCACAACGGCGTTGTGAGCTTCTAGATCGGTCCACAGTTCAAATATGATTATTTTGGGGGGGTCATCAGTTCAAATATGATTATTTTGGGGGTCCGCAGTTCAAATATGATTATTTGGGGGGGTCCGCAGTTCAAATATGATAATTTTGAGGGGTTGCGGCACTGAAAAGTTTAGGAACCTTCGCTGTAGGCAGACCTCAACTGAGCTACAAAGACATGACAGATATGATCATGATGACATCATGCCAAGAAGAGATCACGTGTTTTAATGAAAATCACATTGCAGTCAGTCGTGACTCGTGAGCCTAGAGCACTTTGAATGTTTTGTATGAAAGCCACACCCCCCATTTTACATCCATTTCCCCAAGCTGAAATTACCTTGACAATGACAAACAAACACGTCAACACATTTGTGTACGAACAAATGTTTTTCTTTATTAAAGACGTATTTCTTATCCCTGGCCTTGAGCCAAGTTTTCCTTTACTGGTGCAAATGTTTTGTTTGTGTCTATTTCATTGGTATCGTATGCTAATGTATGTTTATAATGCATATTTTGTTTAAACCTGTACAGCACTTTGGTTGACCTGGTCATATTAAATGTCCTCTATACATGTACATTATGGGTCTTCAACGTTTTTCAGGCCAAGGACCCCTTAGCAGAGAGAAAGATGAAGCAGGGACCCCCCCCCCCCCCACTACATTTTGTATAACATTGTGTTGCAGATTAAACATGTTCATATATTTTATAGATAGCTTCATAGACTAGTTTGACAGCACTATCATCAGTGTTGTGTAAATCAATGTATTTTGTTAGTGTTTTGTTACACATTAGCTTCTCTATTAATTCATGTTAATGTGTATTTTAAGACCTTTTAAACCCTCAATACTAAGTAAACTTGACCGTTGGCTCTTTACTTGGTCTGCTCTTTTCCCCCCTCTACATCAAACCTCTTTGCCGAAAATAGACGATCTGCAAGCTCTACAAGTATTGGCATCAAAATATACTGAAAAGACCAAAAGTAAAAGTACTCGATATGCAGAGTGTCTCATTTCACAAGTTTTCAAATGTCTAAAAAGTATAAAAGGTTGTGAGCTTGTATCGTCTATTTTCAAATGGCTGAAGGGCTGAAGTGGTTAATGTATGTTTCGGAATAATAATAAAAATCAACAAGTAACTGTAGTAAGTTTCCAAATAATTGTAGTGGAGTTAAAAGTACAATATTTGCCTCTGAGATGTAGTGGAGTAGAAGTGCAAGTACTGAAAATTGGAAATACTCTGGTATCAGTCAAGTACCTCCAAATCGTACTTGAGTACAGTACTTAAGTACATTACTTAGTTATTTTCCACCACTGCTGTAGACCCACTGGTGTCATGGTATTAGTCTTATTTTCTTTAAAATCTTTAAAATCTTTTCATTGTGATACAGATAAATAGGAGCTATACTAAACATGATCTGAAAATGCACGCGGCCCACCCATCTAACTCTCAAGTGGGCATCCAGCGGGGGGCAGTGGCCGAGGGGTGGCAGTGGCTCAAGGAAGGGGGGGGGGGGGGGGGGTCAGTGGCCCACGTGTTTTAATGAAAATCACATTGCAGTCAGTCGTGACTCGCGAGCCTGCAGCACTTTGAATGTTTTGTATGAAAGCCACACCCCCCATTTTACATCCATTTCTCCAAGCTGAAATGACCTTAACAATGACAAACAAACACGTCAACACATTTGTGTGTCGGACGAATGTTACCCCCCCCCCTTCGCGCCCCCAGGCTCGGGAACAACTTGTCCGTAGTTGCTACCCAGTCCATTGGTATTTTTAAGTCTTCATTAAAGACAGTGGTGGAAAAAGTACTCTTTTTTTTTGTACTTGTATAGGGTTTAAGTGGTTAAAGAGATATGAACAAAATGGAAACATAGATTAAAAGGATGCAAACAAGAAAATCAAGGTTTAAATATGGGGGTTCTTGACATTTAAAGGTTTGAGAAGCGCTGCTGTAAAGCTTTGGTTTGCAGTCATCAACTCAACAGTTATTATGACCAGGTCAACCAAAGTGCTGTACAGGTTCAAACAAAACAATGCAATATAAACAGACATTAGCATACCATAACAATGAAACAGACACAACACAAACAGACATTAGCATACGATAACAATGAAACAGACACAAACAAAACCTTTGCACCAGTGAAGGAAAACTTGGCTGAAGGCCAGGGAGAAGAAATAAGTAACTAAGTACGTGTACTCAAGTACTGTAGACTACTTAAGTACAATTTTGAGGTGTTTTTACTTTCTTCTGTATTTCAATACTTTTACTTCTACTCCACTACATCTCAGAGGAAGATATTGTACTTTTACTCCACCACAGTTATTTAAAAATGTAGTGTAGTTACAATGTAGATTTTGATTATTATTATTACAAAACACACTAATACCACTTCAGCCCTGTATATACAGTAGATTGGTAGATCTGAAGGGCTGAAGTGGTTAATGTATGTTTTATAATAATAATCAAAATCAACAAGTAACTAGTAAGTTTTCAAATAATTGTAGTGGAGTAAAAAGTACTTGAGTACATGTACTTAGTTATTTTCCACCACTGCTGTGGACCCACTGGTGTAATAATGGTATTTATTTTCTTTCAAATCTTTTCATTGTGATACAGGTAAATAGGAGCTACTGTACTAAACATGATCTCTAAATGCACGCGGCCCAGTGGGCCCACCAATCGAACTTTCAAGTGGGCCTCCATCCAGAGAAGCTTGGGAACCACTCCTCTACACCAAATAGCTTTGCTGAAAATAGCTGATCTAAACAAGCTCATAACGCGTCACAACGCTTGCAGATCTGCTATATTCACAGAATGTTTGCCTATAGTATGATGTTGTGCCCAGAAAAGGAAACATTGGAGATTAAGCGAATAATGTCAATCCCTTTGCAGTCAGTGAGTCGTGACCTGGCGAGCCACTTTGAATGTTTTGTATGAAAGGTGGGGAATCAAACAGATAGGCGGGAACATGGACACTCCAATGGTCTGAATCAAACTATTAAAACTTAACGTTAAGCCCTGTCTACAGTCACATGAAGAGAGGAGGCGGCAGAGAGGAGAATGAAGACACAGGCTCTGTTGTGTGTTGTGACCATAATAGGTAAGTGCTGCTATATTCTCCTATATGACTGTTAATATGACATGGAAAGTAACATGTACTAACATAGTACATTTACACTGGAGTATTTCCAATTCTCTGTACTTTTACTTCTACTCCATTACATCTCAGAGGCAAATATTATATCTTTACTCCACTACAATTATTTGAAAACTTTAGTTACTTTTGTAGATTTTGATTGTTATTACACAACATTATCCACTTCAGCCCTATACACATTTTGGCCATTTGAAAATAGCAGATCTACAAGCTCGTAGATCTGCTGTTTTCCAAAGATTTGTGTACCGTACATTTAAAAACTTGAAAAGGGGCATTCTGCATAAGGAGTATGCATGTACTTTAAGTACATTTTGATGCCAATACTTTTGAACTTTTACTCAAGTACATTTTTAATACCAGACTTTTACTTGTAACAGAGTATTTCTGCATTGCAGTATGGATACTTTTACTTAAGTAAAACATTTGAGTTCCTTTTCCACGACTGCCTTAACCAGTTAAACCCTTTCAGTATATATGGTTGACCGGAGTCCCACAGGGCTCTATAGTAGTATATTTCCTGCACATTTTATATGGATTAAAAGGGTAATCGATAAAATAACCGCTAAGAAAACAATGGATAGCAGTGTTGATTTTGACAGCATGAATTTTGATTTAGTTTTAGTCATAGTCTTTAAGAAAATTCTTTTTAGTTTTAGTCATATTTTAGTTTTAGTCATAGTCTTTTGAATATAATTCCAGTTAGTTTTAGTCATTTTTTTGTCATCTGAAATGTTTTAGTTTTTGTCTAGTTTTAGTCGACTAAATATCATAAGATTATAGTCTTCTAAATCTACAGTTGATTTAAAATGTAAAATGTATGTTGGCGGTGCCTTGATGGCATCGTAATGGCTGATTTTACACTTGGTTGCATACTGAAAATAGCCGATCTACAAGCTCACAACGCGTTGCGCTGAGCTTGCTTGCTTGTAGATCTGCTATTTTCAGAGAGCAACACCCAAGCGCAACCAAACATAAAATGACTTGTCTTTTAGTTCTACTGGATCTCTTCTCCACACGTCCTTCACTAACATTTTACTCTATTTTTTATTTGTTGACAAAATTGTCACTATATTAAGTCTTAGTGTTATTCATCATAGCTTGTTTTTGTCAGTAAAAAAAGGTAGTCGACGAACATTTTTCGTCATAGGTTTAGTCGACGAAATCAACACTGATTTGCGGTGGTATAACAGACAATAACATGTATATTGTATTGTTTTGTGTTCTATCCTACAGGGCTGTGGACCCTGTCCTTATGTGTCACTCATCAGTACCATTTTGTATATGACCCAATGAACTGGACAGATGCTCAGCAGTACTGCAGGGACAAGTTCACAGACCTGGCTACTGTACACACCCTGGAGGACGTCAACACACTGAACAGCATGGTGGACTTAAACAAACTGGGTGTACAGAAAAGAGTAAATATTTCTACTTATCTGTTCAGTTTTTACACCTTCTTTTGAATCATGCAGAGGTGGAAAAAGTTCTCTTTTCTTTTTCTTTTCTTTTTACTTAACCCATTAAAACCATTGGTGTAAAGTAACTAAGTACATTTACTCAGGTACTGTACTTAAGTACAATTTTGAGGTATTTTTTTACTTTACTGGAGTATTTTCAATGTTCAGTACTGTTACTTCTACTCCACTGCATCTCAGAGGCTAATATTGTACTTTTTAGAGTTCTCAAATTCTACCCGAACCCGACTGGGCCCGACCCGACATTTTCGGGCCGAGCCGGGCCTCAAAAGTATGCTAATTGGTCGGGCCGAGCCGAGCCTCGGGCTCCATGAAAAAAATAAATAAAAAAAAATGTAATGATTTTTTTAAATAATAATAATAGATAAATACACATTCAGAACAGAAAAAAAAAATCGTATTTTTTCCCCCCTCGGGTTTCTTCGGGCTTTCGGGCCTAACATGATGGTAATAGTCGGGTTCGGGCCGAGCCTCGGGCCGGCCCAGTCGGGCCCAGTTAGGGCCGAGCCTTAATTTTCAGGCCCGTTGAGAACTCTAGTACTTTTACACCACTACAAGTATTTGCAGACTTTAGCTACTATTACTTTGTAGATTTTTATTATTATTACAAACATATTACTAACCCACTTCAGCCCTATATACATACATATACGCAACGCATTGCAAACAGACATTGCAAACAGACTACACACCAGATATACACCAGAAAAGAGTAAATATTTCTACGTGTCTGTTCCCTTTTGCAGTGGTGGAAAAAGTACTCAAATGTTTTACTTAAGTACAAGTATTAGTACTGCAATGTAGAAATACTCAGTTAGGGCGCGCTCTCACCAAAAGTTGGCTGGCCGCTGTTAAACGCAGGTTGTGCGCGGCCACAGTTTTTTGCAGCCAGCGGATTCTAAAAAAACGCTGTGACGCACCTGTCACTCACATTCAAGACCGTCCCCGTAGCCCGCACCGCCCACTAGCCACTAGACAAAAAAATGTCTTTGCACTTTCACACTTGGGGTTCGAACATCTACATACACATTAAAATGTAAAATATAAAGTACTTACCCCATGGCCACGGATGTTACAATCATGTACGGGCCCTCATAAGTATCCGTATCTTCCGTATTGTTCAATAAAAAGCATTTTAATCCAATCAGTGGTCATTTTCTCCCTATGCTTTCAACTGCGTGACCCTAGCGGTTGAGAGGTGCATTGACAAAGCATTGGCAGATTCCGCCCCAGAGATAGAATAAAAGTGCGGTGAGAGCGCGCCCTTACAAGTAAAAGTCTGGAAAATTTTACTTGAGTAAAAGTACAAAAGTATAGGCATCAAAATGTACTTAAAGTACCAAAAGTAGAAAGTACTCATTATGCAGAATGTCCCATTTCACAAGTTTTCAAATGTTTACAAATCTTTTGAAAATAGCTCACAGATCTGCTATTTTCAAATGGCTGAAATGTATATAGGGCTAGTAGATAATATATAGTGGATAATGTATGTTTTGTAATAATAATCTAAACCTACAAAGTAACAAGTAACTAAAGCTGTCAAATAATTGTAGTGGAGTAAAAGTACAATATTTGCCTTTGAGATGTAGTGGAGTATAAGTAAAAGTACTGAAAATGGGATATACTCCAGTAAAGTAAAAATTCATGTGCTGGGGGGGGGAGGGGGGTCTGTTCTTTTTTTTAAAACTGCACATTTGATTTGTTTCTTTATGCTTTCTTCTATATGTACTTGTTTATATATATATATATATATATATATATATATATATATATATATATATATATATATATATATATATATTTGCCTGGGAATAGGGACGCCAGGGGTTAATGATCGTTGGTGCAGTGGTGGAAAGTAACTAAGTATATTAACTCAAGTACTGTACTTAAGTACAATGTTGATGTATTTATTTTTACTTTACTGGAGTATTTCCAATTTTCATTACTTTTACTTCTACTCCGTTACATCTCAGAGGCAAATATTGTACTTTTACTCCTCTAGAATTATTTGAAAAATGTAGTTTCTAGTTACTTTGTAGATTTGTATTATTATTACAAAACATACATTAACCACTTCAGCCCTAAATACATTTAGGCCATTTGAAAATAGCTGATCTACAAGCTCACAATGAGGCGCATCATGAGCTTTATGAGATTTATATACATTTTAAAAATTGTTAAATGGGACATTCTGCATAATGAGTACATTCTACTTTTGGTACTTTAAGTACATTTTGATACCAATATTTTTGTACTTTTACTCAAGTAAATTTGGAATTCCAGACTTTTACTCGTAACGGACATTCTAGATTGCAGTATTGATAGTTTTACTTTTACTAATGTAAATACTTTTTTCCACCACTGCTGAGAGTAGGGACACAGCAGGGTTAATGATCCTTGGTGTCATTTGTTTTAAGGCGGTGTGGATAGGCCTGTACAACGATGTCAACAGCTGGAGATACAACGATGTCAACAGCTGGAGATGGTCTCTGGAAGATGAACGCTTCTACCAAGATGCAGAGGAACGCACGTACAGGAACTGGGCTCCTGGTGAACCAAGCGGTGATGGAGGTTGTGTCAAGATGCATCAGTATGGTGGTGTGTTTAGGGATTACAGTTGTGCAAGGACCTTCTATGTCATCTGCTTCGACGACACAGGTGAGATGCAGTGGTGGAAAGTAACTAATTGCATTTACTCAAGTACTTTACTTAAGTAAAAAAGATTGAGGTACTTTACTACTACTTTAGTATTTCCAATTGTCAGTACTTTTACTTCTACTCCACTACACCTCAGAGGCAAATATTGTACTTTTTACTCCACTAACATTATTTGAAAACTTTACTAGTTACTTTGTAGATTTGTATTATTATTACAAAACATACATTAACCACTTCAGGCCTATTTATTTTCAGAGCCAAAAAGGAAATACATCAACGTTCCAAAGGGACTGACATGGTCCGAGGCTCAGAGGGAGTGCAGGGAGAAACACACAGACCTGGCCAGTGTGAGGAACCGGGCTGAGAACCAGGAGATCCAGAAGATCTTGGACCAGGGAGGGCACTACTGGATCGGTCTGTACAGAGACTCCTGGAAGTGGTCCGATGGCAGAAACTCCTCATTCAGGTACATCGGTGTAAAGTAACTAAGTACATTTACTCAAGTACTGTACTTAAGTAAAATGTTGAGGTATTTTTTACTTTACGGGTGCGCTCCCACCGCACTTTTATTTTACCTCTGGGGCAGAATCTGCCAATGCTTTGTCAATGCAAATGCGTGGATTCTTGGAAAAAATCCGCAAGACCAGGAATCCACGCATTTGCATTGACAAAGCATTGGCAGATTCTGCCCCAGAGGTAAAATAAAAGTGCGGTGGGAGCGTGCCCTACTGGAGTATTTCCATTTTTCTGTACTTTTACTTCTACTCCACTACATCTCAGAGGCAAATATTGTACTTTTCCTCCACTACAATTATTTGAAAACTTTAGTTACTAGTTACTTTGTTGTGATTATTAATACAAAACATACATTAACCACTTCAGCCCGATATACATTTCAGCCATTTGAAAATCTACAAGCGCACAGTCGCACACTGAGTACTTTTACTTTTGGTAGGCCTACTTTAAGTACAATTTGATGGCAATACTTTATACTTTTGCTCAAGTACATTTAGATTTACTGACTTTTACTTTTAACAGAGTATTTCTACATCGCAGTATTGATGCTTTTACTTTGGTAAAAAAAATAGTACTTTTTCCACCACTGCTCAGGTACTGGATGACGGGGCAACCAGATGGTGGTCTGAGGGAGACATGTGCTGCCATGGTGTTTGCCAGAGGGTCCAAATGGGCCGATAAGAATTGTGGCCTAACATTTTCCTTCATCTGCTACAGCGGTAAGTGATAAGTGATGGGAAAAGTTCTACATTTTTTACTTGAGTAAAAAGTCCAGAATTCAAAATTTACTTGAGTAAAAGTACAAAAGTATCACTTTAAACGTAATACTTAGTGCCAAAAGAAAAAGTACTCATTGTGCAGAATGTTTTCAAAAGTATGAAAATCATTTGAAAATAGCAGTCCTACAAGCTCACAATGCGTCGCATCGCAATGCATTGTGAGCTTGTAGATCGGCTATTTTCAAATGGCCAAAATGTATACAGGGCTGAGGTGGTTTTGTAATAATAATCAAAATCTACAAAGTAACTAAAGTTAATATTTGTAGTGGATTAGAAGCACAATATTTGCCTCTGAGATGTAGTGGAGTAGAAGTAAAAGTACTGAAAATTGGAAATACTCCAGTAAAGTAAAATTACCTCAAAATTGTACTTAAGTGAGGGCAAAGGTCAAGATATGAATGTTACTTTGGATTTGATTTGTTTTCTTCATTCCGTTTTGACGAAGAGAAATAAGGAAGAACATTATTAAAAATATATTTTAAATTCATTTCACTTCATTATACTGTGAAGAATATTGATTAGCATCTGAATTCTAGCCTGGTAAACCCTCCCTCCGGAAATCTCATTTCCATTTATGGAAATGAGATTTCCGGAGGGAGGGTTTACCAGGCTATCTGAATTCCATCAATGAAACGAACAGTGGTGGAAAAAGTACTCAAATGATTTACTTAAAAAGTATCAATACTACAATATAGAACTACTCTGTTACTAGTAAAAGTAAAACAAATAAATACAAATTACTTGAGTAAAAGTACAAAAGTATTGACATCAAAATATACTTAAACTACCAAAAGTAAAAGTACTAAAATATTTGAAAATATAGGGCTAAAGTGGTTAATGTATGTTTTATAATATAATCATTTATATCTGAAAAGTAACTAGTCACTAAAATGTTCAAATCATTGTAGTCGAGTAAAAGTACAATATTTGTCTCTGAGATGTAGTGGAGTAGAAGTAAAAGTATTGGAAATTGGAAATACTCAAGTAAAGTTCAAATACCTCCACATTTTGCCTAAGTAAAGTACTTAAGTAAATGTACTTAGCTTCCACCACTGTAAACGGACATCTGATGTTTCTTTCTAAAGTTCCAGTGAAGAAACAAGTGTTGAGAGTGAAGCTGAACGTAAACTCCGCCCTGGATATGAACGACCCTGCAGTACAAGAGGCCATTTTGGAGCAGGTATGATTAAACTGTATTATTAAATAAAAGAGCATTTCACCCATTTTCAGCCTTATGTTCATATAATTGGTCCTTTAGCTAATGCAGTGGTTCTCAACCTGTTGGACCCCCCAAAAGAATCATATTTGAACCGGGGACCCCCAAAAGAATCATATTTGAACCGGGGACCCCCCACCCTGTCAAGCACTTGGAATTGTAGGAGTTGAAGGCATTATATTTAGTTTGACTCGGTTCCACAGATAAAATATTGTGAAAATAGCTGATCTACAAGCTTACAATGCCATTGTGATCTTGTAGATCAACTATTGTCATTCATATTGTTTTGCCTCTTTCTTTTATTATTTGGCAATTTGGCCAATGTTTGACCAGTTTTTATCGTATAGTTTGTTACTTTTGATGCAGTAAAGGTCTTTTTTCACTTCATTTCATTCCCTAAGCACTTATTTGATAATAAATACAAAGTTTACCAGTGACAATTCATGCAAAGGCTCTGGGCTAAGGGCCTCCTGAGCTCTTGGGCCCCTGGGCCTGTGTGGTAATCAAACCCCTGACCATGTATAACTCACCAAGAGATGATGATGATGACCAGACACTGTTCATCAGAATCATTCTGCTTTGTGTGTCTCAGTTGAAGCAGAACATGAAGGACCACCAGGGGGCGCCAGCAGACATCAAAGTGAAGTGGGTGCAGCAGGCTGATGGAAGGATCTTCCACAAGGAAGACAAGAAGAAGAAATGGGAGAGGAAGAGTGAGCTTTAAACCACAACAAAGAGTGAGCTTTAAACCACAACAAAGAGTGAGCTTTAAACCACTTAAAATGATCCCTGGCTAATCAGTCTTATATGCTTTAATACACTATAATTGCCCAAAAATTAAAACATTTCAATATTTTATTCATTTTAGAAATTGTTAATCTTTCACTCAACGGGGAAAACACCAGGCGCAGGTTGATGATGTCATTTGTCCATGTGTGTTAATATTTTAATATTCTAAATATGGTTTTGATGCTCATATTAACATTAGGAAGTATTAAGTTGGTTTTAAGTCAGCACATGCATTCCATACCATAGGTCTGGACCACACATGGACAGATGACATCATCAACTTGTGACGGGTGTTTTCCCCGTTGAGTAAAAGATGAACTATTTCTACAATAAATACAATATTTAAGGTGTTTTTATTTTTTATTATTTAGTTATAGAGGGCAATTATAATGTATTAAGGCATATAAGGCTATTAGCCAGGGATCCTTTTAAAGGATCACTTCACACATTTTCAAATTTCACTTCAACATTTAGAAAGCGTTTGCAGCCCACCCATCTGGTTTTCTTTTAACACCTTTTTCTCCCCAATGTAATCGTTTCACCAATTGATTCTTCACCTCACACATTTCTGTGTTGCTGTTGTGTCCTACTGACTCACCTGCCAGTGAGGAGCCCCCACCAGGAGGACATATGAGCCTTCGTACTTACTCCTCCCGCCCAACACTCCCTGCTGTAGGAGTACGTACAGTGACAAATATCACTCCCCGCCACCCGCCCGGCTTCCCTCCCCCCGAACACGGACCAATCGTGTTCAATGCCGGATGCACCACGGTGGATTCGAACCCACAACCTCCGCTGTGGTGGTCAGTTACTTTACTACTGAGCCACTTGAAACAAGTCCCCACCACTTTTTTTGTGTTATCCTTTTAGCATTAAAGAGGTAGTTCACCCCCAAAATGATTTTTTTCCTATCTATTACTCACCTTGAAGCCTTGAATTCATGGAGATTTTTTTTGTCATATTTCTAAGCCAATCATTTCCATTTTCCATTGAGTCTCCTACCAGAGACTCCACTGGTCATCACATTTTAGTTTTGTAATACATTTTTGACTAATAAAGTAATCAATCAATTTAAAAAAATAATAATGTTACATTATCAATATAATCCTATTTTTTTGCCACTTACTTGGGGTATACTTGCAATATCCCACAGGTTGTGAATCGCTGGTCTAAATAGCTCATCTACACGCTCACAATGCATGAGCATGTGTTAATAACGTGTTCCTTTGCACGCGTAACGTCCTCCCCATCAAACTCCTGGCTGTCAGGTATAAAGAACCAGCTGATCACTACATGTGTATCAGAGGCCTTCATTTTTTTTTATGATTTGTACTTTATTTTCTTTTGTAGACAAACAAAGAGTTTACTTTCAACCGATGATGCATATATTTTTTTTAGACAAGACATACAATAGAATAGACATCACAAAAGCACTCTTATTCAAATAACTACATTACTAACGATTATAACAAGACAAGACATACCACACACATCATACAAATAAACAAAAAGAAAAAGAAAACTTAAAGACAACAACAACGGAGAAAACAAAAATACAGTGCACAGAAGCCTACCGCCAGCAGTCAACCTCAGTCCTACCCCAGACAAATCTAACCCAAGTCCCTAAATGGTTATTGAAGCTCACATAGAGAGCCGGAGACGTATTCATCCATCCTGTTGAGCAATCTATAAGACAATCTTTCATATGCGGCCAGTTGGCCCAAGGAAGTAGACCACAGAGAAGATGCAGAAGTGCAGATGGGTCCTTCCAAGCCCTGACTACCAATCTCCTGCCTAACATAAGGGCAGTTTGAATCCACTCAGCTAAGGGGGGAGACACAATTCGTAAAGTGGAAGGGTCGCCCAGAACAAAAAGCCTGGGAGAGAAGGGGATAATCAGCCCTGTCATCCTCTCTAGCTTCACATGTATAGCAGCCCAATAGTCCTGGATTTTTGGACAGCTCCATAGTATATGCATTAAGGTACCATCTCTATCCTGACATCTCCAACATTCTGGGCTCTCGGTCAGGCCCACCCTAAATAGTCTTGACCACCGGCTTCGAATGCTATCAATGCATTGAATGGGAGATTATCACGTTCTATCAGACCATTGAATGGGCGAAGTAGGCGACCTACTAGCTACCCCGCGATTTGTCAGACCATTCATTGGGCGTAATCAGGAGCTACTGACCTACCGACGGAGGCGGAGCAGTCCCCACAACAATATTTACGATTCTGTGCCTATCGGTACATAACTCCAATGGCGCTGAGTAGGCTCAGGCGAGCGTCGCACCGCTCCGGACGGCAACTCGGTCGCTTTAGCTCCCTCGGTGGCCCGTCGCGGGGCTCCAGCTCGCCTGAGACTGCGCGCCTCCGTCATGGTCCGAAACCAAAACAACCAAAACCAAAACCGAAACTGAACTATTTAAGTCATCTCCGTCGGTAGGTCAGTAGCTCCTGATTACGCCCAATGAATGGTCTGATAAATCGTGGGGTAGCCAGTAGGTCGCCTACTTCGCCCATTCAATGGTCTGATAGAACGTGATAATCTCCCATTCAATGCATTGATAGCATCCGAATCAGGTGTCTTGACGGGGTCCAATATATCCTATTTATAATTTTAAATTGAATCAATCTCGTACGCAATTCTCTAGACATTTTCTTGCCGTTCCTAAGAATTTTAGCCCATTCCTCATCCGAAATTGAAACTCCAAGGTCCCTTTCCCAAGGCGTCTTAGACACCATCATGCTAGAGTCGGAGACCTCCAGGAGCATGGCATAGTATATGGAAGCCTCATGTCCCTGTCCGAAGATTCCAAGGATCATCTCCACCTTCTCTATTTTGGGGGGACCTACAGTGAGAGATGCAAAGGTCTTAACCAGTAGATGCCGTAGCTGCAAATATTGCCAAAAATGGCCATTGGGCAGGTCAAACTCTGTCTTGAGGACTTCAAAGGATTTTAGAGTGTCTTCCTGGTATAAATCTCCTAATATTGTAATTCCCCTTTGAGACCATGCTTCCCAATGAAAAGGCTCTTTTCCTATACAGAGTTTAGTATCAGAGGCCTTCAGAACCAGCTGATCATCCCCTTCATACAATTCCTTAGGACTTTTTTCTCTCATTCAGAATATTGAGGACACATTACATTACAGTCATTTAGCAGACGCTTTTATCCAAAGCGACTTACGATAAGTGACACAAAACCCATTGAGTTTGTTTTCACTACATATGCATATAGATAGGCCTACTGTATATGCACCACATATCTGGGACAATCTCCCAGAAAACTGGCAGTCTGCTGCCACTCTTAGCTATTTTAGATTAACCCATTCAATCCGGGAACACATCTGTCATTTTAAGATTTCTTTGGCTAATCAAATGGCTAATCAAATAATATATATATTTATATATAATACCTTTTTTCACTGATGAAAACTAAATAAAAACTAAACTAAAACTAAGACTAAATATATTGACAATTTCGTCAACAAATAAGAACTACACAAAATGTTAGTGAGGAACTAGTGGAGAAGAGATCCAGTAGAACTAAAAGACAAGTCATTTTATGTTTGGTTGCGCTCTGAAAATAGTAGATCTGATTTTTTTCAGCATGCAACCAAGAGTAAAATCAGC
This sequence comes from Gymnoscopelus microlampas, assembly GCF_963454915.1. Taxonomy (NCBI): domain Eukaryota; kingdom Metazoa; phylum Chordata; class Actinopteri; order Myctophiformes; family Myctophidae; genus Gymnoscopelus; species Gymnoscopelus microlampas. The sequence goes on along the minus strand of NC_139947.1, from coordinate 6,018,639 downwards.
CATTATGGCGCCATCAAGGCCCCGCCAAAACACCTTTTAGACGACTAAATCAACTGTAGATTTAGTCGACTAAAATCTTATATTTAGTCGACTAAAACTAGACTAACAGTAAAACATTTCAGATGACTAAAATATGACTAAAACTAAATCAAAATGTGCTGTCAAAATCAACACTGGTGTAAAGCACATTGTCTCGTTGTTGAAATGTGCTTTAAAAATAAACTTGCCTTGTCTACAGTTTGTGTGAGTTTGACCCACATTGTTGGGTCAAACGCCTGGACTATAGAACCAGGACCTGCTGATGACTGTTCTACCTTCTTTGCCTGTTAGCTAGAATCACTATGGAAGTGTCCTTTTAACCCAGACTGAGAGTTATGTCTCTATATTTTGGTTTGCTGTCATTTATCACTTTTTACATTTTATCTATTTTGTGTTTTATCATTTTCTTATGTTTTTACACTTTGTGTTGTTTTACTCTGTTTTTAGTCTTATTCAGTGGTGGAAAAAGTACTCGAATGTTTTACTTAAGTCCGGAATTCAAAATGTACTTGAGTAAAAGTACAAAAGTATTGGTACAAAGATATACTTAAAATACAAAAGTAAAAGTACTCATTATGCAGAATGTCCCATTTCAAACGTTTTTAAATGTATAAAATGTATACAAATCTTTTGAAAATTGCAGATCGACAAGCTCACAATGCGACGCATTGTGTAGGGTTGAAGTGGTTAATGTATGTTTTGTGATAATAATCTAAATCTGCAAAGTAACTACTAAGTTTTCAAGTAATTGTCGTGGAGTAAAAGAACAATATTTGCCTCTGAGATGTAGTGGAGTAGAAGTAAAAGTACAGAAAATTGGAAACACTCCAGTAAAGTAAAAAAAATACTAATACCTCAAATTTGTACTTAGGTAAATGGCTGCACTTGGTTACTTTACACCACTGGTTATTCATAATCATAGGAGTGTCCTTTTAACCCAGACATGTCTCTATATTGTGTGGTTTTGCTGTCATTTATCACTTTTTAAATTTGATCTATTTTGTGTTTTATCCTTTTCTTATGTTTTTACACTTTTTATAGTTTTACTCAACACTGTTGTTTTAAATGAGCTCTATGAATAAGTGGATATGATTGGAGTGGGAGACTCATTCTATAATACTGCAGTTTGAATAGAGAACATTCTGAAAATGTATTTGAACGAACATTTATTCAGATCTTTGTTTGACTGTGATAATGTATGAACTTTACACACTTATTACAAACATGAATGAAGAGAGACGTTTTAAAACTGTGTTTCTCAACAGTTCTATTTGTATTTGAAGACAGTGTTTCATATATTACCATGTATGGGAATGAAGGTCTTGATCAGTGTAATGACTTCATTAAACATTGGTTTAAAATATACAGCGTGTATATAAATTATCTGTGTGTGTGCTCACATGCTCGTCTGTCTATCATAGTTACTTTACACCACTGCCAGTAGGCTCTGTTATTAGTTATGTTCCCTGTTGGGGGGGGGTGCTATTATACAGTGGTGGGAAAAGTACTCAAATGTTGTGCTTAAGTAAAAGTATCAATACTGCAATGTAGAAATACTCTGTTAGGGCACGCTCCCACCAAAACATGGTCGGCTAGCGTTAAACGCAGGTTGTGCGCGGCCACAGTTTTTTGCAGCCAGCGGATTCTAAAAAAACGGGAGTGACGCACCTGTCACTCACTTTCAGGACCCTCCCCGTAGCCCGCACCGCCTTCTCCCGAGTCTTGGAACGCTCCGCCTTCGACTCACCCGATTGGACAGAGGGGGGAAATCAGCTCCTGCCTCCAGCAGTTTTCTGCTTCAAATGGACGTCGTGTAGAGCGGATAAACGGAAGGTCTGCGCGACAGGCGGAAAGATCCGCTCTTGCGTGAATCCACGCATTTACATTGACAAAGCATTGGCAGATTCTGCCCCAGAGGTAAAATAAAAGTGCGGTGGGAGCGCGCCTTTAGGGCACGGCCCCACCGCACTTTTATTTTACCTCTGGGGCGGAATCTGCTAATGCTTTGTCAATGCAAATGCATGGATTCTTGTAAAAAATGCGCAAGACCGTGAATCCACACATTTGCATTGACAAAGCATTGTCAGATTCCGTTTGAGAGATTCCGATCTACAAGCTCACAGAGCTTGTAGATCTGCTATTTTCAAATGACCAAAATGTATATACTGTAGGGCTGAAGTTGGTAATGCATGTTTTGTAATAATAATCAAAATCTACAAAGTAACTGGTAACTAAAAGTTTTCAAATAATAGTGGAATAAAAGTAGAATATTTGCCTCTGAGATGCAGTGAAGTAAAAAATACTGACATTAGGAAATACTCCAGTATAGTAAAAATATCTAAAATAAAAAATACCTAAAAACTGTACTAAAGTACAGTACTTGAGTAAATGTACTTAGTTACCTTCCACCACTGGTAAGTACCAACATAATTCCAGTTTCCAGGAAAAGAAAAGGCGAGAATACTGCATTTAGTTTCAACTCCTGAATTTATAAAGAATTTCCCAATTTTTGGTCTGACTGGTCCAACGGCATATCAAAAGACAACATCTTTATACATAATTATCTATAGACAACAGTCACAGAAAATGCTGAGCGTGTGTATTGTGTACGTTCGTAGCTTAATCTGTACGCAACACGGCTTGCTGACAAGAACTGCACAGAGAACTTGTAGATCTCCTATTTTGGAAGATTTTTTTGTTTTGTGAAAAAAAAAAAAAAAAAAACATTTTAATAGCACAAATCTTGTATGGGGTTCCCTGGCAGAAAATGTTTTCAGATAGGGGTTCTGCGGCGGGGTTCTCAAAGTCACGGGGGTCCTCAGGGGGGTTCCAGGGCATCCCCAGAAAAATGTGTTAACACGGCGTCGTAATCATTTTAACCCCTTTATCCATGTTTTATGTGTAAAAAAAATAGCAGCTGTACACTTCTTTCTTCCCGGGGATCAACATCATGTACCGTGTGCCGTCAGCCTTCCAAGCTGACCTTTGACCTTGTAGGGATTCTGCTTCCTCATGTCCATGGACACCGGCTGAGGGCCAGGAACACATACAATATGCTGATGAAGGCTGGGCGCCGAAGCGCGTACGTGTTTCTGTCTGCTCTGCAGTATACAATGCCAACTTATATACATAATATAAATGAAAGTGCCTTAATGAACTCATTTCAGCGCCAAACTTATTTCTGGCTTTATCATCCCTGTGCCAAGGCCAAAAATACATTGTAAAAAAAAAAAGTGCTCAGGAGCCGAGATACAGCCTTTTTCAGTAAGAAGGTAAACAAGAAGTGAATGGAGCAGCAAATCTTCAAATCATGATATCTTGGGTTCTGAACATTTTTTTTCCAAAAAAATAAATAAATATATATATATATATATATTTTTTTTTATGACGTCGGTGACATCATTGGCACTCTGGGCTTATGAAAAACGCGACATCAATGGCACTGAATGAGTTAAAAAGGACAGTTCTGTGTGCTGGTATTCTCTTGTAGAGATGTATTGTTAAGTAACTTTTCCAGACACCGTGCATCCGGTAAGAAAGCTCAGTAATATTGAAACTAGTTGGGAGTCGTGCTCGCACCCTTGATGTAAAGAACGCCAGGAGAAAAACAGACATATCTCTGAGGATCCCCTAGGGGTCCCGGACCCCCTGTTGAAGACCCTTGTATCCGCCTATTATATTAAGCGACTTGGGGCTTATTTTTCTGTAGTCGCTTGTTAAATATTGGTAATTGTGGGTTGCTTATTTTTGGGCTTGTCTCTAAAGTGTAGCTGCTTATTTGGTCAGGGTTGCTTGTCCTTGACATTTTCATGTCAAGGACCCTCAAATGAATATGTATTTGTCCACGGACGCCCTCATCTGAAAATGTTGTGTCTCAGGTACAGGGTTGCCAGATCTGCTTATTATAATTTCCCCCCACAAGATTTTATTTGAAAATAGCTGATCTACAAGCTTGTGGTTCTGCCATTTTCAAATAGCTGATGTATATGTTAAAGTGCTCATGTGGCCCCATATTCGCTTCTTTTTGGGCTGGGTTTCCTAGACCTGGTTGCTTGTTTCTCTCACAGAATCTGGCAACACTGGTCAGGTACCCCCCATACAAGATTCGTGTTGTTAAAATGTTTCAAAAATATTTCACTTTTTTAAAATAGCCGATCTACAAGCTGCACAAATCGCAACGCTGCTGTTGTTATTGTCGTTAGATCAGTTCTAGTTGTCCGCAAGCCCGCCGATCATACTGTACTGCGGGGAGAGGAGCGTCGAGTACAAGGTGTGATTTAAGTCGGCGGGGCCCTCCTGGGGGTGTGGCAGCGAGGGGCTGTCGTTGAGGCCCACATGGGGGACCCCCGCGCTCAGGAAGTAGAAAGGCACATGGGTGATCCTTCCATTGGACCAACACTAGGTCGGAGACAGAGAAGAGACAGACATGCATTATGCACAGCAAATTGTCAATAATATTCACCAGTTTGAGGATGATTTGTACTTTGAAGCACATTGTGTATTTTTTGTGAAGCGATGGTCACGAAGTATTAGCCTTAACACATCCACCGCCAAGAACGTAGTCCTACGGTCCGTTAAATCCAACTGTTAAGCGCCGAGACCGTAGTGCTACGGTCCGGGTGCTTTTTCCTTTTTTTTTTCAATTTTCTAGGGGGACCATTTTCAGTGTAACACCACCGGAAGTCGACCGGAAGTGCGATGCCGTTTTTTGTTTCCCGTCGGCCTCCATTCTAAGGCGCACACTAAAACCCTTGTATAGCCTGTGTAGTTTTTTCTCCTCGCATTTCCCATGTTAACATAAACGGTCAGAACTCAAACATGGCGGCTCCGTTTGACACGTGGTCTGGACTAATAGACGCAGGGACATGTGCACGTTGTTTACAAACAGTCCATCGCGCATTCTAAAGGATTTTAACGGGGCCTATGGCGACGTGAAAAAAACAAAAAACAACAATAAAACCTTGGCACTGGTGAGTACATTATGAGATTAGCCCTTGGCGGTGGATGTGTTAAAGGGTAAGACCACTCATTTTCAACATTGAATTATGTCTTTAACCCATTAAGACCGGGAACGCATCTGTGTCTCTTTTCGATTTCTTTAGGCTATTCAAAAATAGCAGATATACAAGCTCATAGCGCGGCACCGAGTGCCGCGCTACGAGCTTGTAGATCTGCTATTTTTGTAAAATCGTGAAGATTTGTGCAAATCTTTGAATATATATATATTTTTGAAAGCGTTAGGATTTAGAAAACATTCTTTTTAATCGGCCTCAGGTCTTAAAGGGTTAATACAACTTAGAGCTGTTGTGTGGAAATAGGACAAAAGTCCCCCCCTTCTGTGTTGCCTAGAAAAGGATAATTGATTGAGGTCATGTGATCAGTGACATACGCACGGTGTACTTTTGGCTCCGCCCCCTCTGCCAAAAGTACAGCCTGCATATGTCACTGATCACATGACCTCAATCAATTATCCAGTCCTGATAAAAACAGGACTGACCACAGTGTTAACAGTACAAAAACAGGACTGACAACAGTGTTAACAGTACAAAAACAGGACTGACAACAGTGTTAACAGTATAAAAACAGGACTGACCACAGTGAGCAAGGCTCCATGCTGGAAGTTAGGATGGAACTGCATCAGTCTGGGCTCCGTTCCAGCTTCTCCCTGAACAAACCCACTGAGAGAAAACACACCATTATTGTTATCATCATTATTATTATTAAACTGTTCATAGTGGTATATAATACATAGCAAAAATGACAACTTTAACATTTCAGGAGGACAAATCAACATACCATGGTAAGAGCTCAAAAATGGGGCTGACTCTGGTCTTAAACACTGCTATGGTGGCCTGAGGGTCACCTGAACACACCGATGCAAAGTGGGATAACACAAGAGAAACAAAACTATTTATATACATGTATATGCTTTCACTTGCTGAAAAGAACATATCTCCAAGCTAACAATAGGCTCTATTCACAGCAGCCATATTATCACTTCCTTCACAGGTGTTACCAATGATACTAATGAAGGCTCTGTTCCATTTAGTGTAGCACAGTGGTTTCCACGACCCTCATAACTCTGAGAGTGTACAAATTACGGGTCCATTTGGTTCCATTTGTACACTCACAGTTACACAACCGTAAGGGGGCCATTTGGAAGCCCATGAGGGTCCCTGGACTAGGGCTGTCGCGATAATCGCATTAACCGCATACCGCGCTATTACAATTTCAAACCGCAAGGGGGCAGACAAACCGCACAAACCGCATCATCCCGCGCAGCGCGCCCAGGAGGTAATCCTGCCGCCTAATACTTACATCCGGGGTAGCAGCACTTGACACAGAAGCGCGCGACAGCGACACAAACATAAACAAGAAACAACATGGCAGGAGCAGCAGGTCTCGTTTCAAAGCGCAACGCAACATCGCCAGTTTGGAAACATTTTGGCTTTATTCCAAACGAAAATGGAGAGCCAGCCAACTTAGACCAGGCAGTGTGCAAACTATGCGGGAAGAAAGTGCCAGTTAAACGTGGAAACACATCTAATTTGAGGGCTCATCTTTCCTCTACTCATCCGTCTGTAGAAGCGGGTTTGACAGCTGCAGCCCCGAAAAACAAAGCTCTTCTGGCCGGTGCCAGCCGACAGGTTGGGGTGGCTGAAGCATTTGCTCGTGTTACCAAATACAGCCGTGACAGTAAGAGGCATAAATGCCTTACAGCAGCGGTAACCTCATTTCTTGTGGAGGAGATGGCTCCATTCAAAACGGTGGAGAAACCTGCTTTCAAATCCATGCTACAGAACTTCGACAAGCAGTACGAGTTGCCTGGGAGAACATATTTCTCTGACACTGCTGTTCCCAAAAGGTACAACACATTAAAGGCATCAATCAAAAGTGAGCTCCAGAATATCGATTACTTCTCCGCCACGACTGACATGTGGAGTAGTGTCAACATGACTCCATATATGAGTTTAACTGTGCATTATCTGACCAAGGAGTGGGCGCTACAGTCACGTTGCCTCGAAACCGTGTTTGTCCCTCAGAACCACACAGCTGAGAACCTTGCAGAGGCCCTGGAAAGAGCATTGGCTGATTGGTCTCTGGATGTAGATAAGCTGTCTTGTATCACAACGGACAACGGGGCGAATATCAAATCAGCAATAAACGATAAGTTAAAATGGCCGTGGCTTAACTGCTTTGGACATAATTTACACTTGGCAGTCACAAACTCAATGGCAAAGAGCAAGGAGCGTACAGCCCGAGCAATGGGCCACTGTCGAAGCTTGGCCTCCGCGTTCTCCGTCAGCTGGTTGAAGAGAAGAGATCTGGCGAAAGCGCAGGAGGACCTAAAAATAACCCAACACTGCCTGATACAGGTAAAGCCCACTAAATAAAGTGTTTGTTATTTAGGCTACAATTCATATTCACGTGACTATCACTGACAGTTATATATTCTAATGCCTTCATCTAATAAAAATATATATTAAAAATAATGATGTAAAATGTAACTTAATGTTATTTAGTTAATAATAATAACAATAATAATGCGCATTAAATATGTAAGCTAATTTACCTTTACCTTTATTATATTCTGTGCAGGATTGCGCTACAAGATGGGGCACGAAACAGAAGATGGTGGACAGAGTCTTGGAGCAAATGCCTGCTATCAAAAGGGTTTTAGATAACAAGAAAAACGAGCATCTAATTCCAACCAGGCAAGACATCTGTGTTCTGGAGTCTGTGAATGCAGCATTGAAACCTGTGGCGGAGTTTACGGACATGCTGTCTGGTGAGAACTATGTTACTGTGTCATCAGTCAAACCTGTGCTGAATCTTCTGTCTGAAACATATCTGGCACCAGCAGAGAATGACACCAACTTGACAAAGGACATCAAAAAGAAAATGTGCGCCATTCTTGAGGAGAAGTACAAACCTGCTCCCTTACAAGTCCTTTTGTCAAAGGCCTGTCTTCTGGACCCTAGATATAGGAGCGGTTATATCGATGATGTAGACGGAACGAAATACGCACTCCTTGACGAGATGCTGGATGTCACTGACAGGCGCGACGAGGGAGAGGAATCATCTGTGCAGACGGTGCAAGTGGTCGCCGAGGTGGAGCCAACACCACCTCCAGCAAAGAAAAAGAGGAGTCTTGGAGACATGCTGAAGTCACCAACCGCCGCTCCCGTGCCGATAGTGCCCAAGAGAATTTGAGCAGAAACCGAGCTCACACGTTACCTACAGGAGCCTCTGATTGACACCAACGATGATCCTCTTCTCTGGTGGCGTGAGAACCAGGCTAGATATCCTCTGCTTGCTAAGATCGCACGCAAGTACATGGTCATTTGTGCTACCAGTACAGCATCTGAGAGAGTTTTCAGTACAGCTGGGAATGTCGTTACGCACCTACGTTCCTCTCTGAAACCACACAAGGTGAATATGCTGGTGTTCCTTGCGCGCAGCAAGAACGTGATGACCCAGGTCTGACTCTTATTAGTTTTTTGCTAAAGAAGCCAATATTTCATGGCCTAGCCTGCCATAGCTATAATAGTGCATAATTAAATGGCTTTTGTTCTGGACTTATATTTTCATTTCATTAAGTCGTTTTTGTAATTTGCAATTAAAAGATTGAGCCTATTAGCCTACAGGGCATTATATTGAACCTTTTTGTACGTTTCTGATCTTGTTTTGTGTACAAATATGCGCATTTTGATTTCATTAAGTCTAAAAGAGAGACAGATTCTTAAATGCAGGTTGTTAAAATACACTACAATATATTGTATTGTTTTTTTTGTTTTGTTTTTGTAACAAATACGAGGCTCCTTTTTTTATTAATAAGACCAATGTTCTGTTCTTATTTGCACGTTTTATATTGCATTAGTTTTGCACTATTTGTGTTTGACAAATACCTCATTCAATTAAGACTGAAGTCTGAAGTGTCACGCTCCTTTTTTATTTTATTTAGACCAATATGTCTGTTCTTATTTGCACTACGGTATACATTTGTTTTGCACTGTTTGAAAAAATACCTCATTCATAATAAGAAGTGTTGCGCACTTGCGCTGTTAGGCCATTGTTGGGCCTTGACTTTATTAGGCCTATTTCTGCAATTTAATAAATGGCCAAAACTGCATTCGTTTTGCTTTATGTTTTTTGGGGTGATGGTGGTGGTGACAAATAGAAGACTGGTGTGTTCCTTTTTTATTTGCATTTTAAATATTTGGCCTACTGCATTCGTTTTACACTGACATTAAATTAATGAAGACTAATTGAACATTTAAATACAGCTAATTGTTTAAAAACCTTTTGGGTGAAATAGCGAAACAATCATGACTGATACAAATGAAAGAAGACCCTTCACAGCTAATAAAGAATTTAACATTTTAAGAATCTGTTCAGAATTGAATGAGTATGGCTATAGTTAAATGTGAATCTCTTTCTGCTATAAATATGCATCCACCGTTCTGCTGCGCCCGTTCTGCACGCCCCTTCATGGAGTACATATTTGGTACCGAATTAACCGAAATAAAAGAAAATCAAACCGCCAAAAACGCACTTGGTACCCTATTAACCGAAATAAAAGAAAATTAAACCGCATAAACCACATTTTGGGTCCAGAATTAACCGAAATAAAAGGAAATCACACCGCACAAACGGTAAAAAAAATTCGCGCGCGCGTGCGTGGTGGGGGATTGCAATACTATCGCTTATCGCGCTTCTGTGCCATTTTATTGTACCGCTGTTTTAATTATGTAACCGTGACAGCCCTACCATGGACCCCAACTTTTAGACCCACTGGTGTAGCAGAGTGTTTCCAGTGGGCCAACATGCACAATATCAGCACCCTGACTCTGTTTGACCAGAATGGAACAGAGCCTTCATTAGTATCATTGGCAACACCTGTGAATGTCTTCATAATATGGCTGCTGTGCATAGGGTGCATTGGTTAAAATGTACCACATAATAATAACTACAGATGGGAATCCACAGGACGTCAGGCTGACCTTTGAGAAGCACTGCAAGTCTTTCCCCTCGGGGGTCCCAGGCCAGACACTGGATCTCTCCTCCCACCCTATGATACATGAATACATTAACATAATGAGACACTGGACCTCTTCACTCACCCTATGAACACATTCATATATCTCTGCTGTCAGGCAGAAACCAGCTAACCTTTTCAGGAAATTAAAAAAAAAAGTGGAGTTAGGAGGTTTTGTTCATCATTGATAAGAACAGCTGAATGGACCTCCAAGCTCACAATGAGGTTGGAGGGCAAAAGGGGGTGGAGCCTGGAGTCAGCAAAACCAGCTAACTCCACCCCCCTTTGGTGGAGTTAGCTGCTTTAGCAGACCGTTTGAGGATCCAATGGCGTTAACTGGTTTTGTCAGAAGCACTGGTTCAATATTTCCTTTACCAACACACAGTTCAATAGCACCGATTTGTGATTTATGGAAAAAAAATGCAAAGGGTCAAAATGGAGTTAGCTGGTTTCTGCCCGACAGAAACGATATGAGACATTGAACCTCTCCAACGACACTGTATGACAGGGGTATTCAACTAGATTAGGCAGGGGGCCACAACTGTAAAATAATTTGGAGTCGGGGGCCACACAGCGCAAATGCACGCGCGCGCAGCGCGCTTGCATGTGCGCACACAATTTTTCGGGTCTAATTCGGGTCTAATTCGGTCTAATTCGGGTCTAATTCGGTTCTATTTGACCAATATAAATCAACCTTTTTTCGGGTCTAATTCGGTCTAATTTGGTTCTATTTAAGGTTCTAAGTTAAGTTCCAATGAAAGATGGCCTTTCAAGAACTAATGAAGGATAAATAATTTGTACTGTTTTAACTTTGATAACATAAATCAAAGTTAAAATAAATAATAATTATGAAAATTAAAAAAAAAAAAAAAAAAAAAATGTTTTTTTTTTTTTTTTTTTTTTTTTTGGAATATGGCCAGGGGCCACAAGGAAGCTCCTCGCGGGCCGCACGTGGCCCGCGGGCCGCCAGTTGAATATCTATGCTGTATGATATTTGAGGCCAATCAAAAGGACTCATTTATATGTGTTGTATGACCCTCTGTCTCAACTAAACAGATACAATATATTGTTGCTGTCAGGTAGAAAACTCTTATCTCCATATTTTAATCAAAAGTAGCAGATCGACAAGCTCAAAACGCGGCGCGAAGCGACGCGTTTTGAGCTTGTCGATCTGCTACTTTTTTATTTGAATCCTGAAAGGTAACAGTTTTGGACATATGAGGGTTTCACCCGACAGAAACGATATGCAATTCATGGCGAGTATGAATTAAGCCTTATGGTCCAGATGGCTGTGTAACCTAGATTCTATTCTTACACCATGTCTCCGTCTGGGTTGGTGAAAGTGGTCTCTGAGAGGTCAGCCACCACCGTTGCCGCGTTTGACCCCGAGTGTCCCCCTGGTGGCAAAGTGTGGACAAGTCATTTATCAAGTTACATTCCAGGATGCTATACAGTATCAAATAAGTTGGAAAAAAACAGCAAGGTACAACTTCCACAAAAGTTAATAAAGCTTTAATATAAAGGCTAGTTCCTCTTTTAACAATTATAAAAACAAGGCAACATGTTTCGGCCTTTATGGCCTTCTTCAGGAAATGAAGGCCCTGGCCGACACTTTTCAGCCAGGGCCTTCCTCGGTGTAATGAATACTCTATAATCATATTGGCCCCTGGGTTCCCCGGAGTCCAATTTGAGAACCACTGACCTAGCATATCACTTTGAGAACCACTAACCTAGCATATCAATTTGAGAACCACTAACCTAGCATCTCAGTGAACTTCGAGAACACTAACCTAGCATATCAATTTGAGAAGCACTAACCTAGCATATCAATTTGAGAAGCACTAACCTAGCATATCACTTTGAGAAGCACTAACCTAGCATATCACTTTGAGAACCACTAACCTAGCATATCACTTTGAGAACCACTAACCTAGCATATCACTTTGAGAAGCACAACCTAGCATATCAGTGAACTTTGAGAATCAACTGACCTAGCATATCACTTTGAGAACCACTAACCTAGCATATCAATTTGAGAACCACTAACCTAGCATATCAATTTGAGAACCACTAACCTAGCATATCAGTGAACTTTGAGAATCAACTGACCTAGCATATCGGTGAAGGTCAGGGCATAGATGACCGTCTCTCCCTGGACGGTGAAGAGAAGTCGACTCCCATCAGGACTCCAGCAGCCAGACTGACAAATGTACATCAAATAAATAAAAGTAAGCAAACACCATCAGTTCATCAATGTTCCTGACTGACAAATTAAATCTAATTAAAAAGTAACAAACAACATCAGTTCATCAATGTTCCAGCCGGTGGCTTTGTGACAGAACATTAAGGATTGTTAGAAAGCATAGTGAGGTGTTGCCACCTGACATTAACCCATTAAGACCGGGAACGCATCTCTGTCACTTTAGATTTATTTGGCTATTCAAAAACAGCAGATCTACAAGCTCATAGTGCAGCACAGAGTGCCGCGCTATGAGCTTGTATATCTGCTATTTTTGAAAAATCGTGAAAATGAATGCAAATCTTTGAATACACCGTTTTTCGAAAAAACTAAAGTTGTTATATATCAGTGGTTCTCAAACTTTTTCATGTCAAGGACCCCCAAAATTATATGTATTTGGACGCGGACCCCCCATCTCAAAATATGTTGTTCCAGGGACCCCCAAAAGCAAAGATTTTAGTAAAAAAAATTGCTTTAAAAAATATGTATATTCAAAGATTTGCTCAAATTTTCAAGATAAAAAAAATTTGCAGATACAAGCTCATAGCGCGGCACTCTGTGCCGCGCTATGAGCTTGTATCTGCTATTTTTTAACAGCCAAAGTATAAGCTAATGGTTAAAGTGGTTAAAATCTAAAATGACAAATGCTTTCCCGGTCTTAACACTTCCGTGACTAAGCAATCAATGGGACCGATTTTGAGAATTGAAAGTGGCTTAACTTCTCTCAGGAAGCTCTGAGAAAGTTCCCCTTTCATGACTTTTCCTAAATATATGTTTCAAACCATCTCCGTTTTTTTTTTTTTTTTTTTAACTCATTATAAATATGAAATACATACCATGTATCCCATCCCAGCCGTTTTATTTCGGCTAAATTGATCGCTCTCCCCCTCCCTAGAGCACTTTACACCTCGAGACCCCCCACAGAGCGGCCCGTAGACAGCAGACTTGCTGCTGCGCAACTATTCTATGTTGCCATGTCTGCTTATTATAAGCGACTTTGGGCGTCTTTCTATTATTATTATTATTATAATGATATATATAATTACATTATAATGGTAATACTTTTCTACTCCACTACAACTCAGAGGCAAATCTTGCACTTTTACTCCACTACAATTATTTGAAAACTTTAGTTAGGCTACTAGTTACTTTGCAGATATAAATATATTTTCATACTTGTTTAGATTAGAGCTTCATGCATGTCCTTTTGTAGATAATTTTTATTAGGTAAATATTTATATAGAAAGGTCTAACCAGGGACTGGGGTTGCAAATTTGCCTCGGATATAAACCCCATTTACAATGCAATGGTTTCATGCCTCACTGTTTTCTTAGGGCACAATGCATGCAGTAACATTTTCATAGACCTGACTGCTTATTTTTCTTGCTAAATTTGGCAACCCTTTCACTGCAGTGTACAGAGTGTTTGCTACTGGATCGCGCTGTTTTAAAATGCTGTGCCAACAGATGTGATCTACAAGCATATGGCTCGTCAGGCAGCGATTGTTTTATGTTTGTAGATCAGATATTTAGCGCAGGAATGAGCACATTTGTGGAACATATAGCGATGTGTTCACTTGTTACGCTGACAAGGAGATGAGAGGGACAGGAGAGGAGACGCTTTCTCATCAGCGTGAACAGCTGATAGAATGAGAGCTTTACGCTCAGACAATAATGTGAATATTATATAATATAATATTGGTTTGTCAAGAGATATCCATGTGTTTTGCACAATGGAGATCACGTAATCTAACCCTAACCCTAACCCTGGAGTCACGTAATTAGACAGTGGCTTCAGTGGTTCATATAGGCTCCATGTTTCACTGAAGAGTTTAATGTGTGACGCTACAGATCGTGCTGTTTTATACGCTTTTTTTTTAATACAAATTTTACATACAGAATCTGCAGTTACCATTACAAGTTAGCCTAATTTTATAATGTTTGTGTCTGCCTACAACAACAACATTATGTGGGCTCACTGACTGCGCAGAGTGCAATTGAGATGTTAATGGCTATTTAGAAGACAATGGAACCCCCCACTGTGTGGGTGAGAAGGTGTCAGCTAGTCTGGAGCACAGAGGTGAGACAGTAACGAATAGGAGAGCTTGATTTCTTGTTCAAAATGACCGTTTTGCAGGCTGTGTGTTGGATAATGTAACCTCAGTCATGCCAGTGTTAATGGGTTAAGGATTGTTAGAGAGCATAGTGAAGTCAAGTGTGTCACCTCACCTGACAGCGTCCCTTCAAACACGGCCACCTGTCACACGTCCACATCCTGGTCTCCCACACCCTGAAAGAAACACACAAAGTTAATCGAACTAATAGATTTGATCGAATAGAAAAAAGAACCGGATGGATAATCAATCATTAGTGTGTAACCTGAACAGAGCGGAGGGCGTGGAGGCCAGAACATGGCTGCCATCAGGAGACCAGGACAAGAAGGTGACTCCTCCTCCTCCCACACGGTGCAGAGGAACAGAGCTCTCTGCCGCTACGTCCCACACCTGGAGACAAAGATAAGATGAGAAGAAATGTCATTTTTAGGGGTGAACTATCCCTTTAAGATAAACTACGTCCCACACCTGGACACCAACACAAAGATAAGAAAAGACGTTTATTGTCATTGCTACACAAACTGCTCAGCTACGGATATGCAACCGATACACAGATAGACAGATGTATAGACAGGAGTCGTAATCTCACGACCATGTCGACGGGAGACTCAGACAGACAGACAGACAGACAGAACAGAGAGACAGAAGTCGTACTATCATGGCCATGTCGACGGGTGATGCCGACACCAGCAGAGATCCACTGGGAGACCATTCGATGGAGGTGACCGGAGAGTGTCCAGGATGGGACAGGACCTGAGCACAGCCAGAGGAGGGCCTGGAGGGAACGGAGGTAGGGATGAGATATTAAAAGTCAAAATGCAGCATTTACTACCATCCAGATCCACAGTGACAAAGTAAAACCAGGAATGTCAGACCTTAACCCTCAACTAGGGGAGAGTTGAACAGTCGAAGATTCATGAAGTAGCTTACAGGATTAGATTGCATAAAGTATTTCTAATTGCTGAATGTCATTCTGGATGATAATGGGTGTACCCCGATAAAAAAACAAAAGAGATACTTATTACACGTGACGTGTGTGCGTGCGTGCGTGCGTTTGTATTACTATACTTGAGAGGACCAAGTATAGTAGACAAATGGTTGTTTTATAGTTAAAAAAAACTATTTTTTAGAGATGCGTTTACAATTAGTAAAACATTCAGGTCAGGATTAGACATTTAGAGGTTAGGTTTAGGGATTGGAATTAGAGTTAAACATGATTTATATACTTAGTTGCACGCCATTGTCATGCACCGAAAAACAGCTGATCTATAAGCTCACAACGCGTCGCAGCGCGACGCGTTGTGGGATTGTAGATCTGCTGTTTTTCGGCTTTAGGCTTACGGTTAAAAATGGCAATTCTTTTTTTCAAATGGCATTCATAACATGGCTGTCCTAAAGTGTTGATGTCCTCACAAGTATAGTAATACAAACATGTGTGTGTGTGTGTGTGTGTGTGTGTGTGTGTGCGCGCACATACCTGGTTGACAGGGAGCAGGGGTCCACGTGCCAGACCAGCAGACAGTTGTGACAGGCTACAGCCAGTGCCGAGGCACACAGAGGCTTCCAGCGAACCACGGCCACGTTCCTCTGGACGCGATGCTTCAACGTTGGACATATGGAACTGACAGACACACAGAGAATTTACAATGTAGGCATTTAGCAGACGCTCTTATCCAGAGCGACTTACAATGAACGAGGTAAGCACATACATGGAATGCAGAGACGGTGTAGTGCCTCAGTAAACTATAGGATCACAGGTAAACCAAGAACCTTGCATCAGTGTAAACAATATTACTATCAAATAATAATCTGTACATTGAAACTATAGGATACCAGGCAGTGTTGATTTTGACAGCAACATTTTATTTAGTTTTGAATAAGATTCTGTTTAGTTTTGGTCATATTATAGTCACCTGAAATGTTTACTTTTAGTCTAGTTTTAGTCGACTACATATCAAGATTATAGTCGACAAAAGCTAGTTAATTTAGTCGACTAAAACTTATTGTTGACACAGTGATGAGCTGTGGATTTTTGAACTAAGGGGGCTGTATTTTATGATGTCCCGCGCACGTGTGCGCACGCACACGGGCATGTGCACATCGCCACTCAGCTCAGTGCTAGTTGAAATACTGTATTCAACATGTGATGTTTAATGTAATTATATTTCTTATTATTTTGTTGCATTGTTAATTTGTTGTTTTTATTTTTGTTTCAATTTTCAATTAATAAATGCCGAAATGCAGAAAATAATAAATGCAGAAAATAGACGATCTACTCGTCGCACTGTGAGCTTCTAAATCAACTATTTTCAGTCTGTGACACCCGCACGGACCTGTGAAGACTTGTCTTAGTTCTACTGGATCTCTTCTCCATTAATCCCTCCCAAACATTTTTGTCTAGTTTTTATAAATTATCAGTATATTTAGTCACAGTTTTAGTCATCATAGCTTAGTTTTCGTCAGTGAAAAAAGGTAGTAATTTTTCGTCATAGTTTTAGTCGACGAAGTCAACACTGATACCAGGTATTTTAAACATTGTGGTAAAGAAAAAACAATGGTTGTCATACAGCATGTAGGTCAAGTGCTACGGGGCTGAGGTCGAGTCTGAAGTGGTGAGCCTTCAGATTACGGCGGGACATTGGGAGTGAGTCTGCAGTTCTAACTGCAATGGGGGAGTTTGTGCCACAATTTGGAGCCAGGAGGGAGAAGAGTCTGGGACGTGTGGAGCGTTGACAACATTCAACAGACAGACAACATTCCTCTGCATGCAGTGGGACTGAGAAGAGACAGGGAACACCTGATGATGCACTGTAACGATACCCCCTTGCACCTGGAGTCGCTATTTCTTTTGTGATATTATTTTGTTAAAATAATGGTTAAATATGTCTATATTCAGATAGTCATCATTGCCATAAAGAAGAGTATTTGTTCCATAACCGGAGTCTCCCTGTCTCTCCGGGTCTGTAGTAGACAGAAGAGATCAGGTCGGGATACAAATTTCCTCCAATCAGGGGAGAGAACTCGTACAGCATACAGGGATAAACAAGTGAAATTGGAGGAGACTAGGGCGATGCCCTCGTATGCCCATCGTTATGCGCAGTGGTGGAAAAAGTACTCAAATGTTTTACTTATGTAAAAGTATCAATTCTGCAATGTAGAAGTAATCTGTTACAAGCAAAAGTCCAGAATTCAAAATGTACTTGAGTAAAAGTACAAAAGTATTTGTTTCAAAATGTACTTGAAGTATCCAAAGTTAAAGCACTAAAATGCTTGAAAATAGCCGATCTACAAGCTCACAACGCGCCGTGAGCTTGTAGATCGGCTATTTTCAAATAGCCTAGGTATAAAATAAGGCTAAAGTGGTTATGGTATGTTTTATAATGTAACAATTATCTACAAAGTAACTAAAGTTTTCAAATAATTGTAGTGGAGTAAAAGTACAATATTTGCCTATGAGATGTAGTGGAGTAGAAGTAAAAGTTTAGACAATTGGAAATACTTCAGTAGAGAAAAAAGTACCTCAAAATTGTTAGTACAGTACTTACGTAAATGTACCTAGTTACTTTACACCACAGGTTATGCAATACTTGTTTTTCTGACCTTTTATCTGACCTTTTATTTGTACAATGCACCTCAAATTAAACGTTAGAAGTGGGCGCGGTACCTCTTAGGGTTGTAGATCTTGATGGAGTCGTCCAGCAGGCCCACGGCAAACTTGTCAGTGTGAGGATGCCAGGCGAAGGCTCGCACCGCACAGTCAGACCTGCAGGGGGAGCATGGAGAGAACGTAGGCAGCAGCGCAGCCAGCTGTAGTCACTGAGCCAACTGTTTTAGAATGACTGAGTCTCAAATTATCAACGGGTCACTTCAAATTTTGCACATGAATCCAGTTTTAAGTTGAGGACATGATAAGCATGATGTTGGTTTGTGTTTTTTCCCCCTGTTTTTATTGTATTTTATTTTAAACTTCTTGTTTATTGTTCGTATCAGCTGAACAATGAGGCAGTCTATTACAGTCTATTACAATGCATTAGACCCCTGGGATTTGAATTGCTAAGGTGGGGCACTACACCTACCATCAGCTCCCAGTACTTACTTCTAAGTCATACAGTAGTTAGTCCAAGTTGTGTACAGCACTTTGATTGACTTTGGTCTTTGTAAACGTGCTCTATAAATAAAATTTGAGTTGAGTTGAGTTGAGTTATACAGTACGGCGAGTTGGTCAGGATCTAACCCAGAAACTTTAAAGGGATATTTCACTTTCAAACATGTTTGAGGTCTACTCAGGCTTTTGTGTTTGACCCCAGTTCTTAATTTGCTTGATTCAGTATTTAGATATTTGATATTCATATTCAGACACGTAATTTCAAAATCCATTTTAACCATGATAGATTCATTGAAATCACCCGTCCTTGGTTCTGGTGACTGATATTGTCCTTCTAATACGTGAGGGGGGGCGTGTTTTTTATTATGTTTTTGGAAAATGAAAAAAGTAATTGAAAAGAAAAACGGCCCCTCACATATTAGAAGGACAATATCAGTCAAATATCTAAATACTGAATCAAGCAACTTAAAAACTGTCTGAGGTGTTCAAAAAAGCCTGAGTAGATGTTAAAATGACCCCAAACATGTTTGAAAGTGAAATATTCCTTTAAATTCAAAGGCACTACCGACTGAGCTACAAGTAGTTATTGAAATAAAATGTAAAAAACTAAAAAGAAAAAAAGGGGGTGGGGGGGAATAATGAAATTTGAAACCTCCAAATGGAGTGGCACACTATTTTACTCTTATTACTACTTATTATACAGATGGTGCAGATGTAATAAAGTCCATTCACAGTGATTTGCACAGCTTACCATTTCAGCACCTGGGAAAACTCTGCAATCATGTCCTCCTTGCTCAACTGTATAGTGGGTTACAAACAGTGTGTAGTGGGTTACAAACAGTTAACATACAGTACAAACTCCTGTGTAATCAACGGTATTATGAAAGATGTGTTTAACCACTTAAGCCATAAAGACCTGCAGCCAAATCTACAAATGCCCTCTAAAATCAGTAGTTCTCACACTTTCAAGATTTTTCAAAAATTTCAAAAATAGCAGATGTACAAGTTGCGGCACAAAGTGACGCGGCGCTGTGAGCTTGATTTGGTGTAGAGGGGAAAAAAGAAAAGGGACCAAGTACAGACGTATTACACAGAAGTATTAAGTGGTTTAAACAACGGGCTCAACGTACCGTGAGGTGAGGAAACAGGGAGCCATGGAAAGAAGACAGCCGTCGAAGCAACGCCAGGACAAAGCCAGACGACACGGACACACATTTGGGCACTGAGAGTGACAGAGGGACATGACGTGTTACAAGAAAACTCATTAAAAACAACCGCGTTGAAGAATATTCTTAAAACTGAGATCCTTGTTCTGCTGTTAGCACGAGAGATATGACAACTATCAGTGTGGTGGAATGAGAGACAGACACACAGACAGACAGGTCTTAGACAGACAGACAGACAGACAGACATCCTCACCTTCTGTACTTGAGGTGTAAATTTCATCCAATAGCCCAGTGAGGCCTGCATCCCTCCTGGTAGACAGAGAGAACACGTTACAAAACCAGGGGGGGGTGTGTGTGTGCGCGGAGTGGTGGAAAAGGTACTCAAATTGTTTACTTAAGTAAAAGTATCAACACTGCAATGTAGAAATACTCTGTTACAAGTAAAATGCCTGTGTTCAAAATGTTACTTGAGTAAAAGTACAAAAGTATTGGCATCAAGATATACTTCAAGTACCAAAAGTAAAAGTACTAAAATGTTTAAATAGCAGATCTACAAGCTCACAACGCGTCGCAGTTTTTTAGCGGTGCCAACCGCTCTACACTTGACTTTGTCCGTATGTCCGTCCGTCCGTCCGTCCGTCCGTCCGTATCAGCACGGCAAAGAAGCAACACATACAAACACACGCACACACACACACACACACACACACACATGGAGCTTGCCTCTGCCATCTCTCCTCTTATTGCCCACACGTGCCACTGCTTATCAAAGAGGGGTGCAGGGACCCCCAGTGTATGTTATGTCCGTGGAAGCACGGGATGAGCACATTATGTCCGTGGAAGCACGGGATGAGCACGGGATTTTTAACAGCTATAACTCCAGTTTGCAGCATGCCACCAAGGCCAAATTTGGTATGTGGACTTAGACCACCAATAGGGACGCGCATGAATTGCTGAAGCCCCGCCCCCTCTGTCGTCCCATTGGCTGGCCTTCAAACAGCCATAACTCAAGTTCGCAGCATGCTACGGAGTTCAAATTTTGTACATGGCCTCAAACCACCAATAGGGACGAACTGTAATTACTTAAGCCCCACCCCCTCTGTCTGCCCATTGGCTGGGCTTTAAACAGCCATCATTCCAGTTTGCAGCATAGCAGGGCGGAATTTTGATACCATAGTGCACTTGGTGATACAAGCGCGAAATTTGGCACAGATGACCTTCATATGACCCTAATTGATAATCAACCTCTGGCCACGCGGAATTCCTAAGATTTCAAGATGGCCACCACCAGTTTTCAAAATGGCTGCAACTGGGCCAATGTGTTGGACTATATATTTGCTGGGGCTTATTTTAATATAAGAGAATATTTTCTGGAGGTATTCCTACCAAGTAAGATAAAAAATAACATTAGGTTCCAATATGGCGGCATATTTTCCAATATGGCTGCCGATAAATTGCAGAAATGTGCATCTGCTTATGGTTTATCCACATGAGCTTGTAGTACATGTATTTGTATTAATTATCATACACAGAATCCATTTATGGAACATTTGAAAGTGATTTATTAGCTTGGTAGAGCTTAGTGCTTACTTTTTGTTTTGTTATTAAGTCATTATAAACACATTCTCATTTACAATGGTGGCTGGGCAAGTGACAGGCCAGTGTACTAGCAACTGCAACCACAGAGGGGTGTGCAGATAAGTCCAAACTTAAAGCATTTTCAGTGTCCAGAACATGCTTTTTTACATCCACATCTTGTCAGCTTCTGGCATAATTTGGCAAACAGGACTGCACAAGAGTGACTGGCCCCATATATGTCCTGTTTGGAATGCACTTCACTTGCATTCACTTCCTTGTAGGAACTACTTCTATGAAGTTCTATCGTACATGAGTACTATGAACTCCTCAATGACTTGCATATGTTTATCATTTATTGCAACAGGTGTTGAACCTAATTTGGAGAAGTTGTTTGCCATGCTGAACTTTTTCCCTTTCCATGGAAGGACGAAACTGTGTGGCATCCCCTGAATGCATGAAAGAAGCAAAGACCTGATGACTTTGATTCAATAGCTCATGCAATTTCATGAACGGGATCCATCTGAGATCCTTCCCTCCTTCCAAAGGCAATCCACAGCTAATTCAAGCCAAGTCTTTGAACAAGTGAAACTGTTATGTCAACAATGTCAGTATCTGAGGCAGAGCTGCTGAGGATAGCATCTGACACATCATGATTCGCAGCTCAGATACTGACATTGTTGTCATAGCAGTTGCACTTGTTCATATTAAGTAAGTCTGAGACTTATTGTCAGTATCAGCTGAGAACGCAGGGGTCTTATAGACCCCCTGGTATTGCTGAGGTGGAGCGCCACACTCACTGTACCTACTCATACACTGATCCTGATCGAACCCATGACCATGTGATCCGAAGGTGAAAGCTCTACCGACTGAGCTACCCAGACACAAAGACTTGGCTTGAAAAAGCTGTCGAAGGACCTCAGATGGATCCCCCTTCATGAAAATGCATCAGCTATTGGATCAAAGTCATCAGGTCTTTGCTTCTTTCATGCGTTCAGCAGATGCCATACAGTTTTGTCCTTCCATGGAAAGAGAAAAAGGTCAGCACCTGTTTGAGAAAATATCCCTATATATATCTAAGTTTTTGTATTTATTGGTGAACATATTGAAAAGTCTGTTGCCCTAGGTCATTAAAAAGCTACCAAATCACTTTAAAATGTGCTATAAATTGATTCTGTGTATGGTAATTAATAAAAAAATACATGTGCTACAAGCTCATGTGAATGTACATTTATGCAATTTATCGGCAGCCATATTGGAAAATATGCCGCCATATTGGAACCTAATATATGTATTTTTATCTTACTTGGTAGAAATACCTTCAGAACATATTCTCCTATATTAAAATAAGGGGAAAATCAAAGATTTATAGCCCCAGCAAAGTGATATAGTCCAAAATGTTGGCCCAGTTGCAGCCATTTTGAAAACTGGTGGTGGCCATCTTGAAATCTTAGGATTTTTGCGTGGCCAGAGGTTGATTATCAATTAGGGTCATATGAAGGACATCTGTGCCAAATTTCGCGCTTGTATCACCAAGTGCACTATCGTGTATTGAAAACGGCAAAATTCCGCCCTGCTAGCATGCTACCAAGTAACAATTTGGTACGTGGACTCAGACCACCAATAGGGACGAACTGCAATGAGTTAAGCCCCGCCCCAAAGGCACCGCTTCCTTCACACAGGGTGTGATTTTTGTACATACTTTTTATTTTTTTGTACATACTTTTTATTTTATTTTCTAATGCTTTTTTTGTATGTCATTTTTAGCGGTGCCAACCGCTCTACACTTGACTTTGTCCGTATGTCCGTCCGTCCGTATGAGCCTGACGGCAAAGAAGAAACACATACAAACACACGCACACACACACACACACACACACACACACACACACACACACACACACGGCCTTGGACATTGCCTATGCCATCTCTCCTCTCTTTGGCCACACGTGCCACTGCTTATCAAAGAGGGGTCCAGGGACCCCCAATGATGTTATGTCCGTCCGCCCGTTTATAGCACGGGATTTCCAACAGCTATAACTCCAGTTCGCAGCATGCCACCAAGTCCTAATTTGATATGTGGACTTAGACCACCAATAGGGACGAGCATGAATTGCTGAAGTTATCAAAGCAGGCTCCAGGGACCCCCCCCCCGTAAGTTATGTCCGTCCGCCCGTTTGAGCACGGGATGTCCGTGGAAGCACGGGATGAGCACAGGATTTTAAACAGCTATAACTCCAGTTTGCTGCATGCCACCAAGTCCACATTTGATATGTGGACTTAGACCACCAATAGGGACCAGCATGAATTGCTGAAGCCCCGCCCCCTCTGTCTTCCCATTGGCTGGCCTTCAAACAGCCATAACTCAAGTTCGCAGCATGCTATGGAGTACAACTGTTGTACATGGACTACCGCCCCAAAGGCACCGCTTCCTTCACACAGGGTGTGATTTTTATTTTCTCATGCCTTTTTTTGTACATAATGGTATATCTTTTTTCCTCTGTATTCTTATGTTGATTTTTGAACTGTTTGGTTGCTACTATATATGTCTATGAAATTAATTCAAGGACCCCAACGGAAACAAGTCCGCAAGGACTTTTTTGGCCGGACCTTTTAGACAAAAGCATTATAAATGTAACTGTGTTGTTTTACATTCTTTTGCCTAATAAAAAATTCAATCAATTTCAAATCAAATAGCCTATATATAAAACAGGGCTAAAGTGGTTAATGTATGTTTTATAACATAATTATTTATATCTGCAAAGTAACTAGTAACTAAAGTTTTCAAATAATTGTAGTGGAGTAAAAGTACAATATCTACCTCTGAGATGTAGTGGAGTAGAAGTAAAAGTATTGAAATTTAGAAATACTCCAGTAAAGTAAAAGCACCTCAAAATGTTACTTAAGTACAGTACTTGAGCAGTGGTGAGCTGTGGATTTTTGAACTAAGGGTACTGTATTTTATGACGTCACGCGCGCGCACGTGTGCGCACATAGCCACTCAGCTCAGTGCTAGTTGAAATACTGTATTCAACATGTGATTATTAATGTAATCATATGTATTATTATTTTGTTGTATTGTTGCATTGTTAATTTGTTGTTTTTATTTTTGTTTCAAATTAATTATTTTATTTTCCTTTTAATTTTATATAAAAGCCCTTTACATAGACTCACCCACACATAAGTAGGCAGTGATGTTGCTAGGTTTTCAATGTAATGGGTCCTGGGATGCAAGGGTGGTCTTTTAGATGGGTCCCAGGGACATTTTATGGGTCCCCAATTACACGTCCCCCCCCCTATCGTTTTCTTTGATCTCCAATCTCCATATCTTCTATGCGTGTGTGACTGTGTACATTATATCCTGATGCAGTGGATCTCAACCTTTTCAGGCAGCGACCCCCCAAAATAATCATATTTTAACTGGGGACCCCCCACCCTGAGGAATTAGGAGTTGAGGCACTTAATTTAGTTTGATTCAGTTCCACAGATACATATTGTGAAAATAGCAGATCTAGATCAGTGCGACCCGTTCCTGCTTTTCAAGACCGATACCGATATATATACATATATTAAAAAATCATAAATATATTTTTTCAAATGTATATGATTCTGTAGTATTAGCACACCTTATGGTAAGAAATACTAGTAGTGGGCAACAGGTGGATTTAACATACCTTTGACCAATAGAATACATTTAATCATAGAACCTTTTAATCATTATTATTATTTTATTTTGTATTATTTATGAATGTAGAATTTATTTTTACTATTTATTGTGTAGACTGAAAACACTGGCTTACAGTGGAAGTATTGGCAAATAAAGAAATAGGAATTCAAGAAATAATGAAGACAAATACTGACAATGCCTATGAACATTGGCTTGCAGTTATTGCACATAGTCAACATGCAATAATACTATTAGGCTTGTCATTGACAAAGGAAAATAAAGTTGTCTTTTTGAGGAGAAGTGGAACCTTATAAGTCACTTTAAGTTTAGCATGAGGGAGAGGGTCTACCCTCTTCAGGGAATTAATTGTTATGATATCTCTAAGCTACAGAAAACATCCAGTTGCCTATTAAACATACACAAGACACAGACGATAGACAACCGGTTACTTACAGCTGCCATTAATTAGTGCTTTTGTTTGCCTTTGTGGTCAAATCAGGGTCAAATGCATAGGATCAACGAGCCATCGTTAACCTGCTAATGTTACACAGCTGATTGGCAACATGCATTAATCCACCACATACATCACTCTGATCTCCAAGCAAGTGGGAGAACACTCTAAAATCGGGGATTTTACTTTGGCTGGTCAATTTAAGATGACAACAGCAACAGAGATTAGTAGTAGACCTGTATGTATGATGATCAGTTATTATTCCAGACAGTGGTCTATCCAAGACGTTTTAACACGTTTAAGAGCAGGTCCTCATGCCGTCTCTCTCTCTCTCTCTCTGTGTGTGAGTAGCGTAAACTAACAGCGAGGGGCTGTGCTGCTGCTTCTGCCACACAACACCGTTTAACCGAGTTATACTTCTCCAGTACAACGGTGTCTAACCGGAGAGTTATACTTCTCCACCAACGGTGCCTAACCGAGAGAGTCCATGTAGATCACAGCTGACAAATATTATATATTATCGGAGCTAATCGGAGCTGCGTCCCATGGACGCACTAGAGTTGTCATGAATGCGTCCTTTCGCAATATGGTGCGTCAGCGACGCAGGACGCAGGCCTACGAGCATCTCTGAGTAGGCCTACTTAAAATAATCAGACAACTTGTCTTTGTCTTGTCTCAGAGAACTGGGTCCTCTGCTAAGCGATCCCCCCCATGTTATGCAAAGCAGCCAGGTAGACGCTATTGAGAATGGCTCGCCACTGACGGCGCGAACCTTGAGAGGCTATTGTTTTTAAACTTTAAGGCGTTAAAGACCGCCACTGACGGTGCGTGCACGCACGCCCCCAGCTCCCACAGTGTCAGACTAAGGGTACGCCGTACCCCCCCTTACCCCCTACAGCTCAACCATGTACTTGAGTAAATGTACTTAGTTACTTTACACCACTGTGTGTGTGTGTGTGTGTGTGTGTGTGTGTGTGTGTGTGTGTGTGTGTGTGTGTGTGTGTGTCTGCATATACTACTGTTACATACCATGCAGTTGCACTTCTCATCCACAAGGTCTCGCTGTGGTCCAGAAAGGCTGCCTTGCTGCTGCTCTCTGTCCGGCTGTGAGGCTTCAGAGACTCCCGGGGAAAGTAGAGACTCAACGGACCCGACTCCTGCAGGACAAACACACTCCATTACAGTGGTGTAAAGTAAAGTACATTTACAAGTGCACTTTTGAGGATTTTTTTCCTCTTTAGGAGTATTTGCAATTTTCAATACTTTTATCTACTCCCCTTCATCTCAGAGGCAAATATTGTACCTTTTATTGCACTACAACTGTTTGAAAACGTATATTTAGTATTTCTGTGGTATTGGTACTTTTACTTAAGTACAAAATGTGAGTACTTCTTCCACCACTGCTCCATTACAATCCATGTATAAAATACAACAATGCTAACAAGAGTCACTTTTCCACAACCACTTTCACTGATCATTTGTATCCTAAATCGCGGAGTGGAGCTTTAAAATGCTCTCATCAGACCTGTTTCAGGCAGCTGGTTCCAGACACCAGCTCGTTGTTGGACTCGCAGAGTGTGATCTGCCCGGCAGGGGGCGGAGGCGGGAACAGAACCAGAGAACACATCTTTACTGTGGATCCCTAGAAAACACACAGAACCAAGAGAACACAGCTTTAGTGAACCTTAATTACGAGCCTATGGCACACCTCTGTATATACGGCTCATCTCTGGTATTCGTACAGGGTGAGGAGGAGTATGCAGAGGCTCAGAGTGCCTTATAATGATGCTATGAGGTTGTTGCTCCACATTCCCAGATGGCATAGTGCATACATGGGCAACTAGCGGCCCGGGGCCACATGCGGCCCCCACCTTCACTTAATATCGGAATACTGATATATTATTGATTTCAGCTGTTAAAATTCCAGACATACTTTAATTACTTCTGTATTATAATAGCTTAATGACTAGTTTAAAAATGCTGTTGTCTTTTTTTATGTTGTCCAATGTATTTGTTCTTAAGTTAACATAAGTATAACTAAAAGGCATTTGAAAAAAAAAATAAAAAAAAATATATATATATATAAAAAATATATATATATATAAAATATATATAAAAAAAATAAATATATATATATATATATATATATATATATATATATATATATATATATAACACACACACACACACACACACACACATTTCAGGATTCCAATTAAAAAATAGCAAAAAATTGCAGATCTACAAGCTCAAACACACTTTGAGCTTGTAGATCGGCTATTTTTGATACTTTTGTGTGACATAGCATGGTCGATGTATGGCATTCATTTACGAAAAAAAGTTACAATACGGAGATGAAGAAGGGGTGCCTGCCCGAGTATATGCAACGTGGCCCTCTGGAGTGAGTGTGGAAATATAGTGGCCCTCTGCATCATCAAAGTTGCATCACCCCTGGCATACTTCCAGTCAATTGTTTGTGTCCACTGGTGTGTCTACATGTGATGCACTTTTAAGACAATTGATGTACAATTATATGTGTCCGTTTGATGTGTCAGAGAACAGCATCATAGAGGCTCTAACCAGCCCTATGAGAAGCAATTATAGATACACATCCAGGCTCAGAAACCATTGGCAAAATTAAATTGTTTTTTAATTTACCTGCTTGAATATTTTGACTCAGCGCTTGACAGCCGCCTCATGAATTGGTGTATGTGTGAGTGAGGGGGGGGGGGGGTGGGTGCGCGCTTGAGTGATCTGTTTTGTTTTGTTTTATGTATATTGTATATATTTATATACTGCTGTCTCTTTTTATATGATGTGCCGTTTTCTTTTATATGGACCCACGGGTCTGAAATAAAGTTTATTATATAAATGATAACCCGGGAACACATCTACAAATGTCTTCTAAATTCTAAACAGTTTTCTGAAAACCGTATGTTGCTATAATAATATCAGTGGTTCTCAAATTTTTTCATGTCAAGGACCCCCAAAAATTATATGTATTTGGCCCCCATCTCAAAATATTTAGTTCCAGGGACCCCCCAAAAAACTAAGATTTGATTTACAAATGTTCGCTTTAAAAAAAAATATATATTCATAGATTTGCACACATTTTCATGGTTTAAAAAAAATAGCAGATCTACAAGCTCATAGCGCGAGTGCTGCGCCATGAGCTTGTAGATACGCTATTTTTGAATAGCCAAAGTATAAAATAATGGCTATAGCTAAAATCAAAAATTGCACAAATGTATTCCCGGGATTAAATGGGTTAACCCATTAAAACCGGGAAAGCATCTGTGTAATTTTAGATTTTAGCTAACATAGACATACGTTTTTCAGAAAACTCGTAGGATTTAGAACAATGGTTAGGACAATGTTTCTCAAAAATAGCAGATATGGCATTGGAGCATATGAATAAAAACTTTTGCACAGGGCAGATAAGATAAGACTAAATAACTTGGAATATACAAAGAAATTACCCCAGGGGTCCTTGAGGGGGTTCCAGGGGGTCCCAAGCTAAATTTGATAACAGTGTCACAGTCCGATTAATCCATTCAGTCAGGGAACACATCTGTGTCATTTTATATTTTAGCTATAAGCATTATTTTAATACTCTGGGCTGTTCAAAAATAGCAGATCTACAAGCTCATAGCACGGCACTCAGTGCCGCGCTTTGAGCTTGTAGATCTGCTATTTTTTTTAAAAGCGTGAACATTTGTTAAAAGCTTTGAATATATATATAATTTTAAAGCGAACATTTGTAACTCAAGTCTTTGCTTCGAGATATTTTGAGATGGGGGGGGGGGGGGGGGGGGGGGGCGTGGCGTGGCTAAATACATATCATTTTGGGTGGTTTCTGCAGAAAAAGCACCGTAGTTCAACTACTTATTTTTGTTCAGTGTTAAATTATGTACATTATGAAATAAAAAATAATAACCTACAAAAAGTCACATGCCAGCATATATATGCCTCTCAACTGAGTTTTATTTCAAAAAGGTTGACATTTTCTTCTAACATCTGTGTTCCTAAAGTAAAGAAAGACTAGATAGAGACTTGTAACACTGTAACATGACATTTGATCGTCAATCTCAGCACACACTCACAGTCTAGTCTTCTTTAAACATAAAACTGTAATGACACTTATTGTCTGCACTTATCTAATTATTCAGGTGTAAAAAAATAAAGACTGGTTTCTTGTATACATGTTGTATAATGATAGCTTCACCTTTACACATTAACTAAACAATGTTACATTCTCTCTGACAGATTCCAGACACCTGGGATGTTGGATAACGTTTTTCAGTTGTTTAAATTGTCTTTTTAACCCATTAAGACCGGGAACCCATGTGTCATTTTAGATTTCTTTGGCCATTAAAAAATAGCAGATCTACAAGCTCGTAAAAAAATGAAAATGTGTTCAAATCTTTGAATATATATTTTTTAAAGCGAACATTTGTAAAATATTTAGTTCCAGGGACCCCCAGAAGCAAAGATTTGAGTTACAAATGTTCGCTTCGCGAAGTAGATCTACAAGCTCATAGCACATCACTATGAGCTTGTAGATCTGCTATTTTTGAATAGCCAAATAAATCTTAAAATGACACAGATGCGTTCCCGGTCTTAATGGGTAAAATGTCAACCTATTTCTAACAATCAACGTTGTCTGAACAATTGGGCCTATATATTTATTTTGTTAAATGCCAGGGCAGAATCTCTCGTTTACGCGACACATGAGTAGTCTCTCAAAGTTTCTATCAGACAGGCGGTTCCGTTTGGCACTGAAAACATCCTTGCCGCCGACGCTGAAGAGCCGCTCACACGCGGCACTGGCCGGGACACCCGTGTTGAACTTTATGAAGACTTCCCTCATTCTGGGCAGAGATTTGAAGGCATTTTGTGGGGAGTCGTCCGGTGACTTCTCAAAGGCCTCCACCTCGTCTACTTTGTCATCTTTCTTCTTTGGGAAGAATGAAGCGATGTCATCGTCCATGCTTTGTGCGACTTCCTCGTCACTGTCAGCCATTGTTGATGATGGCGGTGTTTGCAGCCGCCTCACCTCTTCTCTCAGATGCATCGCCACGTCTCTCTTCCGTTCCTCGGGGATGTATTCCATTTTGAACATGGGGTGGCTCGCAGTTGCCATGAGACACTTGTTGTTTTCGAACACATAGCCAAACCTGAAAACAGATTCAATTATAATTTAACACAACAGAAATATCTAACAGAAACCTCTAGAAGTGGTTAAAGGCATAGTTCACCCAAAGAATTACTTATTTTCTTTCAATTACACATCCCATGAAGCCTTGAATTCATGGCGATTTTTTTGTTTTTGACACATTCCTGAGACAAAGATTTGATGACCGGGTGTATTTCCGGTAGGAGACTCAAAGAGACTCCTTTGAGTCTCCTACCAGATACATTAGCATCTTTCCGCCTGTAATCAAATTATTAACTTAGGAATGAGACAAAAACTAAAATATCTCCATGAATTCAAGGCTTCATGGGGTGTGTAATTGATAGAAAATAAGTCATTATTTGGGTGAACTACTCCTTTAAGTTTAAAACATTAATTTAACCCAGAGGTTCACAAAGCACTTTAACCCAATACACATGGGCTATTTGAAAGTATTCAATCTACAAGCTCGCTATGCATAGTGATGCAATGCATTATGAGATAATCTTGAAAGAAATGTGAACATTTTTGAATATTTTTAAAAACATTTTCACAACACAAATCTTGTATGGCAGGTCCCTGGCACTAACTATTTTCAGATGGGGGTCACTGGTCAGTTGTCAAATACATAGTAGACAAAAAAATGTGGCCCTTCATCTAGCAACACACACCTGTTGCCTAGTAAATAACATGTGACCCTAAGCAACACAACTAAGGGTGTCACGTAGTGCAGAGGTTCTCAAAACATTTGTCTCAGGGTACCCCTGTATATAACCTTTTCATCCACGGCACCCCTGAATCACCCCTGAATTAGAGGATACGGTAGGTAAACATGCAAGTCTTTCCCCCTAAGCTACAGTTTGTCACGACGAAAACAATATCCGTTTCCATTAGGACAGATTGAAAATAACTTTAATCTTAACCTCTAACCACTTGAACCACCGCATCACTATTCTGGGGGAAACATTAGCCAAAAACAGCCAATCTATAAGCTCACAACGCGTTGCGTTGTGTTGTGAGCTTGAAGATCGGCTGTTTTTGGTTAAGAGATTTGGTGTAGATGGGAAAAGAATGCATCCAGTACAGTGTATCTCAGGTATAGAGGGTCTAAGTGGTTAAACTGAAGTGATATTGATAGTTTCAAATGTTATCAAACTACTCTGCAGCACCCCTGGACTTGTGTCACAGCACCCAAGGGGGGGGGGGTCCAGGTCTCACCTCTGCTCCACCCCCTCGATGAGAGCGTCAGCCAATGGAATGCAATGCTGGAGCCGGGATTCTCCCTTGATCTTCTGCAGTTTGTCTATGAGGATCGCAATAGTGGGCAGCAACACTCCATAGTAGGCCATCTTGTTAGACTGGAGGATATCCAGGGCTTTTGCCAACGGAGAAACCACCTGTAAACAAACAATCAAAAACATATGATTGAATCTGAACATTTAAAACCTTTTTATTAATTATTGTGTTTGGTTAGATGGATCTAGCTAGGCATGTTTTCTGTAAAGACCCGAGATATGATGTTATTTAAGGTTATATTAAAAAAAAACATGGAACTTGAAAAAAAGCCTTTATGATCAACGTATCCCACAAATTCAATAGACATAGGAAATAACTAATAACTGGATTTAATGTTATAAGATTAACTCAATTCTATTGGACTACAACTAGGCCCGTCACAATTATTACATAATTGTCTGATCGCAATTATTTGAGACAGATAATCGCAATTACTTTTGCATGATTGATTCCATGTTGAAAGATGTTCACACATCTTCAAATATTGAAAAAAGCAGAAATAGCAGATCTACAAGCTTACAATGCGTCACTTTGTGACACGTAACTTCTAAAGATCTAAGCTTGTAGATCAGCTATTTCTGCTTTTTTTTTTACATATAAAAATGATCAAATATGTCAACATCTTTGAATATTTCAGTTATTTGTCAAACCTGCCCTGTGCAATTTGTTATTATGAAGCCTCCAATGTTCAACGCTAAACACATATTACATCGTTAATCGCAATTATTTGAGTGACAATTAATCGTCAACTTATATTTGTAATAGGCTCTATGCACAGCAGCCATATTATCACTTCCTTCACAGGTGTTACCAATGATACTAATGAAGGCTCTGTTCTGTTTAGTGTAGCACAGTGGTTTCCACGACCCCCATAACTCTGAGAGTGTACAAATGGAACCAAATGGACCCTTACGGGTCCATTTGGTTCCATTTGTACACTCTCAGAGTTACACACCCGCAAGGGGCCATTTGGAAGCCCATGAGGGTCCCTGGACCCCAACTTTAGACCCACTGGTGTAGCAGAGTGTTTGCAGTGAGGCAACATGCACAATATCAGCACCCTGACTCTTAGTATCATTGGTAACACCTGTGCATTTCTTCACACTATGGCTGCTGTGAATGGAGCCTATCGTGACAGCCCTAACTACAACTGCTGAGATGACAGTACAATTGTTTAAAAAACTGCTAGTGAAAAACACCATTTACCGTGACATATTCACTGATGAACGTCTTCTCTGCTTGTTTGAAGCGAGCTACATCAAGCTTTCCACACACATCGTCCAGGTCTCCTCCTCCAGTCATGATCTTCTTGAGTCTCTCCAGGGAGCAGTAGGTGGAGTTCCAGTGACTTGCATTTGGAACAACCAGCTGGGTTCCAAGTATGCCATGGCTGGTGTCTGAAGCCTGCGCGCTGCGACTCTGTCTGCTCCAGAGGGCTTGACATTTTGCCATTGTGGATCTTGATATTCTTTTGAATGGCTCTGAATTTTCGGCCGCCTTCTCTGCGTCTTCGGTTGCCACAAGGTTCAGTGTGTGGCTGGCGCATCGCCGGTGGGGTGGCAAGTGACAGGGTGGCAAGTGATAATCCTCGTCTTCGTTCGAGAGGATGTTTGTCAATTCAGTGAAGATCACGTCACTGTCATCTTCCTCTTCCCCTTCTTCTCGCTCCCCCTCAACCTCTTTTTGAACGTCGGCAAACACTTGGAAAGCCTTTGCAAAGTTTGCCCCATTGTCTGTGGTTGTGACACTAACCTTGTTCTGGATCTTAAAATCTTTGTGTATGTCTTCCAGCAAACCAGCCAGAACCTCAAAGGTATGTCTGCCTATTATTCGACGGCAGGCAAGAGCTGCAGACTGAATCTGGAGCGTGTTTTGGTCGATCCAATGGACAGTGACGCCCAAAAAGCTTCTGTTGTTTGTTGACCATGCATCCGTTGTCGTAGCTACATGCTCTTGCTGGGAGAGAGCAGTGCGGAGGTTTCTTTGCATATGTCCAGACTGATCTTCCACTATCTTCACAAGTGTCTTTCTTGACAGCAGCTGTCTTCCAGGCACCAACGCGTGAATATAATCTTTAAAGTCTGGTCTCTCAACGATGCTAAGTGGATGAACGCCTTGTACAACAAATCTAACAGTCAGTTTGTTGAATTTCTCCTGAGACATGGCACTCCCCGTTTGCCTGCTTGTGACACATTTATCCATTGGACGTGCTTGCTCCATTGCCGATCCTCCGGGCCGAGGCTCATCTGAAGATGGCCGTGCTCTTTTCCTTTCCGATTCCTGCTGGAGTCCCATCTCATCAAATTTGGGTTTATGCAGCCTCTAATAATAAAATAAAGACACATATGACACAATATGAGTTGACAAGCATGTAAGGTAACATGTAATGCTTCATAGATGGAAAGAAAATACACAATTGCGAATAGCAATGTATTAGAAAAACAGAAGCACTCACTCTTAGATGCGTTCTCAGATTGGTGTTGGATGTCTTTGAAGTGGAAATGTGTTTTATTTTGGGCTTGCACAGCTCACATGTGAACGTTAACGTTGTGGCTGTAGAGGTGCCCACATCCAACGTCATGAATTTGCTCATGTGTGGCCACGGTTGGGCCTGTACTTCGCGATGGGGTCCGGGTGTGGCAGGAGGGTCGTCCATGGTGACGCAGTTAGTTCTTGTGTGTTTATCACGCTGCCTTCTTTGCAGCAAGACCCACCCACCCTGTGAAGCATATTGAGCAATACCAGGGCAAGTTAACAGGATAGGTGGGCACTGTAAGGACATCTGGGCACCTTGATGTAAAATTGGCTATTTTGTCCAAAATGTAAATAATATATACATTTATTTGGAAAATGTTTTAAAGTAAAGTATACATGATTAGAACATGCTTAAACATTTGACAATTAAGGTGTGATACTTCTACAATTGCTACAAAACCTGTATATCCAGTCATTTTGGGACATAAACAAGAAGTTGAAGGTTAAGTCTGATAATGATGTACTGTGCATGATCACATCATGTATACTTTACATTACTTACAGTAAGACCATTTTTCAAATATTACATTTTTAACATTTTGGACAAAATAGCAAATTTTACATCGAGGTGCCCAGATGTCTAATGGCTAAAAATCTAGAATGACACAGATGCTTTCCCGGTCTTAATGGTTTAAAGCAGGGGTAGGCAATTGAGATAAGCCTAGGGCCAATATCACTCCCAGACATTCCATCGCGGGCCGGGCCTCCCCGCGAACATGCCCGCGCGCGCGCAAAATTTTTCGGGTCTAATTCGGGTCTAACTCGGTCTAATTCGGGTCTAATTCGGTTCTGTTTGACCAATATAAATCAACATTTTTTCCGGTTTAAATATCAGCACAGGCGATTTTTCTGGTGATTTTTTTTTTCTTCTCCATTTTCCTCTAATCTAGCTATAAAATGTTATAAATCCTTTAAAATGCATCGTGTTTATGAGTGCATGATTTCAAAAGTGGGTTCAAAATCAAAAAATATTTTTCTAAAAAAAAAAAAAAAAAAAATTTAATTTTTTTTTTTTTCTCAAAATTATCTCACGGGCCAGATATTATTTCTCGGGGGCCAATTTCGGCCCGCGGGCCGCCTATTGCCGACCCCTGGTTTAAAGGGATAGTTCACCCCCAAAATGCCTTTTTTTCTATAAATTAGTTCAGATTTATATGTTTTAGTTTTAGTCGCGCTCCTAAGCCAATAATTTGATGACCAGCGGACCAGTAGGCCGCGGTTCCGGTAGGAGATACAAAGGAGACTCTGTGTCTCCTACCGGAACCGCTGCCGGTCATCAAATTATTGGCTTAGGAATGGAACAAAAAAAAAAAAAACATATCCATGAATTCAAGTCTCCATGGCTGTACCAGCAAGCTACAGCGAAATGTAGTTGAGCTACGTAGTTCAACTACACGTAGCTTAATGGTTTCCAACACTACACTTGGAGCTTGTAGATCTGCTATTTTTGAAAAATACTGGAAAATATTTGTAAACACAAATCTTCTCTTGCCATTGGACGTGCTTGCTCCATTGCCGATCCTCCGGGCTGAGGCTCATCTGAAGATGGCCGTGCTCTTTTCCTTCTTGATTCCTGCTGGAGGCTCTGCATCTCATCAAATGTGGGTTTATGCAGCCTCTAATAATAAAGGAAAGACACATATGACAATACATGAGTTAACATAAGCATTTAAGTTCACATGTCATGGTTCATATAGAAAAAAAGAAACAATTGCTGGGGACCACTGTACGATGCAAAATAATAGGTTTAATGCCTTCAAATGTCTATTTTTACAACTTTTGTTTAGGCAAAGGAACACACTATTAGCTTATAATCGTACAGACTACTTGGCAACGTGTTGTAAAACTCTTCCTGAGGCAGCAATGGTATTTTTTGCCTACTTAGGAAGCCTAGGACTCTCCACTGTTTTGTACAGCCATAGATATTACCATTTATATAACCAGCTTAGCTTTAATTAAATTAACTAACTATTATTTGAATGATTCAGTCTGGCAAATATCGAGCATTAAAGCCAAAACTATAATAACTTCATTCAACTATTAAATGTTAATGTTCACAGAATTAATTAAATCATTTGCCTGGCTGGCATTTACAATGTGGATAAAACCGTGCAAATAGGCTCTATTCACAGCAGCCATGTTATCACTTCCTTCACAGGTGTTACCAATGATACTAATGAAGGCTCTGTTCCATTTAGTCTAGCACAGTGGTTTCCACGACCCCCATAACTCGGAGAGTGTACAAATGTACACACCTGTAAGGGGCCATTTGGAAGCCCATGAGGGTCTCTGGACCCCAACTGTAGACCCACTGGTGTAGCAGAGTGTTTCCAGTGAGCCAACATGCACAATATCAGCACCCTGACTGTTTGACCAGAATGGAACAGAGCCTTCATTAGTATCA
Organism: Gymnoscopelus microlampas; assembly: GCF_963454915.1. NCBI lineage: Eukaryota > Metazoa > Chordata > Actinopteri > Myctophiformes > Myctophidae > Gymnoscopelus > Gymnoscopelus microlampas. The sequence continues at coordinate 5,981,837 of NC_139947.1, read as the reverse complement.
TTGGTAACACCTGTGAATGTCTTCATAATATGGCTGCTGTGAATAGAGCCTATAGCAATATGTTAGAAAAACAGAAGCACTCACTCTTAGATGCGTTCTCAGGTTGGTGTTGGATGTCTTTGAAGTGGAAATGTGTTTTATTTTGGGCTTGCACAGCTCACATGTGAACGTTAACGTTGTGGCTGTAGAGGCCTCCACATCCAACGTCATGAATTTGCTCATGTGTGGCCACGGTTGGGCCGGTACTTCGCGATCGAGTCCGGGTGTGGCAGGAGGGTCGTCCATGGTGACGCAGTTAGTTCTTGTGTGTTTATCACGCTGCCTTCTTTGCAGCAAGACCCACCCACCCTGTGAAGCAGATAACAGGATAGGTGGGCACTCGGGACATCTGGACACCTTGATGTAAAATTGGCTATTTTGTCCAAAATGTTGAAAAAAGGTTTTTAAGTCAATTAAAGTATACATGATTAGAACATGCTTAAACATTCGACATTTAAGGTCTAATATTTCTACAATTGCTACAAAACCTGTATATCCAGTCATTTTGGGGCATACACAAGAAGTTGAAGTATACAATAGGCTCTATGCACAGCAGCCATATTGGAAAGATATTGGGCCTCTTAGGGATGTTTACAATTAATCGATTTTCGATTAACTACCGTTAAGAAATTATCCGATTAAATCAAACAATTAACAATTATTTGAAAACATTTAAACATTTTTTTTTTTTTTTTTAATGTTCAGAACCCAAGATATGATGATTTGAAGATTTTCTGCTCCATTCACTTCTTGTTTAACTTACTAAAAAAGGCTGTATCTCGGCTCCTATTACTTTTTTTTAGGATTTTTTTTTTAAATCTGAAATTAAGATTCTCAGATAAAAAAAAAAAAAGCCGCTTATCAGTTAACCGGTTAATTGGTCGATAAGGTTATCAATTATCAATTAATGAATTGATCGATAATTTGCATCCTAAGCCTCTTCTTACTTCCTTCACAGGTGTTACCAATGATACTAATGAAGGCTCTGTTCCATTCTGGTCAGGGTGCTGATATTGTGCATGTTGGCTCACTAGAAACACTCCATTTTGGTTCCCAAATGGCCCCTTATGGTGGGTGTGTAACTCTGAGAGTGTACAAATGGAACCAAATGGGTCCATTTGTACACTCTCAGAGTTATGGGGGTCCTTGAAAATAAGACAACCACTGTGCCACACCAAATGGAACAGAGCCTTAATTAGTATCATTGGTAACACCTGTGAAGGAAGTAAGGAAGGGACCCAATTTATTCCCAATATGGCTGCTGTGCATAGAGCCTATTAAGTCTGATAATGATGTACCGTACATGTTCACATCATGTGTACTTTACATTACTTACAGTGAGAACATTTTTCAAATATTTTATTTTGTAACATTTTGGACAAAATAGATAACTTTAACATCGAGGTGCCCAGATGTCCCTAGTGCCCAGACTGCCCACCTATCCTGTATCCCAGGGCAAGCCAATCAGAGGCAGCGATTGGCCGGTCATGTGCCGACATACCCTCAAAGCAACCAGAATGGTAGAAAAAGGGACAGTCCTTGCTTTTTCAAAGGGGGTTCTGGTACAAGAACACAGCCACGGTAAAACAATAGAATATGTTCATTTCATGATATTGCCCAAAATTGTAGCTTGTAAATTGAGTAGTTAACCCATTAAGACCGGGAAAGCATCTGGGTCATCTTAGATCTCTTTGGCTATTCAAAAATAGCAGATATACAAGCTCATAGCGCGCAAGCTTGTAGATCTGCTATTTGTATAAGTATAAAATGATGGCTAAAATCTAAAATGGCACAGATGCTTTCATGGTTTTATTGGGTTAAAACTTAAAATACAAAAAAATGACCCAAAAACTACTCTGCGCGGTACACAAATATGAATGTAGCTCAGCTACCAGCAAAATGTAGTTAAGCTAGTTCAACTACATGTAGCATAATGCTCCCTCACCACTACACATGGAGCTTGTAGACCTGCTACTTCTGAAAAATATTGGAAAATATTTTTTTAAATACAAATCTTCTCTTATGGAGGTCCCTGGCTGGCACAAAACATACATTAAAAGGGCAAGACCACTTTGGTAGAGGTTTGGGTTGTGGTGTATTTACCTTGCCATGATGTAACTCCAAAGGTGGACAAGAAATCAAAAATAATTGCTCCATTGATTAGAAATGTATAATTCAAAATATGCTCCTCATTGACTTACACTGTACGGTAAAACAGCTCTCAAAGTCACTATTTTATCATGTAAACGAACACAATCAAAGCTAATTCAGACAATATAGAACATCACCAAACCCAGTACTGTTTATTGTTTTAATAAAAATGTCAACTTCCTGCTGATTTTACTATTTGAAGATCCGGATCCGGATCCAGTCCGGGTTTTCTTCTTAATAAAAATAGCAAAATCAGGAAGTTAACATTTTTATTAAAAAAAAAAAAACAGTACTGGGTTTGGTGATATTCTATATTGTCTGAATCAACTTTGTCTGTGTTTGTTTATGTGCTAAAATAGTGACTTTGAGAGCTGTTTTAGCGTACAATGTAAGTCACTGAGGAGCATATTTTGAATTATCAATTTCTAATCAAAGGAGCAATTATTTTTGATTTCTTGTCCATCTTTGGAGTTACATCATGGCAAGGTAAATACACAACCCAAACCTCTACCAAAGTGGTGCCCTTTAAGCACTTCAGCCCTATATGCATTTCAGCCACTTGAAAATAGCAGATCTACTATTTTCAAAACAAGATTTTTATACATTTTATGAATTTGAAAACATGTGAAATAGGACGTTTTGCATAATGAGTATTTTTACTTTTGGTACTTCTTTAAGTACATTTTGATGCCAATACTTCTGTACTTTTACTTAAGTCCATTTTTAATTCCAGATGTTTACTTGTAACGGGTATTTCTACAGTGCAGTATTGATAATTGTACTTAAAGTAACACATTTGAATACTTTTTCCCACCAGTGTGTATAAACTAGCTAGCCTGGGCTAGCATCCACTGCCATTGACTGACATATAGTTTAGTGTGTAAGGTTTCCTTGGTAGATCTGATCTTTTGGAGATCTGTTCTTTTGGATTATTACCTTTGATGTCCTGGGACGTGCTGCAGTTTCCTATGTGTTCCAATATACGATCAGTTTGAGTGATGATTTGTAGATCAGCTTAGCTGTTTGTAAGGAGCCGCGTTCGGAACAACGGCAGGTGGTGAGGGTCAAACCACACCATGGAGATATACGTGTGATCAGTGTTGCCAGATTGTGTGAGAGAAACAAGCAAACCAGGTCTGTGAAAACCTTCATTTATACAGTCTATGGTGAAAACAAGCCTTTTGAAAATAGCAGATCTACAAGCTACATCACGGCGTATTGTGAGATTGTAGATCTGCTATTTTAAAAAAAAGTCCTGAAATAAAAATGTGGAATATCTGGAATATTTTTTAAACATTCTAACAACACAAATCTGGTACGGGGCTCCCTGGCAATATAAACCATTTTCAGATGGGGGTTATAGGCGTTAAAATAATTTTCAAAAATTGAAACAATCCCAAATAAGCAACTACACTTTAGAAACAAGCCCCAAAACCGCAACCCACAATTTACAAGCAACTTTACAGAAAAACAAGCCCAAAGTCGCTTATAATAAGCAGACATGGCAACAGTATATATGACGCCAAAATGTTTTATATCCACAGATGGGACATTGCTGCCCCCATCAGGATTGAGAACGAGATGACAGCTTTTAGAGCAGTGATTGTCAACCCGTTTCATTTCAAGGACCCCCCTCCCTGTTTGATATGCAGTGGTTCTCAAAGTGGGGTCTGAGGACCCCAGGGTCCGTCAGGGGGGTTCCAAGGCGTCCCCAGCTAAACGATTGATAGTTAAGAACCAATTGGACCTTTATAAGTCTGTAACTCTGACAGTGATTGGTTGATTGAAAAGCCCTGAGGGCTTGTTCCCATTGTGGTCCTGCGTATTCAATTCATCAAGACAAAAGACATACAATGGCATGCAAGAAATCATCAACACATGGTACGTGGCAATAAACGTATAGCCTATGTACAGAAACAAGACCAGGGGACCTGGTTCTGCCAGACCCAGAATAAATTCCTAGTACTTTATAAGATCAGAGCACTACGTCACGGCTAAGCCGGACTTCGCATGACGTGTCAGCCTGTGTCCTTTTTATGCCCATGTATGGAGGAGAAACGGACAGACCGAGGTCCCCTTTATCCCCATGTATGGACGAAAGGGGGGACAGACAAAGCCTCATGCAGGCTGTCTGTCCCTTTTATGCCCGAAAGGGGGACAGACGAGGTCTTTTTTGCCCATGTATGAACGAAATGGGGACGGACAAAGCCTCATGTAGGCCGACCCCTTGGGTCTGGCAAAGAATTGGGTCTCCAGTGTGTTGGAGAGGATCTGACCATGGAGCAAGGGGCCGTTTGAGATCCCCATATACAAGGAGCAGGCCTGGTTTGACCTAAGTCACCCCGAGACTGACATCGTAGAAAGTATGCAGTAAGCCCGACATCACCACAGCTGATGTCACGGATAGGACACACGCCATACAAGGAGATATGTACACCCATATAAGGTCTGGTGAGGTCAGGGGTATGACACGTCACCCCCACAGCGGGGGATATAAAGCAGTGGTTCTCAAACTTTTTCATGTCAAGGACCCCCAAAATGATATGTATTTGGTCACAGACCCCCATCTCAAAATATTTGCCAGACCCAAGGGGTCGGCCTACATGAGGCTTTGTCCCCCTTTCGTCCATACATGGGCATAAAAGTCTGTCCACTTTGTGGAAAAGTCTGTCCCCCTTTCGTCCATACATGGGCATAAAAGGAACCTCTGAATTTCGTCCCCCTTTCGTCCATACATGGGCATAAAAGGGAATTTATTCTGGGTCTGGCAGAACCAGGTCTCCTGGTCTTGTTTTTTCCAGGGGCCCCCAGAAGCAAAGAAAATGGGTTAAAATGTTGGCTTTAAAAAAATGATATAAAGGGCAGCTAGAGCGGTTTGAGGCAGAGTTGGACAGCCGCGAAAGGACAGGCCTGAGGCTTTATTCCATGGTGCCGATGAAAGAAAGCCCCAGGCGTTTTAGCATGTTAATAGAATTACACGTTTTAAAACATATTTTTTATTTAGTTTGGATTTAGAAGGACTGACGGAGTTGATATGTTATGGTTGGGACACACCAGCGTTTATCAAAAAATGTATCAGAAGGTGACTCGAATCAATTAGTGCCATCTTGTGGAGAGATTTTTTTTTTCACTTTGCAGTTGCACTAAGGATTTCACTTTGCAATCGTCCGGTCCACTCGGATTTTATCATTTCACTGTTTCACGATTCCTACCCAGACCCGGAGTCACTTGAGAATGTACCCGAGGCCGGGTCGGGTCGGACCCTCAGGTATTTCGGGGGTCAGGCTTACCCGACAAGCTCTAGTACATTCACAAACTACAGTATGACCAATGATGTTCAGTCAACCACGTCCTACTTTAGTATTTCTCAACGTTTCTTTATTTTGCATCTTTAGTGCTCTTTTCATAAGCCAACTACACCTGCACAATGTTACTGCTCTGCTCCTTCAATACAAAAAACATCATGCCACAACTCATCTATATGAACTTTTCTTTCTTTTTACTTACAGTAAGAGCATATTTAGCATTTTACTCTTTTGTATTTCCTGTCAACTCATCTGCACTAGCGTGTTTTGCTCACTGCCCAATTCTGGGTTCTCTGTCACATTTATGGGCCTACATTCACAAACTACATGTAACCAGTGTTGCAATGCTGAATTGGAACGTGGTTGTACTCCATTTTAATGACGTGACGCGCACGTCGCTTAACACCTACACTACAGGTCATGTTAATCCACCTGGTGTGAGTCGGGAGCCTTTGTAAACTTTGTTGAGGTGTGAATTTAAAGTCGTTTTAAATCTATGCGTGTGCCTGCGTGTGCTCATGGTCAAATAGGTTCCTGCACAGCGTGCAAGGTCGTCCCATGAGTAATGCAACCCTGCGTGTAACCATGGCAGAAATATATCAGATCAGTAACTTCGACGACGCCACCTTGGGAGTTTCACCCAAGGAATAAATTAAATTGCTAAAGTAATAACCACACTGAATTGCAACACAGTTTTGGTTGTAAATGAAGGGAGCAGAGACGTGCTTCTCAAGATAATCAAGTACATTTATTTTAAATGCAACAGGATGATATTATACTGATATTACAATTACAGTTTAATCACAATTTAAAGGTTAAAAGGGTAAAAAAACACTATTTTATCACAAGAGGAGAAGCCACAGTCAGACTGTAGAGGGGAGGAGAGACAGAGGGGTTAGAGGGTTCAAATACTTCAAAACTGTAAAAACACACTTACACACAACACTATTGGTGGGTTAGGTGCACACTACAAACCACACACACACACACACACACACACACACACACACACACACACACACACACACACACACACACACACACACACACACACACACACACACACACACAGCATGCAGTGGACAGAAGACAGTTCTCCCCCACAGTGCGACTGCGGTCGCCTCCAACTATCTGGGTACAAGAAATGACAATTAACAATATAAATGACAAGTAGCAGTTGGGTTATCAATTAATTAAAATACAATCCATAGGAAATAGTGGTCTAACAAAGGGGCAAAAGCAGCAATGGAGCAACGCCTATAATATAAAACACAACAAAACACCTCACCTACAAACAGCCTCTTGGCCTCTGATCCTCAACCTCAACAACACTGAGGCAGAGAGGAGGGCGCCTGAGGAACATAGGACCATTAACAGTAAGTACAATTGTCTAAACAAATCGTTTAAAAGTAAAACAACAATCCATTGCCTACCTTGCGCAGACAAGCCAGTGCATACAGAGAGCCAAGCAGGAATGAGTGAATGATCACCAGGCTTTATAGGGGAGGGGGTAATCAGTGACTACTTACACCTGAGTAATTGGGGTGTGGACACAGAACCCTGAAGGAGACAGGTCTCCCTACGTTACATAAGTTACATACTTATGACAAACAATGATGGCCACATCAATCAACTATATGGCAGAAAACACACGCATCACACATTCCCCTTATCCAATAGGCTACATGCCATAATATGGCCTGACCTCGAAAAACCACCTCCCACAGACATGCAGGTCCTAGTGCCCTGTCACCGTCCTACTTGACATCTATGTCATACGTTCTTGTTTTCCACTCGCAGCCTCCTCCGGTCCGTGACGTCAATTCAGCACTAGCTGGGCGGTGAGACAGCTCCCTGGCCTGCCTGACCTGTCTCACGCACGGCACGGCGCTCTTCATGGCTCCCAGGTTATTGATAACACAGTTTGCCCGCTGGGACTCGTTCTGAGACAAAACGTTCAACTTTCTCTGGCAAGAAGAGCAAAGAAAGAGATCTAAATAGATTCCTGGAGGACACGATCAAGAAAGAGAAAACAACCTAATCTGTTCATCATTCAACATAGAAACCCTTCAGACAGCAGCATCACCACCTCTCTGTTCTAAAGACAACGCGACATCATCCACCACAGGCATAAAGGTATGGGAATGTCATGCTTCTTACGTTAAACCGTGATTTATCAAATATTTGTGTTTAAAATATCACATTGGGTATTAAATGACGCTCCAGTGACATGATGTCCGTGCATCGTGCAGTGCGCGCACGCCGCTCACACATTGCACCAATATGAATTGTTCTGGTAAAAAAAAAAAACTATTTTCCTTTCGACTAAAAGCGAGAATAAATCATATGTTCTGCAGAATAAAGATATAGCGGCACGTTATGAAATAGCCTGCTTGGTGTGTTATTGATGATGATTATGATGATGCTAATGATGGCCATAACCAACGGTTGAGGTATAGGCTAATATATAACGGTCCAGTCTATTTAAAACGGTCCAGTCTAGAGCCGCTGCGGCAGTTATACTTGGCATGGATGGACATGAGTGTGTGTGTGTGTGTGTGTGTGTGTGTGTGTGTGTGTGTGTGTGTGTGTGTGTGTGTGTGTGTGTGTGTGTGTGTGTGTGTGTGTGTGTGTGTGTAGGGGCTGAGTGAATGCACACGCACGCACGTCAGGGCTGTGATGCTAGTGAGTGTCATCATTACATCCATGGTGGTTATTTAAAGATTGATTCTCCCTGCGTGCGTGCGTGCGTTGGTTATCTCTCTCTGTGTGTGTGTGTGTGTGTGTGTGTGTGTGTGTGTGTGTGTGTGTGTGTGTGTGTGTGTGTGTGTGTGTGTGTGTGTGTGTGTGTGTGCGCGCGCGCGTGCGTGCGCGTGTGTGTGTGCGTGCGTGCGTGTGTGTTTATCCCACGTTTCTTTTTGGGTACATTTTGCTCATACTCATGCAGTGTGGTGCAGCAGCCTACAAGCTGTATGGAGCTGCCATAGCCTACTATAGAGTAGGGTTGTGTGTGAATTTGGTACATGTGCACTCTCTCTCTGTCCCTCTCTCTCTCTCCTCCTCTCTCTAGTCTACTGTATACACACACGCACACGCACATGTACACGCACAGGCAAACGTTTGGACGGTTATGCAATTTTGTCATTCTCTGATGCATCCACACACAGACAATGCCTTGTTGTCACTTCTTCTGAATGACAAACGGGAACTGCTTTTCTCCCCTCTATTCATCTGTGAAACACTTAAACGCATACTATAGTGGAAAGGGGTCCCCCAGGGCGCAATACTAGATCCTCTATAGTATTTCCCGCCTCCACAGAAAATGTCTTCGTCGAAAATAGCCGATCTACAAGCTCACAACTTGCTGCGGCTGCGGCGCGTTGTGAGCTTGCAGATCGGCTATTTTCACTGACTGTTAGCCCCCCAGAATAGACAACAGGGTTCAAGCGGTTAACCCCTTAAACCCCAAATGGTTTAGCGGGGTCCCCCAGGGCTCAGTGCTAGTGTATTTTCTGTTATCTGTTATTGTGGGGGAAGCATTAGCTGAAAATAGCCGATCGACAAGCTCTGCAGCGCAACAGAAACGTGTCACGCTGTGAGCTTGTCGACCTGCTATTTTCAGCGAAAGCTTTCCCCACAATACGGATGCTATGGGGTTTAAGACGTTAATGTACAAATACTAGGCTTCATGTGGTCCAGAAGACACATGATTGTGGTTGTAACCTTTTTTTCCCCCGGGGCAGGCATGCGGTTCATTCATAAATCCAGCCTCCACTTCAGATCCTACCTGACTGACTGACTGACTGACTGACTGTCTGTCTGTCTGTCTGTCTGTCTGTCTGTCTGTCTGTCTGTCTGTCTGTCTGTCTGTCTGTCTGTCTGACTGACTGACTGACTGACTGGCTGGCTCTCCTATACTCAAAGATATCAGCACTGCTCTACGTGTTTCACAATGAATTGTTTTGTGATAATCAGACTGGGTGTATTGTCTGTCTGCCTGGGTGACTGTCTGGCTCTCTGCCAAGCAACCGTCTTGTTTGTTTGCCAGTTTTATTTGCCGAGTGGAGTGAGGTGGTCTAGATTTTGACTATACCTGTGGGGCAAACATGCGGCGAAAATAGCCAATCGACAAGCTTGCGCGTTGTGTTCTTTTTTGGTGTAGAGGGAATATTCAATAAAGGAGAGATCAAGTTGATTCAAACAAAATGTTTTGTTGAATAAAAGCGTATAATAATAACAATAGAGAGAGAAATGTTCATTGTTTTAACACAAATCTTCTCTTCTGGGGGTCCCTGGCATTTTCACATGGGGGTCTACGGCTAAGTACACCAATTTGGGTATCCATGACTTGAAAAAGTTTGTGAACCTCTGCCCTAGACCACGATCTGTACCTACCACACAATACCACAAACATCTGGTGGAGCTGTCCAGTGCTGAAGTGATTTTTTTATGTCAGGGTTAGTATAAATTGTAAGATATTTAGATAAGATAAGATAGACAAGATAAGATCAGATAAACCCCATGGGGGCATTCAGGTGTCATAGCAGCAACAGCAGTAAGTGTAAAACATTCGTACAGGGACTGTGGGAATAGAGAGATGGAAAATAGACTGACTGACACTAGAGATCTGGACTTAGTCTAAGTGAATAATAATAATAAGGATAAAACTAATACTAATAGTAATAATAGTAATGTTGTTGATGATGATGATGATGATGATGATGATGATGATGATGATAATAATAATTATAACTAGAAAAAGTGCTCCTCGGAGCACAACTCTCCGCCGGCAGACTTATGTTGGGAATGTTGGGAGTGTTCTACTTCTAGGAATATTCTACTTCTTATGCCGTCCTGTATCCGTCCTGTCTGTATAAGTCCGTCCTGTCTGTAGGACGGGATATATAATTGGACAGATAGGACAGATAGGACTCTTACAGTATAAACAGGACATATATACAGATATAAGTGTCCTATCCGTCTTGTCTGTATAAGTGTCCTATCCGTCCTGTCTATGTAAGTGTCCTATCCCTCCTGTCTGTGTAAGTGTCCTATCCCTCCTGTCTGTATAAGTGTCCTATCCGTCCTGTCTGTATACTGTAAGTGTCCTATCCGTCCTGTCTGTATACTGTAAGTGTCCTATCCGTCCTGTCTGTGTAAGTGTCATATCCCTCCTGTCTATGTAAGTGTCCTATCCGTCCTGTCTGTATAAGTGTCCTATCCGTCCTGTCTGTATACTGTAAGTGTTCTATCCGTCCTGTCTGTATAAGTGTCCTATCCGTCCTGTCTGTATAAGTGTCCTATCCGTCCTGTCTGTATAAGTGTCCTATCCGTCCTGTCTGTGTACTATAAGTGTCCTATCCGTCTGTGTAAGTGTCATATCCCTCCTGTCTATATAAGTGTCCTATCTGTCCTATTTGCCAATTATGTATCAGCCATGCAGCCATTTCGTGATGGTTCCTGTCTTACCTCACTTTGGCAGTGGCAAAGACACTGCCAAAGTGACGCCATGTATTTATACAATATTTCACCGTATTGTCACGTGTCACGTGAGGCTTGACCAATCGGTGTGTCATATTTAGAAAGTGAAAACAAAACTCTCCTGCGGAGAGTAATAATAATAACTAGAAAAAGTGCTCCTCGGAGCACAACTCTCCGCCAGAAGACTTGTGTTGGGAATGTTGGGAATGTTCTATCTGTATAAGTGTCCTATCCGTCCTGTCTGTATAAGTGTCCTATATCCCTCCTGTCTGTATAAGTGTCCTATCCGTCCTGTCTATGTAAGTGTCCTATCCGTCCTGTCTGTGTAAGTGTCCTATCTGTCCTGTCTGTGTAAGTGTCCTATCCAATTGTTACAGTATCCGCCATTTCTCAGCCATTTCGTGATTGTTCCTGTCTTACCTCACTTTGAAAGAGGCACAGACTCTTTCAAAGTGACACACGTATTTATAGGCCGTTATACCGAACATAAGAGAACATTTATATACTGTGATCTGTGATCACAGTAGCCATTTAGTGATTATTCCTGTCTTACCTCACTTTGAAAGAGGAAAGACTCTTTCAAAGTGACACATGTATTTATAGGCCGCTATACGTCACTAGCCAATCAGATCGCACTATTTCACCGTATTGTCAAGTGTCACGTGAGGCGCGAACAATGTTTGCTTGGTTGACGGAAAGTGAAAACAAACTCTCTTGGTGACTTGCACAAAGTGCAAGTGCACAAAGTGCACAAAGTGCAAGTCACCAAGAGTGACTTGTGCTCCTCGGATCTCCTTGGAGCACAAGTCTCCGCCAGCAGACTTGTGTTGGGAATGTTGGGAATGTTCTAATTCTTATGTTCTAACTGTCCTATCCGTCCTGTCTGTATAAGTGTCCGATCCGTCCTGTCTGTATAAGTGTCCTATCCGTCCTGTCTGTATAAGTGTCCTATCCGTCTTGTCTGTATAAGTGTCCTATCCGTCCTGTCTATGTAAGTGTCCTATCCCTCCTGTCTGTGTAAGTGTCCTATCTGTCCATGTCAACTCGAAATCATGCTCGCTGGCTTGGGCGCTTAGCTGTTAACTAAGCATTTGTAGGATCGAGGCCTTCCCATCTAGAGAGGCTTTAGCTTAATTAAAGTATCTGCTTTGCATTGTTAGAACTGTCTTACCTCACTTTGAAAGAGGCACAGACTCTTTAAAAGTGACACATGTATTTTATAGGCCGCTATACGTCACTAGCCAATCGGATCACACTATTTCACCGTATTGTCACGTGTCACGTGAGGCTTGACCAATGTTAGTCCCAGTTTCAGAAAGTGAAAACAAACTCTCCTGGCGGAGAGAATAATCAGAAATGTCCAAAATATCAACTTTTCTGGAAATGGGTAAAAAAATTAAACATGTTTTTAGAACGACACAATACTGCCTCATCAAAGTTGGTATGGTGACTTTATACATTGTCAGATACTAAGTTGAATGTGCCCTTATATTATCATCACTTTACCCAAATACAGCTGGAGTTAGTCAGAAGTGCTTTTTAATACTTTTCATTGCTTCAATATTTGTAATACCCACACACGTAAAGGGTGTTCAATAGCACTGATTTATTTTAAAAAAAATGAAAAATGTAGGTTTCTATATGCTTTGTTGACTGGGGTCCCCATCCGGGGTCACATAGATCTTACTATTATCACCGAATGTATGCCTATATTTTCACAGAATGTTCACCTATAGGGCCTAGCATGCTCTAATACTGCTATGCCTTATTATGCCCAGAATAGGGACACTGGTGTACATGTGGTTAATGCGGATGTAACAATACCAAAAACTCACAATACGATAATATCACGATAACAATTTACAATGTAGGCATTTAGCAGACACTCTTTATCCAGAGCGACTTACAGTAAGCAAGATAAACCCATACATCAAATACAGAGAGACAGTGTAGTGCCTCAGTAAACTAGAATCACAGGTAAAACAAGAACCTAGCATCAGTCTAAACAGTACATCTAAAAATAAATAATCTGTACATGGCAACTATAGAAACTATAGGATGCCAGGTCAATAAATGAACTGATCTGTCTAATGCTATCTAAATTACATTTTAACCTTTGCATAAGACTGCATGGTCGTCAAGGCTAGGTCGAGTGCTCCAGGATAAGGTGGAGTCCCCATGGGTCATCACCATGGTCATCGCCTTGTGGTGGATATTTTTGTCAAGTTACATTTTTGCCATGGACGTACAAAATGAGTGGACAATAATATTACCAGAAGCACAAGCAGGTCTGTAACCCTGAGAGTGTACAAATGGAACCATTAAATGGTTTGTACACTCTCAGAGTTAAGGGGGTCCTTGCTAATAAAATATTTGAGAACCACTAGTACTAGTTGGACTCCTAATGTGCCATAGTGTCATACATATTCTGAAGAAAACCTGGAGACTGACATTCAATAATTGGGTCTTATGATCAAAATAAGAACATCATAATGTTGTACATCTAAAAGTTGCCATGGACAGGACCAAGTCTTTACCATGGACACACTTGTCCATGTACGGACATACTGATGACCCCTGGGAGTCCTCATTGCAGTTCCAACTGCAATGGAGAGTTTTTCCACAGTTTGGTCGCCAGAAGATAACAAGTCCTCGAAACAATATTTAAATACTGCTCACCACTTACAGGGCTCTCAACAACCAAGCTCCCCCCGAACCTCCCTGACATCAATTTATCCAACTCAAGATGACGGCCGGGCGGTGCTTTACTCGTTTAAACTTAAACAATACATTAACATAATGTATCTGAAAACATTGGAGGTGAGAAATAAGCAATGCAAAACATAAACGTGCCTCTGTCAGCAGTGCTCTCTCTCTCTCTGTCGGCCCACTGCACGATGAGACAAACACACTGCTGAGACCTCCATCCCATAGCCCGAGGGGACGGGACCGTGAGATTGGTTGAAAAACCACACCTTTCTGAGCTAACCTTAGCAAAAAAAGTTAGCAATGAAGCCATTTCATAACACCTTTATTGATTCCGTGATGGGGGAAAAAATACAGATTACAGGGCAAGAAAAGAAAGTACTGTAGATGCAGCAAGATGGAAAGACAGTCAAAGCAAGACCATCAGTACGTTGTCAAGAAAAAAAAACGCAATACAATATTACATTTTACAATACTATACACACTCAGCAGTGCCTGTTGAACTGCTTACTTGTTTCCTTCACAGGCCCACGATTATAGAGGCTATGCGTGTGACATCATCGTACCGGAAGTTATGCGGGAACGCCTACTGAGTGGCAAAAAAACAACATTCTGGCCTTGACAGCCCATACATCCAAACAGAAAAGTCCTATCTGATTGTACTGAACAACGTTAAACTCACCAACATGGCAGCTGTACGGAAAGCTTGAATTATCCTCTTTCTATCTATAAAGGTTTTGTTTCATAAAAATCCACCGTAATGACATGTTATGAGATACTTTCTGTCAATACATTCTGTGCAGGTGATTATTTTTCTAAGTGTCAGAGTTTGGAAGCATTATGTGACATTTAGAAACAGGTGGTACGCAGGACCGTTGAGTGATTACCAACAAGTGTTTCCAAACTCCAACGCTCCATGCTGCTCAGTGTTTTGCCACTCAGTCTAGATGAGGGGAGCGTGTCCCAGTGGAAAAGTGAAGCATGTGCATACTCTCTATATTGAGACTTTTTTGTTATCGCAATATCACGATAACGACCATAATTGCTATATCCCTAGAGGTTAATCCAAAGCGATCGCGGCCCACCCATCTCACCACTGTTAAGTGGTCAGATGGGTGGGCCGCATGCATGTTCAGAGCATGTTTTATTTGAATGATCAGTCGATTGTGTTCCATCGTGCTTGGATCAATAGAACTAACGTGGTATGCTTTAGGTTTGTATGTATTGGTATCACATTTTAACATTAATGTTATGTTATTATTACAATATTTGTGTTTTGCCAATTATATGGGGGCCCACTTGCAATACCCTTGCGGCCCACATGTTGAGAACCAGTGTACTAAGACGTCATAAAATGGTTTTATTGCTAACTTTTCTGCTAAGAAAACAGAGGTGTGGTGTTTTTCAACCAATCAGACGGTCCCATCCCCTCGAGCAATGGGATAGAGGATAGCCTCGTTCCCAGCCTTTACTCATCTCTGAGGAGAAAAGCCTGACTGGAGAGGGTCTACAAGGGTGGGACTTCCGTCGTAAGTATTTCCCCCGGAAACAATCTTTTTGAACCAATCAAAACACCAGTTTCATTCACAGAGAATGTAAACAGATTTGTAAAGCGTCAACTAGGGATGGGACGATATGGAAATGTCATGTCACGATTATTGTGACCAAAATAACGTGTCGCAATGCGACGCGTTGTGAGCTTGTAGATCGGCCATTTTTGGCAAAGAGATTTAAGTGATAACAGATATGTAGCTCTGCAAAGGTGAATTTATCCTAGTGTATGACGGAGGACAATTTCACCATGAATTTAATTCTCTGCGATATGATTATTGTGAGCTTTTTTTTATCACGATAAACAATAATAACGATTATCGTCCCACCCCTAGCGTCAACGTCATTTCCTTGGGCGGTACTTCTGCCAAATTCTGGTTCTTCCGTTTAGACACTCAACCGGCTAGGTCATGCCCAGCGTGGATAGAGGTGTCATCTGGAGTTGGATAAAGAACGTAGCTGCCCAATAATGTCTCCCTAATTAAAATCAGGTGCGAGTGGAGGAACGTGAGCTATGAGAATCATGCAGGTGAATTAAATCAAGATTCACATACATTCATCAGGGTCTATATCTATGTCATCATGCAGTACGTTTGCCTTTTCAGGACGTAATTAAAATGAGACTTTTAGAGACTTTTGACATAAGAATACACAAAAAGAAATGTCATGCTCTAAAAGTCTCTAAAAGTTTCATTTCACCACATCTCTAACACATTTCCCCTTGTAATTCTCTCCCTTCAGACTCGGGTCCCTTCCTCTGCTCACCTCTCCATCCACACTTTGAGGTGTGGATGGACTCACCCCCCCGATGAGCGGGACCTGCATCCATGAGACCCCCTCCCCCTCCCTGTCGGGCTTCAGCACCCCCATCTCCGAGCAGGCCTACCGCCGGCTGGATGGCGAGATGCCCTCCAACGCCTGCACCCCCGAAATGGACCTGACCCCCACGCAGTGCGTCATCCGCAACGTGCTGTCCGTCACACAGGACACGGGATCGGGCGGCGGGGGGGGGAGCCACGCCCCCCAGCCCCACACCTGCGGCGGCAGCCCCACCCCCAGCAGCGACGGAGGCCCCGCCCACTTTGACAACAGCGTGCTGAAGCTGCACGAACACGAGGCGTGTCAGTGTGGCGGGGGTGGGGGAGGGGGCGGGGCCGAGGCGGGGCTCAGCTCGGAAGCCGGCGCCGTCCGCGGCCACTCGGAGAACGTCCGGCTGCAGGCGGGAGGCGGGGGGTTTCTGGAGGGGCTGTTTGGATGTCTGAAACCCGTCTGGACCATGATCGGAAAGGCCTACTCTACCGAACACAAACACCACACACCAGAAGGTAAGGCCCTACTCTACCGAACACAAACACCACACACCAGAAGGTAAGGCCTACTCTACCGAACACAACACCACATACCAGAAGGTAAGGCCCTACTCTACCGAACACAAACACCACACACCAGAAGGTAAGGCCTACTCTACCGAACACAACACCACATACCAGAAGGTAAGGCCCTACTCTACCGAACACAAACACCACACACCAGAAGGTAAGGCCCTACTCTACCGAACACAAACACCACACACCAGAAGGTAAGGCCCTACTCTACTGACAGCCTGATCTCACAGAATTTAGTATACATTGCGCGGACCCAGTGCAAGGCATTCCGTGCATAGTCGCCTAGAAAACCCAAAAATATGTTCATATGTATGGCTCCAGTTCCCTTAAGACTGCACACCTCCGAAATGGTTTTGTCAATGGGGGAGATGCACAGATTTTCCGGTTTTCCAGTTGTCTATGCACGGAATGACACCTCTGTGCAATGTATACTAAGTCGTGTGAGATCGGGTTGAGACACAAACACACACCAAAAGGTAAGACCAACTCTACTGAACACAAACACACACCAAAAGGTAAGACCAACTCTACTGAACACAAACACACACCAGGAGGTAGGCCTAAGGCCTACTTTACTGAACAAAAACACACCAGAAGGTAAGGCCTACTGTACTGAACACACACACCAGAAGGTAAGGCCTACTGTACTGAACACAAACACACACTACTCTACCGAACAAAAACACACACCAGAAGGTTAGGCCTACTCTACTGAACACACACACACACACACACACACACACACACACACACACACACACACACACACACACACACACACACACACACACACACACACACACACACACACACACACACACACACACACACACACACACACACACACAGGAACTTGTGATTTGATGCAGGTTGAAAGCAACTAATTTAGAATAGCACAACGACAAGCTAGAAAACAAACAGCGCAAGACGTTGTGAGCTTGTAGATCAGCTGAGCCTAACCAAGCATGAAATAACTTGCCTTAGTTCTACTGGATCTCTTCTCCACTATAGTCCCAATATTTTTGTATAATAGTTTTTATTTGTTGACAAAATTGTCAATATATTTAGTCATAGTTTTAGTCATCATAGCTTCGTTCCATTTAGTTTTTATCAGTGAAAAAAGGTAGTCGACAAATATTTTTTGTGGACAAAATGAACACTGGTGGCTTATTGCTTTGTGTAGCAACTGTTCAGTTAGGCAGAGTGAGGATTCAGAGCTGTTGGCAAGGTGACGTATGTGTTCAGATCTCAACACTTTGACTGGACCTCATAAACTATTCATCTGCTGGTCTCTTTTATTCTGCACGTCCACACATCTCTTCTTAGACCACCACACAGTTGAAATCCTCAGTTTTAATAGTCTCCACCAGGCCGAACGCGTGGCCGAGTCTATGTATTCGGCCCTGTCCGTCCGTCCGTGTGTGTGCTTGTGTCATTCTGTCTTAGTGTGAGCAGCTAATAACCGGCAATGTTGGACCGATCGGCGTGAAACTTTCCCTGTGAGCCAAGGAAGAACCTCTGCCAATGTGCCATTTTTCACATTGGCCTTTTATAGCGCCACCAGGAGGCAAAGTTTTGCTAAACACATTTTTTTAATATTACTCCTACAGATCACGCCACACATTATCTCTATAGTCATTTGATCAAGACGGATCTGTCCGATTTCTCATATTCAATTCTGATTGGCTAAGATTGGCTTCCAAAGTTTGCACGAGTGGCCCGTTTTGAACAAAATGCCTCAAATCATGAACGCAGCGTGTGATTGCCGTGAAACCTTGCACGCACATTCCCACTACAACAACTAAGAAATGGCATCCACATTTTCCACATCAGCCTGTTTTAGCGCCACCAGGAACCGATTTTTGCCATTACTTCTACAGGTTTCGTCACGCCTATCTTTACACATTATCTCTATAGTCATTTGATCAAGACGGATCGGTGTGATTTTTGGCATTCCATCCTGATTGGCTAAGATTGGCTTCGAAAGTTTGCAGGAGTGGCTTGTTTAGAACAAAATGCTTCAAATCATCCGCAGCATCCAATTGATGTGAAACATCGCTGGCCCACAATAAAATACCTGTCCTGGCAGAGAGACCTGTGCTTCCGAGGAGCACATTTTTCTAAATTTATTTCATCATTTTTTTAGTGGACAGATTGTTTTCAGTTGCTGTTGTTATTCATGGCTGCCAGTTCCCACCTGATGTGTGGAAGTTCCGACTGCTCCAGACCGTCCATGTGGAAGAATCTTTGCAGAGGGCGTGCTCAGCCAGCAGCTGGTCTCTGTGTGTCAAACCCTCTGATGATGTTGTTGTAGTAGGAACACTGCAGGTCCCCTTGGCCCCCAAAAGGAAACATCTTTGTCCCGATGATGGTGGCAGAGTGACCTTCTGAAGCAGGCGGAGTAGTGCCTCTGGTGTTAATTAAAAATCAGACCGTTTGTGGTGGTGTCCAACCTATAGTTGTCATTAGTGTGTCCAGTCAGCTGGGTCCATCCTCCATGAATATACATGACCTTCCCCAAGACACAGGCTGAGGTCCTGGGGTATTTTTGAGGATAGAAGAGAGGTAGGGGAGACCAAAAACACACAAAAAAGAAGAAAAAGTTAAAATTTATGGTGTAGACCCTTTAATATATTTGTTACTTTCAGGAAGAGAAAATGGGGAAGGGGACAGGGAGAGCAAGGATAAATCAAAACTGTAAATACAAACATGGCAGGGATAGGCAACAATCGAGGATATCTATACATATACACATAGCATAATCCATCTGAACCTGTACATGAGGTTAGACATTAGGTCCATAAGGTTAGACACAAAGGGGATAGCCAATAGCAATGTTTTAGTGTATTAGACTATTTTCATCTCCCACCAGGGCGGACCGCCGAAGGCCACAACTCATGAACGGAGCGCCCGAATGCCGTGAAACTGTGCACGCATTCCTTGGATCCTCTCTCTCCATACTGGCCCCTGCCATTTGTGCCGGATTGCATTTTCCGCCCTTTGGCATTTTCTTCAAAAGACACTTTTTGCTACTGCTCTTACAGATGTTGTCCAAAACGCACACACATCGGTACACATTATCTTTGGGGTCATGCTCACGATCGATAAGTTAGTTTTTGTTTTCAGATTCTATTCCAAGTGGCTATGACTGTCACTGCTGAGGAGGTTAGGAGGTACAAACCTCTAGGATCCCTCTCCAAGGGACCACAAACGCAACCAGACGGCAATTAATTAATGTTAGAGAGATACAGCATAGTACACACTTTGTCCTCTGTGTCTGTTAGAGCACAGACGTCCTGGTTGACGTCACGTCCGTTCTCCCCCGGGGTCAGAGAGTTGTTTTCTGCATTCTAAATCACGTCATAATAATAAGAAGAACTGTGTTCCACAAATTAAAAGAATGAGTTCCCACCTTCCCCCCTGGGTTGCTGTCTCTTCGTGCATGGTTTCCTCCGCCGTCTGGTGTGTGTGTGTGTGTGTGTGTGTGTGTGTGTGTGTGTGTGTGTGTGTGTGTGTGTGTGTGTGTGTGTGTGTGTGTGTGTGAGAGCTATATGAATGCACCATTTACCATTTTATATATATTAACCCATTTGAACCGGGAACGCATCTGTGTCATTTTAGATTTGTTTGGCTATTTAAAAAAATGCAGATATAAAAGCTCACAGTGTGGCATCGAGTAAAGAGCTATGAGCTTGTAGATCTGTTTATCTTGAAAAAACGTGATTTTTTTTGAACATTTGTAAAATATGTTGTTCCAGGGACCTCCCAGAAGCAAAGATTTAAGTTAGAAGTGTTTGCTTTAAAAAATATATATTCAAAGATTTGCACAAATGTTCAAGATTTTTCAAAAAATAGCAGATCTACAAGCATGCAGCGTGGCACTCGGAGCCGCTATAACCATTACGTTATACGTTAAGTATAACGTAATGGTTATAGCTTAAATCTAAAATGACACAGATGCGTTCCCGGTCTTAAAGGGACATCACACACAACCTTCTAATGGTTTCCCCTGCTCCCCCGCTCTCACAATACAGGCGGCAGCGACATTGCAAGCAGTGGTATTCTTGTATTTCAAGGTTAGCTCTACAGTGTGGAAAGAAATTAGATTTCAAAAGGCCAAGGGAGAGAAAAATAAGTCAAGGATAAAAAAAAAAAACAAGCCAAGAAGAATCATATGAAGGTAAAAAAAAAAGTGATGCTGTTACCTGCATGAACAACATTTCAATGTGTTTTACGCTGTGATGGGTTGTGTCTGTAGAGCAGGGGTCTTCAACGTTTTTCAGGCCAAGGACCCCCTAGCTGAGAGAGAGAGAGATGGAGCAGGGACCCCCCCCCCCCCCCACTTCATGTTGTATTCATGTTAAATGTGTGTTTTCAGACATTATTTTAAGCACTTAAACCTTCAATACTTTGCAAACTTGACCGTTGGCTCCGTACTTGGTCTGCTCTTTTTCCCCTCCTCTACACCAAACCTCTCTGCCGAAAATAGCCGATCTACAAGCTTGTAGATCTGCAATTTTCGGCTAACGTTCCCCTCAAAATAGGGATGATAGGGTGTGGTTAGTGTAAAAAAGAACACCCGTAGTTACTCTGAGGACCCCCTAGGGGGTCCTAGACCCCCTGTTGAAGACCCTGCTGTAGAGTTCTGGGAGGTCCCGTTCAAGGAGATCCATTTCACGCTGTGTTTATTTTTTTTAAATGTAAATTTATCCCACGATTTTGTAACCCAGTGCCAATTGCCTAAGCTTGTAATCCTGGGCGCTACTCTCCCTCTGCCAGCCTGGGGAGAGCCCCGAACTGAGCTCATGAGGAGTGAGCAGGCCGATTCTTATCACCTGACAGGGGGGAGTTTCCCCGGTAGGACGTAACGCATGGAAGGAACACGTTATTCAAACCAGTTCCTTTCCCTTCCATCAGGCGCCCCGGCTGACCAGAGGGAGGCAGTATAGAGGCCAGGATTACTGCATGTTTTTGTGAGGGTACCTACCCTAGGGGTCTTTTTTTTTAAATTCTACGCTGTGTTGTGTTTTTCAGTAGATTCGTGGGAGGTTCCGTTCGAGGAGATCTCGGACCTGCAGTGGGTGGGCAGCGGTGCGCAGGGGGCCGTCTTCCTGGGCCGGTTCCACGGCGAGGACGTGGCTGTGAAGAAGGTGCGAGACATCAAGGAGACGGAGATCAAACACCTCCGCAAACTCAAGCACCCCAACATCATCACCTTCAAGTAAGGAACCATCATTCACACCCAGTCTCTGGAAGGCAGTGGTGGAAAAAGTACTTGCATATTTTACTTAAGTAAAAGTATCGATACGGCAGTGTAGAAATGCTCTGTTACATATAAGTCTGGTAATCAAAAGTATTGGCATCAAAATATACTTAAAGTACCAAAAGTAAAAGTACTCATTGTATAGAATGTCCCATTTCACAAGTTCATAATGTAGGCTAAACACATCTTTTGAAAATAGCAGATCTACAAGCTCACAATGCGTCACATTGCGACGCATTGTGAGCTTGTAGATCGGCTATTTTCAAATGGCTGAAATATATATAGGGCTGAAGTGGATCAATGTATGTTTTGTGATAATAATCTAAATCTGCAAAGTAACTACAATAACTAGTAACTAAAGCTGTCAAATAATTGTAGTGGAGTAGAAGTAAAAGTACTGAAAATTGGAAATACTCCAGTAAAGTAAAAAATACCTAAAAATTGTACTTAAGTACAGTACTTGAGTAAATGTAGCCTACTTAGTTACTTTACACCACTGGGAACCATAATTCACACCCAGTCTCTGGAAGGCATGGCTGTGAAACTGCAGAAGTAGTGTGTTATAGGCTACAGTATTTTTATCGCTGTCAGGTGGATATCCAAAACGTAACTTTTCTGGAAATAGAAAAAAGGAACATGTGTTCCACTGGATCCAAGCATTGAATTCATGCATTTAAAAAAAAAATGTTTTTGCATTCCTAAGCCAATAATTTGATAACCGGTGACTCAAAGAGTCTCCATTGAGTCTCTGCCGGTTATCTAATTATTGGCTTAGGAATGCGACAAAACAAAAAAAATATGCATGAATTCAATGCTTCATGGGATGTGTAGGCCTAATTGATAGAAAATAAGTAATTATTTGGGCGAACTACTCCTTTGACCATTTCCATGTTTTTTACTTACTGCGAAAATAGCAGATATACGAGCTCACAATGTATCCCGACGAGACGCATTGTGAGCTTTTAGATCCGCCATGTTTGCTACTTGTGTGCGGCAATCTTTTGAACAGTTGAAATATGGAGCTAAAAGTTTTCCGCCTGACAACAATGATGTTTTTCCTGACATTTTGTTTACCTCGTTTGAGTTGAGCAACTTCTCTACTACTGCTGCTGCTGCTACTCTCACACGTTGCCACCCTTGCCCACCATATCTCACAGCAGGGGTCTTCAACGTTTTTCAGCCCAAGGACCCCTTAGCTGAGAGAGAGATGAAGCAGGGACACACACTACATAATTGTATAAAATATTATTTTTTTACTTGGTCTGCTCTTTTTTCCCTCTACATCTATACCTCTTGGCCAAAAACAGCAGATCTACAATTAAGCTCACAACTTGAGCTTGTAGATCTGCTGTTTTTGGCTAAAGTTCTCCTCAGAAAAGAGATGCTATGGTTCAAGTGGTTAATGTAAAAAAATGAATACTCATATCACACAAAGATTTGGCTGATTTCCCTGTAGCAACTCTGAGGACCCCCTAGGGGTCCCGGACCGCCTGTCCAAGACCCCTGTCTCACAGTATTTCCTCCCTCCTCTCCTCTATACCCTCCCAGGGGGATATGCACCCAGGCCCCATGCTACTGCATCCTGATGGAGTACTGTGCCCAGGGGCAGCTGTACGAGGTGCTGAGGGCCGGCCGTAAGATCACCCCCTCCCTGCTGATCGACTGGGCCATGGGCATCGCCGGTGGCATGAACTACCTACACCTCCACAAGATCATCCACCGAGACCTCAAGTCCCCCAAGTAAGTCACTGTGATCGACCAATACGCCAGAAAGCAAATCCCCCCATTGTCTTAACCACAATTGGCAAAATAGACATTAAAGGGATAGTTCACCCAAAAAATGACTTATTTTCTATCAATTACACACCCCATGAAGCCTTGAATTCAAGTTTTTTTTTGGAGCGGTGTAGCCGCTCCTATAGACCATATTCACACGGCGGCCATATTGGAATTTAACATTGAAAGTGCCGCCACCCGGGGTGGCTACTTTCATTGACTTCATAGAAACATGGCCGCCGTATATGATCTAGAAGTGGGGTTGGGAATTCGTCTTTCCCTGTACTGTGATTGGCTGACTCTTTTCACACCCTTTTCGCCGTACCGTGATTGGCTGACTCTATTCAGACCCTTTGCTTTGATTGGCTAGCGAGACGCATGATGAAATAATAACCTATAAATATAGCTGCAAGCAGCGATAATATGGGGCCAGGAGAGAGAAAGAGAAATGATAATTCCTTTAACAGGTCAGTTCATCTTGCTCAGGGACAAATTTCATTTCATCGATACATTTGCTGACCTGGCCTGGAATCGTACCTGGGGCAACCAGAGTCTCTGGCTCCCTAGGCGGGCTCACTAACCACTCAGCTATGGCCACCCCTGAGAGAGAGAGAGAGAGAGAGAGAGAGAGAGAGAGAGAGAGAGAGAGAGAGAGAGAGAGAGAGAGAGAGAGAGAGAGAGAGAGAGAGAGAGAGAGAGAGAGAGAGAGAGAGAGAGAGAGAGAGAGAGAGAGAGAGAGAGAGAGAGAGAGAGAGATGGAATAGATTGAAGAGACAGAGAGAGAGAGATACGGAATAGATTGAAGAGACAGAGAGAGAGAGATACGGAATAGATTGAAGAGACAGAGAGAGAGAGATACGGAATAGATTGAAGAGACAGAGAGAGAGAGATACGGAATAGATTGAAGAGACAGAGAGAGAGACAAATGGAATAGATTGAAGAGACAGAGAGAGAGACAAATGGAATAGATTGAAGAGACAGAGAGAGAGACAAATGGAATAGATTGAAGAGACAGAGAGAGAGACAAATGGAATAGATTGAAGAGACAGAGAGAGAGACATGGAAACGGAATAGATTGAAGAGAAAGACATGGAAATGGAATAGATTGAAGAGAGAGAGAGAGCGCCATGGAAACGGAATAGATTGAGTCATGTTTTTTGCATTTCAACTTAAATGAGTCTGCATCAAGTGAGGCTTGAACCGGCAACCTTACGGTCATGAAGCACTCTTAGGTAGCTGCAACACTACCTATAGTGCTATATCTTTGTCCAGGCTGATATTGTCTGTGGAGGATCACAAACTCTTGCCTTCCAAGCCCCTGTTTCACTAACACTAAGATCACCCGTTCACAAACCATTTACCAATGAAGAAATTGTACATCTCCTCAGAACCAAAATTAGTGAAAGTAGCCGATCTACAAGCTCACAAACCATTAAAAGTTGTCAGATTGTACATTGGCTATTTTCACAATGAAGTATGTTATACATTGAAAAAACATACTCTCATTGCTATCTGAAAAGTTGTGAGATTGTAGATCAGCTGTATGTAAAAAACACTCAATTAAGTATTTCATGTTATCTTTAACAATTGCAGATGTATTCATTGATAGTCATGTTGTGTGAAATGCAACTTGGATGAAGTCTGCACCAAGTGAGGCTTGAACTGGTGACCTTCAGGTTGTGGGGCACACATTTAAGCGAGAAGCCACCAACAGACAAGAACCTGTGAAAAAGGAGATCACAGAGATCATACAGTTTCACGCAAATAGCTGAAAAATCCTGGGTTTAAGTGTTTTTCAAACTGCTCAAGATTGCGGACAATCTAAGGGCGGTGCTTACTGGTCAACGTGATAGATGTGTTCCTCATTAGTCAAGGCACATGTGTAAGCAGGTCTAATGGCTGTCGGCCAAACGAGGCATGACTTTTGCCTGTTTAAAGTTTCAATTTTCAAAAAATTGCTATAGCGCCCCCGTTTGACCAATTAGAGTAAGATTGGTTTCAGTGATATTTGGAATGGCCCTTTACATTTCTGCAAAGTTTCAAAGAATGGTAAGTCTGCATGTATGTGTTAGGGGCAGATGAATAATTGTCATAAAACTGCAATATTCATTGGCTCATTAAAACTTCATTTTTTCACTTATGGAAGATATTTTGCAAACGTTTTTTGGTATAGGTCCAAAGTTCATGTGTAAAAAGTTTCGTGCAGATTACTCAAAAATCCCAGGAGGAGATAGGTTTTAACTGTTTTTCATATAATTCCAAATGGTGGGAGATCTAAAGGTCAGAGGTCAAAAGTCAGAGGGTGAAAGTTGTTCAGCATGAGGAGACGCATATGTGTATCCAAGTTTCATGGCTGTAGGTCAAACAGGGCATGAGTTGTACCTGTTCAAAGTTGGCATTTTCAATTGAGTGCTATAGCGCCACCTTTGGACGAAAGATTGTGAGAATTATTTTTTGATCGTTTTTCATGACCATCTACCATATGGCCGAGTTTCATAAAAAGCGACTGCACGGTTCAGCCAGAACTGCCAAAAGTGGCAGAAGAAGAAGAAGAAGAAGAAGAAGAAGAAGAAGAAGAAATGGAATAATGCGAATAACAATATGGGTCCATGCTGGAAGCCTGGCCCCATAAATATCACCACGCACTTCAAAAAATCATTTTTTTTTAAAAGTGAGCTTCCATCACTGTGATGACCACTGTTGTTTCTAAATAACACCGCTCACTTCACACTGGGTGTGATTTTTTTGTTTTTGTTGCATTCCTAAGCCAATAATTTGATTATCGGCAGGAAAGATACAAATGTATCCGGTAGGAAAAGCCCAAAAAATCCTCATGAATTCAAGGCTTCATGGGGTGTATAAAAAGTATTTTTTTGGGTGAACTACTCCTTTAATCATAAGAATATTTTTGTTTTTAGCCTATGATGACATGCCCAAAGTTTTTTGCCCAATGTTAGGATGCCAGGATTAAACAGATTAAAGGAATACCCCAAAATGACCTTTTTTGTCTCTATCATTTACTCAACTCTGTGATGGATTTTTATCACAATTCTTTTATGGTGAATGAAGATCCCCAACACTGCTAATTGGAAGAAAATAAAAAGACGAGATGCACCACACCGTCCCGCAATAGAGCGTCTATATAGTTGACCAGAAGCATGCAACAGTGTGGGCAGGGATGTCACAGGCTCTCAGAAGGTGGGGGGATAGACTTTCGGTGGACTATACCCCTTATTTTACACTTTGGCTATTCAAAAATAGCAGATATACAAGCTCATAGCGTGGCACCGAGTGCCGCACTATGAGCTTGTAGATCTGCCATTTTTGAAAAATCGTGAAAAACATTTGTAACTGTCAAATGTAAACAAATTTTGTATTTTCAAAATTTGGTGTTTTTTTGGGCAGATTTTGTTAGTTTTTTTTCGTGTTTTGGTTACTTTATTTCGGGTTAGGGTTAGGTTATTTAATTCTTATTTTTGCCTGATTTTACCGATTTATTATCAAAAAAAATATATATTTTTTTAATTCTTTCAAAAAGTGGGGGGTATGAAATCACGGATCTGTGAGAGTGAGGGTATCGCGTCGTACGCACAGTGAATGGCCCCTGAGTGTGGGCAAAGCATGGAGCACAGCATGGAGTCAACAAACCAGGTTGAAAAGAAGGTCAAAGCTGGTGATTACAATAGCAAAGCAAAAGAAAGGAGGCACAGGTCTGACATTTTGGACACATCGCTCGGTTGTTAACTGACAAAAATGTAAAGGAACTGGAGGAGAATGTCATTTCAAAATGTTACGGGAGGAACGGTATAATGCATCTATTTAATGACCCACTGGAGAGCGAGCCCCTCCCACTTTGTCGCTGTCCATGGTGCTGTAATTCTCTCTATCTCTCTCTCTCTCTCTCTCTCTCTCTCTCTCTCTCTCGCTCTCTCTCTCTCATATTCTATGCTTTCTGTTATTATAATGTATTTGGGTCCCAATGGAAATAGTGCAGGACTAGACGGTACTTAAACGTTGCTGCGGGCGGTCGGCAATGAAACCATGGTGGGTATTCTGTCCTGGCTTGAAGAACTGCCAAACTAGACACATTTAAGCTAACATTTGAGGAATGAAAAGAACCCTCAAGGCTTGAATAAGATGGGCTTCTTTACTCCTCATCTCTTTTTTCTTTGCAAAACCGTAACACAAAACAATAAAACTACCACAAACATTAAAAACAAAGAAATGCACTGCCCTCCAAACAACAGCCAACTAGCCAGGGTAAACTCAAGGAAAAACATAACATCTTTACAGAGATAACAGAAAAGAGTTTTCTATGTCACAATACAACACAATATATTTTCAGAACTTCACAGAGAGAATGACGGTACAACCTTTTCAGGTCGCGACCCCCCAAAATAATCATATTTGAACTGGGGACCCCCCAAAATAATCATATTTTAACTGGGGACCGATCTACAAGCTCACGTTGCGAGGCGTTGTGAGCTTGTAGATCTGCTATTTTCATCTTCATTTTTGCATCTTTCTTAGATTATTAGACAATTTGACCAATGTTTGACCACTTTTTATTGTATAGTTTGTTAATTACTTTTGATGCAGTAATGGTCTTTTTTATTTTCTTTCTTTTTTTTTTTAGGTATTAAAAAGGTCTTAAAAGTTATGAAATTGTCACTTCACTAGCTGTAATCTGGCCCCCCCCCCAAAAAAAAAAAATCTTGTGGGGACCCCCCTGGGGGTTCCGAACCACAGGTTGAGACCCACTGCAGTAAACAACACTCCAGCCCAGCCAGGCTACAGTTGCAATGTATTTTTTTATATTGTAGAAAACTAGCCACTAGAAGTAGCTCAACACTATCTAACTTAAAACGTGAATTTAAAATAAATGATATTAAATACCAATACAGCGGGAACGGGCGGTAACGATAACCATTCCAATGGGAGAGGAACAAAGCAACATGAACCTTTGTGGGTACGCCCAGACCGTCATGGGGACCTCACTGGAGGGGGTGGAGGAGGTGGCTGCTGTGCGTACAGTGAGGAAGCTGGATGCCATCATGGAGAACCCCTCCCACCCCTTCCACCTAGATATAGTGGGGCATTTGAGCAGGAGAGGAAACAACAGATTCACCTCCCGGGGGGTGGAGTTGTGTGAGACTTGGCAGGTCCTTTGTGCAGGTAGCTATGAGGATTCACAACGAGACACACAGTGGTTGCTCTGCCAGGTCAACTGTAACGTAACTTGGAATAATAGATGTACCAAGGACTCTGACCTCTAATGACACTTTTAAGGTTTGGTTATTGTACTGATTGCACTGTGAACACTTTGCACTGATTGAAAAGGACACTTTATTTCATTGGCATTGCACTGATTGTAATGGACATTTTATTAGTTTTGGGGGCCGGATACGGTGAGGACACTGTAACCGTGTGTTGTTGTTTTTCTGCATAGTGCAGGATAGTTGTATAGGTGTATACTATTGTGTGTATATACCCTATTGTGTGCCGATATAATATATCGAACACGAAAACGTATCGCGATATATCGAGGGACGATATTATCGTCCATCGATATATATCGCGATACGTTTTCGTGACGATATGTATCGTTTTGAAGTTGTTGTTTTTTTTGCAATAATAATAATGCAAAAACAGAAGTATTTGTTTGCATTTGCTTCCCCCCCATATATTTTCATAAGGTTTCCCCCCCATATATTTTCATAATAAAAAAGTGCTGTATCGTATCGATATCGTGAGCCCAATATCGTGTATCGTGATCGGCACACCCCTACTATTCTGTATTGACGGTGTTTCTTATTGTTTTTCTTGCCTTTGTATTGCTGTATATGACAGTACTTTCCTTACTCTGTATCTGTAACTCTTAACTGCTGTGCAGCCTTTGGGCGACAAAAATTCCCCAGTGGGATCAATAAAGGTATCTATCTATCTATCTATCTATGTGCCTAGGACTTTCCACATTTTGTGGCATATTATCAATTTTGCACTTGCAATACCCTCGTGGCCCACAGCTTGAGAACCACTGCCATCATTGAACCTTGCTGTTTCTCAGACCGCGTGCACGGGTGTGGAATTTGGCTTTACGGTGGCTGAAAAGGACTGACACCCATGTAGTTATGTCTCTTCTCCCCTGTGCTTTTTACAGCATGCTGATCACACACGACGACCTGGTAAAGATCTCCGACTTTGGCACCGCCAAGGAACTCAGTGACAAAAGCACCAAGATGTCCTTCGCCGGCACCGTGGCGTGGATGGCTCCCGAAGTCATCAGGAACGAGCCAGTGTCCGAAAAAGTAGATATCTGGTAAATGTCCCCAAAAAAAATACTGTACTTTATGTTGTTGGTGTTCTTTTTTTCTGGATACTTAAAGAAGCAAATGTTGCTGGTAGCAAATGTGTTATGAATTAGTCTGCCTCAAGGTCAATGGGCTCTACGCATAGCAGCCATATTGGAAATAAATTGGGCCTCTTTCTTACTTCCTTCATCTGTGTTACCAATGATACTAATGAAGGCTCTGTTACATTTAACGTAGCACAGGCTCCGTCCGGAGCCGAGAATCGCTCATCCAATCGCCTTCATGATTCATTCTGAACTCCTTTGGGTCCTAAGCGGTACAAGTGGATCGGGTGAACGCTTCTCGAGATATGCGAAGGACAGTCGGACGGACAGACAGACAGACAGACAGACAGACAGACAGACAGACAGACAGACAGACAAAAATACATAGAGATTTCCGGGAACACCAGTAATAAAGCCATGCTTGCAGATCTCTTGCTCTTGTGCACTTGCAGTGAGTCATTAATGTAAGTCATTTGTCATTGTGGCAGGTCGTTTGGAGTGGTGTTGTGGGAAATGCTCACTGGAGAAGTCCCGTACAAGGATGTGGACTCGTCCGCCATCATCTGGGGCGTGGGCAACAACAGTCTGCAGCTGCCCGTCCCAGAAAGCTGCCCCGACGGATTTAAGATCCTCCTCAGACAGTGCTGGTGAGTGATCACCCACAGACAGTAGGGGTCTGACTTTAAAGATGCTTTAATGGATTTAAAAAAAAAAAAAATCCTCCCCCTGGTCAGCCGGGGCGCCTGATGGAGGGGAAAGGAACTGGTTGGAATAACGTGTTCCTTCCACGTGCTACGTCCTACCGGGGAAACTCCCCCCTGTTAGGTGACAAGAAGCGGCCTGCTCACTCCTCATGCATTGAAGGAAGCATGAGCTCAGTTCCGGGCTCCCCCCAGGCTGGCAGAAGGAGAGTAGTGCCCAGGATTACAGCTTAGACAATTTTCAATTCAATTCAATTCAATTCAAAGGGCTTTATTGGCATGAGAAAACATACGTTTACATTGCCAAAGCAAAAAGCACAATACAACAATACAGCAATACAATCAAAATAAAAAATGTACATTTGAAAGTCAGAATTTTCAATAGATCAATTTATATGTACCAAGATCACTGGGTGCAAATATAGTGCAGGAATATACACAATGATTAGTCTTTAGGGTGGTTGTGTTCCGTTCGATATCCTTCTCCTATCACAGCAGCTCACGAATCTTGCTGCTGTGTTTGCACATTGTTGTACTTCGCCCAGCAGATATGGGAGTTTTTTGTCATTGGTCATGTTTTCAAAATCTCTGTGTGTGGTTGTAATCTGTGGGAAGTATGTGTCTCTGATGTCTTGGTACAAAGGACAGACGGTTAGGAAGTGTAGCTCGGTTTCCACTTCCTTTTGTGTGCAGTGGGTGCATAGTCTGTCTTCTCTCGGGATACAGGTCTGCCTGTGACGACCTTTCTCGATCGCAAGACTGTGCTCAATGAGTCTGTACCTAGTTAAGATTTTTCTTTGTTTTGGGTCGGTCACGGTGCTCAGGTATTCTGCCACTGCGTATTCTCTGTTTAGGGCCAGATAGCATTCTAGTTTACTCTGCTTTTGTGTTGCTTCTTTCCAATGTGTCAGGTAGTTTTCCTTTTGCTGTTTTATAATTTTGTTTGGTCCGATGGGTTTTCTATCTTGTGGCTCTGTTTGTGTTTGTGCCCGGAGTTCCATGGCCAGCTGGCTGAGGGGGCATCTCTCTAGGGTTTCGCTGTGTGTGAGTGCTTTGTTATGGAGTGCATCTAGGTCGCTTTCTTTTAGGTGGTTGTAGAACTTAAGTGCTCTCTTTTTTATTTTGATTATGAGTGGGTATCGTCCTAGTTCTGCCCTGCATGCATTATTTGGTGTTTTTCGCTGGGTACGGAGAATGGATTTGCAGAATTCTGTGTGTAGGGTCTCGGTTTGGTGTTTATCCCATTTTTCAAGGTCATGGTTTGCTAATGGTCCCCAGATCTCACAACCATAGAGGGAAATTGGTTCTATCACAGAGTCCAGTATTTTAAGCCAGGTTTTAATTGGGATGTCTATTTTGATGTTTCTTTTGATAGCATAGAATGCCCTTCTTGCCTTGTCTCTCAGGTCCTTTACAGCTTGGTTGTAGTTCCCTGTGCTGCTGATGTTTAGGCCAAGGTAGGTATAGTTTTTTGTTTGTTCTAGTGGGATCGTATTTAGGAAAAATTGATGGTTTTGGCGGCTGGATCTTTTTTGAAATATCATGATTTTAGTCTTAGTTAGGTTCACTGTCAGGGCCCATGTCTGTGAGAATTTGTGTAGGAGATCAAGTTGCTGCTGTAGTCCTTCCTTGGTTGGAGACAGCAGCAGCAGGTCATCTGCGAAAAGTAAGCATTTGATTTCTGTGTTTGCCAAGGGGATGCCTGGAGCTGTAGACTGTTCTAACGTTTTTGCTAACTCGTTGATATATATGTTGAAGAGTGTTGGACTCAGGCTGCATCCCTGTCTAACTCCTCGGCTTTGGGGGAAAAAGTCTGTGTGCTTTTCGCCTATTTTAACTGCGCATTTGTTGTTTGTGTACATTGATTTTATGATGTCATAGGTTTTCCCCCCATGCCACTTTCCAATAGTTTGTACATCAGACCCTCATGCCAAATTGAATCGAATGCTTTTTTGAAGTCGACAAAGCAGGAGAATAATTTGCTTTTGTTTTTGTTTATTTGGTTGTCAATTAGGGTGTTTAGAGTGTAAATGTGGTCTGTTGTGCGATATTTTGGTAGAAAGCCAATTTGTGATTTGCTCAGGACATTGCTTTCTGTGAGGAAGTTTAGGATTCTGTTGTTGAGGATCATGCAGAGGATCTTTCCGAGGTTGCTGTTTACACAGATCCCACGGTAGTTATTTGGGTCATATTTGTCTCCACTTTTGTGGAGTGGCGTTATCAGCCCTTGATTCCATGTGCTGGGGAAGATCCCAGAGCTCAGCACTATATTTAGGAGTTTTAGTATGGCCATTTGGAATTTGAGGTCGGTGAATTTTATCATTTCATTTAGAATACCGTCTGCCCCACAGGCCTTCTTGGTTTTAAGTGTTTTTATTTTGTCTTGTAGTTCTTTTAGGTTGATTTGGGAATCTAGTGGATTCTGGTAGTCTTTTACGGCTGACTCTAGGTTTTGTAGTTTATCTTTTATTTGTTTTTGCTCTTTGTTTTTCTCGATTGGGCCAAAGAGGCTAGAAAAATGATTCACCCATATATCTCCATTTTGGATGGGTAGTTCGTCCTGTTTTAGTTTATTAAGTCTGTTCCAGTTTTCCCAGAAGCTGTTTGTCTGTATGGAATCTTCGATATCTTGCAGTTGGTTTCTAACATGTTGATTTCTTTTTTCTCTTACTGTGTTTTTGTATTGTTTCAGTGTTTCTCCATATTGGAGACGTGTGTTGTGGTTGTCTGGATCTCTGTGTTTTTGGTTTGATAGTTTCCTTAATTTTTTCCTGAGATTATTGCAGTCATTATCGTACCATTTGTCATTTTCAACGTTTTTTCTGGCTTTCCTGTTTGATACTTTTAAGTTTGCTAGTGAGGCTGTTAGTTCAAATATATGATTGAGGCCTTCTACTGCCCTGTTTACACTTTCACTTTCACTTTTTTTCACTGTGTGAAAAAATGGGTCACAAAATTGTGGGATAAAAATGTCAGTAAAAAAAAAAAAGATGCTCTAAGTGATTTTTGACATAGTCCGTTACTTTAATAATAGCTCTGATTTATATAACACTTTTCTAAGTACCAAAGTCGCTTTACATAAAGAAAAGGAAGGAACCAACTTTATTAAGAAAAAACAAAAACAATACAACGATGTGTGCTAGATTAAAATCAATAAAATGTTAAGCATGGGTTGGAGAGGCATAGCTTAGCTATTTTACATAATTTCCCTCCATACCAGCAGTCATCAGCCACTGGAGTAGTGTGGTGGTGTTTACCTGCAGAAACACACTGCCCTCTCGCTGTATTTTGATGTTTTCACTGTTTGTTTTGGTAGACGTGATGTTTTTAGTTCAACCAGGTCGCGGGAAGGTGCCGCTGTGGTCGCACAGTGGCAACCAAAAAATATGATTTTTTATTTATTTATCAAGAAACAGTAAAAAAAAAAATCAGAATCAGTCTTATTTGAAAGGTGTTTTCAGTGAAGCGCATATCTCCGCCAGGCCGCGTGGAACTGGCTCACCCTTGAAGGTTCTAAAAATGTGTTCACAATTAGCCAGATCAGTTTTTTAGCTACCATGCTTCACATGTTTGGAACATCTTTCAGAATCAATATACTAGGTTGTCCACGTTAATCCCCCCCAGGTCAGTTCTGTGGATTAATTGCAGAATCTATTGATTTGAACATCATTGCATCGTCATGTAATGTTGCTATATTTTAACTGTTTTAATTTGATACAGCAATCTATTTTGTTATTTTTCTGTCGTCATTGCTTTTATTTGTAGCTCAGCACCAATGAAAAGGAGGGTTCATCCTCAATGTGTTTTCTGAGGTTTTAAATAATTGATGATGATGTTGATGATTGAGGATCAGATGTACTCTGATCTGATCCTATAGCCTGGAGAGACAGTGATCTGATCCTATATTCTGGAGAGACAGTGGACCCGAGGTTAACTTTGACTGCCAGAGTGATAGTGTAATAGTGTCACCCTACTGCCAGAGAAAAAGAGTGATTTACCGTACCTTTGAAAAATCATGGAATATTCTCCGTGGCCTCCGTTCTCACGGTGATCGGCTGGTTACACGCACAGGGTTCCTGTAGTATTGGGGGGAAATAATTATCCGTTGCACACCTGTGGCCATTTCAATCAGGCTGGTTTTTAGTAATAAAGCAAGAGGGGGAGATATGGCCGTTTCCCCGCAGGAAATAAACAGGAAGCAAACAGCTTTTATTTTGTAAAATGACGTACTTTCTCTCATTCGCTTGCTGTGAAGGGACCATCCATAGGCTAGGAAAACAGATACATTTTTTGTCTTTTCTTTTCTTTTAGTGGGTCATTATTTTTTCTCTTCCTGTTTGTAGTCATGGCTGCCAGTTCCCACCTGATGTTGTGTGGGAGTCCCGACTGCTCCAGACCATACTGAATAACCGCTAGCTTGCATATCGTCTTCAGGCTAGGACTTAAGTCCACGATGAACAGGTCATCTTCAAAGAGGATGATACGATCTCCCACCATGCAACAGGACATACAAGTCAGCCCATAGAGGCGTTTCCCCTTGAGCTCAACCTTCTTCCAGGAGAATGTCTCTGGATTGAATTTCCACAGAAGGTCATTGGTCTTGTTGGAATCAAAGTTGAAACCACCAATTATGTACAGCTCTCCGTTGTAGGCAAAGGCAGAATGACCCGTGCGTCCATCTGGACAAAGCTGTGTAGAAGGTGTGCTCAGCCAGCAGTTGGTCTCTGTGTCAAACACTAGTGTTCGACTTTTATCCCACCAGTTCCCTCGGCCCCCAAATATAAATATCTTTGTCCCGATGATGGTGGCAGAGTGATCTTCTGAAACAGGTGGCGGAGTGCCTGTGGTGTTAATTAGTGACCACACCATTGTGGTGGTGTCCAATTTGTATATGGCATTAGTGTATCCAGTCAGCTGGGTCCATCCACCATAAATATACATGACCTTCCCCAAGACACAGGCTGAGTGGCTCCTCCTCTCCCCTGGAACATCGCCAGAAATGTTGGGCTTGGACCATTTGTGGGTGTCGACATCAAATGCATAAAGCGTGTCGCAGTTGCGACCCTCCATGGTAACGTGGCAGACTGACTTATCGCCAACCCCCCCCCAGATGTAGACGGTATCGTCTATCAGCACAGCTGTGTGGCACGTGCGGTTGAAAGGAACCTCAAGGGGACGTTTTCCTCTTCCAGCTGTCACAAGAGGCAGCTTCCTCCAGCGCAGAGACACGGTGTGGAAGACGTGCACTTCAATCTGATCCCTTTCGTTAGTGCTAAAGCTAAGTCCCCCGAAGGAGTACACCTCGTTCCCCACCGGCACAGAAGTAGAATAAAGTCTCCTTGGCCCTCCTTCCAGGTGCAGAGTACAGCGGAACATGTCTGGACAGCAGAGGAACACCACTCTGTAAATAATGCAGTCGTATTACACACGCTATACTTATATTTGGTAGAGTGCTGCAAATGTCACGCAAAGAACTCCATATTTGGTTAAGACTGTCATAGACAGGTTGGGATTGGGCGTCTTGTTGCTATAGTAACAACACAAACTATGAATGCGAAACGTCTTTCAGCAAAATTGTCTGCCGATAGTTTTTTTTTTTTTTAAGATATTTTTTTGGGGGCTTTTATGCTTTTATTTGGACAGGACAGTAGGCTGACAGGAAATGGGGAGAGAGATGGGGGGAGACATAAAGCAAAGGTCGTCGGGATCGGGAGTCGAACCCGCGACCCGCTGTCAAGCTGGATTACCAGCATATGTGGTATGCGCCTGGACCGCTAGGCCAGCGGACGCCCCTGCCGATAGTTTTTCATGGACACTTTGTTACATATCGACCAGAAAGCTGCCCCGACAGATTCAAGATCCTCCTCAGACAGTGCTGGTGAGTGACCACCCACAGAAGGCAGGGGTCTGACTTTAAAGATGCTCTAATGGAGAAAAGAAATGGAGGGGAAAGGAACTGGTTGGAATAACGTGTTCCTTCCACGTGCTACGTCCTACCGAGGAAACTCCCCCTGTCAGGTGATAAGAAGCGGTCTGCACACTCCTCATGCATTGCAGGAAGCATGAGCTCAGTGCTGGGCTCCCCCAGGCTGGCAGAGGGAGAGTAACGCCCAGGATTACAGTTTAGGCAATTGGCACTGGGTGGAAAAAGGGCTTACAAGATTGTAAAAAAAAAATCACACCCTGTGTGAAGGTAGCGGCGCCTTTGATACATTTTGTCATCGATATGTGTTTATAATGTGTTTATAGCCATGTGTCACGTGAAGCTTGACCAATCACTTTGTTGACGCACCTGACCAATCAGAACGTTGACGTACGCATACGGACAAAGTCAGGTATAGAGCAGGATCCGCTCGCGCCGCTAAAAATGAAGAAAACAAAGATGCTTACGTGTTTTTTGACATAGTCCGTTACTTTAATAATAGCTCAGATTTATATAGCGCTTTTCTATGCACCCAAAGTCGCATTACATAAAGAAAAGGAAGGAACCAACTTTATTAAGAAAAAACTAAAACAATAGATGTGCTAGATTAAAATCAATAAAATGTTAAGCATGGGTTGGAGAGGCATCTTAGCTAGACCTCAGCTGGGAAGGCTATCCTGAAGAGATGGGTTTTGCGTGTGGTTTTGAAGGAGTGGAGGCAGGGGGCCTTTTTGATACGAGAGGTTCCGATATGTGGCCCACACACCTACGTTACACCGCCGATCTGACCAATATGTCTGAGTGTCTCCAACACATATTGCCAGAGTACCTGTGTGTACCCGGGTGTCTGTGTCCCTTTTTATATGTTTTATGTCTGTCTACCTGTGTCCCTTTTATGCCCATATATAGAGATATCTGTATCTGTCAGTCCTTGTCCCCTTTTATTGTCCATATATGAAGATTCCTGTTATCATCAGTATATGCCCATATATTGGAATGCCCATATATGGGCATATTGGTTGAATAGGCGGTTCTGGACAACTGGATAACCAAACTACTCAACGGCGGGCTCCGCCCTCCCTCCAGTCCTTGCCACTGGGACGCACCAAGTTTGATGTCATCAGTTTATGCCCATATGTGAGCATGCCCTATTTTGTGCCCATTTATTGAACTGACTTGAGCTGATTTGTTTGCGGCTGATGCCATGACGACACATTGAGGTTATACAACGCACTCCATATTTGGGCATAGCTGCATTGGGAACTCCTGATATGGTTAAGGCTGAGTCAGAGTGACGACAGAGGTCTGTCCGCCCGCCGGCCTCCCGTCAGCCAATTTTAATATAGGATGGTTGGGGGGTGTACTCCAGAGGGAGGAGGCAACAACAGAGATACTATCCTCCCAGGTACACGGTACTTGGCCTTGGGGACCTCCAGGAGGTTGCCTTCAAAGGACCTGAGGGAACGGGAAGGGACATAATGTTGGAGAAGATCACAGAGGTAGGGGGAGCCAGATTATTGAGTGCCTTGTAGGAGGTAAGCAGGATTTTTGTAGAGGATGCTTTGCCAGAGAACCAGTGTAGGTTGTGGAGGACGGGAGTAATTATGGTCTCTGGAGTGGGTACTGGTGAGCAGGCGTATTGGAGTTTGGTGAGGACTTTGGAGGTGGTGCCGTTGAGGATTCTCTTGCAGTAATCAAGCAATGTAATGAATGCATGCCATGTGTTTACATAACAAAACAATTTATACTTATTTTCTTTTATGTAAACACAGGACAAAGCTACATACTATGCCTTTAAAATAAGTGTTAAATACCTCTCCCTAAATTCCCATTGTAATTATTGCTATAGAGTGTTCTATAACAGGGGTCAGAATCAGAATCAGTCTTATTTAAAAGGTGTGTTCAGTGAAGCGCATATCTCCGCCAGGCCGCGTGGAACTGGCTCACCCTTGAAGATTCCAAAGATGTGTTCACAATTAGCCAGATCAGTTTTTAGCTACCATGCTTCACATGTTTGGAACATCCTTCAGAATCAATATACTAGGTTGTCCACGTTAAGCAAGCTTCTTGGATCTGGTAGCGTCAGGTTAACGTTAATCCCCCCCAGGTCAGTTCTGTGGATTAATTGCAGAATCTTGAACTGTCATTGCATTGTCAGGTAATGTTGCTATATTTTAACTGTTTTAATTTGATACAGCAATCTGTTTTGTTCTTTTTCTGTCATCATTGCTATTTGTAGCTTTTAACGTCCAAAAATAGCACAAAAACTGAAAACTGTATAGATATATCTATATAAATCGACATGAATATACACATGCAATAGTAGCACAGATGTATTTGTATAATATGTAGATATTATATAATATAAAGCTATACTTAGGGGAAGTCCAAGAGAGTAGTCAGAGTCCAAGCATGTGGTCGGTAGCCAAACAAACGATCCAGAGGAATGGTGGTGGCAAGCATGGAGTGGTAACTGCAGATCTGGAGTGTGACAAAAAACAAGAGATCAGGAGGATTGCAGAAAAACACAGAAAATAGCTCTACAGGGTACGGACAGCAACAATGTAGGCTTCAGCTACTTGCCAGGTAATTCTATGGGAAGATCTGGCAAGGGGCGGAGGCAAGGCAGGGTTCTTGAAGACTCTGGTGATGACGGGGGAAATGGAAACAGGTGTGCAGTGCCACACCCAGTCAGCTTGCCACAGGGAGGAAAATGATGAGGTGAGCCTGAGTGTCTAGATGAGAACGGCGCACTGGATTGTGCACAGGAACTCCAGACGTGGAAGGTGGAAGTGAAGGGTTCGAAACCGTAACAATGACACATTGGCAGGGTGAGCACTGGCAGAATTTGACGAGTTAACGCGTCCATGGCAGTAAAAAAGTTGCACATAAAATGCACGTCATTTTATGTGCATAAAATGCACATAAAATGTTTGTCTTTTCTTTTCTTTTAGTGCATACATGCTTTTCTTTTCTTTTAGTGCGTACATGGGCAACTGGCGGCCCGGGGGGCATATGCGGCCCCCACCTTCACTTAATGCGGCCTGCAGGTTATTATCGGAATACTGATATATTATTCAATCCAATGTAGTTATTTAGTAACAAGCTCTTGTACTTTTCCTTGGTTAAATATACTATATTACAATTGGTTAATGGGCCGGCCGGCGGGCAGACCACCGACGAATCATATTGACTCAGACTGGAACAAAAGAAACTGGTCTTTCTTGGTGATAACTGAGGTGTTAATGGACCACTTGAGGTCATCAGGGATCTCCATATATGGGCATAAAAGGGACAAGAACAGACGTAGATACAGAGAGCAACGATATGCATGAACGAGGCTGCAGTAGATGGAAGGCTTTGGAACGGCTGCACAGGGAAACGTTTGTCCTTTATTAAATCTCCAGCTGTTAATGTTGGCCCATATAACTGACCATTATTGATTTGTACACATAGTGCACCGTGAATGCATAGCGTCCTTCTGAAAGCTCCCTGTTGTCTTTACAGGAACTGTAAGCCCAGGAGCAGGCCTTCGTTCAGGCAGATCCTCCTGCATCTGGACATCGCGTCAGCAGACGTACTCTCCACCCCGCAGGAGACCTACTTCAAGTCTCAGGTACGTACGGCCGTGTCACTGTGGCTTTACAGGAGACACTGGTCTGTGACCCCGGATGGTTGCATCGAATGTCATTATCGTTGCTGTTGGGCAGAAATCTCTTATCTATTATATTTTATATATTTTAACTTTTTGTGTTTTTTTGTAAATTAACGCCCTACGTGATCATACTAGGGCGTCGATCTGCTACTTTTGATGCTTTTGAATTCGAATCCTGAAAAGTAACAGTTTTGGACATGGTTTCCACCCGACAGAGACCATATGAAAACACAGACGCTAACAGCGGTGTTACTGTTGACAGCAGAACTTAACGTTAACGTTTTTCACCAGGCGGAGTGGCGGGAGGAGGTGAAGCAGCACTTTGAGAAGATTAAATCTGAAGGCACCTGTCTCCACCGGCTGGACGAGGAGCTGATCAATCGACGCAGAGAGGAGCTCAGGTCTGTGTTTCACTTATGGATCATTTTTCTCTATACAGGGTTTAAAGGGATAGTTCACCCCCCAAAAAATATGTTTTTTCTATAGATTCGTGACCAGCGGACCGGTAGGCAGCGGTTCCGGTAGGAGATACAAAGGAGACTCTTTGTGTCTCCTACCGGAACGGCTGCCGGTCATCAAATTATTGGCTTAGGAATGCGACAAAAACAAAAGGATATCCATGAATTCAAGTCTCCATGGGGTGACTAATCAATAGAAAAAAAGTCATTTTGGGGGTGAACTATCCCTTTAACGTGAGTTTTACAACGGCTAAGAGGCATTGCAGTTAGGCGCGATGCGGAGGGCTTCCGACCCTCTTAGCCGTTGTAAAGTCACAGTAAACCATGGCCTCTTGTGGATTTTTGCTTTTCTAAAACGGTGACCAAATAAGGCTGACAGGAAAATCGAGGACATATCGTAATTAAAACCGTTTTAATTACAATTTCACTACTAGAATAATTTAGTTGCGAACGCAGCGGAAGGAGGCGCGCCTCCGCGCAAGTGGAGCATACTATGAAAACGGGCTGTCTTTGTGTCTCTGTCTGTCTGTGTGCAGTATGTGTGCAGCCACACCCCCATGTGACTCACGCTCTCATTGGCTGCCCCCCTGTGACTCACGCTGTCATTGCCTGCATGCACTACAGTGTGGCTGAAATTCGCCTGTGCCCCTGCGTGACTAAATACACTCCTCTGAGAAAAATATAGCAGCGACAGTCAAAAAACACACATCTACAAGCATCTACACAAGTTCATCTATTGGGATATCTAACAATTCCATGTCATTTCTGCATATTTCAGGCCGGATGGCAAGTTGAAAACGCGGTAGTTTCAGAACAGTTTGCCCCAAAAAGAAAAACATGCCTGAAATCCGCCTGCCCCTCGGTGACTAATTACACTCTTCTGAGATAAATATAGCAGCTACAGTCAAAAATAACACATCTACAAGCATCTACACCAGTTCATCTATTGGGATATCTAATAATTCCATGTCATTTCTGCATATTTCAGCCCGGATGACAAGTTGAAAACGCTGTAGTTTCAGAACAGTTTCCCCCGTTCGCTTCCCGCGTTCGCGCGTCTTACTTGTAATAATAAAGTAGTCCCAGTGACTGCCTGCGCAAACCAGGAAGTTGCTGTGCAAATAAGGTACTGGGGCGTATCGAGCGACTTGTGTTGCCACCAGCATGAACACAGCACTTCTATTACATTAGGGATAATAATGCTTCAGCAGACACATGTAACTACACGGTGCGTCGTTCCCTGGTCTGTTTATCGGGGCCTTTTCACGTTGTCCCATATTCCAGTGTCCCTCATTTATCCACTGAATAGAAAAGAAGTGCCTCAAGTGCCTTTTCTTTTGTACTGAGAGTATTGAGAGTCCCTCATGCAGAGACAAGATGTCATTAGTAACCTTCTTTTTCCTCTCCTGCGTTCCTTTCAGGCACGCGTTGGACATCCGTGAGCACTATGAGCGCAAGCTGGAGAGGGCCAACAACCTGTACATGGAGCTGAACGCCGTCATGTTGCAGCTGGAGCTCAAAGAGAAAGAGCTGCAGAGGTAGGCTACCTACCCGTTCAAACCCCACATTCATTTGCCTAATAAAAATGTCATTCTATAAAAATACATTCTATTGCCTAATAAAAATTTCAATCAAATCAATCAAAACAACATCTATATGCTGTTTAAACCATAGACTGTAAATAATAAATGGACAAAGTGAC
Source organism: Gymnoscopelus microlampas (assembly GCF_963454915.1). Taxonomy (NCBI): domain Eukaryota; kingdom Metazoa; phylum Chordata; class Actinopteri; order Myctophiformes; family Myctophidae; genus Gymnoscopelus; species Gymnoscopelus microlampas. The sequence continues at coordinate 5,939,386 of NC_139947.1, read as the reverse complement.
ACCCACAGACTCTACAGACCATAAATGAAGCCTATTTTTCAACGATTTCAAATCTGCCATATTTCTACATCCGATCTGAATATGCAAAAATAAACCAGAAATGAATGAATGCTATTGGTTGGGACCATTTATATGTTGGCTATTATATTACTAAATAGCAGATCTACAAGCTCACAGTGCATCACTTCGTTGCTTGTACATTAGAAACCTCTTATCTTCATATTTAGACTTTTCGTGTTTTTTCGTAAACTATTTCCCTAATTGATCAAACTACAGTGTCCCACAAAAGCATCACAAGTAGCAGATGCTCAAGCCCAAAACGCTTGTAGATCTGCTACTTTAGCAGTTTTTGAATTTGAACCCTGAAAAGTTACAGTTTTGTACATATGAGGTTTTCCACCTGACAGAGACGATCTCAAACTAGGGGTCTGTTAAATGGAGACAGGCTTGAGGATCACATAGAAACAGGACACCGGTCTCTTTTTTTGGTGTGTGGTTCCAGGAGAGAACAGTCTCTGGATAAGAAGTACCCCGGCCTGTTCAAACATCACACCTCCAGACAGAGCAGCTCCTCCAACAACATGGACAAGTTCATCAAGAAGAGGAACGTCCCCCAGAAACTGCCTTCGGGAAAGAGGTATGTATAACATTAAAGGGATAGTTCACCCAAATAATTACTATCTTTCTGTGGATTAGTCACCCCATGGAGACTTGAATTCATAGGAGACACAAAGGAAACTCTTTGTGTCTCCTACCGGAACTACATGATCACTATGACAAAACATACATTAACCACTACAGCCCTAAACGATTTGAAAATAGCAGATCTACAAGCTCACAATGTGTCGCATCGTGACGCATTGTGAGCTTGTAGATCGACTATTTCAATATATTACATTTTGAACTTGTGAAATGGGACATTCTGCACAATGAGTACTTTTACTTTTGGTACTTTAAGTATAATTTTGATGCCAATACTTTTGTACTTTTACTCAAGTAAATTTTGATTACCGGACTTTTACTTAACATTATAACAGTATTTCTGCATTGTGAGTACTCTTTCCACCTCTGTTCCTTACCTTTCTTCCCCAGGCCAGACATCCTCAAGTCAGAGGTGATCCTTCCCAAGATGGACCTGTCGGTGCTGCAGGTCACCGTGCCGTCCTCCTGCCCCAACAACAACAACCGGACCTCCACCTCGCCCAGCCGCTCCCGCAGGACCAAGACCCGCCACCGCAAGCCGGGCAAGGGCAGCAGCGGCGACCTGGCGGGCCTCAAGGCCACCCGCCTGCCCTCGCCCTCCTGCGCCCAGGTGGTCGACATCATCTCTGCCATCTCTGCCTCCGACCCGTCCAGCAAGCAGCTGCTGGACCCCAGCGCCGCCCTGCGGGGGTTAAGCCACGAGCAACAAGCCAGGTGTGTGTGTGTGAACCATAGACAGCAAAAAAGTATGGACAGCGTTATGCCCATGGTCCGTAAATTAAGCCTATTTTTCAGCTATTTCAAATCCGCCATCTTTATATATCCTATGGACTCGGAAATTAATGCTATTGGTTGGGACCAGAGCGGGGGTGGGGAATTAATGCTATTGGTTGTCTAGCTTGTCAATCAAATCACCACAAGGTATAGCCACGCCCCTCTGCAGCATACCCTACTTTATCATCAATTTTAAAGTAAATGGGACCATAATTTACCAAAACACATATCATGGTGATTGAAAGAAGACTTTAAACTAGAGACTGGAAGCATATAGTATTTATGACAATGTTTATTAAGGTAATAAAATCAAGTGTAAAGTTCAGCAAAAACCCATCCGCTTGAATGGAGCTTAATTGCTTCTGACACCAGCAGGGGTGAAACAGCGAGACTACAGGCCATTCATATGAACTGTCACTTCCTATATAGAGTCAATTTACAACTCAGAAGCTGGCCCCTTGGTGTGAACGTTACCACTGTCGGGCAGAAACCTTGTATCTCCATATTTGACCGTATTACCCCCCCCCCGCCCCCCGTAAATGAATGCAAATATTTTTTCGTTTCTTGAATCATTTTGAAAGTGAAAGTAATTAAATGTGTCAGTGTGTTTTATAAATATTGAACCAATGAAAAATATTTACAAGAGATTGAAGTTGTGACTAAATAATAATAACTACGTTGGATCCATTGGAACACAGCTTCTTTCTTTTTTTTACTATTTCCTGAAAAGTATTGGTTTTAGACATGCAAAAGTTTCCACCCAACGGCGATGATATATTATATAAATGAAAGCTATACAAAAATATTATAATTTATCATTCATTAATTACTATACATTATAATTAACTCATTCACTGCCAGAATAAATACATTAATAAATAAATCAATTTTCTTACCTTTTCAAGGAGTCACAGAATATTAATCTCCACGTATAATCGATCTCCTGATCGTTGCTAATCATAGGGGGGTTTCACTGTGCTTCTGCCACAAAAAAAATGTCATTGCGACCTCCCGTTCACTCGTTATAGGCCGTTAGCATGTCTCGTCAAAAATACATAGTAAAACACAGGAGGCGAGATACAGGCGATTTTCCAAAGACGTTAACCAGGAAGTGAATGGAGCAGTAAATCTTGGGATCACGTGATCTCCTGGTTCTGCGTGCATCTTGGGATTAAATGGTCACTCATGTGTTAGCGAAGAGCGCCATCTAGTGGAAACACCAAAAAACACATAAAGTCGTCCTTGGCAGTCTGGGCCTTTGGAAAAAAGTCTTCAAAATCGTCCTTGGCAGTGAACGAGTTAATCATAGTATTTTTTTTTATAATAATTTATCATTTAAATTTTCCACACCACACAGGCAGCTCTCCTCGTCCAGCCCGGATCTGATCTGCACCGCTCTGGAGGCCAAGGGAAAGGGAGAGCCCTCCTCCTGCTCCGTGGGAGGAGGTCTGGAGAGGGGCGGGAGCCTCAGCGCCTCGGCAGGCTTAGGAGGGGAGGGCGGGGCAGGGGCGGGCCTCCTGGACGACCTGACGGAGACCCCGCCCCGCAGCGACACGCCCAGCGAAGACGCCGCCTCCTTCCCCTTCTCCAGCAGCCCCGACTCGCCCTGCGGGAGGGGCGCGGCCGGGGGGCGCGGCTCCCTGGGCGGCGAGGACAAGGAGGAGGGGCTTGGGGCTGTCGCCGGCGTCCGACTGCCCCGCGGCTCGTCGGCGGGGGGGATCGGGGGTCAGCACCTCACGCCCTCGGCCATTCTGTACCGGGCAGCTATCTCACGCAAACAGGTACACATGATGGCCTCATCTGACCTCTTCACACTTTCCCTGTAAAGTAAAGTCTCATAGAGTACAGAAGTCCTGCGGGGTCGCGGAAGTAATTTCTCTATGGAGAATAACATTGTGTCATCTTAGAATCGTTTCATATAAGTATTGTGGTCAAAAAATAAACAAACTGTCTCTGTGATATTGTCGGGGAGGTGGCTCGGTATCGTTTATGATAGTGAGTCACTCATATTTGATACAGTCTGTTTCTGGCGAAAATTTTACAAATTCGGAGGTAACATTAGCGTTTTGTCACCGTCAGTTGATGCTTCATATCCATAAGAGTCAAACCGCAGGATCATTTGTTTATTTTTGAAACACAGTTCTTATTTGATGTGATATTAAACGTTTAAATGTCTATGGGAATTCAGAATGGGGGGAAAACAACGCGACCCAGGTAGGATGCGTAAATAACATCAGACTTCAGTGCTCTATCCATTGTCGTGCCCGATTTGCCAGGTGTGAAATGAGGCCAATTCGCACCTGGTACCATTTCACACCTGAAACGGGGTAATCGTGATAGCCCTATGTGAGGTTCAAGTAAGGACCTTCATTTCACAGTTATATTTCGTTTATCAGATGACAAGGTGTAAATTAAGGTGTCCAGAGCCACGGTTTCTACTGAACATGTTCAGCTTGTCTTCAGTTGTGTCGTTTGTTTTCCCTGTCGCCATGACTACAGAGGCGGGGCGTGTCTTCAGAAGAGGAGGAGGGCGAAGTGGACAGCGAAGTGGAGTTGCCACGGAGACGGTGAGTAAGGCTCGATTTATATGATCAACAGTGCTTATTATAAACCAGTGATCATACTGACAGGTCAATAAACAATAGTGATGGGACGTTCATGAACGATTCGTCCTAGACATGAAAAATGTTGCGTTCAGGCGTTCATGGAAGTCAGTACTAAGTGAGGACGGAGGGCGGGCTGTTCTTCCCACGACAGACTGTGGTAGACTTTTACACTAGGGCCCTATCTTTGCCAGTGCCTTACTCATTTGCACTACCCGCTACCTGTGAATTACACACAAGGGAGCTGGCACTGTCCCTAAACGGTATCTTACGGCCGCAGTACCTGCTATTCATTATGCCGACTCTGTTATTTGCGCCTGGAGGTGTGGCAGTGGGCGTTGTGCTTTCCCTAAAATCTTGCCCACACACGTATGGGAAAGCGCACAGCGGATTCTAAACCACCCGCTATGCCACATTCATTTAGTAGAGCGTGCCTGCTGCAATGGACATGTCGGGAGTCGGGCCGGGCGCACAGCGGCACATCATTCAGAGGCTCCCTCTCTCCTAATTCTTAACGAATCTCTGTGATTCTAATTTTCCTATAATCAGCCGAAATGAGCGTCAATTCCTTGTGTCAATCGTGTTTATATAAGATGATAGTTTATTCAAAGAAGACAATTTGTGCTGCGTGCAATGCCATGCTCTCCAAATTACACGCTTCAGTTTTATTCATTAATTGCACAGGAAATAATGAACGGATTATGATGATATAACATTCTCTATAATCAGTAACATGTAGGTGATACTTGTGTCTATAAATTATGGTTTAATTGAAAGGCAATCAAAGGCTAGAGCGTATGAAGCAAACTACTCAGCAGGCTACTTTTTAAAATGAACTTGACATTATTTATTGTAGTTATTTATTACTTCTACATTATTATTACAAAGAAGAACGTACAATGAGCGTGAACGACAGTGCTGTGTTTGTGCAGTCATGTCAGTGGGACCGGACGCACACATTACATGCTTTATTGCTTATAGTAGCCCATGCGCTCACGTAAACGTGAACTAAACGATTCGAACTCTGAAATGAACAGTAATTCCCACCACCAATAAACACATAACCAACGTGTTTTTTCTTTCAGACGTCCGACCAGCATCACCAAATGCCCGTCGGTGTCGACGTTCAGCTCGGAGAACCTGTCGGTGTCGGATGGCGAGGAGGGCCACACCACGGACCACTCCCACAGCGGCACGCCCGACGTGGTCAGCACCAACACGGACGACCGGCTGGACGACCGCAGCGATGACCTGCTGTCGCAGGGCTCCGAGATCCCGGCCGACAACACAGACCCCGCGTCGGAGAGGGACGGAGGCCCTGGACGAGCCCCCAAAACCCCTCCGCTGGACCTGGGACAGAATGCTAATGAGGTACACGGCTTCACTTGCTCATAAGCATAGACAGACAGACAGACAGATTTACAATTGACAGCATTTAGCAGACGCTCTTTATCCAGAGCGACTTGAGACAGTGTAGTGCCTCAGTAAATCACAGGTAAACCAAGAACCTAGCATCAGTCTAAACCAATGGCACTCAAGCTTTTTCATGTCAAAGAACCCCCAAATTGACACTTATTAGCCCGCGGACCACCATTTGAAAAGATATGCCAGGGACCCCCATAAGAGAAGATTTTTACGACTCTAGCAGTGATTCTCAACCATTTAAATTTCATGCACCCCGAATTTGACATGCATTAGGCTACGGACCCCCATCTAATGGCATTTCTATATCTGGGACCCCAATTATATTGTAAAATTAATGTTAATTTAACTCTGAGAGTGCACAAATGGAACCAAATGGACCCGTTGGGTCCATTTGTACACTCTCAGAGTTACAGACCCATAAGGGTCCATTTGGTTCCTAACTATCCATCATTTAGCTGGGGACCCCCTGTAACTCCCTCAAGGACCCCTGGGGGTCCCCGGACCCCACTTTGAGAACCGACGGTCTAAATAATATACTATCAAAATACTAATGTGTACATTGAAACTAAACTATAGGATGCCAGGCAAGCAAGTGCATCTGTCTAAATAACATGCTTCATGGAGAGGGATAGCAAAGAGAAAAACCAAACAGTAAAGAAACATGTAAAAGAGATATCTACATATAAACACATACAACCAGCTGTATGAGTCATATTCATACGGTGCAAAAAAAAAGAAGGGGAAAAAAGGTATCAATGCATTGGCAGTCCACACATGGCTGAACATTCACAGTTGAAACAAAACAAAAAAAAAAAAAACACATGGCAGGTCCACAGGGAAGGTACTGTAAACTCTGCATAGACGAACAGATTCACATGAAGGGAGGATAGGAAAAGAGTCTCTGTTTCAAGTGTTTCAAGTGTTCCAGTTGATGTCTTTCAGAATGGACCAGTTTATTGATGTCCTTCCTCTCAGTCATCAATGTTTATGTCCGGTGGGGTAGAATGGAATCATTTTATTGGCATCAGTAAATGGCAAACGGCAAAAAACAACAACAATGTTGATCAAATCACAACAAAAGCTGAAGCTTGTTTACATTGTGGTCCACTGCTCTGCCCTTCAAAGCCAGAGTGCAGTAACTACGTTTTTTGGACACGTCGACTTATTTGTGTATCCCAATGTCAAAGTAGCCTTTGTGATTTTGGAGGATAAACAACAGATACAATTAGTGTAAAAAAGAAAGTTAGTTACTGCACTTTGGCTTTGGTCAGATTGAATTAAATACATGCATTTCCTTTGGGGGAATGTAGACAGTCTGATATGTTTGATATCACAATTTACTGATTTAATCAAAAATCTTTCTCTCTCTCTCTCAGGGTCGGGGGTTGTGTGACGACTCGGACTGCGACAGTGCCGAGTTGGACCAGTCGGGCAGCGGGGAGCCCAGTCGCCCCCCCAGCGCGGGTGCATGGGTGCCCGGCCTGTCCCAGACGGGACCCTCCCCCCAGCCAGGCTCGGGGGGATCCCCCCCTCAACAGCAGAGCCCTCAGACAGGCCCTCTGTAGTACCACTGGAGGCTTTGCCGAGACCCTCCGACTACCTTACAGCCAAGACCCTCCGACTACCTTACAGCCAAGACCCTCCGACTACCTTACAGCCAAGACCCTCCAACTACCTTACAGCCAACAACCACCTTGCTGTTGTTGGAACAGCTCACACATACAGACAGTACAGTACAAGTACATTAGGGTACAGCAGTGGCTCTCAAACCTTTTTGTGCCAAGGACCCCCAAATTGATATATATATATATATATATATATATATATATATATATATATATATATATATATATATATATATATATATATATTTGGCTGCGGCCCCCCATCTAAAAAAAAAAAAATGTGCCAGAGGGACCTCCAGAAGCAAAGATTTTAGTTAAAATAAATAAATAATAATATATATATATATATATATGCATATATAAAACAAAATATATGTATATAAAGAATACAAATATATATATTCAAAGATTTGCACAAATTGTCACAATTTAAAAGATCTACAAGCTCACAAAGTGATATCTTGTATATCTGCTATTTTTGAATAGCCAAAGTATTAAAAATATGGTTAAAGTGGTCAAATGATTGTGACGCTATTATTAACTAATTTTGCTGGGGACCCCCTTGTACCCCCACCACCAAGGACCCCTCGGGGTTCCCAGACACCACTTTGAGAACCAATGCAGTGCAGTACAAGTACAGTACTTTCCACACAGGAAAATAAAGGTGCCAACCGGAACCGAAACTGTCTCTTCAGAGTGATATGCCATAGAAGAACTTTAAAGGTTCTTTAAAGCAGTGGCTCTCAACCTTTTTGGCTGGCGACCCCCCAAAAAGCTCGGCCATGGTATCGCGACTCCCCTCCTTCACGACTCACCGATCTAACAAACACACACGCACCGAACAAACGCGCATGTGCACACATACCGACTTAGCCATGGTTCACATGACGCTCGTCTGTCACAACCGTCATGGCGCAACTTGTTCCTGGCTTTGGTACTTTCTCCACTTACAACCCGTACATCTACATAAACGTTCATATTTCAAATATAAAGTTCTTACCCCACAGCCATGGATGTAACAAGTTGAAACGGGCGGGTCTAAGTACCCGTATCTTCTGTATTGTTCAATAAAAAGCATTTTAATCTGATTGGCGGTCATTTTCTCATAGAGTTATAAGGTATCAGAGTTCAATACACCTCTTAACCGATAGGGTTGCGTAGTTGAAAGCATATGAAGGATTTTTTTAGAAAATGGCCACTGATCGGATTAAAATGCTTTTTATTGAACAATACGGAAGATATGGGCGACCCCTGCAAATGATTTGGCGACCCCTCGGGGGTCGCAAACCCCCAAGTTGAGAACCACTGCTTTAAAGAACCTTGACCTCTTTAACCCTATAATATCTATATCTATCCTCTTCCGTCACAGTGGTCACCTATTAATGACAACATGCCCAAAATGGGACCAGGATTTAAGTGGTTAAAAGGTGCCATCAAATGGTTCCTTTAAGGAACCATGTCTGGTACCTCACAGGACACAAAAAAAGGTTCTCTAGAACCATATGAGGAACATGAAGAATTCATGAAATTAAACGGTTCTTTAGTTTAGCCTTTTTAAAGAACCATTTAAGAGCCATTATTTTTCTGTGTGCACCGTTCAGATTTATGACGAGTTGACTTGTGTCTCATGGGTTTGTCATATAGCGCTCCGCAGGGTTCCATTTGTAAAAAGAACTATAAAAAAAAAATTGAAGGGGTCTTTTCTTAAACCCTGTATACTCTGTCGTATAGCAAAGTAGCAGATCTAGATTTGCGTCTGTGTGTGTGCGTGGGGGGGGGGGGGGGGGACTGTTTGACGTAAGCAGGGATAAAATATATCCAGACGCGTGATAGTGAAATGCAGCGCACCTCAGCCAAGACCCGGCCTGCCGCCTTGCGATTGGCTGAATGCAAAAACGAGAAAACATGGACTCCGCCCCAGCACTCTTTTTCCGGCAACCGCAGACTATTTCTTTTGGCCAATAAAGTATAGTTTTGGACCACGACGGAGGCGCTCAGTCTCAAGCGAACTTGAGCCACCAGAGGCACCACCGAGCGAGCTAAAGCGAGCAAGTTGCCGTGCCGAACGTTGCAAAGTTCGCTTGAGCATACTTAGCGCCGTTCGAGTTACATACCGATAGGGATAGAATCCTAAATCATGTTTTGGGGTGAGCGTTTGCCCCAACTGCCACTCCAAGTGACAACTGGCCAATCACATCGCGTCTTTTCCGGGGTCTTGGCTGAGGTGCGCTGCATTTCACTATGACGCCCACCGGACCGAACAACTGAATGACGAGGAGGGGGGGGGGGGGATATCAAAAGCAGGGGCATGCCCACCCCCAGCAAATGGAACCCTGGGACGTCCCACATCAAGACAGCATCGAAGATTTGTCATGAGTTCACTTCTGATCTTTTTGGCAGCTTTGTGACATCATGGTAAGATGTCTATGGCTTACGTTCACACCGCCAAATCTGCATTTTTGGACCTACTGTATCTAGATTGAATCAGGACAAGTCAGTCCTTAAAAGACCGCATTGGAGCATTTGGGATTTGCCTGCGGTGTGGACAAAGCCTTTTTTAAGTTTCATAGAGTGTGTTTTAGGCCAACACTTATAACAGCTGGTTTATACCTCGTCACGCGATGGTGTCGAGCAACACTGTCATGCGACGAAGTATGAATTAGACTTTTACACTTTTACCTTTAGCCACTGCTCCAGTTTAGCAAAAAATTAAAAACAAAAAATCACCCACAGGTGCACACGCACACACACACACACACACACACACGCACGCACGCACGCACGCACGCACGCACGCACGCACACACACTTAACGTTTGTATTACTATACATGTGAGGACGATTTTATGAATGACATTTAAAAAACATTTTTAACCCTAATCCTGCCGAAAATAGCAGATCTACAAGATCTATGCGTTGTGAGCTTGTAAGAGACATTTGGTCATCTCAAGTATAGTAATTCACACACACACACACACACACACACACACACACACACACACACACACACACACACACACACACACACACACACACACACACACACACACACACTGTGGGAGAAAGCCTGACGTTCCAAACACTTAATCCGTTCAGATACTAATAAATAATAATGTAAATATTCATTACATACCAACATGAAGAAATATCAAAATTTATTTTATGTGTAAGATTTTAAAAAGATTAAGAACTAAATGGTATGCAGCCCTACGAACAAGTGCATGACTAAATACATGTTTATTATTTATGGTTGGGATGTGTCCGTTTTATATTTTGTGAGAAAGTTTACACTTTTTTAAATCCTGAAAGTATTACTTCACTAGTTTTTTGTTTGTTTTTTGTTAATAAATATTGATGTTGACACTCAGAAAGAAAAAAAACATGAATGATGTCAAAATGTAATTAACAGCTCACGCAAACATCAAACATGATGCTTAAAAGGCACATGAAACCCTAGAGGCTCCTTTTGTTTTCCGGTTCAGGTAAAAAAAAAGAAAAAACTACTGCAGATTAAAAACATGGCAGTCTAGTCAGCAACACAGCTGCAGCTAATTGAAGGTAGGGTAAGTGATAGTTTTGTTAAAATACTGTAAGTGTTAAATAGCTCTATATTGCGATAGTAATCATCGCTATAGAGTGTTTGTGCAGTAACAGGAGTCTCCAGCTCTTTAATAAACAGAAAATGCATTTTCAGGTGGGGATACTCTAGGTCAGCTATGGTGGTGCCATGCCATTAGTCCCATGGTCTATTGATCTGAAGTACCATTGGTCCAGGGCAAGGCACACATTCTAACTAACCCTCACCTAACATTTTTCAGACTATCAGGCTGTCGGCCAATGTTCTGCAAACTTTTTTGCAGAACAATGTTCGCCCCATCAGAACAGGGACATTAAGGGTGTAATGTGGTTTTAAACCTGAACTGGAAAACAAGCTTCAACATCAGCCAATGTTTTCTTACCCCTTTTCTCATTAGGTCATATTTATGTTGTAATCTTTTTTTTTTTAATGTTATCCTCCTTTCACTGGGGTTTGGATTGATTTAGCTTTAAAGCGCAGTAACACTTTGGTAGAGGTTTGGATTGTATATTTACCGCACCTCGCCTTGAGGTAAACATATTGACGAGATATCTTACAGTGTTGCTCCGTTGATTAGAAATTGATATTCCAGTGAAAGAGCTCTCAAAGTCACTCTTTTAGCACATAAATTAATGCAAACAAAGCACTTTCTGCTAGTACTGTACATAATATCACTCAATCCAGTTGTGATGATGTTGCTTTGTTTGTGTTTGTTTATGTGCTAAAAGAGTGACTTACAATGTAGGCATTTATCAGACGCTCTCATCCAGAGCGACTTACAATAAGCAACGCAATCACGTACATAGTACCGAGAACTAAATTATCTACTATAAAAATTATAATCTGTACATTGAAACTATATAGGATACCAGGTAAACAAAGAAGCTACAGTAGCATCTGTTTAAATAACTAGCTATCTAAATTACATTTTAATTGTGGTCAAGAAGAAACAGGCCTAAGTAACAAAAAACATAAGAGACCTGTTTCTTTGAGATTTGTTTCAACTGTAAGTCAATGTGGAGACTAGTTTGGATCATCGATTTCTAATCAACGGAGCAAAATATCTCGCCAATATTTGGAGTTTGACACATTGTGGCAAGGCCTAGGTGTCTATACATTGGAAATCTCATAATACCACTATTCAAGTGTCACTGTGCTTTAAAAAAAAAAGGCTGTCGAGGGTTTTCAAGAAGCCTATCGTAGAGGGGAAACGAGAGTCATTGCCCCGTTCATCCAAAGCAGAACTTCTGGAAGTGTTTTAGACATTTGGAATCAAAAAGCTTTATTTATGTTTTTGCAATGCTGGTACAAGTGTTTGTAGTGGTGCTGCATGTGATTCTGTTTTCTGATCCATTTCACAACAACGTTGACTCGCTCTAGCATTGTCAATGTAATGCTAACAACGTCTCCATCCCCTACACACTTCAGCCATTTCCAACGTTATCTTCATGATACTGTAACAGGCTCTATGCACAGCAGCCATATTGGAAAGAAATTGGGCCTCTTCCTTATTTCCTTCACAGGTGTTACCAATGATACTAATGAAGGCTCTGTTCCATTCATGGTCAAACAGTGTCAGGGTGCTGATGTTGTGCATGTTAAGTGGCTCATTGGAAACACCCTGCTACACCAGTCGTCCATGGGTACCATTATGGTTCCTTGAGGTGGTTCCAAATGCCCCCTTACAGGTGTGCAACACTGAGAGTGTGCAAATGGAACCTAATGAATCAGACAGGCTTCTTTAAAACCACTTCTTTTACAGGACAACTTCACTCAACGTCATACCTTATATTCATATAATTGGACCTCACTAATGTTCATTCATGGCTATAATAGGCTATAATAATATATTATACGTCTACTCACTCACTGTCTCAGAGGTGGGCAGTGACATCATCCAAGCCAATATAAACTACAACCTCTCTTCCTGGAAAGTCAGCATGGCTGAAATAGAAGCCATTGTAATTTCAAAAGAAAGAAAACAAAGTCTTAATTAAAATGACCAGACCTGGTCATACTTTGGTAGAGGTTATTTCTGAACTGTCCGCAAGCCACCTCAGACAGACCTCAGAGAAAGTACAAATAGAAATTGTGCCATCTTATACTGAGCACAGCAGTGAGGACCAATTACACGAAGCTAAGGTTGAAAATGGGTGAAGTGGTCCTTTAACCATCCTTTTCTCCTTTATGATTGCAGCAGAGGGAAACCAGATCAGAAATGAAACGCTGCTCTCTGGTGGTCAAAAGTAGAACAATAAGTATGGTTTGAATTATGTAAGTTTTGTTTTTATACAGCATTGCACATTGTATCTGTAACATAGGAATTATATCAAAATCAAAATATGAGCAACAATAAATACTGTATTGGTAAAAAAACGGCGTGTGAGTTTGATTAAAAACACAAATGTTGATGCATGAATGTTGTATTAAAGCTGAGACAGCCAGAATAGAGATGCATATCCCTCTCTCCAACTCACTTTGCAATGTTGCAACCTTTCCAAGTGTTAAAGGACAACTTTGTTTTTTACAACCAAGGTTTATGTTTTAGATTGTAATTAAAGTAAATAAAAGATGAGTGCTAAAACATTTTAATTTACTATACTTTCTATAGTTTTAGCAATTTTCACGACCTTTTTTTACAGTGGGCGGGGGCATCCTGTCCGGTGGCTAAATATGTCTTTTTTTACACAATAACCCGGTGTTTTCTTTATTGTTATTTACAGTAGCTCTTCTAGCCCACAATAACTGATATCTGGCCATCAAAGACCACAGGACCTTTTTTATTGTGTAAAAAAGGCATATTTAGCCACCGGACAGAATGCCCCGCCCACTGTAAAAAAGATCGTGAAAATTGCTAAATATATAGAAAACAGAAAATTAAAAAAAAATAACACTCATCTTTTATTTACTTTAATTACAAGCTAAAATATAAACCTTGGTTGTAAAAAAAAACAAAGTTGTCCTTTAAGTTTAAAGGTAGGGTAAGTGATATTTTTGGTTAAAACAAAATGTTTGTTAAAAGGTTAAAGTTCTATATTGTGATAGCAATCATTGCTTGCTATAGTGTGTTTGTTCAGTAACAGGGGTCTCCCCGTCTCTCCAGCCCTTTAATGTAAAAATACATTTTCAGGTAGGTGACACAATTTCAGCCAATCAAGAGAGAGCAACCATTTATCAGCTTCATTTTTATAGTGTTCCAGTTCCAGTTTTGTCTGCTCATTTCTTTGTATCACTTCCAATTTCTCTTGTTTAATCTGCGTCCTGTCTGAGCTCTCTATCCTGATAGGATAAAATTGGTACCCCAACCTAAAAATGCATTTTCTGTTTAATAAAGAGCTGGAGAGACAGGGAGACTCCTGTTACTGAACAAACACTCTATAGCAATGAGTACTATCACAATATAAAGCTATTTAACACTTATTTTAACCAAAGAAAATCACTTTGCCTACCTTTAAGTATTTGATCACTTGCTAAAAAAACAAAAACAACAAGAAGCACGTAATCTCAGGGATTAAGAATATCACGACTGAACTTTGTAACATTGTTAAGCTGTTAAATCCCACAGTGCGATGTATGAAACAGCGGAAAAGGAGTGGAAACAGATCTACCAGCTCACAAGAAGCTCACAATGTGTGACTGTGTGACATGTTGTGAGCTTATGGATCATTTGGTTCTCAAAGTGGGGTCCGGAGTCAGATTGAATAAACAAGCATAAGTAACAAACAGGTGGTGGAAAAAGTACTCAAATGTTTTACTTAAGTAAAAGTATCAATGCTGCAGTGTAGAAATACTCTGTTACAAGTAAAAGTCCAGGTTATCAAAATTTAGTTGAGTAAAAGTACAAAAGTATTGGCATCAAAATATACTTAAAGTACCAAAAGTAGAAAGTACTCATTATGCAAAATGTCACGTTTCACAAGGTATCATATTCATATGTATAACATTTATTAAAAATCTTGAAAATAGCAAAATCTTGTAGATCTGCTAAGTTTAAAGCCGAAGTTTAAAGCCATTTTAAAGCCAAAGTTTAAATGGGGCTGAAGTGGTTAATGTTCTACAAAAGTAACTACAGTTTTCAAATAATTGTACAGGAGTATACAATATTTGCCTCTAGGATGTAGTGGAGCAGAAGTAAAAGTACTGACATTTGGAAATACTCTGGTAAAGTAAAAATACCAAAATATTTTACTTAAGTACAGTACTCGAGTACATGTACTTAAGTTACTTTACAACACTGTAACAAACACATGAGAACAAATGATAAAGGTATGTCTGGATGGTCATCATCGAAGAGAGAAGAGTCTGGGACGTGTGGAGCGTTGTCCCTGGATGTTTTAATAGTACAAAGTAGTAGTATCTTTGAATATATATATATTTCTTTTTAAAGCCAACATTTGTAACTCAATCTTTGCTTCTGGGGGGGGTCCCTGGAACAAAATATTTTGAGATGGGGTCCGTGGCCAAATACATTATTTTGTGGGTCCTTCACATGAAAATAATTAGAGAACCACTGGTTTAATCCAACATCATGCACAGGTAGAAATTAAAACGCACACGGTTCAATCAGGGATTTAGTTTCAGCATTTCACATCTTTTTATTTATGTATTTAAGTTTCTTCAATAATTCAATTGCACCCAAATCTACAATAGTTTTTGAAAACGTGCACAAAAAACGTGAGTTTCTTCTTCATCCTGCAAAGAATAATAAAAAATAAAATTCTGACCCCAGGCAAAAAGGATAGCAGGAAAAACTAGTGTTATTATTTTCTATAACTCTCCGTCTAGTTAAATCTTAGTAACCTCAGCATGATAGACTTAGAATAATATCAAGACAAATAAATGTCTTTTTTTTTTAAGTTTTTGCCCCCGTCGCAGCAATCCCCCAGCCCTGCAGTTAAAAAAAATATTCTCTATTTAAAACAAACATCTCAATGTTATCATCATCATCATTATTAATCTTAGTAATTTCAAGAGAAAACGCAAGTATGCCCCTCGCTCAGTCGGACCCTCTCCAGGTCAGGTGACCAAGCCCCGCCCCTCCCCCCAGCCCCACCCTATCAGAATCCAAAAACACAACAAACGCTCAAAAGTCCTGATTGAGAAAAAAAAGAAAGAAAAAACGGATGGAAACACAGGAATGACAATAAAAGAAATTATACAGCAAATTAGAGGAGAGCTTAAAATACTCCAACTTCAAAAAACAAGGAGAGGTTAAAAATTAACCACTTGAACCCTATTATACTTAATTTTGACCGCACTCACCGCTCCAGGGGTCTATATTTAATAATTAGTCCCCCCCTAAAAATGTTCTCGCCCTCTACACTAAATCTACTTTGCTGAAAATAGCCGATCTACAAGCTCACGGCGCCATGGGCGTCGTGAGCTTGTAGATCAGCTATTTTCGAGCGAATGTTTGCCCACCAGAATAGGGACGCTAGGGTTCGAGTGGTCAACTTTCTGACTAAACGTTTTTTTTCTAATTATCATTCTTCTTCCTCAATACATCTTCAAGTGTACATCATTCGCGCCCAGGTGCATTACATAACCCACAATGCCTCATTCAGGAAGTTCATCTTTAGATAGAGAATGGCAAAAAAAAGAAAGAAAGAAAAAAAAAAGAAAAGTCAATGAATTCTATAAACACAAGGGAGCGGGGTGTATTTAAATAAAAAATAAATACAAACATTTAAATGAAGGGTAGGTAGGTAGGTAGGAACAGTCCGTCTATAATGTTATTATTGGGTCTTATTTTTTTTTCTTCATTTTATACATTTTCTAAGAAAAATCTGACATAAAAAAAACAGTATTTATGCCGTTTCAGATTTTTCCAAAAAACTTCAGCTATGTAGCAATATAAGGTCATTACAAGACATACAGCAACATAAGAGAGAGGAGGAAAAAAAATTACAACCGAAGGAAGGAAAGATCTTTTTAAAAACTATATGCAAAAGGGAATTTTCAAAACATAATAAATAAATAAAATACCAATACACTGGTGATGTCATTATTACAGCGGAGTAGGCGTTTTTTAACCAAGGAACCAAGGAGAGGAGGAGGGAAAACGGTTTAAGTTGAGAATACTTGGTTTTTGCATTAATTTCAGTATAAGGGACCTCTCGGTAAAAAGTCTGGGGAGGGGGTTACGTTAGGTGCTGATGGGAGGAGGAGGAGGGGTGCTGGTCAGTTGGCTGCCAAACCAGTGGCCTCAGAAGACAGTCTGGATGGAGAGAACACAAAACACAACGTGTATTTAGGCCTGTCACAATTATTACATCATTTTTGCATCATCATCATAATCGTTTTACATGTTGAAAAATGTTCACACCTTTTCAAATATAAAAAAAAGCAGAAATAGTAGATCCACAAGCTTACAACGCGTCACTTTGTGACGCGTTGTAAGCTTGTAGATCAGCTATTTCTGCTACGAAGCCTAAAAGGCTTCATATGTTCCAATGTTCAATGCCAAACACACAATTAAATCATTAATCGCAATTATTTGAGTGAAAATGAATAGTCAACTTAAATTCGTAATGACAGTGACAGCCAGGTTTCTTAACTGTCCACATATAGAGAGAACACAAAACACGTGTATTAGGTACCGGAGCCACTGTGTATTAGGTACCCATGTATTAGGTACAGTCCACATTGTGTATTAGGTACCCGAGGTTTCTGAACTGTCTACATATGGAGAGAACACCACAAAACACATGTATCATTAGGTACCCAAGGTTTCTAAACTGTCCACAGCCCACCACCAATGAGACAGAGTGAGTCGACAGAAATGGTGCCATCTTGTAGTGATAATTAGTGAGGACAAATTATTATGAAAATACAAGGTTGAAAATGGGAGAAGTGCTCCTTTAACACATTGACTGCCAGGTATTAATTAAATAATTAATCCGCCACAGCCAGCGGTTTTACCTTATTTTGAGTCTTTTTGATGATCCACCGTTCTTTTTTTTTCAACCCCGATGTAAACAAACAATGTCTCGGTGGAGAGAGGAGTCTCTCTGCTTTCCACCGGGACAAAAAACATTGCAAGCGTGATCGTCCGTTCTGTTGTTATCGGCAGTTGAATATGGCTCGTTTTCACCAGAAAACGCAGTCTGGGAGAAGAAATCCGAGCTAGATGTGTTTTTCTACATCTCATAACGTGGGAGTGAACAGGGCTATATATTGTTTGGATGACCTCATTTCCGGTTCTATCGTTCACGACAGAAACATTTTTGTTAGCGTTTCATAAATAATTAGCACAATATGTAGAATTATGACGTTTTGGTCGAGAGTTGAAGTAATTGCAGAATGATGCTGAAGTCGGCCATACCAGCTCTGACAGGATAGCCATTTTATATTTCAAAACAAAATGCCAGACACCAGAGCGTTAACCATTGAACATTATGCATACTATTGCTAGTTTGAAAACTTCAAATACTCTTTAATCTTAAACTAACACTTCGCAGCGCCTATTTTTGGTGCATGACATGATTCCATAGAAGACCTCTACGGCAGGGGTTGGCAAGTAAGATTGGCCTCGGGCCAAACTTTTTCAAAGACATTAGATGGTGGGCCAGAACCAATCAATGGCTAATTTAGGACCTGGAACTTGCAACAAACAACCTTTTATACAATAATAATAGAAAAGTATGTGAAATCAAGTGTTACAGGCGCACATAGAAATGCTTATGTAATCCTTTTTGTGCAGGCGTCATCCTTGAATGTTTCACGTAGAGGATATTTAGTTCATGAAAAAGTTTCAAAAGAACATTTTATCTGGAGACAGAGTCACTCCTTTTTGAACCAGAACTCTTACATGGTTCAAGGTCTGTTAGAACGGAGAGAAACTATGTATCATTTAAGGCCTGTGGAACACAGCTTTAGTTTGTTTTTTAAACGTGAGAGAAGTATTATGAACCATTTGTTCATCATACCTCATTTCATCAATTCAAAGCTATCGCTGTCAGCTAAATAATAAATGACTTACAAAATAATTTGTCCGCGCTGGCGGGCCAGTTGTCCACCACTGCTCTACGGAATCCAAATGAGTGAAATCAGTCATGATGACTGAGAACTTTAATCCATGCCACTGTCAGCTGCATGATTGCAGATAATGATGTCAGTGTGTGTGTGTGTCGTGTCTCTATCTCTCTTACCGGGCATTGATCAGGTACTCAGCCAGGCTGATGCTGGCGGGGGATCCAGTGATGGTGACCTGTCTGTCAGTGGAACCTTCCACAGGGTTGGCGATCTTTATCTGAGCCCCCGACATCTGACGGATCTCGTTGATCTTTGCGCCCTGACGGCCGATGATGCAGCCAATCAGCTGGAGGCGGGAAAATACGCCACGCCGGAGGGGGGGGGGGGGGGGGGGGGGGGGGGATACTCCACGTTAAAAACAACAACGACACAATCCACAACAGCATGGCACTATGATAGGCTGAGTGTTGCAACATGGATACATTCACCCACTCACACACCCACTCACACACACACACACACACACACACACATTCATACACCGATGGCGGAGGAAACTACCAACCTGCTCATCGGGAGCAAAGTTCAGCGTCTTGCCAAAGGACACTTTGACACGAATAGGCTCTATGCACAGCAGCCATATTGGGAATGAATTGGGCCCCTTCCTTACTTCCTTCACAGGTGTTACCAATAATACTAATTAAGGCTCTGTTCCATTTAGTGTGGCATAGTGGGTGTCTTATTTTCAAGGACCCCCATAACTCTGAGAGTGGTTCCATTTGTTACACACCCACCATAAGGGGCCATTTGGGAACCAAAATGGAGTGTTTCTAGTGAGCCAACATGCACGATATCAGCACCCTGACCAGAATGGAACAGAGCCTTCATTAGTATCATTGGTAACACCTGTGAAGGAAGTAAGAAGAGGCCCAATTTCTTTCCAATATGGCTGCTGTGCATAGAGCCTATTCTGGGGGAGCCCGGGATCGAACTGGGAACCTCGCGGTTCCCATCCGCCCGCTCTACCGGCCACTCTACCCCTGAGTCACTGCCGCCCCCTCGTGAACCTTTTAATCCCTTCAATCCGTGAACGCCTCCGTGTCATTTTAGATTTTAACTATAGCCATTATTTTATACTTTAATATATAAGCTCGCTATGAGCTTGAAGATCTACCATTTTTGAAAAATCATAAAAACTTGTGCAAATCTTTGAATATGTCCTTAAATTATTATACAATTTTCAAAGTGAACATTTGTAACTCAAATCTTTGGTTCTGGGGGGTCTCTGGAACAAAATATTTTGAGATGGGGGTCCGTGACCAAATATAATTTTGGGGGTCCTTGACATGAAAAAGTGTGAGAACCACTGATATTATAGCAACATACGTTTTCAGAAAACCGATTTAGAAGACATTTGTAGATGCGTTCCCGGATTGAATGGGTTAATCCCAGAGTGGTGTCCGTGAGCAGATACAGAAAATCAATAGAAGTTTGAGACTCAGAGTCTTGGTTTCTCCCACAGTCTTTGATAGAAGCAAACAAAGACAGATACAAAAAGGTTCAGACTTACATCATTTGGAATGGTTAGCTCATGGGAGCCAGTTTGTGCAGAAGCATCCATTCCAGCTGCAGAGAGGAAAATAAAAACAACATTAACACATTAACCGGCAAGAACGTAGTCCTACGGTCCGCTAAATCCAACTGTTAAGCGCCGAGACCGTAGTGCTACGGTCTGGGTGCTTTTTCCTTTTTTTCGATTTTTTTTTTCCTTTTCAATTTTCTACACGGACCATTTTTAGTGCAACACCACCGGAAGTCGAAAATATTTGCGATCCCGTTTTTTGTTTCCCCGTCGGCCTCGATTCTAAGGCGCACACTAAAACCCCTGTTTAGCCCTTGTAGTTTTTTCTCCTCGCATTTCCCATGTTAACATAAACGGTCAGAACTCAAACATGGCGGCTCCGTTTGACACGTGGTCTGCACTAGTAAACGCAGGGACATGTGCACGTTGTTTACAAACAGTCCATCGCGCATTCTAAAGGATTTTAACGGGGCCTATGGCGACGTGAAAAACACAAAAAACAACAATAAAACCTTGGCACTGGTGACTACATTCTGAGATTAGCCCTTGGCATTGGATGTGTTAACAATGTGTTCTAAATGGGACACAAAGAAACACAAAGTCAAAGGCCATATGCATGAATTAAGCAAGGGATAGCTGGTCATTATTGAAAAGTAAATCCCAACAGGGTGATTATGTGTTTTGAGACGAGCGTTTTGGTATTCTTGCCGTTGTTGCATCACGGTCGCCTCAGTAAACAAGGAAGTGTTGATCAAATAGAATACTTTTTTGGTTACTGCTTTGTCTAATTCTCGCTTCAAATGTTTTCAAAAAACATTCTTGAGAGCAACGTTTAGCTGTAAATGACATGGTGTGTTTGTCTACACGGCTGTCATGTTGGATACAGCATCGACGCAAGCAGCGCAGGTTGATATGAGCAGGTGCTCTGAGTCTTTGATTAGGCAGCGGTCTGTTACTGAGCTCATCGGTCATTATCCAGAAATAACACACTGCTGAATTCAGCGATTGACCAATCAGAATCAAGCATTGACCCAAGCCGTGTAATAAAGCAAAATAAAATCTCACGACTGAGACATTTTGTTAGGCCAAGTTAGTCCTAATCTCTGTTTGGTGAGACAACGTTCAAGATGCTCCTCTTTAATCTTAAAACAACTAATAACCGAAAACAGGCAATCTACAAGCTTACGACACGTCGCAGATGCATTGTATGCTTGTAGACTGCCTATTTTAGGATATTAGTTATTTCCGTTGAGTGACACGCTTCCAAGGAATCCAAATGACTGAAATAAGTTGTGGCGACTGAGAACTTTTAATCAAAGCTTATGCATGTGAGTGGCTGGCATCAAAACGAACAGTTTGGTGTCGGGGTACGTACCCTGGAAGCCCTGGTTGCTCGGTGCGATGGGGAAGGGACTCTGCTGCATGGCTAGCTGGTGAAGTTTGGTGAGCTGTCGACATAAGACAAGCAACAAAAACAACACAAAATAGAGGGAAATTAGTGAGTTACAATGTCTGATATATAGTTCATAAGATCACATTTTGGTGCTCCTTAAGAATCCATCCATCAAAAGGATTAAGAATTCAATCAAAATGTGATTTTAAAAATCAACCTTGAAAACCTAATATATAACCCTATCAAAAGGTTGAATAGCACCTCCTGCAACCAGGATTTGAATTGCCAATCCTTTTCCCCTCTCTTTTTCTTTTTGACAGTGTGATTAAAACGTTTTAAATCAAATCTTGACCATGACAAATAATCAATCTAAATCAAAATGATGGATTTGGAAGAATTGTGATACACCTCCTCCTCCTTGGGTTTCTGTTCTCTGTGCTCCCAAACAGCGGTAGAATAATAAAATTAAATAAAAACAGGCTTACAATAATGGACACAAAGAACAAAAAAAAATGTTTTCATTCTTCAGCAACCCACTTAACCCATTAAGACCTGGAACACATCTGTGTCATTTTAGATTTATTTGGCAATTCAAATTGGTTGTTCCCGGTCTTAATGGGTTAATGAAGAGCACCACATTATTTATTGGTGCGGTGACACAACTTTTAAACACAAAACAGTGTTCGGCCACAGGTACACATTCCATTAACCACATGAACCCTAGCGTCCCTATTACGGGGTGGCGAAAACAGCAAATCCACAAGCTTGCGGTGAGTTGTGAGCTTGTAGATTGGCTATTTTCAGCAAAGAGGTTTGGTGTAGTAGAGGGGAGAAAAGTGAGGGGGACCAAGAATAGACCCCTGGGGGACCCCGGTAAGTGAAAGAAGTAGTTCACCCCAAAAACTTATGCAATTTGTTTTGTTTTTGTCGCATTCCCAATAATTTGATGCCCAGCGGAAAGATGCTTATGTCTCCTGTAGGAGACTCAAGGCGAATCTTTGAGTCTCCTACCGGAGAGACAGCTGCTCAAATTATTGGCTCAGGAATGTGACAAAAACTAAAAAATCTCCATGAATTCAAGGCTTCATGGGGTGTGTAATCGATAGAAAATAAGTAATTTTTTGGGTGAACTACTCCTTTAAGTATATCATTGCTGTTGGGCAGAAACCTCTCTTCTCCATGTTATGTTTTCGTAAATTAACTCCCTACTTGATAATACTACAGTATCACACAATAGCAGATCTATAAGCTCGAAGCGCAGTGCGAAGCGCAGTGCAAAGTGATGCGTTTTGAGCTTGTAGATCTGCTGCTTTTGCAATTTTTTTTACTTTTTGAATGCTGGAAAGTAATAGTTTTGAACATATGAGGTTTCCACCCGACAGAGACGATATATAGGGTTTAAGTGGTTAAAATGATATTCCCCTTCAAATTATTAACCATTATAGTGATAATGTTAGAAGATATGAAATGAAAAGATGGACATTATCCTGAAAGATAAAAAATAAAATAAGTTCGTTTTTGAAAAACAGGCAAACAACGTTGTGTCTTCTATCAGGATGAAATGTGGGGGTGGTCACAGGCATGGGAGGAGTCAGAGAAGGTGTTGTCATGGCTACCCAGGAGCGAGTTGTGTAAATATCGGGGATCACTTACAGAGGGCCCTTCACTTACATCTGGCTGTGGAATGGCGTGCTGCCCTTGGACAGCATAGGCCTGCAAGCAAACAAGAGAACAGCACTTTAGGTGGGTTTGTTCAGGACGTCAGGAAATGGCTTATCATTTGTAGAATAATCCATGACAGTACAAATCTTTGAATATATGTGTATGTTTTACTCAAATCTTTGCTTCTGGGGGGTCCTTGGAAAGAAATATTTTGAGATGGGGGTCCGTGGCCAAATGCATATCATTTTGGGGGTCTTTGACATTTAAGACTGTTAGGATTTAGAAGACATTTGTAGAATCCCCAGAATCAAAGATTTGAGTTAAAATGTTCACTTTGAATATATATATTTTAAGATTTGCACAAATGTTCAAGATCTTTCAAAAATAGCAGATCTACAAGCTCATAGCGCGGCACTCGGTGCCGCACTATGAGCTTGTATATCTGCTATTTTTGAATAGCCCAAAGAAAGCTAAAATGACACAGATGCGTTCCCGGTCTTTGCTAAGTTTAGCTCCTTAACGGGGGTGTGACTGTGATGATCCGAAGTTTAGCTCCGAAACAGGGGTGTGGCGATCTCGCGAGCGTCCTACGTTTATACTGCTGCTAGATCCCGCGAGAGTGTGTTACTGGGACAGAGAAAGGTCGATAATAAAGTTGATTTTCTCCTGATTCGTCCGACTGAAAATAAAGCCATTTTAGTATGAAAATCTTGGGAAGATTCTGTGGCTTGTGACGATCGGGTCCAATATTTAGTTCAGTGACCATGGGGCTAAACTAAAGAATGGTTCAGAAGCTGTGTTCACGTTCACAAATAATGAGATTCCAACCTGCTTCCGGTCTCCTAAAAGGTGGCCACCTACTCCACGCAGATGGCATGTCTTTCTCTCTTTTTTTTTGACAGAAACGGGAGGAGTGTTCATAGTGTGTTCAGAGCATCACAGCAGTACATTTGCGTTTACAGGAAGTAATTCAAATTTGACTTTTGACATAATACACAATAATTTTCTTTAAAATGTTCTTGGTGTCTAATGATAGATATGCCCTCATTATGAGTGCAGGTCTGCTGTAAAAGTGTTGTGGGCTGTGGAATGAATGGCGTGCTGCCCTTGGGACAGCACAGGCCTGCAAGGACACCAACAGGATGGGATTAGGCATCATGTCACAGCCATGACAGTTTAGTTACAATGTAGGCATTTAGCTCTTATCCAGAGTGACTGAACATAAGCAAGGTTAACGCTTACTTCACATCGTTGCTATCGGGGGCAGAAACCCCCGACAAATAGCCCATCTACAAGCTCGCAACGCATAGCGACGCGTTGTGAGCTTGTAGATCTGCTATTTTCAAACATTTTAGTACTTTTACTTTTGGTACTTTAAGTATGTTTTGATATCAATACTTTTGTACTTATACTCTATTAAATTTTACTTGTAATAGAGTAATTTCCACATTGCAGTATTGATACTTTTACTTGGGTAAAACATTCAAGTACTTTTTCCACCACTGGTCATATCTAGTGCTATAAGACGACAAATATTCTTTACAAAGACAGAGACGTCTGATGTTTACCTGACCACCTGCAAAGATGACAGGAGATCCTGAGGGTTTGGGTCTGTACGGGATCGTCACTCCCTTGGGTGGAGACTATAGGAAAAAGAAAAGGAGAAATACCATCACAACCAACTTCATTGTTACATCGCACCATTACAGGTGGAAAATAGTGGGTGAAATGTATATTTTGGTGCGATCTCTCAACATTACAGTGAACAGGAAGAGATAGGAATAGGGGAGAGAGGAAAGAAACGCAGAACGGGTCAAATAACAGGAAGGCACCAGTCAAAATTAAATATTGTTGCTGTCGGTTGGAGGCCTTGCATGTCCAAACCCGTTCCCTTTTTTTGTTATCATTTCAAAAATATTTTTGGGACATACAAGGTTTGCAACTGTCAGGTGCAAACCTCCCATCTCCATAT
This sequence comes from Gymnoscopelus microlampas, assembly GCF_963454915.1. Classification (NCBI taxonomy): domain Eukaryota; kingdom Metazoa; phylum Chordata; class Actinopteri; order Myctophiformes; family Myctophidae; genus Gymnoscopelus; species Gymnoscopelus microlampas. The sequence continues at coordinate 5,914,097 of NC_139947.1, read as the reverse complement.
TTGAACTTTTACATTTTCTTAAATAAATCAGTGCTATTGAACACCCTTTACCTCTGTCTGTGGGTTTTACAAATATTGAACCAATGAAAAGCATCAAAGGCCTCACCCCCTGCGTGGCACACAGAGCAGAGCGAAAGATAAACAAACTTCATAACAAGCTTTTTTTTTCCCGTCTGACTTAGTCATTCTGATCAATGATTAGACATAACCATCTCCACATTCAATGGTCAAAAATCTGATGAGAATATGATGACACATGCAAGTATCTGACAATGTAAAAAGTCACAATACAAACTTTGATGAGGCAGTATCGTGTCGTTTTAAAAACATGGTTCTCTTTTTCCATTTCCTGAAAAGATAATATTTTGGACGGCGTTGGTCTCTGCCCCGACAGCAGAGAGATACGGCTGTGGCTTAACGGCCATTACCTCGAGCATGACGACGCAGATCTGCTTGACACACTCGATGATGGACTGCGGTGTCCCTGCAATGGTGATGGCACGCTCTGTAGAGTTGGGCAGCATGTCCCCTGCCACCTGTACCTGAGCTCCTGTCGACTGGACACACACACAAGTTTGAATTATTATACTAGTGAGGACCTCAAACTTTTCAGATGGGGGTCTGTCCATGTATAAATAAATGCATATCAATAGGCTCTATGCACAGCAGCCATATTATCACTTCCTTCACAGGTGTTACCAATGATACTAATGAAGGCTCTGTTCCATTTAGTGTAGCACAGTGGTTTCCACGAGTCCACGACCCCCATAACTCTGAGAGTGTACAAATGGAACCAGAGTGGTACACTCTCAGAGTTACACACCTGTAAGGGGCCATTTGGAAGCCCATGTGGGTCCCTGGACCCCAACTGTAGACCCACTGGTGTAACGGAGCGTTTCCAGTGAGCCAACATGCACAATATCAGCACCCTGACTCTGTTTGACCAGAATGGAACAGAGCCTTCATTAGTATCATTGGTAACACCTGTGAATGTCTTCATAATATGGCTGCTGTGAATAGAGCCTATTTGGGGCTCCTTGACATGACATTGTTTTTGAGAACCACTGGAATAAAAGCACATTTTATTTATATTGCACTTCTCACAAAGTGTTTTACATACAATGAGATTAAAAACAGAAACAAAACAAGGTATTAAAGCAGTTAAAAAAAAGAAAAAGCCTGTTCAATTCATCTCAAGCAGGACAGCAGATAACACAAGCATTTGAAATAAAACCATGTAAAATCCGCAAATGCTTGTTCAAATAGTAGCGTTTTAAGGCTGCAGCTCTCAAGACCTAGCCTGGGATCCAGCCTGCTTCGCTACGTTCGGCGGACTTTTTTTTCTCTCTTCGCTTCTCAGTCTGGAAAGCCTCCTATCTCCAAGGAGGCGGGACATGGCATACGGCTAGAATCGAACCGTGGCTTCCGATTGGTCTGTGGTGCGGGGCGGGACAAAAATCGTTGTGATTCGTCATTCGTTTGAACAACATCCAATCAGCAACGACGTTGCCTAACGTAACATATGTAGTTCCAGTGTAGTTCTGCAAAACGAGTCAATAGGATGCTTTCCAGACTGAGAAGCGAAGAGAGAAAAAAAAGTCTGCCGAACGTAGCGAAGCAGGCTGGATACCAGGCTACTCAAGACCTGTGGAAGAGCATTCTGAAGTGTGGGAGCTACAGCCTGAAAGGCTGTGTCATCTTTTGTTTTTCGTTTTAGTATGATAAAAGTGTTTTATTAACATGAGACAAACCTCTCGGATTTCTTTGATCTTGCAGCCGCCCTTGCCGATGAGCGAGCCACACTGGCTAGCGGGCACGACGATGCGCAGGGTGACCGGCGGTTTGCTGGTGGCCGTGCTGTTGGTCATGGAGCTGCTGATGTCCTACAAGCAAGAGGAGGAGACAGGCCGTCAACGTCAGGACATTTTTACTTTGATGATTACCCACTTAAACCCTCTAGACTAGAGACTAGAGTACTTTTTCCCGTGTGCACCAAATCTCTTCATCAAAAGAACATAGAAATTCTAGAAATAGAATCAACCATGATCTGGTACCACCTCAAATTTAGAACAAACATGGGAAGACTCTCGTTCTACTGCTCTGCCACCAAAATGTGGAATGCCCTGACACCATTCATTAGAGGATGTTTAACACTGGTCTCTTTTAAAACTGGCCTGAAAAAACATGTATCAGGAGACCACAAGGGGAGGTAAATTCACTGCCACCGTTTTTCCTTTTTCTCCTTTGTACATATAGTGTCGTTTGTTGATGACATGTATTATCGTGTTATTTTTCTATGCTATGTTGATGAATTGAATACATAGGACCACAATGGAAACGCATAACGTGCCGTTTAGGGTTGACATTTCTGACTAAGTATTCAAATCAATCACAACGTGATGCGTTGTGAGACTTTACGACTTATAAGGACCCGCAGAAACCCAGTACCCATTCCTTCTTTATGACATAGCCTTTGGTGGGAAACTCTTATCGGAGGCCATCGGTGTTGATTTCGTAGACTAAAACTATGACGAAAAATGTTCGTCAACTACCTTTTTTTCACTGACGAAAACAAGATTAAAAAAATAAAAAACTATGATGACTAAAAATAAGACTAAATATATTGACAATTTCGTCAACAAATAAAAACTGGATGAAAATGTTAGTGAGGGACTAGTGGAGAAGAGATCCAGTAGAACTAAAAGACAAGTCATTTTATGTTTGGTTGTGCTGCTGGTGTTGCGCTCTGAAATGCAACCAAGTGTAAAATCAGCCAATACGACGCCATCAAGGCACCGCCAAAACACATTTTAGTAACTAAAATGTGTTTTGACTAAATAAACTAAACAACATAAACTGCTCATTTAGTCGACTAAAATCGTATTTTTAGTCGACTAAAACTAGACAAAAACGAAAAGAATTCAGATGACTAAAATGTGACTAAATCTAAATGGAATTTTATTCAAAAGACTGACTAAAACAAAATTTGCTGTCAAAATCAACACTGGCAGCCATAGCTAGAGACTGAGGGTAGAGACTGAGGCCATCTGGGAAAGTGCAGGTCCCAGGTTCGATTCCCGGCCATGTATCCAGCTGTCCCTGAGCAAGAGACTTAACACCCCCCCCCCCCCCCCCCACTACAGGATCAAATAGCTATTATTTAACTTGTGTGGACGGATCAGAAGGTCACTCATTTTGAGACATTTGAGGAAGCAGCTCCAACCTCTTCCAGTTTTTCAATGATCATGGAGAAGGCCTTAAAGATGGCGGTGGTGGGCCCTGCCAGGGTGATGATCCGCTCTGGACAGTTCCCCTCAGAGATGTTGATTCTGGCTCCGCTCTGAACAAAATGAAGAGGAAATGACACAGACACGCACCCATCAGACAAGCCAGCTCAACATTCATCACCGCGTGAGGTCTGAGTCACCGACACAGCTTTCTAGAAAGAGACATTTTGCAGGGATTAAAGCAAAAAAGAAAACCTCTCATGGCTGATGAAGTTGCTAGGCCCAGCTCAGCCGTATTTTTTTGTTAACATTTTTCCAACTTATTGACACTTTTGAAAGCTTTTCCAGAAGAAAAAAACAGCACAAAAGGCTTTTTTCCAGCTTCACATTCAAAAATAAACATAAAATAAAATATCTGCTAAACCTGATATCGGTTTGACACCGATTGTATTTTAATGCCGATACTGCCGATGGCGATATGATGACCGATTAATCGGTGCATCCCTAAAATTAAGATGTTTTCGTATCATCTTCTATCTAAACCCATATTATAGCTGTTCTACAGACACTTGAAGACAAGGCTCGAGACTAAGGGAATCCCGACGTCCTGGGGACATAAATATATGTATTTGGGACGCGAATTAATCTCCCCTGGGACGCAGATCATTTTTTTTAGCCAACTGCGCATATCAATGTCTGCGGAAGCGGTGCGCAAACTCGCAGCAGCAGCTGAGCAGGAGACACACAGCAGAAAATAAATATGATGTTTAGAGGAGGCTTAAAAGTTACCGCAGGCAGTGCTGAATCTGCTGCTTATCATCCTTTTCAGGTAGGACTTAGTTGCAAACATGCGCTATTTGAAGAGGTTAACTTTCACAGCAGAAAGAGATGGAGAACAGAACGGATTACACATTTGTATTTTGGGACGGTTCTGAGACGGGGGTGAAAAAAAGTTAGTCCGGTAGCCCTGGTTGAAGAAACCACAGATTGAGGCTTCAGCCCATTTAGACCTACAGTATTCTACATATGTCTTCTAAATCCTAACAGTTTTCTGAAAAAACTATTGTTGCAATATCAGTGCTGCTCAAACCTTTTCCATGCAAGGACCCCCAAAATTAGGCCTATATGCATTTAGCCACCGACCCCCATTTGAAAATATTTTGTTCCAGAAGCAAAGATTTGAGTCAAAAATGTTCCCTTATAAATATATATTCAAATATTTGAAAATATTTGCTATTTTTTGAATAGCCAATGTATAAAATATGGATAAAGTGGTTACACAGATGTGTTCCCGGTTTGAATGGGTTAACCTTTGCTTTTATGGAGTACCCAAGACAATTAGGGTTTTATGGAAGATGCTTACACTCGGAACCGGTTCAAAATTCGCCGGGAGGGCAGAACTGAACCGGTTCAACCCCCTGTGGAAAAGGGGCCAACGTGTAGTATTATTAGACTGATGCTAGGGTTCATGGTTCACCTGTGATCCTATAGATTACTGAGGCACTACGCTGTCTCTATGCATCTGATGCATGTGTTCGCCTTGCTAATTGTATGTCGCTCTGGATAAAGAGCGTCTGCTAAATGCCTACACTGTAAATAGGCTCTATTCACAACAGCCATATTATGAAGACATTCACAGGTGTTACCAATGATACTAATGAAGGCTCTGTTCCATTCTGGTCAAACAGAGTCAGGGTGCTGATATTGTGCATATCTACAGTTGGGGTCCAGGGACCCTCATGGGCTTCCAAATGGCCCCTTACAGGTGTGTAACTCTGAGAATGTACAAATAAACCACTGTGCTACACTAAATGGAACAGAGCCTTCATTAGAATCATTGGTAACACCTGTGAAGGAAGTGATAATATGGCTGCTGTGCATAGAGCCTATTGTGAGTATAATCTTAACCAAAACATACCTCCTCTCTCATCTTCTTCACAGATTCTCCTTTCTGCAGATGACGCACAAACACAAAACACACACAGATTAACACACAGCCAGTGCAAAAGGGATTTCAGGATTATCTTGGGAAGTGAAAACAAAGGCTTACCTTGCCAATAATGCTCCCAACCTCCTACAGATAGAAAAGAAAAAGACATTGTTTTACAAAGTAGGAATAACATTTTCACCACTTGATTGATTGGATACTTTATTAGTCAACAGTGTCATTGGCACGGAAGTAACAGTAAAACACTTGGGCTAAAAAGGATAACGCAAAGAAATCCTATTGCCTATTACTTCAGCATACGACTGTGTCCTGCAAAAATAGCCTGAGCTACAAGGTTACCCAACACGGGAGCTTGTAGATCTGCCGTTTGTTTTAAATAGATCTTTGCCCTATAACGACATAATACCCAAAATAGGGACACCAGGTTAAAAGTGGTTCATAATATGCCAAATAAACCAGAAAAGTCATTGAAAATGTGTCCAGATACCAGTGCAGATTTAAATATGCAGGCAGCCTTTTTTTATTGATATTATAGAGGTTCTCAAAGTGGGGTCCAGGGACCCTCAGGGTTCCAACTGGAACGTTACAGGTCTGTAATTCTGATTATATATGTTATGCATAGGCTATTTGAAAATAGCTGATCTACAAGCTCACAACGCGTCGCATCACAACGTGTTGTGAGCTTGTAGATTTGCTATTTTCAAACATTTTAGTAATTTTACTTTGGATACTTTAAGTATTCAAGTAACATTTTGAACACACTGGTTATGACCCCCCCCCCCCCCCCCCATAACTGTCTCTTGGGAATTAAAACGTTTGCGAAGCACGGTCATTTAGACACGCTCACCTTCCCATGCATGAGTAGTCTGATGGTCAAGGTGACATTAAGTCCTCCTTCAACCACGCCAGTGTCCATAGCTGCTGCAGGTTCCAAACGAGACTACACAGGCCAAGACGGAGAATCTTTGGTCACAGGAATACGATCTGGAAGAGAAGTAAGGACAGTTGACCCATACAGACCTGAAACCGATACTGCACATGTCTTCTAAATCCCAACAGTTTCCTGAAAAACGTACGTTTCTATATCAGTGGTGCTCCAACATTTTCATGTCAAGGACCCTCAAAATTATATGCATTTGGCCGCCGACCCCCATCTCACTCGGTGCCGCGCTATGAGCTTGTATATATGCTATTTTTTAATAGCCAAAGAAGTCTAAAAATGACACCGATGCTTCCCCGAATCAAAACAATCAATAAGAAATGGTAATTGATAAAATAACCGATGTTGTTTTCTCCATTTGTTTGGTGCCTGTATGTAGCAGCTCCTAATTTGTGTTTTTCCTCCTGTTGACTCCACTTTGATGCATTATTTAAAAGTTATGCGTTTGATTTTGTTGTGTTTTTCTCCCATTGATGCATTATTTAAAGTTCTGCGTTAGATTTTTGTTATAGTTCTGCTTCATCTTTCTCTCATTGATGAATCGAGTATTTAGATTTCCGAGATGGACCGAGTGCGTGCCCAAGGTTTATTTTTGTTCCATTGATTCGTGGATGTTTGTTTTTGCCTTGTAGCCATTGAGTCATCTGTGCAAGTCAACAAATAAAATAGTTTTTTTCCCCTCCATGGATTTCTGGGTCCTCCTACTTTGATCCGAGTTTGGGCGGCAGTGTTAACCAGCAGCGCAATCTTTAATTTTTTACAGTAAGAATTGCACAAAGGGACCAGTTTGTGTTACATCTACACTACTTTATTTCTTTCATGAGCTGTTTATTTAGGCAAAACGTCAATATCGGGAACCGTTGTGCACACTGCAGCCAGGCCAGAAAATATCCAATTGTTGACTTTCTAGGACATTGTTTCTCAACGTAGGGCCCAGGGACCCGTAGAGGGTCGAGAGTGAAATTATTCATAATTCAACTTAACCACAAGAAAATACATTTAGTGAACATAAATAATGGCTATTTTGATCAGAGGGTTGTACTAGCGTGATCCAGAGGGTTGTACTAGCAATTAAATCATATGAATCCAACTACAACAATATGTTTGAATTAGGGTAACAGGAACTAAATCTTATCAAATGGGGGTCCGTGGTTCCAGGGGGTTCCCGGTCAAATGCAAAACGGCTCATTTAGGACAGAGTTTCTGCAGGTTGTGTCCAATTTAGGGCTTTTTTTTTTAAGAAACCAAACTAACTCAGAGATCTTACAAATGGACCATAACAGGTCCATTTGGTTCCAATTTGTAAGCTGTCAAGAGTTAATTTAAAGTTTTCAAAGTGGGGTGAGGGGACCGCCAGAGGTCCTTGGGGGGGTAGGGGGTCCACAGCATAATATGTTAGCATCACAATCATTTTAACCACTTTAACCATATTTCATACTGGTGGCTATTCAAAATAGCAGATATACAAGCTCATAGCGCACACCGAGTGCTGCGCTATGAGCTTGTAGATCTGCTATTTTTGAAAAATCCCTGACACAAAAGAGATGGCGGTGTCCGCAGCCAAATCCATATCATTTTGGGGGTCCTAGACATGAAAAGGTTCGAGAACTACTGGTGTATATAATGGGGTCCCAGAGAATCTGTGAAAAAAATCTGTGTCACTTTTAGATTTCTTTAGGCTATTCAAAAATAGCAAATCTACAAGCTCATAGCGCGGCACCGAGTACTTGTAGATCTGCTATTTTTTGAAAAATCGTGAAAGTGTGTGCAAATCTTTGAATAGATACAGATTTTTCAAAGCGTTAGGATTTAGATTTATTTTTATCGGCCTCAGGTCTTGGGTTAAAAGAATACATATAATAAAAGTTGGGGTCATTGACACACACACACACACACACACACACACACACACACACACACAAAAACAGCACTGATCACGTCAGATCCCAGCTCTGCATTTTAGCACAATGATCCACTTGTCTCTCATGATGAACGATGATGAACTGTGTTATTTATGTCCTATACTTGGTTAGTTCCTCCTAAAACCACCACCCAACAAGACAGAAAGAGAGACTCAAACGTCTTGGAGGCCATTATTGTTGTTTTGGTTATAATGGGGTTTTGTCTTATGTTTGTTTTGGTCTGTATATACTGTCTGTACTGTCTGTGTGCTTGTATTGTATGTTATATAAAAACAACTTGGAAAATATGAATACAAATATTTATTAAAAAAATAATACTGTTGGGAGCCATTATAAAAACAAACATGACTACCAACACACACACACTACATTCGATAAATAAATACAAAATGTAGCTGCTAATAGCAGCGAGCTAAAGCTAACGAGCTACCGTCGCCACCAGTCAGTTTAGAACGTTAGCGTGGAGCGTAGCATCCCAACGTTAGCTTAGCATTTAGCTTAGCATTAAGTTAGCACAAGTTGGAAAAAATCCCTGTTTTTAAAAACACAGTACTTCACCAACTGACCCCACAAACAAGTGCTACGCGTATTCTTAAGACATCTATAAACATATATAAAACACATCTTTGGAAGGCAATACAGGCTGGAAGCCAACATTAACATTCGTTTATTATTATTGTTATTATTATTATTATTCCATGTTAGCATTGTGGTGAGGGGCTAGCTTAGCTTAGCATTCCCTCCAGGAACTAGTCGGGCTCCATTCCCACTGTTGCCAGATTTTGAGAGAGAAATAAGCGACCAGGTCTATGAAAACAAGCCCCAAAGAATACTGTATACATCGAGCTTGTCCATTTGCTATTTAATGAAAAATTATAATTTGTTTAAATAAATTGTGGAATATTTGGTAGATTAAAAAAAAAAGAATTAACAACACAAATCTGGTACAGGGGGGCTCCCCTGGCACAAAATATTTTCAGATGGGGGTTATAGGGACAAATACACTAGTTTAAATAATTACAATATTTAGAAGTAAGCCCAAATAAGGAATAATAATTACAATATTTGGAAGTAAGCCCAAATAAGCAATAATAATTAAAATATTTATTAGTAAGCCAAGATAGCAATAATAATTAATCTATTTAGAAGTAAGCCCAAATAAGCAATAATAATAAAAACATATTTGAAAATAAGCAATAATAATGAAAATATTTGAAAGTAAAGCCAAAATAAGCAATAATCAAAATATTTGAAAATAAGCCCAAATAAGCAATAATAATTAAAAATATTTAGAAGTAAAGCCAAAATAAGCAATAATAAAGATATTTCAAAGTACAGCACAAATAAGCAATAATGATTGAAGTATTTTAAAGTAAGCCCAAATGAGCAATAACAATCAAAATATGTGTAAGTAAAGCAACAAATAAGCAACACTACACTTTAGAAAACAAGCCCCCAAAAAACCGCAACCCACCAATAATGTACAAGCAACAGAAAAAAACAAAAAAAAAACAAGCCCACAGTCGCTTAAAACAAAAGGACATGGCAACACTGCTCCATTCCTTAGACCTGCGGCCTACTCGTCCCACCACCATGTTCAGAGCCATACCCCCCGCCCCCCCCTCCCCGTCCTTCACTCCACTGTTGGTCCTTTAACAAAAACCGTTCAAACCGGCCCTGATCGGCCCTTTAAAACCCACGGATCGGTTCTTACCAGGGCCGGACTTAGTCCCAGGGGGAGGGTAGAGGAGGGTAGCCGGGGTGGAGAGGGTGAGGGTTCGGGTAGGGAGAGTGAAGAGGGAAGAGAAACTCGGCTGCTCTGGTCGGGCTCCACTCTCCTGCTGCTGTGCTGCTCACACACACACAATAGACACACAGTACACACACACACCAAATACACACTTTGACCTTTCAACCCGGTGATGCCGGGTTGGTTATAACCCCGCCCACCACCACCACACCGCCGGGGTTAACCCCGCCCACGCCTATATTACCTCGGGTTTTAAAGGAGAATTTCGTCTATTTTATTTTCAACCACTTAGTTCGGACAAAATAACAGCAGCAGAGCTTTCCAGTCCCCTGCTATGTCCATGAGTCTCCTCTTCTCTTCCCCCTCTCTCTCTCTCTCTCTCTCTCTCTCTCTCTCTGTTTTATCCTTTCAGATAGATTTAAATTGGGACAATTTAACTCAGGAACAATTCATTCAACAAAAAACGAAGAAAAATACAATCTAAACATGAACACAAAAACAAGTAAGCCTAAAGAAAAATATTATAAAATACAATTCATGAATGGTCTTTGGTTACCTAAATAAAGGGGTCCGGTCCCCAGCTAAATAAGTTTAATAGAGCATCAAAATGTAAACCTCTTTAAACCTATTCAAAAATAGCCGATCTACAAGCTCATATAGCTTGTATTTTCTTAACATTTTGAAATCTCTGGAATAATCTTATGGGGGTACAAAATATTTTGAGAAGGGGGTCCACGGCTAAATACATATACATTTGGGGGTCCTTGCTGTGCCTTTTGCTGGGCACAGCGAGCCCCACAAAAGTGTCCTCCTTTCTGAGGTCTTTCTAGTGGCCACACCCTAACCACTTGAAGCACTGACCGGACACTTTATTTGTTTTTACTTCCGTATACTGTTGCTCTGTATTCATTGTTGATGCTTCTTGTTTTTATTTTTGCCTTTTATTGCTGTACACAACAGTACTTTTAATTGTTCCTTACTCTTTACCTGTAACTCTGTAACCTTAACTGCTGTGCTGCCTCTGGGCGACTGAATTTCCCACGTGGGATAATAAAGGCATCTATCTATGTACTTGATGAATTGAATATACAGGATCACAATGGAAACAAGCCCTCCAGGGCTTTTTGTGTTATCCCATCTTTTTAGCATCATTGTATAACTGCACTTTTTGCAAACTGTTAATAAAGTACACAATCAATCGATCAATCAATCAATCAATCAATCTTCATATAATTCAGTGGTTCTCAAAGTGGGATCCGGGGACCCCCAGGGGTCTTTGAGGGTCTTCCAGGGGGTCCCCAGCTAAATTACTTAATATATAGCAGTTAAATCAGTTTAACCACTTTAAACATAGGCTATATATTACGTTGGCTATTTGAAAATAGCCGATCTACAAGCTCACAACGCATCGTGATGTGACGCGGTTATGAGCTTATAGATCTGCTATCAAAATATCTTAAAAAAATGTAACACATTTGTTATTTTATATATTTCATTTGTTATAACATTTTAACAACACAAATCTTCCCTGCCACAAAATATTTTCAGATATTTTCAAATACATATTAATTTGGGGTCCTTAACATGGAAATAGTTTGAGAACCACTGATACAATTGGTCCTGACCAATGCTCATAAAAAGATGCCACCATTGCTGTCTTTGTCTCATTAAATTATAATTAGTCCTTCTATCCCACAGGGGAAATCCACTTTTCAGCTTCAACCAGCTGAGTGCTTCTCAACAGTGTTGTCAGATTTTGCGAGAGAATTAAGCAACCAGGTCTATGAAAACAAGCCCAAAAGAAGCGACTATACGCCACATGTGAACTTTAAACCTACATATGACAATGGCCGATCTACAAGCTCACAGCGTGTCGCGACACGATGCGTTGTGAGCTTATAGATCTGCTATTTTCAAACAATTCTTGGAAAAAGCGGAACATTTTGAATATTTTTCGAAACATTTCTTTTTTAAATATAATTTTTATCCCACAATTTTTGTAACCCATTTTTTCACCCAGTGCTAATTGCCTAAGCTTAATCTAAGCCTAAGCGTAATCCTGGGCGCTACTCTCCCTCAGCCAGCCTGGGGAGAGCCCCAAACTGAGCTCATGCTTCCTTCAATGCATGAGGAGTGAGCAGGCCGCTTCTTATCACCTGACAGGGGGGAGTTTCCCCGGTAGGACGTAGCGTGGAAGGAACACGTTATTCCAACCAGTTCCTTTCCCCTCCATCAGGCGCCCCGACTGACCAGGGGGAGGCGGTATAGAGAAGAGACCAGGATTACTGCATGTTTTTTTGTGAGGGTACCTACCCTAGGGGACACGGGGAGAACATTCAAACTCCACACAGAAAGGCCCTTTCGCCAACACCACCTAGGGTATGGGCACTGATGACGCGGAGGAGAGGACATGCCCCCAGCGCCCACAGCGTCCCAGGCGGCAATCGAACCCAGGACCTTCTTTTTCGAAACATTTTAACAAATGTAACAAAACACAAATCTGGTACAGGAGTCCCTGGCACAAAATAGTTTTTAGATGGGGAGATATGTGGACAAATACATGTTTAAACCATCATGGATCTCAGTGGTGTAAAGTAAAGTAACGTACATTTACTCAAGTACTGTACTTAAGTACAATTTTGAGGTATTTTTTACTTCACTGGAGTATTTCCAATTTTCAGTACTTTTACGTCTATTCCACTACATCTCAGAGGCAAATATTGTACTTTTACTCCACTACAATTATTTGAAAAGTTTAGTTACTAGTTACTTTGCAGATATAAATTATTATATTATAAAATATACATTTACCACTTTAGCCCTATTTTATAGCTAGGCTATTTGAAAATAGATAGCTATTTTCAAACATTTTTGTAATTTTACTTTTGGTACTTTATGTATTTTATAATTTTGTTGCCTATACTTTTGTACTTTTACTCAAGTAAAACTTTGAACACAGGCCTTTTACTTGTAACAGAGTGTTTTTATATTGTGATATTGCTACTTTTACTTAAGTGAAATATCTGAGTACTTCTTCCACCACTGATGGAGCCACTTGGCTGAAGTGAGTGTGTCAGCACAGTGGTATGCTGCCCTCTAGTGTTCTTGGTCTGTACCTGTCAGCTTGCTTGAGATGTGATTGCTTTTATTATTGTTCATACTTTTGAGTGTGACACTGCCATCAGCTGCAGGGGGGGGGGGGGGGGGGGGTATTATATAGTATTATAATGAGCATTAGTGAGGAGTGAGGACCAATTATGAAGATAAGATATTATATAATATCATAATGAGCATTAGTGAGGACCAATTATATGAAGATAAGTTGAAAATGGGTGACGATGCGACGCATTGTGAGCTTGTAGACCGGCTATTTTCAAATGGCCGAAATGTATATGTATGGAATGGTTAATGTATGTTTTGTAATAATAATAATCAAAATCTACAAAGTAACAAGTAACTATAGTTTTCAAATAATTCTTGTGGAGTAAAAGTGCAATATTTGTCTCTGGGATGTAGTGGAGTAGAAGTAAAAGTACAGAAAATAAAAAAACCTCAAAATCGTACTTATTTACAGTACTTGACTAAATGTACGTAGTTACTTTACACCACTGGTACAGACCACCTTCACAACACCTAATCATCACCACCTGTCCCCTGTACAGACCACCTTCAGAGGCAGGCCTCTGGGATGTGGGACCTGAGGCAAGGGCGTGGCTGCATGACATTAAGCTGGAAGTCCCGGTCCACTTTACAGTGACAGCAATAAAGAACACATGACAGCAGCTTAAAGTACACTCATAAGATAATAACACAAACACAATACACATGTAGTCATACACAACCATTTATTGAAATAATAGTATTAATAATAGTATTATCATGTTGGTTACTATGTATTACATTACATGTTATATAATCTTGGAATTTAAACTACGGTAAATCAATATCATTGAATGTTGTTTTGCATGGAATATCAAACCCGCAAAAAGATGATTGCTTCATAGCAAGACAATTTGTCTGGTTTCCAGGCTAGACAAAATGGTATACCAAAGATTAAACAAAAGAAAAATAAAAGCCAACCCCAGAAAGCCACTATTCCTCCATCAAATCAATCATATGAATACAAGAACAGAACAAAATAGCAAAACAGAATTACATAATTATGCAATATCTTCTCAACAGACAAAATAAACAAGAATCGTGTGTTCCTTTTTTCTTCTTTTCCAAGTTTAGCAACAACACTACTGATTTCAGAGGTCAACTAAATCATTTGGAGGTTTCATTTACATCAACAGAACAGTTTATACATTTATGAGATTGTTGACCTTGAGAGAAATAAACAACAAGACGATGAAGAAATGATTGTGGAGTCATGAGCGACGAACCAAAGTCTGATTTACTCGGTGATGGAAGAAGAACTAAGGTTTGTTACTCAAGTGAAAGTACAGTAGCAATACCACAATGGAGAAATACTCTGGTACAACTAAAAGCTCTGTAATCACAAATTTACTTGAGTAAAAGTACCAAAGTATTGGCATCAAAATGTACAAGTAAAAGTACAGAAATGTACTCACACTATCTGAGATATTTAAAAATGTGTCCATTTTCCCCGACAAAAAAATAGTTACTTCCCACTGGATTTACTTGATGTCATGACACATCTCCATGGTGGCTCCGTCACAAACCCAAAATCCGGGGAGGAGGGGCCGTGTGAACGTGGTCTCGATTCTTTTGAGGAGAACCATGCTGTCAGAGACGCTGTAGAAGGACAGAATGCCAGCGCTGTGATCCAGGTACACTCCTACTCTGGACCTCACGTTGATGGGGATGTCATGACCAATCTCTCTGTGTCTGAAATAACAACCTTCCTGCCAACACTGCAAACACCAAGTTTTAGCATTCAATCCAAATCTACGCTCAGTGTCTCCTGACCTGGCGATGTCTGGGTACGCGACTGCAACGTCGACGTAGTCTCCGCCCCACTCTGCCTCCCAGTAATGGCGTCCAGTCAGAGGCTCTGTACCCAGGACCTGCCAGCATTCGACGAATCTATCTGGGTGTTGAGGATGTGATTGTACTACGTTAGTCATCAATACTTTTAGGTTCCCTTCAGACAGAGACAGGTATTGATGTGCTGTGTTTGGATCCATTGTGACATTGATTGCATATTTTAAGAACTCAGCTCTAGTCTTGGGCTCTGGTGTTGACAGTAAAACATCCACTCTCTTCACCGTCTTTGAGACGTTCGTCCCTTCCTCTTTAAGAATGGCCTCTAGTTTGCCCCTCATCTTTGACACAGCCACAGTCACACCGTCAAAGTGTCTCAGAGGACGGTCATGAATGCTGACTCGGTATGTAGATTCACTGATCCTTGAGAGGTTGTTGTAACTGTTCTCTGTGTGTGAGAGCTGCTCCAGCTGTCTCCTCCTCAGTGCAGTGACCGCCAGCCCCACACGCTTCCCCTGCTCTTCAGCACGACTCACTTCATGTTTCTGCTGGTCTCTGATCTGCTCCCTCACCTTAGATCGTCTTTTCTCAATGGAAGAGATGAGCTCAGCAAAGATGGTGTCACTGTTCCTCGCTGCTTTATCGGCAGATTTATTGATGGTCTCCACCTCCCGCTGAAGCACCTTCACTTCTTCCTCTCTCTCCTGGATTCTCTCCTGGACGCAGATGTTCTCCTGAAGCTTGCTGGAGGCTTTGACCCGCTTGTGTTTCTTAAAGGCAGGCGAGCGATAGTGAGGCTGGACGTGAGTGGCACAGTACGAGACCAGACATTGAAGACAAGTCTCCACAGCTTTCTGTTTTCTACCACTGCAGGAATCACAGCCCACATCTCCAGGTCCAGCATAGCAGTGCTCAGGAATAATACCTTCGAGTGCTGTCTTCTTGAGTATAGCCACCACCTCACCCAACATGAGGTTTTTCTTCAGTTCAGGTCTTGGGTCGAACGTCTGGCTGCACTGTGGACATTTGACTTTCGGCATTTGCTCATTCTGATCCCAGTATCCCTCAATACACCTAATGCAGTAGTTGTGTCCACAGGGAACACTCACCGGAAACCTCAGTGTATCCAGACAGATAGAACAGGAGAACCTTTCCTTGTCCAATAGAACTTTTTGTTTCTCTGCCTGTGCCATTCTTCAGCTTAGTGTGACTGTGACACACCGACCGAGTTTGACTTCCTTCCTCATTCTTCAGAGGTCACATGACATGGGTGGTTCTTCCTGGTTGTGTGTGTGTGTGACGCACTTTTTGCATTCTGTTTTACAGGCTACGGTATTGAGGTGAGAGAGAGACAGTGTAGGAGTTTATTTTTCTTTTTACATGTATGGGTTTTATTTTCAATGGATTTTGGATTTTTCTTCTGCAACCCAAACATCCATCCCGACCGAGTGTTACAGTTTTATGCCATAACACACACACACATATATAGCATAAATAGACAGCAAGAAATGCCCTTTTTAGATAAGAAACAAGAGGGCAGTACAGTAGTGTGTGTGTGTGTGTGTGTGTGTGTGTGTGTGTGTGTGTGCGTGCGTGCGTGCGTGCGTGCGTGCGTGCGTGCGTGCGTGCGTGCGTGCGTGCGTGTCTCTCGATGTTTGTGACATATGACAGAGAAGTAGAGACACCTCTCCGTGTGTGTGTGTGTGTTTGTGTGTGGAGGGGCGGATTTCACAAGTTTGCGGCTCCAAGCAGAGCTCAAGTTTGCCCCCCCCCACTGTACAATGCCTATACTGAAAAAGTGTCATAATTGAGTATGAAATCGACAATGGACAGTGCAGTGTAAAAGTGCTGTTTAATTAAAGTGTAATCATACAAATGAAACATAGTATCAGCAATCCCTCATAGATACAAATACAATTTGGTTTGGGTTCTTCTGCTGCCTTAACCCATTCAAACCGGGAACGCATCGGTGTCATTTGTATATTTCTTTTGGCTATTCAAAAATAGCAGATCTACAAGTTCATAGCAGCTTGTATATCTGCTATTTTTGAATGGCCAAAGAAATCTTAAAATTACACAGATGTTAAAGGGTTAAAAAAAAAACTTCAATCGTCAATTTTGGCAAAGAAGCCCGGAGCATTTCTGCTTTTATATTTAAAATTTCAGCTCCACTGGGATAAAATGCCTTTATGGTGGCTGTCAGTCAAGTACAAACCAACGTGATTCAATCAGACACAGCTGCATGACATTGAACACTTGATTGATGTGATGGCGTAGAGAAGGGGTTCTCAATCTTTTTTATGACACAACCCCATTTTATGGTGGAATTGTTTTGGCGACCCCACACTTTATTCATATAGTCCAATTTCAAAGTGGAAATAAAGAATATATTAAAATAAAAGCATACATTGTTGCCCTTATGAATATTTAGAACATGAAATTAAAGCAGTGATTCCTACAGATGAAATGGATTTCCACATGCCAATGAATTTACCAGGAGATATAGGCAATTTTCCCGAAAAATTGTTATCTACAAGCTCAGCATCTATAGGACATCATATTTTAATGTCTTCATGACAACATAATTATATATCCTATATTTGCAAACATTTCAGTGCTTAGTAGTCCATGTTACATTTGTGCACCAAGAGAAGAGCCAATGCCATATTAATATTTACTGCACAGCCACCAAGGATTGGAATAGTCTAACCCCATCCCTCAAAAAATGCAGTTCGCTGTTCGCCCATTCAAAACAGCCCTAAAAACTAATCTTTCTGGAGGCCTAAAGAAGAGCTAGTACCAGTTTCCCTGTGACAACCCCCCCCTCCCCTTTTTTGTACATATTTTTTTATTTCATCATGCTTTTTTTTGTATATAATTTTTATTTTCTCATGTTTTTTTTGTACATAGTGGTATTTTTTTTTCCTCTGTATTTTTATGCTGATTTTTGAACTGTTTGGTTGCTACTATATATGTCTATGAAATTAATTCAAGGACCCCAACGGAAACAAGCCCGCAAGGACTTTTTTGGCCGGACCCTTTAGATAAAAGCATTATAAATGTAACTGTGTTGTTTACATTCTTTTGCCTAATAAAAAATTCAATCAATCAATCAATATTTGAGCATTTTATATATCCGTTAAGAAAATTACATTTATGACGGCAGACAGTTTAATTGAGACAATGCGTCACGATGCATCACTGTGTGCATAATGTATACTGCACAGTAAGAGTTATGTATTTAATGTGTACTGTACAGTAACAGTTCCTTCTGCAGGCAACTTTAGCCAGCATTCAGTGGTGGAAAAAGTAGCCTACTAAATTTTTTTACTTAAGTAAAAGTATCAATTCGACAATGTAGAAATACTCTGTTAAAATTAAAAGTCCGTAATTCAAAATACTTGTGTAAAAGTACAAAAGTATTGGCATCGAAATATACTTAAAGTACCAAAAGTAAAAGTACTCATTATGCAGAATGTCCCGTTTTACAAGGTATCGTATAAAATGTATAAAAATATTTAGAAAATAGCAGATCTACAAGCTCACAACCCATTAAAGCCCAGCCAATCAGAGGCATACCTACATTTTTCAATGGTAAAAAGGAACACCTAATCCAAAATCCAACCCACATTTTATGTTAGGGTCATGTGCTTCGTGCCACATGACATATATCTGAGATGGCATGAACCTGTGTACCAGTAGAGTCTCCCTGTAAAAGCAGGGGTGATATGGATCTAGACTTTGTGCGGGGACGTCTAGTCCTCCAGGCTTAACACGCGGATGGGAAGCAGGTTTGAGCCCTGCTTTGGCCAAACACATTCCAAAGTACACATCGTCAATGGGGAGAAAGGTAATGGTCTTGGACATGTTGTATATGACCGAGGCTGTGTATCCTGACAGGAGGAACCCCCCACCAGAACAGTACGGAGGGTACGATTCTGACTTCTGCATCTGAACAGGGACGTAATATTTGCTCCATGGATCCCGTACGGGCCCCGTGCCCTCCATTAGGTTCCCAACGAAGAGGTGCTTGCTGTTGTCTTCCTTGTTGTCCTCCATGGTGCCCAGGAGGTACCACATCATATTGTCTGTGTTGGCAAAGATGTCGTCATCCCCGTTGAGGATGAATTGGACATGTGGACAGTTCCTGTCCATCCACTCCATGAAGAGGAACTGCTTCAGAGTGAGGTTGAGGAAGGAGTCGTTGAAGTCCCACTGCACGATGTCTCTGTGCTCGTGTTGTTCAAATTCTAGCATCCGATTCAGCCTCTTATGCTCGTACCCCCTGCCCGTTTTTCCCAAGAGGAACACCCTACGGATCTTCTTGCCCCTCACTGACCTCTCCTCTCCCCAGGTCTTACGTAGGACTTCTCGTCGCTCGTAGTTTCCGGTAGAGCTCTTAATGGCGAGCAAGAAGAAGACATCCTCGGATCGTTTGGCCCCCCCGCATTTGTCAGGGACATCCAGCAGCAGTGGGAAGTGACGGCAGTGTCGGTAGTACAGGAAGTCTTGGATGGTACCAGGAAGAGAGGAGAAGCCTGTCACGTCGTCGGCCATGGACTTGTTCCTCTCGCAGGTTGGCCAGGAAGGTTGAGAGGAGGTCGTTCTGCCGTCAGCTTCCATCCTTGTCGGAGCGGCTGTCAGCTGTTCTCCCATTCTCGCCTGGACATACTGATGAAGATGGTGGACACCCTGGAAGATGTCTTCTTTCTTGAAAAGCACAACGTAAATCAAGCATAACGTCCCAAGCAGCACCAATAAGGCTATCCGCTCCACCCTGCAACACAGCTTTGTTGTCATCCTCGACACTCTACAATGGGACAGACAAAACAATGTCACACCACACTCACCACAGAAAAGGCTGTTCTGCTAAAAGATAAATCATAAATCTGTGATCGGAGATTGATACTTTCCCATATGTGGTTGTCTTGACTGACAGAGGACCATCACACATGAAGGCATTCCACGCATCAACCCAATAACACCCTCATAACTGTTCTCACTGCAGCCACGTAATGCAGCCATGTACTACTGTGCTTTGACATTGTACGTTAAATCTACAATGTCAAAATGCAGTACTGTACATGTAAATACCAGCTTACTAACAGCCATTCACTGTAGGCACTGATCTGATAGCAGGCTAATATGAAAATGAAATGGCCACAGGGAGGGATCAACAGTGTTAAGTGTTTCAAAACAAACCCTTTGGCAAGTTAATTTGTATTGTAAATTTCCACAAGGCAATTCAAAGTGACAAACAAATAAGGACCCCCATAACTCTTGAGTGTGTACAAATGGAACCAAATGGACCCTTACAGGTCCATTTGTACACTCTCAGAGTTACAGCCTGTAAGCGTCAATTTGGAACCCCCTCAAGGAACCCTGAGGGTCCTTGAACCCCACTTTGAGAACCACTGGTCTAGATTTTTTTTTTTTAACAGTGGCTTGATGATGACCATTTTTGAGCGGTGTAGCCGCTCCTATAAGTGGGGTTGGGAATTCGTCCTTCCATGTACTGTGATTGGCCGACTCTACTGTATTCACACCCTTTTCGTCTTTCCCTGTACTGTGATTGGCTGACTCTATTCACACCTTTTTCGCCGCATCGTGATTGGCTGACTCTATTCAGACCCTTTGCTTTGATTGGCTAGCGAGACGCATGATGAAATTAATAATCTATAAATAGTACCACGCACTTCAAAAAAATTACTTCTTTTTAAAGTTAGTTTCCATCACTGCGATGACCACTAAATAGCACCACTCACTTCACACTGGGTGTGATTTTTAGTGTGGTTGCCCTAACAGGGCAACCAAACTATAGTACTCTATGAAAAAAACTTTATCCCCCAATGTCGTGCCATACGTCAACATGACCGGCTTGACCGGGAATCGTGTGCTTGTATTTTGCTAAGAGGTTGGTTGCATAGTTTAATTGATATTAATTTATTAGTGAATTACATTTCCCCATCCACTTTAATGGAAAATGGGAAAATGAAAAAAATAGATTTCAAGTATTTTTTTCTCAGAAACCGTAAGAGCTAGAGATACAAGATTTGGAGGGGAGGTTCATAATTTAGTCCGAAATTATTTAAAAAAGAATCACACCATTCGGCTTCATGGTGGCACTATAACAGTCCACTTTACGTTTTGGCCTATAACTCTTGAACCGTAGGTCATAGATGTTTAGATGTCATAGATGTTCATAGATGTTCATAGATGTTTATTTAATAGGGATGCACCGAATGGAAATTTCTTGGCCGAAACCGAATACCGAATACAGGAAACACTTGGCTGAAAACCAAATAGCCGAAAATTATTAATCAAAAAAAAAAATATATATATACATTTTTTAAAACATGTTTTTGTACCATTGCTATGGCTATGCCTCTGTTGTAGAGCTACATGATTATGGCAAAACTTATCATAACTATAATGGGTCCATATTGAGATCAGTTATTCAAAACATATTTATTTATTGTGTAATAATAACAATAATAATAATAAATATAGCTGCAAGCAGCGATAATACAGGGCCAGAGAGAGAGAGAGAGAGAGAGAGAGAGAGAGAGAGAGAGAGAGAGAGAGAGAGAGAGAGAGAGAGAGAGAGAGAGAGAGAGAGAGATACTGGAGAGAGAGAAAGATACTGGAGAGAGAGAGAGAGAGAGGGATACTGGAGAGAGAGAGAGAGAGAGAGAGACACATGGAAACTGGAGAGAGAGAGATAGAAACGGAATAGATGAGAGAGAGAGAGAGAGAGAGAGAGAGAGAGAGAGAGAGAGAGAGAGAGAGAGAGCGAGCCATGGAAACGGAATAGATTGAAGAGAGACATGGAAACGGAATAGATTGATGAGAGAGAGAGATAAAAACAGAATGGATTGATTGTACATCTCAACCTATTGCCATTAACAGGAATCCAACTCTCAACCTTCTGACTAATAGGCTGCAACACTACCTATAGTGCTATAGTTTTGTCCAGGCTGATGTTGTCTGTTGAAGATCATAAACTCTTGCCTTCTGTCATGACCCAAGCCAACACTAAGATCACTCGTTTCCAAACCATTTACCAATAGAGAAATTGTATGTCTCCTCGCAACCGAAAACAGTGAACGCAGCCGATCTACAAGCTCAGATACACGTTGCTATCTGACAGGTTTTGAGATTGTAGATCGGCTATTTTCAGAATGAAGTATGTCATACGTTGAAAAACGTACTCTCAAATATGCATTTCAGGTTATCTTTACCATTTGCACATGTATTCATTGATACAGTCAAGTTGTTTGCAATTCAACTTAAATGAAGTCTGCAAGTGAGGCTTGAACTGACGACCTTGAGATTGTGAGGCACTCATTTAAGGGAGACGCCATTGGACCAACAGACAAGGAACTGTGAAAAAGGAGATCACACAGATGATACAGTTCCACGCAAATAGCTGAAGAATCCTGGGTTTAAGTGTTTTTCAAACTGCTCAAAATTGCGGACAATCTAAGGGCGGAGCTTACTGGTCAAAGCGATAGATGTGTTCCTCATGAGTCAAGGCACAAGTGTAAGCAAGTTTCACGACTTTCGGCCAAACGAGGCATGACTTTTGCCTGTTTAAAGTTTGCATTTTCAAAAATTTGCTATAGCGCCCCCCTTTGGCCAATTGGAGTGAGATTGGTTTCAGTGATATTTGGAATGACTCTCTACATTACTGTAACGTTTCAAAGAAATGTGAGTCTTGCATGTATGTGTTAGGGGCAGATGAATAATTTTCATAAAACTGTAATAGTTAAAATCTATGGAATCCTGGGATTTTGGAGCAATCTGCACGAAACGTTTAACACTTGAACTTTGGACCTCTGCCGACATAATCATGGGAGTGGATTTTCCATAAGTGAAAAAATGCAGAAGTTAGGAGCCAATGGCTGTTTTTCATATAATTCAAAATGGTGGGCGATCTAAAGGTCAGAGGTCAAAAGTCAGACCACAAAAGTTGTCGGGCATGAAGAGACGCATGTGTGTATCGAAGTTTCATGGTTGTAGGTCAAACAGGGCATGAGTTGTACCTGTTCAAAGTTGGCACTTTCAATTGAGTGCTATAGCGCCACCCTTTGACGAATGAGTGTGAGAATTATTTCTTGGTAGTTTTTCATGAGCATCTACCATATGGCCGAGTTTCGTAAAAAGCGTATGCACGGTTCAGCCAGAACTGCGAAAAGTGGCAGAAGAAGAAGAAGAAGAAGTGACAGAATACTGCCAATATCAAAACAGGTACAGAGCTGAGAGCTCTGTCCCTGTAATAATAATAATACATACAATTTATATAGCGCTTTTCTAAATACTCAAAGTCGCTTTACAGAGCAGAAAAATAACAACTTTATTAGAATCGACTAGTTAAAAAGGATTAAAACTATAAAAGAAAAGTACAATAAAAGGAGGGGCAGGGGTTGGGGTTTTATGTAGGGAATGCGATTCTGAAAAGGTGGATTTTGGGTGTGGTTTTAAACATGGTGAGGGTGGGAGCAGCTCTGATGTGAGCTGGGAGTGAGTTCCACAGTTTGGGGGCAGCCGCAGAGAAGGCCCTGTCACCCCAGGTGAACCAACAACCTTATGTAGAATTATTTATTTACTATTGTGTAGTAATAAAATACAATATGCCTCAAAACATTATCCTGCCATACAGTTGAATTATTGGAAATTAAATAAATATGAATTCAAGAAAAAAAGAAAAAAAAATAATGTTTGCAGTTGCATTATTGCACATAGCCAAAATGCATTAATAGTATTAGGCCTGCCATTCCTTCCTTTTGGAGAATTCACTTTCAGTTTAATTTCAGAAAGACACACACACACACACACACACACACACACACACACACACACACACACACACACACACACACACACACACACACACACACACACACACACACACACACACACACACACACACACACACACACAAACATTCAATCAAACAAACAGAAGCGTTCACAGCTGGTGTTAATTATTTTTCCCTGCAAGCTCTTAACTAGCGCTGGTTATTTTACTAATGTTACACCCTCTGACATGAGGATACAGCCGGCCCAGCCAATAGGCAGAGTAGGCAATTGCCTAGGGCGCCATTAGGCTGCAGGCGCCCACCAAACCAAGATTTAAGTTTTTTTTATTATAGAAAAATATACATATTTGGGCCTGATTCACTAATTTGTTCGCAAATAGTGCCTAAATAAAGTGACTAAAGGGTTGCGTATAAATCTCTTATATGTGTGTATGTATCGCCGGTCTTCCTCATTTTTGTCTGACAGTCAGAGGCGCGTTCACGTGGAGAATCATTTGCATTGCTCCATGTCCCATTTAAGACCATAAAAGGCAACCGGACGGAATACATCACCACTCTTGGAGTGGGACAGATCTACAAGCTCCCTCACACGATTAAACGTTTATAAAGTAAATAGCCGACTCTCACGTGTAATGAAGAGAATAAGAAGTTTGTTTACAGTTTAACATCAGGACCAAAGTCTAATAAAACTTGGAATGGATATTATATTGTTACGTCCCCGTCTAGGGGAAAAAGAGATACAACACAAAGTGGGAGTGAAACCCGTTTTTATTTAGAACTTATAGAGCACCGAAGTCTGACGTAATTTACACATCCCAGGTTTGTCTACCTGGTTCGCGGTTTTCCACCCCCATTCTGAATCCCCATAGACGTATTTAATATCGCGTCAAATAAGAACTGTGTTCCAAAAATAAACAAATGACCCCAGCGGTTTTACTCTTATGGATATGAAGCATCAACTGACGGTGAGAAAACGCTAATGTTACTTCCGCCAAATTAGTTACATTTTCGCCAGAAACAGACTGTATCAAATATAAGTGACTGACTATCATAAACGATACAGAACCTCCTCCCTGACAATATCACCGAGACAGTTTGTTTATTTTTGGACCACAATTCTTATATGAGACGATTCTATGATGACCCAATGTTATCTCCATAGCAAAATTACTTTACGAACCTGGGGATGAACGAGTGACGTCAGGACTTCTGTACTCTATTATATATTTACATGAACTTAAATAGACTTTAATGCGTGTGTGCGGGCAGGGGTGATGGCCTCCATAAGATGAATCTGAGGGCGGAACACACACGTGTTGCATGATGAACTATGTAAAAACGTCAGAGGTTTGACATTTCAAATCCGTTTCAATATGCAAATAACTCTACCTGTATTGTTAGAAGGATGCATTCCAGATGATTTAAGGAGTGCTGCATACATCCCTAGGTACAGTATGTGCAGAAACCGGTTTATAATTTTACGGTACAGCGAAGCAGGGGCGTAGCCACGGGTGGGCATAGGTAGGCCTGGGCCCACCCACCTGGCTGTTGTGCCCACCCAAAAAAAAGAAAGAAGAAAAAACATTTTTGATTTTATTTTTCTGCTTGTGAACTGTGCCTGTGCTCTGTGAGTGGAGGCGGACTGCGGACGCGCGGAGGAGGCGGACAACGGGGCATTATTTGCGACCTGTCAATATTTTCATGAAAATGAAGGCAAAAATAAGAATTAAATAACATAATAAACCCGCAAAAGACCCGCAAATTGCGCAAAAAAGTAAGATTTTAACCTATAATAACCGAAAAAAATCGCGCGCGTGCATGAGTGCCCACCCACAAATCCCCATGCCCAGCTGCTGCCAGCTTTCTGGCTACGCCACTGCAGCGAAGTACATGACACGAACATGCGTGCAAAATGCAAATGTGAAGTGGAACGCAGTGAACTGGGATTGAACCCGAAGCTCCCACTTGCCAGTCCGACGTGTTACCAGTCATGCCAATAGGGCTGAGCCTGATTGGCATGTCTGTTACACGCCGGCTCTTGCTAATTTTACTGTGGGGGCTACACATGCAACGGCCACGTGAATGGCAACGATGTACGGCATCGTTGCCATTCGGCAGGTCAAGTTACATTTCATTGATAAGACTTTCAGTGGTCCTCTCTCTCTGTCTCTCTCTCTCTCTCTCTCTCTCTCTCTCTCTCTCTATGCCAGGAGATAATAAAACACCTTTATATCTACTCAGATAACGCCCAATTCAAATTAATTAATATTAATATATAATAGTTTTGTTTTAAATGTTCTAGCCTTGACGACCATGCAGTCTTATGCAAACGTTAAAATGTAAATTAGATAGCATTTTATTTAGACAGATGCCAGGTCATTGTTGACCTGGCATCCTAAGTGTGTGTATAGTTTCAATGTACATCATTTATTTATGTTTTGATAGTGTTATAATGTTTAGACTGATGATAGGTTATTGGTTTATCTATGATCCTAGATTAATGAGGCACTACACTATGCATTTGATGTATTACCTCGAGTTTGTCTTGCTTACTGTAAATCACGTCTGCTGAATGCCAAAATTGTAATTTGGCTTTTGTAATTTACACGGTGTCCTAGTTATTTGTGTTTGTGAAATAGCCTTATTGTCTCCGCCAGGAGACTATGTTTTCACTTTCCGTCCCCCCCCCCCCCCCCCTCGGCCAAGCTAACATTGGTCAAGCCTCACGTGACACGTGACAATACGTTGAAAGAGTGCGCTCTGATTGGCTAGTGAGACGCATGACATATAGCGGCCTATAAATAGATGTGTCACTTCGGAGCGCTGCGGTGCGCGTTCCGAAGTGACATCAGTGCCATCAGCCAAGCTAACATTTAGTGGTTACATGTCGCCTTTCCGACAGACGGATAGGACACTTACACAGACAGGACGGATAGGACACTTACACAGACAGGACGGATAGGACACTTACACAGACAGGACGGATAGGACACTTACACAGACAGGACGGATAGGACACTTACACAGACAGGACGGACTCTACACACACACACACACACACACACACACACACACACACACACACACACACACACACACACACACACACACACACACACACACACACGTATGTATGTATTTTCCACTATATCCATAAAGCACAACTTTTAATATAGGATGTAGGAGGGTATTAGGACCAATAAAAACGATATCACATTACTATTGCAATTTATTTTTGGTTGGGCCTTTTTTTGGCTTAGATTGACTGGCCTATCTATGGTGACTGACAGACTGTATCAAATATAAGTGACTGACTATCATAAACGATACAGAACCTCCTCCCTGACAATATCACCGAGACAGTTTGTTTATTTTTGGACCACAATTCTTATATGAGACGATTCTATGATGACCCAATGTTATTCTCCATAGCGAAATTACTTTACGAACCTGGGGATGAACGAGTGACGTCAGGACTTCTGTACTCTATTATATATTTACATGAACTTAAATAGACTTTAATGCGTGTGTGCGGGCAGGGGTGATGGCCTCCATAAGATGAATCTGAGGGATGAACACACACGTGTTGCATGATGAACTATGTAAAAACGTCAGAGGTTTGACATTTCAAATCCGTTTCAATATGCAAATAACTACCTGTATTGTTAGAAGGATGCATTCCAGATGATTTAAGGAGTGCTGCATACATCCCTAGGTACAGTATGTGCAGAAACCGGTTTATAATTTTACGGTATAGCGAAGTACATGACACGAACATGCATGCAAAATGCAAATGTGTAGTGGAACGCAGTGAGCTGGGATTGAACCCGAAGCTCCCACTTGCCAGTCCGACGTGTTACCAGTCATGCCAATAGGGCTGAGCCTTAATAAGGCTATAGAATAAAAAACTTTTTTTCCTTAGATTCCTTGGGTCATGACACAACTCCCCATATAGGCCACGCCCATTTGCGTCAGGGTAGATTTTCCGCCATTTTTAATTTTCTTCAAAACACACTTTTTGCTCCTTTTCCTTCAAATGTTGTCCAAATCTCACACAAATCGGTACACGTGATCTATGGACCCATGCGATAAATATATCCAAACGGCATTTTGATAGTCCTTATCGTTCGTCCCTAATTGGCTTCCAAAGTTAGTGG
This sequence comes from Gymnoscopelus microlampas, assembly GCF_963454915.1. Lineage (NCBI taxonomy): Eukaryota > Metazoa > Chordata > Actinopteri > Myctophiformes > Myctophidae > Gymnoscopelus > Gymnoscopelus microlampas. Next base: position 5,886,385 of record NC_139947.1, on the reverse strand, counting down.
AAGGGGCCCGTTATACAAAGAATGCCAAAAATTACGAACGAAACGTCCGGTCAATCCCAAATTTAAATCACATGTCCCCAAAAGCATTTCCACTTTGATCCATAGGGGGCGCCAAAAATGCTCAAAATGTAACCGTTTGATGCAAAAACCTTATTTTGGGGGGATCAATCCACTCAAAATGAAACGCAAGTGATCTCAGGAGTGACGTGACAATGTAATTGGCTTAGCCTCTGACGGCATTCCTCCCGGCGTATTCCTCGAGTCCCGGCGGCCGCGACCCGCGACTCGCGTCGGCGCAACCACACTTTGCAATTTCCCTGAATTGCGACGCGTCTAGTTTTATTATTGTTTTGGCAGAGAAGAAGCCTTGCATTTCTCAGTTCCAAAATATAACTTTATAGACGTCATGTCATAATGAACATGGAGATTTGGTTTTACGCTACCAGGAAGCTACAATGTGCTGAACTTGCAATAAACAGTGGAAGCATATGTCGAGTGCAAATGTTATTGTTTTCTTAATGTTAATGTTTGTCCTGCACCTGGATACTACATTCGATGTCTCTTATTTACAATGTGCGGATGTCTTTCATGATTGTTCTCTTTGGGTCCAGCCTTAAATGTTTTGTGGATGTGTGTGACTATTATGAGCTTGTTGATGTGGAAGCAATTTCAATAAGCATCCATTGACTCTATTCTAACTTAACCCATTAAGACCGGAAACGCATCAGTGTCATTTTTTTATTTCTTTGGTTATTAAAAAACAGCAGATATACAAGCTCATAGCGCTACGTGCTTGTAGATCTGCTATTTTTTGAAAAATAGTGAACATTTTGGCAAATCTTTGAATATACATTTTTAAGCAAACATTTTTTAACTCTGTTACAACTTCCGGGGGTCCCTGGAACAAAATATTTTGAGATGGGGGTCCACGGTCGAATACATAAAAAAAAAAAAAAAAGGTTAGGATTTAGAAGACATTTGGAGAATCCCCAGAAGCAAAGATTTGAGTTACAAATGTTCACTTTAAATATATATATATATGTATATATATATAGTATAGCTATGAGCTTTAATATCTGGTATTTTTGAGTAGCCCAAAGACATCTTAAAATGACACAGATGCGTTCCCGGTCTTAATGGGTTGGCCGGTGAAACTGGCATTTTAACCAAACATCCGTAAACCTGTGTGCATGTGCATTCACTTTTAAAAGAAAAAGATCTCGTACATCTACTATAAAGCAGGTGCACGACAAAGTGACCAAAGCAGGTAAAAATACACACGATGTAAAAGTAACTTAATCCCAGTCAATAGTTTGTTCATGCTTTGACAGACAGGTCTTCTTCTGAAGTAGACATGTTTGTCGAAACAGACTGCGAGGAAGTTATTTTACAGTGCGTGCGGGCTTGTTTAACAGCATGGCTTTTACAATACAGACTATTACTATTAAGTAAATTTTGATTACCGGACCGGATTTACTTGTAACAGAGTACTTTTACTTAAGTAAAATATTTGAGTACGTTTTCCACCGCTGCCTACATGGCTGGACTGGAGGCTCAAATTGAACTTTCTTAGAGTTGTCATTTCTGTAGAAAACGGGAACTAGGCTACATGGCCATAGTGTAATTTTACATCATACACTGACAACAACTTAATTTATGCTTCTTCTATTTTCCATAAATGTCATGAAGTCTTACGTACGGTCCTGTCCTTAATATTTGTAATTGTGAAATAATATATTTTTTAAAGATTAGACGGTATAGGCTATATAGGTATATTTTGAAGAAGTCAATTCCGGCTGTATACAATTAATAATAAGTCTTAAGAAATACACTGACATTATGTTGTTTTGACATTGTGTGATTGTAGAGATCATTATAGGCTACAGTCAGAATAGCATCATTAATTGTCGTCATCTCATCATCACCTTTCCAAATTAATTGGAACATAATCTGCCTCTTCTCCTGACAGATTAAACTAGATTATAGCCTGTTAAATAGTTGTAAAGAGACTCGTACTTACCATTAACAATGTTTAGTGGTCCAGAAGGTGTTGTTCCTCTGTAAGCTTATACTGTAGGTATGAAGTCAGCATAATGATTGTGTGCATGTGTCACTATGTCACGTGTCATATTGTAGTAGTTACCAAACAGACAACAAACACGTGCGTTTACTCCTGCCGGCCTGTCGCTGCCGGCTAATCGACTCCAGTAATTATATCTTTCAGTTTTAAAGATTACGAGGTGGAATGCAACCATACAAGAATCGCAGTATGCAAGGCATGCAGTGCTAGAATCATCAATGGAATAGGCTCTATGCACAGCAGCCATATTATCACTTCCTTCACAGGTGTTACCAATGATACTAATGAAGGCTCTGTTCCATTTAGTGTAGCACAGTGGTTTCCACGACCCCCATAACTCTGAGAGTGTACAAATGGAACCGTAAGGGTCCATTTGGGAGCCCATGAGGGTCCCTGGACCCCAACTTTAGACCCACTGGTGTAGCAGAGTGTTTCCAGTGAGCCAACATGCACAACATCAGCACCCTGACTCTGTTTGACCAGAATGGAACAGAGCCTTCATTAGTATCATTGGCAACACCTGTGAATGTCTTCATATTATGGCTGCTGTGAATAGAGCCTATTGCAACTGTACTTTGAACGTCAATCGACATTTGAAGAAGGTGCACATACAGATGTGCCACTTCAAAACTTCACACGTTACTGTTCTTTCCCTGATAGTGCCCTGAAAAGGCATTTTTCCCTCCCTTTTCTGCCCTTAAAATGCACTGTTTTGCCCCTGAAAAGAAGTTGTCACTACACACCCCCGTTTTTCCCATGGCAGGTGGCAGATGGCAGGACATGTGAAGTTTTGAAGTGGCACATCAGATGTGCCACTTCAAAACTTCACATGTCCTGCCATCGCCAAGACAGTAAATTTTCAGGGGATTCCCAGGGCAATAAGAGGGACAAAGAAGGGCATTTAAAATGATGAATTATTTTGATGATCACTGCTTTTATGATGCTAATTAATTTGAGCAACTCTTCAAATCACCTTTCGCCTCATAATGAGTCTGACACCTTCTCAACACACATTCTTTTGTTCTCATGCATATGGGTGTCTGTTGAAGGGAAAAACGGGGGGGTTTAGTGACAACTTATTTTCAGGGGCAAAACAGTGCAATTTTAAGGGCAGAACAGGGAGGAAAACAGGCCTTTTCAGGCCACTTTCAGGGAAAGAACAGTAACGTGTGAAGTTTTGAAGTGGCACATCTGTAAACAGGTAAGTCGATCCAATTAATAATAAATGAGTTTCATCTGTAATTCATGTAGGGCTGCAAGGCATTTTATGACATCTGTTAAACCCATTAAGACATGAGGCCAATTCTACAAATGTCAGACACACAAACAGTTTTCTGAAAACTATATCAGTGGTGCTCAAACGTTTTTCATGTCAAGGACTCCCAAAATCATATGTATTTGGCCACCGGCCCCCATCTCAAAACATTTTGTTCCAGGGACCCCCAGAAGCAAAGATTTGAGTAAAAATAGCAGATCTACAGTACAAGCTCTTAGCTATAGCTATGAGCTTGTATATCTGCTATTGTTGAATAGCCAAAGAATAAAATAATGGTTAAAAATATTGTGATGCTATATTAACTAAAATGACACGGATGCTGTCCTGGTTTTAATGGGTTAATATGCTATTTTACAGTTGAGGCCCAGCACAAGCAACACATCACAACAGCCTCCAATCTCCCAGTTCATGGACACCGGTGTACATCAGTACAGCTCCGCTCATCCACAACAGAAAGCTATCACCAATGCAATACTGTCCCATTTAGTAATAGGCTCTATTCACAGCAGCCATATTATGAAGACATTCACAGGTGTTACCAATGATACTAATGAAGGCTCTGTTCCATTCTGGTCAAACAGAGTCAGGGTGCTGATATTGTGCATGTTGGCTCACTGGAAACACTCTGCTACACCAGTGGGTCTAAAGTTGGGGTCCAGGGACCCTCATGGGCTTCCAAATGCCCCCTTACGGGTGTGTAACTCTGAGAGTGTACAAATGGAACCAAATGGACCCGTAAGGGTCCATTTGGTTCCATTTGTACTAAATGGAACAGAGCCTTCATTAGTATCATTGGTAACACCTGTGAAGGAAGTGATAATATGGCTGCTGTGCATAGAGCCTATTATTGCACGCGCGCACACATGAGCAGTCCTGGCTTGCACGTGTGCAGTGCACATGTGCAGCGCCTCGCAGGTCTGTATGTTACGTGTGTGTGTGTGTGTGCGCACGCACGTGCGCACGCATGTGTGCAGTCCTGGCTTGCACCTGTGCAGTGTTCCACTACTGTACAGTATGTTGGTTTGTTTACTGTTGAGTGAGAAAACTATCTCGCACATTAAGCTAATCATCTGAGGACCAGGACCCCCCATGGGGATCCTGACCCGCAGGTTGAGACTCTTCTCCCTCCTGTCTCTAAACCTGTGGAATGACCTTTAAACCTGTGGAATGACCTCTGTTCCATTCTGGTCAAACAGAGTCAGGGTGCTGATATTGTGCATGTTGGCCCACTGGAAACACCAGTGGGTCTACAGTTGGGGTCCAGGGACCCTTATGGGCTTCCAAATGGCCCCTTACAGGTGTGTAACTCTGAGAGTGTACAAATGGAACCAAATGGACCCGTTATGGGGGTCGTGGAAACCACTGTTTGACCAGAATGGAACAGAGCCTTCATTAGTATCATTGGTAACACCTGTGAATGTCTTCATAATATGGCTGCTGTGAATAGAGCCTATTCCATGCTGCATTGATGTTGGTACCAAAAGGAGATAACAGGCAAACGTTGATCAAAATAACAATTCTTTAATTAAGTCATGCAGATGTTTAACAATAATTTAACTCTTGAGAGCGTAAAATGGAACCAAATGGACCCGTAAGGGTTTCATCCAACCTGTTCCCTTAGGCTTAGGTCATCTAGTGCTGACCTCACTGTGTGCGCGTGGGGGAGAGAAGGAGCCCTCCCCCCAGGGGGGGGGGGGGTCTCTCTCTCTCTCTCTCTCTCTCTCTCTCTCTCTCTCTCTCTCTCTCTCTCTCTCTCTCTCTCTCTCTCTCTCTCTCTCTCTCTCTCTCTCTCTCTCTCTCTCTCTCTCTCTCTCTCTCTCTCTCTCTCTCTCTCTCTCTCTCTCTCTCTCTCTCTCTCTCTCTCTCTCTCTCGAATTAATTGGACAACATATTCAATGTGTGTGTGCAGTGTTGTAGTGCTATACTTTTAGAAGTGGGGGAGCGCACATGCACGCGCATTCACCCTCCCTGGTGACACGCACACACTATAAGAACATGCAGATGTAATGCGGAAACATTGTGACAGCGCACCTTGACCGATATGAAAACATTATATTGCATATGTTATGAATAGCATTAAAAATGTGAGTAACATCAATAAATATGAATGACAAAAGGTGTACATGTGAGCCTAAATGCATGGCAACAAGTGCAAGACATTATTTTTTAGGTATATTTTTTTCTATTACTTTTTTTTTGCTATTTGAAAATATCCGATCTAAAAGCTCACAACGCGTCCCATCGCGACGCGTTGTGAGCTTGTAGATCTGCTATTTTCAAAAACTTTTGACAAAATGTGAAAAACTTTAACACCACAAATATTATATGGTGGTCCCTGGCACTAACGTTGTGGTTGGACATGGACATACAGTCATTGGAAAAAGCATTACATTTTTTTACTTAAAGGGGTGGTGCCATAGTTTTGCACTTTTTCTGTTTTTCATGTGTCTATGAGGTTGATAGAACTTCATTAAGCCCCCTGGTGGTGTTTTTATGGTGTTTTGTCTTCTCTGACTATTTTGAGTTTCTACCTGGAGTCTGAAACCTTGAGGGTCAAACGTGGCAATAGAAAAACAGCGCTTTAGTGACAGTAAAAACACACCCTCCCCCTCATTATCATAACACAACGGGTGTGGGCATGAGGAGGCGGAGGGACTAGGACAGGTGGGTGGTGCTAAGGTGGTGGAGGAGGTGCTAAGGTGAGAACCAGGTATACTTAATGAACTGGAGGCGTGTCCACATAAAAACATAATTTTAACCATTTCTGTACACTTTTTTGAAAAAAATCTTCCTCCTAGTATAACCATAATACCTGATGATCATGTTTGGGGGGGGGGGGCTGAAAATCACGGCACCCCGTCCTTAAAGTATCAATCCTGCTATTTAGAAATACTCTGTTACAAGTAAAAGTCTGGAATACTTGAGTAAAAGTACACAAATATTGGTATCTAAATGTATATACTTAAAGCACCAAAACTAGAAAGTATAGCCTACTCATTATGCAGAATGTCCCATTTCACAAGTTTTCAAATGTATGACATGTATACAAATATTTTGAAAATAGCAGATCTACAGCTTGTAAGCTTGTAGATCGGCTATTTTCAAATGGCCGAAATGTATAGGGTGAAGTGGTTAATGTAAGTTTTGTAATAATAATCCAAATCTAAAAAGTAACTAAAGTTTTCAAATAATTGTAGTGGAGTAAAAGTACAATATTTGCCTCTGAGATGTAGTGGCGTAGAAGTAAAAGTACTGAAAATTGGAAATACTTCTGTAAGTAAAAAGACCTCAAAATTGTACTCAAAGGGATATTTCACTTTCAAAAACATTTTAAGTCATGTTATCATCTACTCAGGCTTTAGTGAACACCCCGGACAGTTTTTATGTTGCTCGATTGAGTATTTAGATATTTGATATTCATTTTATCAGACCCTTCCTATACAAACCAATTGTAACTTCAAACTCCATTTTAACCATGTTAGATTCATCGAAAACACCCGTCGTTGGTTCTGGTGACTCATATTACCTTCCTAAGTTTTTTCGATTACTTTTTTCATTCATTTTATTTAATCTTTTTATTGTATTTAATTGTTTTCATTTTCCCACTGTTTTTTAAAATAAATGAAAAAAGTGATTGAAAAAACACGGCCCCTCAGGAGGAGGGCAGTATAGGAATCACCAGAACCAAGGACGGGTGTTTCTGATGAATCTATCATGGTTAAAATGGAGTTTGAAGTTACAATGGGTTTGTATGGAAAGAGGGCGTGTCTGATAAAATCAGACTTTTTTTTTTTAAGTGAAATATCCCTTCAAGTACAGTGTCGGCTCCAGGCTATAGACCAAGAATTATTTGTTTACCAACATTGAGACTGGATGCACAGGTGATTGTTTCATGCAATCAATTCTCAACCTGTTGTTTCGGGGTGCGCTAGTTTCAGCACACCGAGTGCTGCGCGCCCTAGCGAGACCTGGCAGAATGGGTTTGACGCTTGCGCAGTATGACGCTTGCAACCAGCGTGACGTCGTCCGTTAAGGGGTCTATAATCAGCTAGCCTGGTAAACCCCCCTCCCTCCGGAAATCTCATTTGTAATTTATTTCAGGAGTCAAATGCAAATGAGATTTCCGGAGGGAAGGGGGTTTACCAGGCTATTAATCAGCAGGGGGCATTCATTTTTCCAAAGGGTACACTTTATTTTTCAACACCCCTATATATAGCAAGCAAATGCTCACCTATACAATAAACCCACTGTTCTCAAAGACACATAGCCAGGGAGTGCAAGAAATAATATTTAAAAAATATATATTTTAAAAAGATATCTTTACATATTTTTTGTTGTATTCTTTTCTTAAATATTGTTTTTAAATCTTTTTTTATTGGGGGAGCTAGTGAAAGTTGCATAAGTTCTTACTGTACAGTATGGTGTGTGTGATATGAAATGTGAGCTTAATCACAGTTTTTGCAGAGACTTTCAAGTCACTTTCAAATTAGAGCACTGCAGAGGGCAAGTGTGTGTGTCCAGCTGACGCTCATTGACGCTTGTTAATGTTATAGGCATCAAAGGTAATTATGCTTCTGCACTGTCAATAGGCCAACATCTAATCTAAGATTAGTCATTCAAATGACCACCAGTGAGTCCCGGGACTAATTTAATTGAAAACCTACATTTAGCTCCTCCTGCATATTAATCAATGATTCAGGAAACATAGTTTGTTGTGTCTGTTCATTGGTAGAATCAACAAGTTCCGGTCGACTCTCTTGCTTCAGAACTAGTGAAGGAAACAGTGAAGGAAACAAGTGAAGGAAACTAGTGAAGGAAACACCACAGGTGATTTCATGAAAACTATTTCAGTGGTATAAAGTAACTAAGTACATTTACTCAAGTATTGTACTTAGGTACAATTTTGTCATATTTACTTTACTTGAGTATTTCCATTTTTCTGTACTTTTACTTTTTCAGTAATGTTTCCTTACATCTCAGAGGTAAATATTGTACTTTTACTCAACAACAATTATTTGAAAACTTTAGGTACTAGTTACTTTGGATTTTGATTATTACAATACATACATTAACCACTTCAGCCCTATATACATTTTGGCCATTTGAAAATAGCTGATTTACAGTGAGCTTTGTGAGCTTGTAGATCTGCTATTTTCAAAAGATTTTTATACAATTTATACATTTGAAAACTTGTGAAATGGGACATTCTGCATAATGAGTACTTTATACTTTTGGTACTTTAAGTATACAATTTGATACCAATACTTTGTACTTTTACTCAAGTAAATGTTGAATTCCAGACTTTTACTTGTAACAGAGTATTTCTACATTAAAGTATTGATACTTTTACTTACATGTAAGTAAAAAAAGGAAGTACTTTTTACTCCACTGGCCTATTTAGCGACCTATAGAAAAACTAGTGTGCACCACTTCAACATGGCCACTAGAATGTGCCCTGAGACCACAAATGAGAACATTTAATACTAGCCACTAAACCACTTCAATGGTTAAACAGAACATAATAAAGAATATTCTCTCTGTTAATGTTGGTTTTAAGGGCAGTTTTTTCAAACTCAGTTGACTGTTTTCATTGCATAATATAATGTCTGTCTGTCTGTCTGTCTGTCTGTCTGTCTGTCTGTCTGTCTACGTATCAAACCTATTTTTGTCATGTCATAAGGGAAAATAAAGAAGAAATTAAAAGAATTTCAAGATTTCCACAATCTTAAAAACAAATAACTTTAAACAGGTGATTGTAATCAAATAGTATTGATGACATTATATTTGTATTGAATCAAATAGTATTGGATGACATTATATTTGTAATCAAATAGGCTTAATGTAGGAGCCAAATGAGGATTGTATTTGTGCACTGGATTGGATTATTGATGTGATTGACAAAGGCACCACATTGGCACATTGTTGATCGGTGTGTCTCTGTGGGTGGGCCTCAGCGACTATACAAATTGGCATTCACCTGCTCACCTTTATGGCTGGAGGTAGGGTGAGCTGCGAGAGTTACACTTTGTTGACCGCATTTGTATTATTGCTCACTGTATAACTTATTCAATATCTTTGCAAATATTACATATTTATTTATTGGAAAGTGTAAATTGTAATACTTCTGAACTTGACCGGAGTAAACATTTTAAACTTGAGCATTCGTTTGGACATGAGTCTTTATATGCACGTCAGACAGTTATATCTCCCAAGCTTAGCCTGCCGGCTGATTATTCTATTGAGGGTTGTTATCAGCCGCAACAGTGATGATATTATATTTGTAATCAAATAGTATTGGATTACATTATATTTGTAATCAAATAGTATTGATGACATTATGTTTGTAATCAAATAGTATTGATGACATTATATTTGTAATCAGATAGTATTGGATTACATTATATTTGTAATCAAATAGTATTATATTATTAATCAAATATTATTTGATTACATTATTTGTAATCATGAAATGACAACCATGGCCAATGAGCTGTGGCCATGTTGTAGCATATGCTTAGAGTGGGCAAAGCATAATATATATAGGACCAGTTAACTGCAGACAGAGGTAGGTGAAAAGTGGAGGAATACATTATATTGATGGCAACATTAAATGAAATAGGCAGGAGACATGATTGAAGCAAAATAAACTGTGTATTGATCAAAAAAAAAAAAAAACATACAACAGTTCAATATGACTTTCAGCAAGGTATCAGAGTATCCAAGTCCAACAGAGTTCTTAAGCAGGTAGGTATTGTCAATAGTCAGAGGGAAGTGGCAGTGTGAGGGCAGTGTAGTGTGTAACGTTACTTGAGGGGAAATTAATATGTGGCTGCTGCTCTTTGGCCTACCCTCCTGGTAGGGCAACCTTCATTTAAGTTGGGTTCGGGTTAGTTTGCTCACCATCATGATCCTTTTTCTTATCAAGAAAAGTAACCTGGCCTGGATTCATAGAAAAAGCCAAATTAATTCCAAATAAACAAAAACAGCAGATCTACAAGATCACAGATGAACAAAAAAACAGCTCGTCTACAAGCATTGCGTAACTTTCAAAATAATTACATTCCAACCAAAAACAAATTAGAACAAACATTTCAAATAACAAAACAAACATTTTAACCTCATCAATCACCAATTCAATCAGATTCATGCAGTCACAGCCAGCAGGTTGTGCCAGCAGTCAGTTTAGGTGGATGTCTAAAAGCCACAATAAGTGTTTTCAGTCAATTGATCAAATGTAAAAGAGTTTGGAAATGTGAGTATTGTTTGAATATAGTACAGACCTGCAGCAGCCTCAGAGTGGTGTGCACCTCACTCTGCTACTGCAGACTGACTCTGCTTTATAGGGTGTGGCTGTGATTGCAGTGATTGGCAATTGCAGGCACTGGTGTGTGTGTTACAGACAGCAGTGACACAAACCTTTTGAAACCTGGGTTACATTGTCATGACAACACTATGAATATTTATACAAAGGAACACTACTACACTTTTAAGAATCCATTTATTAAACAATTAAACGTGTACAGATGATCATACAATAACATGTGAATGAATGCAAATAAAAATAACAGAATGACTGAGGAAATAATGATCTAATAATGAATCAATAGATGAACAATGAATGATTTGAATATCATTAATTAATGAATGAATGCAGACATTTAATAGATGTTTGAATCCAGAGTGATTTACAAAGTTCAACATGAGAGTAAATGACATGAAGTCAAGTCAACCAACAACATGCTCACAGCAGTAGGAGAGGAAAGAGTTAAACATATCAACCCTAGAGTCACTGTTCTGCTGTTGTCATAATAGATCACAATGAGCTGAAAATAGCAGATCTACAAACTCACAATGACCCCAGGCAGTAAAGTCAACAGGCTTTAAGTGGTTCAGTATAAAGGTTTATACAAGAAACAACAACGATACTGTGATAATTACATGATCAAATATACACTGTTCCTCCTGTCTATTGTGTGAAATATCAAACATAAAACAATCACATGTCAAATAATAGAGTAGATGTGTTTAGAGACACAAGTATGATACTGTGATATTTACACATGACCCCCATCTGAACATATTTTTGACCAGGGACTCCTATACAAGACTTTGAGATTTATTTAAAAAATATTCCATGTTTTTTCACATTTCTTGCAAGATTTTTTTTGACAATAGGAGATATACAAGATCTGTAAGCAACCACAACGCGTCGCATTGCTGCGCGTTGTGAACTTGTAGATCAGCTATGTTCAAATAGCTGATGTGTGTATATATAGAGGTTAAAGTGCTTAAACTGATATTGATGCTATATTAACACATTTAGCTGTGTGTCTGCTAGGTGCTTGTATATCTGCTAGATGCTTTTGTGTGTCTGCTAGATGCTTGTAGATCTGCTAGATGCTTTTGTGTGCCTGCTAGATGCTTTTGTGTGCCTGCTAGATGCTTTTGTGTGTCTGCTAGATGCTTGTAGATCTGCTAGATGGTTTTGTGTGTCTGCTAGATGCTTGTAAATATGCTAGATGCTTTTGTGTGTCTGCTAGATGCTTTTGTCTGCTAGATGCTTGTAGATCTGCTCGAGTTTTCTGGAAAAACCTAATGTTGAAACATACATACAGACAGACACATCTAAATGAAACGGGTGCTTTCCCGGTTTTGATGGGTTATATACCTGTCTGCTTGTTTTATTTATGATGATGTCACCATGAGTCAGTCATGTCCAAATATGGAGTTCTATGATGTCAGACTTAGCATGGTGTCAACGGAACCATCATAGGCAACAGTGGTAACCATGACAACCTGGACTCACTCAAACATGTTGAGTAACCATGGAGACATGTCCTCCTCCTTACATAGAGACTCTCTCTGCTCACACAGACACACTGAGGTGTCAGACCAAACCCTGAACCCAGCATAGAGCGGTTCAGTGAATGTGTTCTGGAAGGTGTACAGGTGAGTCAGTGAGTCTGAGGAGACATCATAAAAGGACAGAGTCCCTAAAGGACAGTCCAGATACACTGCTACTCTGTTGGAGCCAGAGGGACGGACAGGGAGGAGAGTCTCCTTACTATTGTGTATGACTCTGTATCTGTTATCATCACAGAACAGACTCCAGGACTTATCATTGTATCCAAGCAGACAGTCATCACCACTTCCTTTCCTACTGATTCCTCCGTAAGTCACTGCTATATAAACCATTCCATTCCACTCTACCTTCCAGTAACAGAGTCCAGTCAGACCCTCTGTACACAGAACCTGATCATAGACATCAAACCTGTCAGGATGGTCAGGAGGCTCCTGACCCCATCCCCTCCGTGTCACCTTCCTGTTGTTCTCAGACAGAGAGAGGGAGCTGTGTGCTGTGTTTGTGTCCAGTGTGAGACGATACAAATCTGATGATAAAAGAACACAAACAACATTAAAAACATCATTCACTGAGTGACACACACACACACACACACACACACACACACACACACACACACACACACACACACACACACACACACACACACACACACACACACACACACACACACACACCAATTAGAGACACATGTGAGGCATTATGAGCTTTTAGATCTACTTTTCTCTTAAATAAAGCCGATCTACAAGATTATCCACAAGCTCACAACGCTTCACAATGTGAGGCGTTGAGAGCTTGTGGATCTGCTATTTTGCTTTAAAATAAAGCTTATGTATAATGTGATCTACAAGCTCATAACACCACGCGATGTGAGGCATTGCAAGCTTGTAGATCTGCTATTTTTCTTTTAAATAAAGTTTCCTATAATACATTTCTAAACCCAAAACCCCCCAAAAAAAACTGCCACTGTGGGACTAAACACAAAAACAACATATCAATGTCACTAACAAGACACGCCACAACGTGCAGAATTACTACGCGCAGTCTGTAGGCCACTTCATATTGCTCAGCACACATCTGCCCCCTCGCAGCATAATTAATTGCGGCCAACACAAACTCACAACATTACAGTCGGCCATGTTGTTCCTTAGCGTCATCGCCGACCACCGCCCAACGAGACCCAAGTGAGGTCAGACAACACACTCCATATTTGGGCATAGCTCCATTGGGAACATCTCCTATTATGGCTTTATATATTATAGAGACCAACAAACACAAAGCACCACGCAGCAGATAGGGGGGAGGGGCGCGCAGCGCCCCGACCCTCTAGTTATTATTATTATATTTTTATTACGATACCACAACTCTTCCACAACTTACGAATGATCCCTTGACTGCGAGAGAAGGAATGGACGGATATGACGTCATCCCAAAAAGATTCACTTCCGTCCACTCCTAAAACACATCTAGATCGGATTTCTTCATTTCTTTTTAGGAAAATAAGCCATATAAAAATAATAAGCTGGCTCTACGTGGATCGTCAAAATAAGGTAAAAAGCGCTGGTAGTTTTGGATGAATTAATTAATACCTGCAGTGATTGTGTTAACAGCTGATATCTGTAGTTACCTTTAATAAAACTACCACTACACATACGTTTTAGTGTGATGTGTGTGTTCTTGACTTCTTGTTGGTTTGTTTTTTATCATTTTTATCCTTTTATAGAAAGACAGAGAAAGAGGCTGTTGCATGTTCGCTACAGCATGTGCTAATAGTTGGATCGGACCAGTAGTCCACTGGTTAGTGTCCGTGACAACTGACAACACTAACAGTGGTTACATCTCCGCGCATCGGATCGAATCCCATGCATTACACTGTTCAAGCTTGTGCAGCTTCCTTTATTTCCTTTGTTGAATCCCGCTGTTCCATTAGTGAATGCCAAACATTTGCCATGTTCAGTTTCAACAATTCCTTGTGAATAGTAGATTGTACATATCTCTAAACGAGATGGGAAAACGGGCCGCTACATTCAGTAGCACAGTGGCTAATCGCTATACCTACTAGAGCCCTGCAGGACGTGACAACAACACCACACAACAGCGCCCCAGTGGTGGAAAGTAAGATCAGTGTTTCTCAACCTGTGGGTCGGGACCACAACGGAGCTCACAACGCCTCGCAACGCCATTTTTACGATTAGAGCAAAGAATGGCATTGTGCTATGTGTCGACAGCACAGGCTTGGCTGCTCAAAACCTTGAGGGTGGTAGGACAGCACATTCAAGATTTAAGATCCCAGTACCCATCTTTGAAGACTTTGTCTGTGATATCAAAGCCGAGTCCTCTCTGGCTAAACTAAACAAACAGAGCAACTTAATCATCTGGGACGAAATCCTCTGCGTTAACCGCTTAATGTTGAGTGTGTGGAAAGAACACTCAGAGACCTGATGCAGTCAGAATAGCCTTGCGGTGGCAAAGCTATTCTACTGGGTGGAGACCCTGGACAGACTCTCCCTGTTATCAAGAGAGCAAATAGGGCCCAGATAGTTAGAGCTTGCATCCAGATGTCACCACTATATCTTGCCATACAGAAGCACAGATTTAACATCAACATGAGGATAGATACAGCTGAGAAGGACTTCTCTAACTATCTCCTTGAATTAGGGGAAGACAGACTCGCGCATGGACACACTGAAGTTCAAATCCACATTCCGCCACACCACTTGGTTAAAGACTTGAATACACTAATTTCATACACCTTCCCTGACCTGCAGAATTAATGTATTGACAGACACAATCTTCTCAACGGCACTGTATACACTCCGCTGAACAACGATATCCTGGAAATCAACAACAGGTGCATAGCTGAGTTCCCTGGAGAAGACAGAGTGTACTATTCAGCTGACTCAATTAAGGAGGAGAACCACAAGAACTCTGCCTGTGGAATTCCTAAATTGGTGGTATTGGTGGTATGATGGTAATGATGTGTTGACTTTGAGCCACGCAAATGACAGCCAGGTAGAAAGAGAAGATGTCAATATTGTAGGAACACTATTACAGAACGAGGAGGAAATTGACTATTTAGAAGGGATGACAGTCGAAATGTTTTGGGACGATGATGAGTTTTGGACTCTGTCTGGACCAACCTCGGATCGGGCCTAGATGTCAGGGCCGCAAAGCTAGTTTATATAAATTATAAACATTACTACAATCTCATCTATATGAACTCTTCTTTCTTTTCACTTGCTAGCATCATTTGCTTCCACGCATTCCACACATTTGCTCACATTTAATATATTCCCAAACTATGCTATAACTACCAATGCCAACCACATCAATCACCTACATAGCATGCCATAATATGGCCTGCCCTCATAAACCCGCATCCCACAAACATCCAGCCAATGCCAACTCACCGTTCACCATGACATCTATGTCATTCATTACGCTGTGTGATGATGAGACACGTTGTGAGCTTGTTTTTGAAATATAGCCGATCTACAAGGCGTAGGAGGGTGACATGTTGTGAGCTTCCAGGACTCTCTCCAGGGTTCAAAGTGCAACATGTACAACAGGCTAATAGAACCAGGTCTGTCTCTCTAAGAGTAAAACTACTCATACAGTACTGCTCCATTTATGATGGAACTGGAAGTCAGAGAGAGAGAGAGAGAGAGAGAGAGAGAGAGAGAGAGAGAGATTGACTGATATTGTTTCTGTCAAACCACATAACCTTAGTCCTGCTGGCGTTAAGGACCAGGCCAAGAGCAGAGAAACCACTTGAATTCACTGGAAGCTACTGAAGAGTTTTCAGGACAACATCCAGGGAGGGAGGAGTATAACATGTCAGACAGACAGACAGACAGACAGACAGACAGACAGACAGACAGACAGACTCACATCTTGTAAGGAGTTGAGGATTATTCCAGTGTTCATGTCCTCCATGTTTCACTCTGTAAGAAGTACAACATCAATGTTTTTCATCAATGTTTTTCAGTAGTTAAGTACAGTAATATATATATATATATATATATATATATATATATATAGGCTATATATACTTATAGTAGTTAAGTAATATATTGAATCATTCTATTCAATAGGTCACCACTTTTGGTGTGACAGTGTCACGCAACTGACTGACTGACTGGTTTGGTTTTGTCTTACATTAATTTGTCGCACCTGTTGACAGAGATTGAGAGAAGACAGAGAGGTTATCCTTTAGTACGGTCGTGGAAGTATTCAAATAATTTCGGGATTTGTTGATGTAAAGAGAAGGAAGAACGTCAATGCAAATATGTCAGTATGCTTGGTGAAGCCCAGCACAGCTCCACACTGTGGCCACTCTGATAGGCTGCTCTCTTGATTTTATGTTTACCATTTTACTCGTAATGAGGGGATATTACATAGGAAATATCATTCCTTGCAAATGGGTTTTCATCTTCAGTAACGCAAAAGTAATCTAACAAGTCCCTTAACTCAGAAGGTAATCTTTAAACGTAACAGAATACTTTTACTTTTTTTGAATGGCAGTAATCCTGTAACGTAACGAGTTACTTTAAACAAGTAACATTACCCAACACTGCTTGTAATGTAGTTTCATGAACATTAGTGATAACTAAACATATTAATGTGTTACATTTGATCGCTTTTCATGTTGTAAAACAAAAGGGACAAAACTGTTTACTGACTGATGAAGGAACATGAAAGGAATGCTGGGGGTGAATCGAAATACACATTTTGTTGAAATTGACTCATAAATCAGAGCTCAGAGGTGAAGTATTGTTTTGATAAAATAATAATAATAATAATAATAATAAATGTCATTAATAGCGAGGCATACGGGTCCTTCAGCACACTCTGCTCAGACCACAGGATCGTCACTGCAACAGTGAGGCTGAGCCTGAGGACGCAGAGGAAGGAGGGAAGTAGGAAGTTGAAATACAAATGGAGTCAACGGATGGACCCTCAGCTACAGGAACGCTACACAGTGGAAATCAAGAACAGGTTCCAAGCACTGCAGGAGGAAGAGGAGATGAGCATAACACCCCGCTACCAAAGCTTCGCTGAAGCAAACCAACTAGCAGCTGAGACATACCTCACGCAAGTTCCCAAAGCAAGGAGACAGATGCCTTAGATTCTAAGGCATCTGTCTCCTTGCTTTGGGAACTTGCGTGTGTTTATCAACCCTGGTAGAAGGCACACTTAGTGTGCCGCGGGTACTTGCGAGGTGTACCGCGGGCTTTGAAGAAAGTGTGAAACCAGCCCCTCGAGAACAATAGCGCGATTGTCCGTCAATCGATACGGCCATCATCCGTTTCACACCCAGCCACGGCCGAGTCCTTTCAGTGTAGCGACCATCACCCATAGGAATGCAAATATGTTGTCCTGTGCAGCCACTGCCAGGGCTGCCTGCAGCCTGCAGCCTGTGTGTGTGACTGTGTGTGTGTGTGTGTGTGTGTGTGTGTGTGTGTGTGTGTGTGTGTGTGTGTGTGTGTGTGTGTGTGTGTGTGTGTGTGTGTGTGTGTGTGCACGCTCGTTGTGCGCGCACGCTCGTTGTGCCTCGTTAAAAAAAAAAGAATCCAGCAAACAGCTGGATTCTTATAAAGTAGTCCATTGAAGTAGATAGGGACAACACTTATTGTCGAAGTAAGCACAACATTTTAGATCCATTTTAGAGTTTAAAACTATCAATTCCAGCGGAGTTTGATGCTAGCAGTTAGCGCATAGCAGTGACATATGGTACTTTTTTGCCTTGAATATTCATGAAAGGCAGAGTGACATGGTTTGTTTTTTGCCCTGAAAACAATGAAAGGCATACAATGTTGCTATATTCAGTGTGCCAAAATGGTATGGCTTTCATTCAGACAGTATATATTTGTAGGCCAAAGATTTATATATTTGTAATGGTCAAGGTTTCTTTATACCTGCCCAATAATCTCTGTGTGTGTGTGTGTGTGTGTGTGTGTGTGTGTGTGTGTGTGTGTGTGTGTGTGTGTGTGTGTGTGTGTGTGTGTGTGTGTGTGTGTGTGTGTATATATATATACACATATATATACATATATATATATATATATATATATATATATATATATATATATATATATATATATATATATATATACACACATATATATATATACACATATAGATAGATAGATAGATAGATAGATAGAGGTGTGCCCTGGGATCTTTTGGCTAAGCCAGGTGTGCCTTGGCACACAAAAGGATGATAAACACTGCCACTGTCAGTAGCTGACCGAAACGGAGAGGGTCTGAGGGAGGAATATAAGTGGAGGAAGGAGGAGCTACTGTATACGAAGTGTATGCAACAATGGAACAACAGGAGCTGACCCAAAAGATCAGGGACATTGAAGAGGCGCATGCTAACCAGAAGCATGGCAAGAGCTGGAAGTTCAGACTTCCACGATACGGGGAGAAACGAAGAGGAACGAGTTGAACATGGTACTAGCGCTTCAAAACACTCCTAGGAAATCCCCCTTCAACCGAGGAAGAGGATGATCCGATAGCTCCTGTCTTCAATGACCTTCCCGTACCAGATGGACCATTCACCATGGATGAGTACCAGAGGGCCATGGCTACCATCAAGTGCGACAAGAGCTGCGGGGAGGATGGAGTGACACCAGAGGTTCTGAAGTATTTGCCCATAGACGAGGTGGTGTTGGATTTTATCAATCAAGCACACACGTCTGGCTAACTGCCAAAGCTTTTGCGCGCACAATGATCATCGTTCCAGTATCAAAGTCAGGCGATCTCACCAAGAAGAACAACTACCGGGGCATCAGCCTGAGCTCACAAGTCGCCAAGACCCATCTTAAACCCTCTACTGAGAAACTCACAGAACGGCTTCCGCCCGGAGCAAACAACAGGTGTCAGGTGGGCAGATACTGGCGCTGAGGAGGGAACTGGAAGGAGTAAAGAAGCAGAACCTGTCAGCGGTGATCACCTTCATTGACTTCCGAAAGGCTTTTGACACCATCCACCGGGGGAAACTCATGAACCTTCTCTGGGCCTATGGAATTCCTGAGAAGATGGTTCAGATGATGGAGACAAGCTCCAGCCAGACTTGAGCCAAGGTTCAAACCCACAACAGTGACTCCAAAAGGCTTTGAGATCCTAGCGGGCATCCTACAGGGTGACGCTCTGTCCCCCTTCATGTTCATTATAGCGATGAACCATGCCCTGAGACTCGCAATCAATGGCAGAGAGGAGGCACTGAGGTTCACTCTGGTCCCGAGAAAGTCAAGGCGAGTACACCCCATCATGATTACTGACCTCGACTACGCAGATGACATTGCCTTAGTCTCAGATACAGCAGAGAAAGGAAGGGAACTACTACTGGGAGTCGAAATGGAGTGCAGGAAGACCGGCCTCAAGCTAAATGATAAGAAAACAAAAGTACTGACAGTTAACACATTGAATGCCATGGATGCAATATTACGTCATCCAACGCTTTTGGTGTTTTTTAGGAATTACGCTAGAGGGCGCTCTTCGCCAACCTATGAATGATGCCTTGACTTCGAGAGAAATATACACCCGGACATGACGTCATCTTAAACATTTTCACCCTGTCCGCTACAATCAGATTTATAAAAAAAAAATCGATCTCGGATTTGTTTTCCCAGATTGCGTTTTTGGTGAAAACGAGCTACAGTATATTCAAGTGCCTATAACTACAGAATGGACAATCGCGGTTACAATGTTTTTTTTTTCTGGTGGAAAGCAGAGAGACTCGTCTTTCCACCGAGACATCGTTTGCTTACATCCGGGCATGGGTCACAGACAAAGTCAGAGAGAGGATGAAGGATGAGACTGGCAGGGCGCTGCGTCAGGCACCCGGAACTAGTGGCAAGCAAACTGACACTGTGGGAGCCAACCTAGGGCAAAGCCAGGAAAGGCAAGAAGCGCACCACCCACGTAGATGCACTGCGGCGCGACAGCTTAGCTAACAACACTGTAGAGCTAAAGACCCTGAAGCTAGATGAGAGAGTGTGGAGGGCAGCGATTCAGGAGTCCTAAGTTGGTGTTGGCTAGACTGCACTCTCGCATCACATCGGAATAATAACAATAATAGTATGATTAATTTGCATGTAGGTGATGTATTGCACATTCATTTTACTCATATTCCCCCCCAGCCTGCCTTCCAACTATTGAAACATTCTAATAGAAACAATGAACTAAAAAACATGGACATAGTTCATTCCACTCACTGGAGAGTCTTCAGTCCAGAGAACAGCTGCAGGGCGGAATCATTTAGGACGTTGAAACGCAGGTCTAGTTCTTTGAGATGGAGGGATGGATTAGAACGTAGAGCTGAGACCAGAATTTCACAGCATCTCTCTGGCAACCAGCAGTTAGTCAGTCTAAATGAAGAATCAAACATCAGATATTATTACATGGAAAGAGAAAGTTACCAGTCTGACTGTTAGGGTTAGGAGTAGAGATACAAGAGCTGAACCCTAAAGAAGGAGTAACATAAACTAAATAATCTTTACTTGATCTTAAAGAAAAAGGTAGACTTCCTGTTGATTAAGCCATTTTCACTGGAAGGAAAGAATGAATTAGACTGGATCTGCGGATGCGGATCTTCAAATAGTAACATCAACAATCAACAATCTATAAAATACTCTTCGTACAGGGTTTTGTGATGTTATATACAGGCTACTGTCAGAATCAGCTTAGTTTGCATTCATTTATATGCTAAAAGAGTGACTTTGAGAGCTGTTTCTAATCAACTGAGCAAAGATGGAGCGATATATGTCGGCTATTGGACTAGTTACATCATGACAAGATAAGTACACAACCCTACTTTTAAGCCCTACCTACACTTTAAGCCCTTTGCTCCTCTGGGTTGCAAAGGCCTTTGACAAAACTCTAAAAGAAAACAAAAAGACCTGACTCCTAGAAATATTGAATTTATGTATGAAACAGAGCCAAGGTTGTCCCAAAAATATGGAAAAGACCTATCATCCCCAATGAGCTACTGTCCCATCTCCCTTCTCTGCATCACCTACCAGCTCTATGAGAGGCTACTCCAATGCATCAGGTCACTTAGACTCCAAGCTGACCAAAAACTATGGATTTGAGCACAAACTAATAACAAAACATCTTTCATAGATCTCTCCAATGCCTACGGTAGCCTACTGTTCACTGTATAATGGTCAAGAAACTATTGGACGTGTCTGGTGACCTTGATCTGTGCCAAGTCATCAAAAGCCTCTTTCTTTTTTTTCTTTCTTTTTTTTTTATCCCACGATTTTGTAACCCCAGTTTTTTACACCCAGTGCCAATTGTCTATGTAATCCTGGGCACTACCTTCCCTCTGCCAACCTAGGGAGGCCAGGGCCGAGCTCATGCCTCCTTCAATGCATGAGAGCCAACTGACCTTCTTATCACCTGACAGGGGAGAGTTTCCCTGGTTGGACGTAGCGCGTGGAAGGAACACGTTATTCCAACCAGTTCCCTTCCATCAGGCGCCCCGGCTGGCCAGGGGGAGGCAGTATAGTGACCAGGATTACTGCATGTTTTACCAACCCTAGGGAACACGGGGAGAACATGCAAACTCCACACAGAGAGGCCCTTTTGCCAACCCCACCTAGGGTATGGGCACTGATGACGCGGAGGAGAGAACACGCACCCCAGCGCCCACAGCATCCCTGCTGTGAGGCGACAGCGCTACCAACTGCACCACCGTGCCCCCTCATCAAAAGCCTCCTGAACAACACACACTTCTATGTCGAGTTGAACTACCAGTGTACTTTATCATTATTCTAGTCAGTGTGGGTAACCCTGCTATCAACCTTATTCACACTCTTCAAATAAGGTCTCACCGCTGTATTCATATAATATTTACATTCTGTTAAATTAATCTGACCTGAGAATCTCCAGACAACAATGTGGACTCTTTAATCCAGCACACAGCAGCTCCAGTGAATCTTCCAGCCCTGAATTGTCCAGCTCCAGTGAATCTTTCAGCCCCAGGTTGTTGTCACTCAGGTCCAGTTCTTTTAAATGTGAAGGATTAGAGCTGAGAGCTGAAGCCACAACTTCAAAGTGTGTCTCTCTGAGGTCACAGCCAACAAGTCTGTAAATACAGATCCAAATATTTTAAATCCAATTCACTATCAAGGAAGTCAACTAAGAGAAGTCCTATCTGCGAGTAGCGTTAGTGCCGCTAGTTTGAGCAACTTGGCCTTATATTTAGCAAATATTGGCTTAACAATATTATTATCAATATTATTATCATTCATAATAATAATAATAATAATAAGGGTAATAATAGTAATAACAATAATAATTTAATCAGCTTTAGTTGTTTATGGGGTATTTGTCACTGCACATTCCACGTACAGGACATGTGTCCTCTGCATGTATTCCATCCCAAGTATTAGGGAAAATGCTTACTCTGGATTAAGAGCGTCTGCTAAATGCCTAAACTGTAAACTGTAATTAACATTAACAATAATATGGCTCCCAGGAGCAGTCAGGGGTTAAGTTTCTTGCTCAGGGACACTTTGACATGGAATTAGCTTTGAACCTTCAAGCTCCATGAAGAATGGTCCCTATACTGACTGAGTGAACCCCACAGCCTTTTATCTAGCGCTACCCTTTGACCAAGTTACACTTTGTAGCTTTGTTTTAAATTATTTAATTATTTATTTTTTATTACAGTATAAAATACAATAATAATCTATTATTTGTTTTACTTTTAGCTCCACTAGGGGGGGCTACTAAGCAGGAGGGGAACAACAGATTAATCTTTTCCCGCTGGATCTTTATGAGACTTGACATGTCCTTTGTGCACTTGATCTGTCCTTCGTGCCTGTAGCCATGAGGATTTACAATGAGGCACACGGTCACTCTGCTCAGTTAATAACTCTGGAGTAACACCAGTACGGGTCAATTGTGTTTGTATAGACGTTCAACGTGTAACACGGTGGATTCGAACCCACAACCTTTGTGGTGGTGGACAGGCACTTTACCACTGCATAGGACAGGATACTGTAATGACACTGTGATTGTGTGCGTTTAGTTCTGCATAGTGCAGGGTAACATTGTCAGTCATTTAAAAATAAATAGAAAAAATGTCCAGTGGACCATCTAGCAGCATTTTTAAGCCTCAGTCTTGTGTTTATCCTGCTTCACTGGGGACTGGCCTTTATTCGCTCATATAGCTACACACAATACATTATTTGTGACCTGGACAGATCTGCGACCTAGTTATTATGTGAGCTTTTATATTAACCAATGAGTTATAGTGTTATAGGTGTGAAGGTAGATTGAATTTGTTCTAGTAAGTTTTCTATATGACTACTAACCGAGCCTTTCTGCTGTTCCTCACAGCAGGGACCAGTCTCCATCGCCCCCCCTTTGATGTGTTGTATGTGTTCAGGTTCAACTCATCCAGAACCTCTGACATCTGCAGCATGAAGGCCAGAGCTGAACACTGGGACTCAGACAGTCCTGTCTCTGATCTGTCCCCTGACTTTAGGTACTGTTGTATCTCCTGATGTATTGAGTGGTCGTTGATCTCCATCAAACAGTGGAAGATGTTGACAATTCTCTCAGGAGAATAATCTTTAGTGGTCATCTCTTTCAGGTTGTCGATGGCTCTCTGGATGCTCTTTGGACTTTTCTTTTTCTGACCCAGCAGGCCTCCTAACAGCCTCTGATTGGTCTCTCGTGAGAGGCCATGAAGGAAGCGGACAAAGAGGTCCAGGTGGCCATTTACACTTTTTAGGGCTTTTTCCATGGCTCTCCGCAGGAAGTCATCCAAAGAACTGACATCAACTCCCAGGAATGGCTCCAGTACCTTCATGTTCTTCTCTGTGTAACAGTGGAACAGGTAGACTGCAGCCAGAAACTCCTGGATACTCAGATGAACAAAGCTGTAGACCATTCTCTGGAATTTCACACCCTCTCTTTTGAAGATCTCTGTGCACACTCCTGAGTACAGTGAGGCTTCTTTCACATCAAGACCACACTCTTCCAGGTCTTCTTGGTAGAACATGATGTTACCTTTCTCCAGATGTTCAAACGCCAGCCTGCCCAGGTTCAGAAGAACCTCCCTGTCAGTGTTGGACATTGGAGGATTGCTAGTTGTTGCACTCACTCCAAGTAGTCTTTGTGACGTGTTCTTCAACCAGGTCATCATCTTCGCCTGCATAGAATTTGCCCTTGGTTTTTGACTCATTGCTTTCGCACTCGGCCTCCTGTCACCATCACCCTTTACTGAGCTTGAATGCTGTTGATTCAGCTCATGTGGCTCTTCATACTTCAGCATCTTCCTCTTTGTCTGAATCAACAGGAAGTGGCCGTACATCCCAGTCAGGTGCTTGGGCAGCTGTCCTGTCTTGTCTGTCTTCACCATGTCCTCCAGAACAGTAGAAGTGATACAACAGAAGACTGGGATGTGACACATGATGTGGAGGCTCTTTGATGTCTTCAAGTGTGAGATGATTCTGTTGGCTAGCTTCTCATCTCTGAATCTCTTCCTGAAGAACTCCTCCTTCTGGGGGTCTGTGAACCCTTGCACTTCTGTTGCCATGTCAACACATGCAGGAGGGATCTGATTGGCTGCCGCAGGTCTGGTAGTTATCCAGAGGAGAGCTGAGGGGAGCAGATTCCCCTCGATGAGGTTTGTCAACAGCACGTCCACTGATGATGTCACTATGACATCAGAAACAATGTCATTTTTGTGGAACTTCATTGAAAACCTGCTTTCATCCAAACCATCAAAGATGAAGCCAACTTTCCAGACAGCGAGCTGCTCTGCTGTGACCTTCTTTAATGTTGGGTGGAAAACATGGATCAGTGTGAGAAGACTGTACTGCTTATCTCTGACCAAGTTCAGCTCCCGGAATGAAAAGGGAATCAGGAGATTTACATCTTGATTTTCCAATCCCTTTGCCCAGTCCAGAGTGAACTTACGCACAGAGAATGTTTTTCCAATGCCAGCGATGCCTTTGGTCAGAACTCTTCTGCTGGGTGTCTCTCTATCAAGGAGGGGTTTAAAGATGTCACAGCAGTTGATTGGTTTGTCATGGAGGGTCTTCTTCTTGAAAGCTGTCTCTAGCTGCCACACCTCATGTTGGTTATTAACCCCTTCACTCTCTCCCACTGTGATGTAGAGCTCTGTGTAGATGCTGCTGAGGGACACTTCAGTGACGTATGTCACACGATCAAGACTGTTCAAACTGATCTTATAATCCTTTAAATCCTCCTGCAGACTGACATCTGCTATGAGAAGAGAGTTCATGCATTTTAAACATTCAGGTTTATGCTTCCTTACCGTTGTGTATGCATATTATTAGTTAAACAACCTCTAGAAAATCTGCAATTCATGAAGAAAAACAGCCTAAATAAATAAATAAAATTAGGTCATTTGTTTTTATTCAGACTTGATAGATGGTTATTTTCAATTTAGACATGGACACTGATAAAACAATGTGTCAGTTTTAACAGGAAATGTTAAGTCTGTCTTACTTTGTCCACTTCTGGTTTGACTGGGTGTCTTCAGTCCAGTCTTCTCTCTGTAGAGATGCAAGTAATTTATTATGACTATACAATAGACTTAAATTACATAATATAATTAATATTCATGATTTATTATGAGTATACAATATACTTAAATGACTTAAATCATATAATTAATATTAATGAATGCAGTCAGTGCAGGCCCTGACCTATTTAGTGCCCCAGATTTTAGCCACATTGAAATGACTGCATGGCTTTAACAAGTAACAAATACTGTAGTAGTAGATTGGAGAGGCTTATTGTCGGCATCAGCCAGAGAGGAGGAGTCTATCCCTGTTTCACAACGTACACTAAACCCCTGGGAGATGGATGACTGAGATGGAGCGCAACACATATCATCAGTAGAAGTGGTTGGAGTGCTGGAGTGTTTCTGTTAGTAAACAACCGTACTCTAAAACCACTGGAGTGTTTCTGTTAGTCAACAACAGTACTCTACAACCACTGGAGTGTTTCTGTTAGTCAACAACAGTACTCTACAACCACTGGAGTGTTTCTGTTAGTAAACAACAGTACTCTACAACCACTGGAGTGTTTCTGTTAGTCAACAACAGTACTCTACAACCACTGGAGTGTTTCTGTTAGTCAACAACAGTACTCTACAACCACTGGAGTGTTTCTGTTAGTCAACAACAGTACTCTACAACCACTGGAGTGTTTCTGTTAGTAAACAACAGTACTCTTGCAATGGCTAGTAGGCTTAACTCATTCAATGACGACTCTTTGTTTTTTAGTTGGTTTTATAAAAGATTGCGCTGTTCCCTATCACCCGAGTGATCACTTTCACTTTCTACTAACACGGATCCAGAAATAATCCGAAGATTTCCGCCTCCGTCCACTTCCTGTTTAGCGTTTTCATGATAACAGCTGTATCTTGAGTTGACTATTTTTTACCTGCATTTTGCGAGACATGCTATATGTCGTGGTTGGAATGTTTTTTCTCTGGGCGACGCACACTGATACCGGGTGTGTTTACAAACGATCGGAAGAGTGATCATAAAGGATATACATTTTCTGTGACCAGTTGAAAAGGTAAGAAAAGCGTGCATTTTTGGCAAGATGGTATATTCAACATGCTGTTGCAAGGCAAGGGGCGGTCGTGGTTGGAATGTTTTTTACAAACTGTCGGACAAGTGATCATAATGAATATACATTTTCTGTGACCAGTTGAAACGGTAAAAAAACGAAAATTGCTGGTAGTGGGCAAATGCAGCCAGTGAAAAACTATTACAGCATTTGTTTTTATAGGATGTGTAATACCCATGTACAGTATACAACCCATTTAATCCAGTCTCATACTCAATACAAAATGCTGTCTTTGCAAGGCAACGTGTTGTTGGTCTGGGCTGCTTCAAACGGCTGTGGAAGGGGATTCTCCCTCAGATAACAAGCACCAAACCCACGACCGATTTGTTCTGTAATGCTAAAACAACTACCAGCTGCGCCAAAATGTCAATCTAAATGATGAACAAATATCAGACAAACTGCAGGAGCAGATAGACCACCTTGCACATGCTCAAAGCGAGTGAGAGTTGTACCAGGAGATGACAGCTGACAGTAACAAGACTACCCTTCTTCCCCTCTTCAGGTTAGCACATTGCTTTTTCTCACTGCTCTCAAGTGTTGCCTATTCGGTGTCCACTGTGAAGGTTAAACGAAGCAAGTGAATTACTTAATCGATGAAGGGATGTTAGAAGGTAAGGGCAGAAATGCAGTCATCAGCTATGTGCATCATTATGTACAACAACTATGGAGTTGGAGAAACAGCTGTGGACTACGCACAACCAAGTTTGGCCCTGACTGGTGCTTTGGACGTTTCGAGCAAGTCTTAAGGAAGAGCAGAGTGGACACCTTGGCAAACATTGCTACGGTGGTGACTAAAAGCTCTGAGGTGAAGGGAGTGAACATCTCCCAGCTTGTAGGACATGGAGATTGCACAGTGCTGGTTGAAGGCTACGATTGGCAGCAGCATCTGAGTGCCTACTTCTGCAAGCCCCACACATTAAGAGCTACCAACGCTTCAGGTGATTAACATGGTCATTGTATTAGCTATTCTGTTTCATGAACAAAGTGATATTTTGTGAAAATCATGTGTTGTAACAGTGGACAATATTTTAAATGTTTGCTTCTACTCCATTACAGTTTTGATGCCATGAAACTTGGTGTGGTGTTGGCCAAAAAACACTGTGATGCAGAAGTAAATGAGTTTCAATTGTTCAAAGACCCTGCGGTCAATCCCCCAAATGGGGTTTGTTGGTGCAAGCCCCATCTGGACTGGACATGGCCCGGCAGGACACACTATCTTTTTTAAGGAAATCAGATAGTTCTGTACCGAGGATGCAAAAGACACCACATGCCCTATGTACATAATTTGGGGCGGTCATGATCACGCCTGGGAAGCAGATGGTCCCAGGTTTGATTCCCGGCCCTGGCAATGTGTCAATGTTTCCCTGAGAAACACACTTAACCACTAACTGCCCCTCCTTCATGGGCAGCATTCAGCTGGGTGAAGCTGAACACTGAATTTCGGGCCCCCAGATGTGGTCCCTGGTCTGATTATTCTGATGGCAGACCGCTGAACGGACCTGTGCTACCCTCTACTGCACACATAGTAACTTATAATCTATAGATAAACATTGGACAGGGAGTACACAACGTTATTAGACTCTGTGTCTTTTTATTTTCTTTTTTTCATGATTTGTAACTTAGCATGAGAACACTTTGTCATGTTCTAGTGTTGTGTATCTACTTATATAAACGAGTAGTGACTTCCGCCTCGCCGCTGAAGCCATACCCACAGCACTGATTTCGACTAAACACAACAACTACACACCACGTCTTGCCAACACAGTAGCGACAACGTCCGCGCTGAATTTACGTGTGCATTAGGCAACGTCACATTGCTCACTACACATTTTCCACGTCGCAACATCATTAATTCCACTCACCACATTACGGATAAAACGGAAGGGGAAACAGTTTCGTACCGTTTACCCTGCGCGCCACCGACACCGAACGCCGACGGGTTTAGCCGAAACAACACGAACATGCTGTCACTACAATGCTCATACATTAAGGCGCAACCTCACAATCACACGCTTCTCCGTTTACAGTTTCATTTGCGCGAGCGTGGAAAACAACAACAGCCCATTGTGTTGCTGCGCAGTTGCTGCACAATAGCCTAGGATCATGATACCAAGGACTCGACAGTGATGTCATCATTATGCAACCCGGAAGTAAAGATACCAAGGATTCGTCAGTGATGTCAGCCATCTGCGTTGCCACGTTGCAAAAGAACACAAGCACAAAACACAACAAAATATCTGTGTTGCCACATTTGCGACAGAAACAAGCAACCACCTTCATGAAAAAAAAAAACAGCCGAAGGGGTCCGCCATGTTCCACGGGGGTCCCCGGGGGTCCCAACACTCCCAGGGGGTCCGCGGACCCCCAGGAAAAAAAAAAAAACATTTTTTTTTACAATTTCTTTTCTTTTTTTTTTTCTTTTGGAAATTTAAATCCGACGCTTTTGGTACCCCAATATAAGCGCGCCCTCGCTGGGCCCCGTGCACGGCTAGCGGGCTGGCCGGACCTCTAGTATTGTTATAGTGTGTATATTGTATAGAAGGATTTACATACTTTGAGTCTGGAGGTCCAGGTTCATTACTGAAGTCAGGAGGATGATATTTAGACGTGTCACTCTTCATAGACAGACAGCTGGGTGTTGGAGACTCTGGTCTGTGGTGAACACTTCTGGAATCATAAACATGCAGTATTTATAAAATTATTATCAACTAGAGTCTCGGGGGGCTACGCCCCCCTCAACCCCAGCCGCGCACGGGGCCCAGCGTGGGCGCGTGTATATTGGGGTACCCAAATCATCGGAGTAAAATGTGCAAAAGTAAAAAAAAACAAAAACAAATTTGGAAAGAAATATATTTTTTATGTTGCAGGGGGTCCGCGGACCCCCTGTGGAGTGTCGGGACGCGCGGGGACCCCCGTGGAAGATGACGGACCCCTTCGGTGTTTTTTTTTTTTCATGAAGGTGGTTGCTTGTTTCTGGTGCTTGTTTTTAGAAAACCTGGCATGCCAACCTAGCATGCCAACCTGGCATCCCAATGGCGGCGCCGTGTTGTTTTGCCTCGTGGTGCGCACGGTAAATGGTACGAAGCTGTTTCCCCTTCCGTTTTGTCCGAAATGTGGTGAGTAGAATTAATTATGTTGCGACGTGGAAACTGTGTCGTGAGCAATGAGAGGTGCCCTACGCCACCCGTAAAATCGTCGCGTCCGCCGTGGCTACTGTGTTGGCGAGATGTGGTGTGTCGGCGTTGTGTTTACTTGATTACAGAGCTGTGGCTATGGCGTCAGCGGCGCGGAAGTGACTTGCCGTTTATATAATTAGATGAAAACGTCGGTTCACATTCTTTACATTGTGTTTTTGGGGTGTTGCCTCATCTGTGTTTTAGGTTCAAATATGTCGCTGAGCCAATCAAATGAAGCTATGACTAACTAACGGTCAGATATTTGATATTGACAATTACTAAAATTCAAGGATCGCAAATGATCTTCTTAAAAATAAAATTGATATGCTGAATGCAATGAATAGACTTAAATAAATAAACAGCAGACACAAACATAGGTAAAGCTCATAAGTTGCAGTTAAGTTTAACCCCTTTATCTAACTGAATCACACATAAATACAAAGCATTAATCAAACACACAGATCATGAATCACAGCCTATGGTCAAGTCTGCGTCTCACGCACCCTCACACGCACGCTCATATTGTTCCATGTATCACAGTTCAGGCTCCAAAACACTCCCAAAACAGAAAGAAACTAGAAAAAGTGCTCCTCGGAGCACAGGTCTCCGCCAGGTCAGGTAGGTTATTGTGGGCCAGCAATGTTCAGAATTGGCCAATCAGGATGGAGTATGAAAATTCGGGACTCGTTTCCGGGGGGACCCGTGCTACCCTCTACTGCACACATAGTAACGTATAATCTATAGATAAACATTGGACAGGACACACTGTTATTACACTCTGTGTTTTTTTCTTTTCTTTTTTTCATAATTTGTAACTTAGCATGAGATAACTTTGTCATGTTCTAGTATTGTATATTGTTATAGTGTGTATATTGTATAGTGTTATAGTGTGTTTATTGTACAGAAGGATTCACATACTTTGAGTCTGGAGGTCCAGGTTCATTACTGAAGTCAGGAGGATGATATTTAGACGTATCACTCTTCATAGACAGACAGCTGGGTGTTGGAGACTCTGGTCTGTGGTGAACACTTCTGGAATCATAAACATGCAGTAAAGTATTCATACAATTAGTATCAATGAAAAGGTCAGTTCACATTCTTTACATTGTGTTGTTGGGGTGATGCCTCATCTGTGTTTTAGGTTCAAATCTGTCGCTGAGCCAATCAAATGAAGCTATGACTAACTTGTAACGGTCAGATATTTGATATTGACAATTACTAAAATTCAAGGATTGCAAATGATCTTCTTAAAAATAAAATTGATATGCTGAATGCAATGAATATACTTAAATAAATAAACAGCAGACACAAACATAGGTAAAGCTCATAAGTTGCAGTTAAGTTTAGCCCCTTTATCTAACTGAATCACACATAAATACTAAGCATTAATTGTCACGGTGCGAGGCAGGGAGTTGTAGGACCCAAGCGCAGACAGTGACGCAGAGACAGAACGGATCAGATGCAGGGGTTTTATTAACTAAACAGGGAAAACAAGGCAAGGCCAGGTAACCAACAGAACACTGTGACAACAATAATGAACCAACACAGACTGGAAACAGAGGGGCATATACATAGACAGGGACTAACTAGGCACAGGTGAGAACAAAGGACAATTAACACATGATTGGCTGTAACAGAACAAGACACAGGTGAACTACAATTGCAAAGACATACTGGTGAGACAAGACAGGAAGCCACAACTAGGGCAGACAGGAAACACCAAGACAACACTACAGAATAAGGGTACAAGGAGAACAGGGAACAATACAACAGGAAGAGTGGCCAATAGGGTCCAATACCATATACGGCAGGGGTATTCAACTAGATTAGGCAGGGGGCCACAACTGTAAAATAACTTGGAGTCGGGGGCCACACAGCGCAAATGCGCACACAATTTGCGCGCGTGCGCGCGCGAAATTTTTCGGGTCTAATTCGGGTCTAATTCGGTCTAATTCGGGTCTAATTCGGTTCTATTTGACCAATATAAATCAACCTTTTTTCGGGTCTAATTCGGTCTAATTCGGTTCTATTTAAGGTTCTAAGTTAAGTTCCAATGAAAGATGGCCTTTCAAGAACTAATGAAGGATACATAATTTGTACTGTTTTAACTTTGATAACATAAATCAAAGTTAAAATAAATAATAATTATGAAAATTTAAAAAAAAAATATGGCCAGGGGCCACAAGGAAGCTCCTCGCGGGCCGCACGTGGCCCGCGGGCCGCCAGTTGAATATCTATGATATACGGTCAGACACAGGCTAAATAATAAAGTCACAGTCCACGGTCCGAGGAGCGGACCGTGACATTAATCAAACACACAGATCATGAATCACAGCCTATGGTCAAGTCTGCGTCTCACGCACCCTCGCACGCACGCTCATATTGTTCCATGTATCACAGTTCACGCTCCAAAACACTCCCACAACAGAAAGAAACTAGAAAAAGTGCTCCTCGGAGCTCAGGTCTCCGCCAGGTCAGGTAAGTTATTGTGGGCCAGCAATGTTCAGAATTGGCCAATCAGGATGGAGTATGAAAATTCGGGACTCGGTTCCGGGGGGACCCGTGCTACCCTCTACTGCACACATAGTAACGTATAATCTATAGATAAACATTGGACAGGACACACTGTTATTAGACTCTGTGTCTTTTTCTTTTCTTTTTTTCATAATTTGTAACTTAGCATGAGATAACTTGTCATGTTCTAGTGTTGTATATTGTTATAGTGTGTATATTGTATAGTGTTATAGTGTGTATATTGTATAGTGTTATAGTGTGTATATTGTATAGTGGTATAGTGTATAGTGTTATAGTGTGTATATTGTATAGTGGTATAGTGTGTATATTGTATAGTGGTATAGTGTGTATATTGTATAGTGGTATAGTGTATAGTGTTATAGTGTGTATATTGTATAGTGGTATAGTGTGTATATTGTATAGTGGTATAGTGTATAGTGTTATAGTGTGTATATTGTATAGTGGTATAGTGTGTATATTGTATAGTGGTATAGTGTATAGTGTTATAGTGTGTATATTGTATAGAAGGATTCACATACTTTGAGTCTGGAGGTCCAGGTTCATTACTGAAGTCAGGAGGATGATATTTAGACGTGTCACTCTTCATAGACAGACAGCTGGGTGTTGGAGACTCTGGTCTGTGGTGAACACTTCTGGAATCATAAACATGCAGTAAAGTATTTATACAATGGTCTCCGCCAGGTCAGGTAGGTTATTGTGGGCCAGCAATGTTCAGAATTGACCAATCAGGATGGAGTATAAAAATTCGGGACTCGGTTCTCGGTTCCGGGGGGACCCGTGCTACACTCTACTGCACACATAGTAACGTATAATCTATAGATAAACATTGGACAGGACACACTGTTATTAGACTCTGTCTTTTTCTTTTCTTTTTTTCATAATTTGTAACTTAGCATGAGATCACTTTGTCATGTTCTAGTGTTGTGTAAATTGTTATAGTGTGTATATTGTATAGAAGGATTCACATACTTTGAGTGTGGAGGTTCAAGTTCATTACTGAAGTCAGGAACCATTCCTTTAGACCAGTCACTCTTCATAGACACACAGCTGGCTGTTGGGGACTCTGGTCTGTGGTGAAGACTTCTGGAACCATACAAATGTTTATACAGTTATACAGTTATTAAAGATAAAAATGGCAAAATGTGCACATAACTTTGCATGAGATCACATTGTTGTGTGTTAGTGTTGTGTACAGTATATTGTATAGTTTTATAGTGTATATATTGTATAGTTTTATAGTGTGTATATTGTATAGTGTTATAGTGTATATTGTATAGTGTTATAGTGTGTATATTGTGTAGTGTTATAGTGTGTGTATTGTAAAGTGTGTATATTGTATAGTGTTATAGTGTGTATATTGTACAGAAGGATTCACATACTTTGAGTGTGGAGGTTCAAGTTCATTACTGAAGTCAGGAACCATTCCTTTAGACCAGTCACTCTTCATAGACACACAGCTGGCTGTTGGGGACTCTGGTCTGTGGCGAAGTATTCTGGAACCATACAAATGTTTATACGGTTACACAGTTATTAAAGATAAAAATGGCTCAGGTTCATTTCTGAAGTTATGAGGTATACTCATAGACTGGTCACTTTTCATAGAGCTGGGTGTTGGATACTCTGGTCTGTGGTGAACACGTCTGGAATCATAAACATGCAGTATTTATACAATTATTATCAATTAAAAGGTCAGTTCAAATTCTTCATGTTGTGTTTTTGGGGTGTTACCTCTCTGGAAACACATGACACCTTCATATGTGTTTTAGGTTCAAATCTGTCTGAGCCGTTCAGCTTTTTTTGGTGAAAACAAGCCATATTCAACTGCCGATAACAACAAAATAGACGATCGCGGTAAAACATTTTTTTTTCTCTTGGCGAGACCCTCCCCCCAGACAGTTTACATCCGTGTCCACATCGTGGCTTCCGTGGCTCTCCATGGATCTTCAAAATAAGGTAAATACACTGGCAGTGGTGGATGAATTAATTGATGAATACCTGGCAGAGAATGTTTTAAAGACTTGATATGCTGAATGAAATGAATATACTTCTCCCGAACTAAACGGCAACTTTTCCCAGCCCGGATATGTGGCGAACCGGGTGGCCAGTGTCCCATAAGGGAGCGACGGACACGGGCCACCCCGGGGTGGGCCTTCGCCGTTGGCCCCCTCTAGTCGCCGCACTGTGATACCACTCCCGCTCTCCATCACGGCCGATGGTGAAGTCTGCGTCTCACACACGATCACACGCATGCTCATATTGTTCCATGTATCACAGTTCACGCGTCTCCAAAAGCTCCCAAAAAAGAGTGTGCTCCTCGGTCCACAGGTCTCCGCTAGGTCAGGTAGGTTATTGTGTGCCAGCAATTTTCTGAATTCGGCAATCAGGATAGAATATGAATAATCAACAGATCCATCTTGATCACATGACTATAGAGATCATGTGTACCGATTTGCGTGACATTTGGATAAAATATCACAGTAATATCACAAAATGTGTTTTATATAAGTCGGCCTCCTGGTGGCGCTATAAAGAAAAATCTGAAAGCTCCGTTTTGTTTAATGACCATAGAGAACCGATTTGCTTGATTTCTGGACAAAATCTGTTTTGCAAAAAATGGCCTCCTGGTGGCGCTATAATCAGGATGGAATATGAAAAATATGAAAGACACGTTTTGTTTAATGATTATTTACTGTCAAAAAATATGTTTTGCAAAAATCGTCTGGAATCCTCGCTGGAAATACAAATAAAATACTAGAAAAAGTGCTCCTTGGAGCACAGGTCTCCGCCAGGTCAGGTAGGTTAGTGTGGGCCAGCAACGTTCGGAATGCGCCAATCAGGCTGGATTTTGTAAAAAATCGGAGGGATCGGACTGATCCTTCTTGATCACTTCATGATTTGCGTCATTTTTTTCCAAACGGGCCACTCCTGCAAACTTTAATGTCAATCTTAGCTAATCAGGATGGAATATGAAAAATCGAACAGATCCGTCTTGATCACTTGACTATAGAGATCATGTGTACCGAGTACCGTGAAATTTGGATAAAATCTGAAAGTAATATCCAAAAATGTGCAACAATCTGCCTCCTGGTGGCGCTATAATAGGGCAACGTTCATGATTTGACAATGTTAGGCAATCAGGATCACATGACTATAGAGATCATGTGTACTGATTTGCAGATGTGAAAAATGCAAGGCAAAGGTTTTTCCTTGGCCTCTAGGGAATGCGCATACAAAGTTTTACACAGATTGGTGCAGTTACTGTATAGGTAAAAACACAAATCGGCCTGATATAGCGCCACCATGAGGCTGATTTGAAAAAAATCAAGAGTCATTTCTTCCTCGGCATAGTGGGAATGTGCGTGGACAATTTCACGGAAATTGCATGCTGTGTTCATGATTTGAGGCAGTTCAAAACGGAACATCCTGCTTGTATCTACCAGGATGTAAACAGTCCCATCATCACCGTGTCTCTGTTGCGCCAGCAAGGTGAAACTATCAGTCTTTGCTGCTGTTGTATTGTGTTCTGTATTGATTTGATTGTATCTTTTAGCAAACTAAATATATCATGTATAAATTAGCATAGTAACACTAAACGTGTGTGTGTGTGTGTGTGTGTGTGCGCGCGCGGGTGCATCATATTTTTTTCAACATTCCATCCCACCATGTAGACAGTCCTGTGCTGGTGACGTGACGTCCATCTTCTACTTGGGAGTCAGGACATCCATGGAGATGCGGCATAGTCAACAATATAATAATAAAACAAAACGTTTCATACTCATGTCATGGGGGGGGGGGGGGGCTAGTGAAAGTTGCACAAGTTCTAACTGTATGGCGTGTGTGATATGAAATTTACCATAATCCCAGTAATCCTTAATCATATTCCATCATATTCAAGGGCTTTTGCAGAGAAATGAGACAGACTCCAGTCATTTTCAAATTAGAGCACTGCAGAGGGCAGGTGTGTCTGTGTCCAGCTGACGCTCGTTGATGTTATAGGCATCAAAGCAATTATCCTTCTGCACTGTAAAACAGGCCAACATATAATCTAAGATTAGCAGGACTCATTCAAATGTAGCCTGGGACCGAACGAATCTGCGAGTGCAAAAAAAAATTGCACTCTGCGATTTGGGTCTGGCACCGCTCCATAGAGAATCCATTTCCTGCTCCAGAAGACGTGTGTGACCAATCAGGGCCCAGTATTCGATTATGGGAGACTGTAATTGGTAGTTGGTTGTAGGTCTAACCAATTGCGTCGAGGGCCATTGTTTTGATCCCGCCCCTTGGGAAAAAAAACGTCCTCATGGAAGCACCAGACTCATATCCACGCAGTGATACAGTCTGTCTACGCCAGGCTAATTCAAATGACAACCAGTGAGTCCCGGGACTCATTTAATTGAAAACCTAACAACATCACTGTATACATATTAGATGTATTAGATATTTATTAGATATTACATTGATTGTATAGCTATTTTATTTGATTAGATATGTGATGTTGTTTAAGAGAAATTAAGAGTTGGACAATATCGGAATATCGGATATTGGCAAAAAAGTCAATATCGAACATCCCTAACAATAAGTTTATTATTTTAAAATTGAAGCACCTACTAAAAGTCACGTTTAGACTGGTCATTTTACATGTTTAGGACTATAGAAGCGTTCATTTTCTGAAGTCTAAACCATTAAGATCAGTTACTTGAAAAGTGTGCAGTCAGGTTTTGCACAAAAGCAATTTGAATAAAATTACCCACTGAGCATTTTTCGGACTATTAGACGTCTAAAATATGTCTAAAGGCTAGGCTAAAACGGGGTTATAATTGGTCTAACAGTGAAAGTTTCTTAGCGGTTTAGGCTTAGCCTGGACGTTGATTAGCTGTTTTTTAAGCATCTATTTATAGACCGTCTATATTATAGCCGTTGAAATGACGTCTATAATATAGACGTCTATATACAGACGCTTAAAAAACAGCTAATCAACGTCTAGGCTAAGCCTAGACCGCTAAATAACTTTCACTGTTAGACCAATAATAACCCGGTTTTAGACGGAGGTCTAATAGCCGACTATGGCTCAGTGGGGACTATTGGCACATGATTCATATAGTAGTAGTGGTTTCTGTTAATGACTATGAATGGGTCTGAAAGATTTTGATTGAATTTTTTTTTAATACAAATATTTCCAATGGCATCTAAATGTACACATGTGGTTGTAAGTATATGCTTATCGGTGCTGCGAGGATGAGGGGGTACCTGGAAAAATGTCTCCCCTCCAAGCGGTACCTGGGCCAAAAAAGTTTGAGAACCCCTGGTGTAGTATATATTGTATAGTGTATATATTGTATAGTGTGTATTGTATAGTGTTATAGTGTGTATATTGTATAGTGTGTATATTGTATAGGAGGATTCACATACGCTGTATCTGGAGGTCCAGGTTCATTACTGAAGTCAGGAGGCATTCCTTTAGACCAGTCACTCTTCATGGACATACAGCTGGGTGTTGGAGACTCTGGTCTGTGGTAAAGACTTCTGGAATCATACAAATTATTCTTTGATTATCATGTGAATAAAACTGTCCATTCAAGATTCTTTATTGTCATGTCCCAACAAGTATAGACAGTGAAATATTTGGGTTTCCCCTCACAATATTGCAGTTACATGAAAACAGAACAAAAATGAATGAAATAATATCACCACTAAAATGTACTATAAATACAATATAGTAAAACATATAGTGTTATAGTCTTTATATTGTATAGTGTTATAGTGTGTATATTGTATAGTGTTATAGTGTGTATATTGTATAGTGTATATTGTATAGTGTTATAGTCTGTATATTGTATAGTGTTATAGTGTATATTGTATAGTCTTATAGTGTATATTGTATAGGAGGATTGACATACTGTGCGTGTGGAGGTCCAGGTTCATTACTGAAGTCAGGAACTCTTTCTTTAGACCAGTCACTCTTCATAGACACATAGTCTGCTGGAGACTCTGGTCTGTGGATGTGATGTTTGTCAGGTCCCTCCTCCTCTCTCTCCACACGCTCACTCATCTTTAGGTCTTTATTAAACCTGTCAGGGTTACATCAATGAAATAGATCAGAAAACACTCACTCATCTTTAGGTCTTTATTAAACCTGTCAGGGTTACACTCAATGAAATAGATCAGAAAACAGGAAATACTGGATGCGTGTGCACAACTGTGAGC
The DNA here is from genome assembly GCF_963454915.1 of Gymnoscopelus microlampas. NCBI lineage: Eukaryota > Metazoa > Chordata > Actinopteri > Myctophiformes > Myctophidae > Gymnoscopelus > Gymnoscopelus microlampas. The sequence continues at coordinate 5,847,620 of NC_139947.1, read as the reverse complement.
ATGTGAGTCCTTTACACACTTACTACGAACACACACACACACACACACACACACACACACACACACACACACACACACACACACACACACACACACACACACACACACACACACACACACACACACACACAGTACTTCATGCTAGTACAGAGTACTAGCATGCACTTGAGAGAGACAGGGAGAGAAAGACTTAATTCGAATCCGCTCCCTTAAGGTCGTAACACACGGCAAGCGGTTCACGTGGGCGTTACCGTGTCGATCAGCGGTGATCGCACCGCGATCATTGTTGTTTTGTCCTCCTGCGCGATGCGGTGAAAACAAAAGCTCACCACAATCCAGCTCTTGCCACCCGCGCGCTCGTGCACAAACGAGCACGTGCGCGAAAGTTTCACGGGACCGTGCCCGCTCGCCTCACCACCCCGCTCGCCTCACTGGTGAAAAACTCGCCCCATATTTGCATACTGCAAATATGGGGCCAAAAATTTTTCCTGAGCGAAATCCAATCACAACGGAGCGGGACAGACTAATCTGCCGAGGGCTATTTTTATTTTCATTTTAACATCACAACATCTAACAGTACAGGTTACAGACCTGTAAGGGTCCATTTGGTTCCATTTGTACACTCTCAGAGTTACAGACCCAAAGGGTCCATTTGGTTCCATTTGTACACTCTCAGAGTTAGACCCAAAGGGTCCATTTGGTTCCATTTACACTCTCAGAGTTAGAGACCCAAAGGGTCTATTTGGTTCCTGTTACACTCTCATGGAACCAAATGGACCCTTATGGGTCTGTTCCTGGCCAGGGCAGAGAGTCAAACACCTACCCTGACCACCCTGCACACACAGAGCAACAATCTGGCCATAACATACGTCTCAATACAAGGCCCATGATTCTATATGTAGAGATCTTATTTTAATATAATTTGAGGTAAACTGTCATAGCCAAATGCATATAATCCGTTTGATTGTCAAGTAAAAAAAACATTACAAACATATTAAAAATAAACAAAAAAAGTAATGGAAAAATCATGGCCCCATCACGCATTAGCATGTCCTAATGCATGAGGGGTCGTGATGTCGCTCTCTGTTCCTAAACCATGAATATATTGACAAATGCAAAGAGTATCTCTACACATTCAGCTATGGCCACCTGGCCGGCCCTGAATGTTTTTACTGTCAGAGATATGAAGCAGAGACATCCTGAATGTCTTTACTGTCAGAGATATGAAGCAAAGACACATCCTGAATGTCTTTACTGTCAGAGATATAAAGCAGAGACACATCCTGACCACAGTGAGGCCAACTGGCCTTAGAGAAAACACACAAGAAGTCCAACAAGACACACAAGAATGATTCTATGAGGAGAGGGACCTGCCTTGTGGTGTTAGGGTTCGAAATGACGCGGCAGAGAAGTGTGGCTCAATTCCCCCCAAATTGTCAATATCCAGTGTTTACATGTTTGAGAGTGAGAGAGACTTGTCCTCAATGTCCTTGTCATGAGAGACTTGTCCTCAGCACACTTAGCTGCATGTCACAAACTGACGCACGCACGCACGTGTGTTTTCATTCCCACTAACAATATTTCTCCACGGAACACTAACACCACTTCTCCCAAAGAACATGGATCGTTTTGGTTATAAGCCCACTTGTTTCTATGATGAAAGAGTAAAATGTTACTAACTTTCCGTGGTTTTGTCGGCTTCGAGGAAGCTATTGTTAAATGAGTTTAGGTTTGTTTCTAGTGGGGAACGAATGGCACACGTGTAAATCCTGCCCACTACATTTGATTGCGTAAAGCGCGGCCTGCTTCCTGATCTGATAGCACGCCCACTTGTAGCCAAAGCGCACGGGTTTTCAACACGGCTACCGACAGATTCAAGCCCAGCGATGGATCTGTTCTTGAGAGATTAATCAACCAGTGAATTCCAAGTCCATCAACCAGTGAATTCCAAGTCCATCAACCAGTGAATTCCAAGTCCATCAACCAGTGAATTTCAAGTCCATTAACCAGTGAATTTCAATCCATTAACCCTTCCATTGTGTTAGGGTCATTGTTGACCCGTTTAATTATGTAAAAAGTACCCTTACATTTCTTTATTGGAACGAGGCTTCATGATATCCTCAGAAATAGCCATTTTAACGCAGTGTGTGTGTGTGTGTGTGTGTGTGTGTGTGTGTGTGTGTGTGTGTGTGTGTGTGTGTGTGTGTGTGTGTGTGTGTGTGTGTGTGTGTGTCAGAAATAGCCATTTTAACGCAACAAAATTATTTATCATCATTTTAATTAATTCTGATGGTCTCTATAAAAAAAGTGACGCGACAGAGAAGTGTGGCTCAATTCCCCCCAAATTGTCAATATTCAGTGTTTACATGTTTGAGTGTGAGAGAGACTTGTCCTCAATTAGCATTTGCTATCAGGAGTAAAATAAAGTTTATGAAAAATAAATGACTTTTTACCTTCTATGGTATACGGGTCAAAAATTACCCTAACACACCAAGTGTCACTATTTTTAATTGTCACGGTTCGAGTCGGGACGGAGTGTAGGACCCAAGTGCAGGAGAGAGACGGAGGCTGAAGTGAACGGTTCAAAGTATTTATTAACTAAAGACAGGAAAATAAACAAGGAACTGAACTCAAGATCTAACCACACACAACATGAGATAATGAACAAGCAAGGTCATGGTGTAAACACAGGGTTTAAATAGACAGGGAAATAATAAGACACAGGTGAACTCAACAGACAATCAACACTCGGATAGGCTGAGGGACTAGGAGGACACAGGAGGAGAACATGACTAATCAACAGGGAGGTGAGACAAGACAGGTAACAGTAACTAAGCACAACAGGAAACAAGACTACAAAATAAAGGTACAGAACAGCATGGCAAAAACAGAGCAACAGAACACAATAGGAATGATACAACATAAATCCTAATAAGTCCACAACCTTATAAGGGCAGGAAGATCTAAATAACAAAGACAGAGTCCGCGGCCCGAGGAGCGGACCGTGACAGGCCTACAGAACATGCCTAAAGTGTCCACGACCATATAAGGGCAATGGCGGTCTAAATAATAACATCAAAGTCCACGGCCCGAGGAGCGGACCGTGACATTCCCACTGAGCATTTTTCGGGCTATTAGACGTCTAAAATACGTCTAAGGGGTAGGCTAAAACGGGGTTATAATTGGTCTACTGGTGAAAGTTTTTTAGCGGTCTAGGCTTAGCCTAGACGTTGATTAGCTGTTTTTTAAGCGTCTATTTAGTAGATCGTCTATATTATAGACGTTGAAATGACGTCAATAATACACCGTTTTAGACGGAGGTCTAATAGACGACTATGGCTCAGTGGGTTAATAATATTAACATTTTTTAAAGTTAAAAAACTAAAACTATTATATTTTTTGGGAAGTGTAACAGTGCTGGTGGTTCAGCCCAGTTCACAAAGGAACTGACAGGTACAGAGCAAACAGTCTAACATCCATTTGTTTACATATTCGAGATTGCAATATTAAGCAGTAAACAGGGGTCAACATTATAGTAGTTAAACGTTCTGGGGCCAGCAGAATTGTGTTGCTTCATACAACACAAACATCACTGCACCACACCTACGTGACTAATAAACAACAGAGGGAGAGAGAGAGGGAGGGAGGGAGGGAGGGAGAGACCTAGGGAGAGGGAGGAGTTCAAGGAGCACACAGCACACAACTGACTTCCTCTGCTGTGGTCACGTGATTTATTGTAAAACTGCAGAGGAGAGTAGACGGAGAGAGAGGGAGAGAGGAGGGACCTAGGGACAGACAGACACAGAGAGAGAGAGAGAGAGAGAGAGAGAGAGAGAGAGAGAGAGAGAGAGAGAGAGAGAGAGAGAGAAGGGAGGGAGGGAGGTGGGACCTAGGGAGAGGGAGGGGTATGCACACAAAACACACAACCAACTGTGGACATGGTTTACTGTAAAACTGCAGAGGACACTCTTGTTGAGTGACTCACACTGTGGCAAATGTCACACTTCTAACGTATATCATAGAGGCTATTTAACTCTGACAGATATTGTGTTGTGTAACTTATAGCATAGTTTATCTAACTGTAACTGACATTCTGTTGTGTAACTTATAGCTTAGTTTAAATTACTAATGTACAGTGGTGGGAAAATTACTCAAATGTTTTGCTTAAGTATCCATACCAAAAGTAAAAGTACTGAAATGTTTGAAAATTGCAGATCTACAAGCTCACAACGCATCACGATGCAACGTGTTGTGAGCTTGTCGATCGGCTATATGCAAATAGCCTAGTTATAAAACAGGACTATGTTTTATAATGTGATAATGTATATCTGCACAGTAACTGGTAACTACATTTTTCAAATAATTGTAGTGGAGTAAAAGTACAATATTTGCCACTGAGAGTGGAGTAGAATGAAAAGTATTGGAAATTGGAAATGCTCAAGTAAAGTACAAATCCTTAAGTACAGTACTTGGAGTACATGTACTTAGTTACTTTCCACCACTGCTAATGTATATGTCTTCCATATGAGTTAGTGGTGACATCATGAGAGAGAGAGAGAGAGAGAGAGAGAGAGAGAGAGAGAGAGAGAGAGAGAGAGAGAGAGAGGGAGAGGGAGAGAGAGAGAGAGAGAGAGAGGGAGAGGGAGAGAACGTAGCTATTAAGTAAGAAGTGAACCTTTGTATGTTAAACTGTCATGAAGTTGTTCTAGTCATATGAATACACTGCAATCAACTATATAACAACACAATAAAACACATTTCACCCACTTCTTTACGTCTGTAAACCTGTGGTTGATTCTTAACTTGTATAACACAAGACTAGAGATATTTGCTGTAGCATATTGTTCAAAACACTTACCCTACATTAGTCTGTAAACTTTGATCCGATGTCACAAAATGTGTGTTCAGTTCGCCGTGTTGTTGTCGTGTCAAAATGGTCGACTGTATATCAAAATACTAACATTTCCTATCATACCTGGTGTGTCTACAGTTTCCTCTGTCCCTGTAAACTCCAACATGGGAGGAGTCACTGAGGATTCAGGGTAATGAGAAACCATGGGACTCTCCCCTTCTGTCTCTAGCTTGTTCCCGCCTCTCCCTCTCATACACACACGAGCATGTGGCGCACACACACACACACACACACACACACACACACACACACACACACACACACACACACACACACACACACACACACACACACAGGGGCGGACTGGGACCAAAATTCAGCCCTGGCATTTTGGTCCGAACCGGTCCACCACCCCCCGGACCGTTTTGTCAACGGGGGGGGGGGGGGGGGTTCACTGTTTTATGCCCGCATATGCCAAATGGCCAGTCCGCCACTGATTAATTCAGGAGAAGTGGATATCCACACACTATTACTACTGATGCCCCCATGATGATATTTTATGAATGTGCAAGCTCTCACCACTTTTTCAGACACTGGAACTGGATTGGATTGAATATCTTACAAATTGCAAATTATACAAAAAGCAAGTGCCCTCCTCACTCAATCTAAAGCCACATATCAACACCACTACCCTTTTCCGCCTGTAGTGCCCACCCATAGTGTTTGTATTTGTTGATGACATGTGTTATTGTGTTCATTTTGTACGCTATGCTGATGAATTGAATACATAAGACCACAAAGGATTTTTTTTTGTGTTATCCTTTTAGTTTTAATGTCTTACTGTACATTTATGACTAATACAGTATTCAATCAATCAATTATATTATTGTAAATGGCTGGTTTTATTACTGGCGCATTCATACATGTACAGTATATTACTTCAAAGCAAAACTCAAGTTAACTTCACTATTATGGTCATGGAAACAACTGTAGTAGCCATGTTGTAATACTGATGTTGGGCCGTTTATTTACTGAATCATTACAGTAGACAATACTTCACAATTCCACTCGCCGTTATCATTTTATTTCCTTTATTTATGCCTATAGTTCAAACAAACAGGGGCCAAAGCACACCCCCACCCTGAAACCGCTACAGTACAGTACTTCCAATTCTGATGTTGAGTCTCATGAAAATACACACTGGCATTGCACAGTCTCTCAAAACATGCACACACACACACACACACACACACACACACACACTCACACACACGCACACACAGGCACGCACGCACACACACACACACACACACACACACACACACACACTCACACGCACGTGCACACACACGCACGCACACACACACACACACGCACACAACGTGCACTCACGTACAAGATGAGCTGACCTCTCAAGAAAAAACAACTATCACAAAAAGAAAAAAGAAAAATAATTGAACTACACATGAAGGGTTCGGTTGAAAGGAATAAAAAACAAACGCATCCTCCCCACGCCAGTTCTGTTTTTATTCAAAAGCTCAATTAAAAAAAAAAAAAAACAGCTTCATTTGTTACTTGGTTTTTTCCTTTTATTTCCAATTTACATCAATTAAAAAGTGTAACAAAATAAACAAAACAAAAACAAAAACAAAAACAAAAAAAAAGATTGTGATCATAATAAAATTAATAATAAAAACAAAAATAAAAAATATACACACCCTCACACACACAGAGACAACCCACCCTGATTGTTTAGGGGTTTTTTTGAGTGGCTTTCCTTATTGGAGTCCCATGGTTCAAGGTTTGGGGGGCAAAAAGACTTCCGAGGAGGACACGCTTTAAAGCCCCTTTTCTCCCCCTAATGTGGCCCTGTTGCACCGTCCCTCCAGGGTGGGGGGTGTGTGTGGTGTGTGAGGTTAGTGGGAATCGGGGAGGGGGGTGGGGGGAACAATGGATTCTAGAAGTCATAGCACCTTGTGAAGATTAGAGCAAAACCCCATGTTAAAGATGGCCTGCTCAGCCCCGGATGGTCAGCTTAAGATTTTTAAAGGTTCGAACATTTTCACTTTGTTTTTTCAGCGTGAGGTAGCTTTTAAACAATCAGGATGACTACAATAAAAGCAAAACAAATTCTTCCCTTCAATTTGTCAAGAAAGGTTTTTTCTTTTGATAATAAACTGGGTAAGACAACATCTGATGGGGGCAGTCAAGAGGGGGGTACGGGGTACATGACAAATGAAACATACATCCCAAATGAAACCTCACTTTGTAGAAAGTGTTGGTGCGCATACAGACACATGTATGTACACAGAATGTGGAAATATATATATATATATAAAACCCCATCTGGTTGTTTATAAACACAGACTTTTACAACAATAGAACCAAGGATTTATAATACACAGTAAAAAAAAAACGCTCCCGTAACGTGATGGATAAGTCTGGGGCGGAACTGTTTTTTTATTACTGAAAATATCTTAGTTTTTTTGGATTCTACATGGATTCAAAATGCCGTGTTTTTGGTCGGGACAGGAGGAGCGAGATAGCGGGACAGGAGATGGCGTAGGACTGAGACGAGAAGAGGGTGTGGCTTGGTTCTGTAGTGGGAGGGGCCTCGTCTTCTAAAAAAAAAAAGAAAAAAACAACCCCGCCCCAGTCCTACCTCAACCCCGCCCCCGTTCAAGGTTTAATAAGACAATAAATAAGTGACATCGAGTCATGTTTCTTGTGTCTCCATCACTTTGTATTCACTCGATCGGGTCCGTCCCTCTCCTGGTTCCTCCTGGCTCTGAAGGATTCCCGGTGGGCCATGGTGGGGAAACATGACTGGATCTCAGGAACGTCGGGGGGGTCGGTCGACAGACAGACAGACAGGGAATGCTTGCTTGTGTCGTTTACAAAAAAAGGAATATTGCCGGTGCCCTTTCAGTGCTGAACATCCAAGGGAGTACAAAAACTTGGAACAGCACTTCTTTGTGTTGAGAGAAAAAGTATCAATTTTCTTTGTTTATAATTTCCATGTCTTCTTTATTGTGGAAGTGAGTGTTAAATGTTTCATAGTTGAAAAGTTTTTTTACTTTGTATTTTTTTACTTTGTTTTGTTGATGGCCACTTGATGGATATTCCAACTTTTTCTTTTTTACAAGAAGCAGACGGCTCCTACATCCACTCCGAACTCCTGATCCGCACCACCAATGTCCATGGGAGCAACGTCCACGATAGGGAGGCGGGACGTCTTCTGGGTTTTGTACTCAAAGACGGTCTTGCCCCACTGGCCTGTATGTTTCTGTGGATGGAGAGCAAGAGGAACGTGGTTACACTCAGACAAGATTCAAGAAAGAGGCAATAGTCAGGCGGGAAATTGCTGTTTTCAATACATGATAGTTCAGTTGGTGATACAAGCATGAAATTTGGCACAGATGACCTTCATATGACCCCAATTGATAATCAACCTCTGGCCGTGCAGAATTCCAAAAATTTCAAGATGGCCACCAGTTTTCAGAATGGCTGCCACGGGGCCAACGTTTTGGACTATATCACTTTGCCAGGGCTGTACAGTAAATATTTGATATAAGAGAATATGTTCTCGAGGTATTTCTACCAAGTAAGATAAAAAATAACATTAGCTTCCAATACGGCGGCATATTTTCCAATATGGCTGCCGATAAATTGCAGAAATGTAATGTTTGTTGGTCATTATTGCTTATTGTTTTGACGTTTTTTCTTATAGTTATGGTTAATACATGTAATTATAATTGATCATCTAAAACAAATGGCCGCCAGATTAACAAATCTGATTTGTTTTTTTTATAATTATTACAAAGCAATTTCACTTAAAATGACACTACCTTTAAAAGACATCAAAGGCACACATACATACTCAAAGCTAAAGAAACAGTATCTGTATGTATGTGTGTTTTACAGTATCCCTATAGGCTAAGTGAATATGTTATGTTCCCATGGCGCCCCAATGGCGGAAAGTCCTCCCCCTCACCTTGCAGCCGTCCTCCAGCACGCCGTACGTGAAGCGGCTGTTGCCCTCGGCGCGGATGCTCACGTCGTTGGAGCCCTGCAGGAGCAGGGCCTTCTTCAGGTTGCCCGTGCTCTGCTCCATGTAGGCCACGCTGTTTTTACAGTGGTACGTGATGTTCTGGGACGCCTCTGTGGACAGCAACCTCAGGAAGGTCAGCTGGATGCTGGCAGCGGCGGCCGCAGGGCCCTCCTGGGCATAGCTGAACTGTTGGGGGCGAAGAGAAGAACCAAGATGGAGGAGTTTCATCATCATCATCGTGTTCATACACATTGATACCAATTGATACCATGTTGTTACACTGTGTTTTCATGTGTGCTGTTGTCACTGTTGTTGTGGTCTTGGTTCTTTAGCTGTAGGAAGTATTACTAGAAGTCTACTAAAAAACGTTTATAGCTCAAGACCCAAAAGAGAAATTAGACATTTTTCCAGGGAACCAAACTAATGAGAATAGCAGAATCTACAAGCGCACAACACACCGCGTTGCGAGCTTGCAGATCTGCTATTTTGTGACCCATAAAAATTTGTCCACAACCCACATATGGGTTCTGACCCACTGTTTGGGAAACAGTGTACTAAAAGACCAAGTCATATTCAGACCAGTTATACTAGATGGTCTCGTTCATATCGATCGATTGATTCTTAAATGGCAGAAATCCACCCAGTGAATGGATAGATTATTTCAGAACAGCAGAGAGGTGTATCATTAATGTAAACCTACGTGGAACCCTCCGTTCATGGTCTCTCCGAACCAGACGTGTTTGCGCTCCTTGGTCTTGCTAGTCCACCAGTTCTTGCGTGGCACCTGGCTGATGCTGGGGTAGACGCAGGTCTCGCCACTCTCCATGTTGCAGAAGACCTTGATGGCATCGGCCGTGCTGCCAATGTTGGGGTCGACCCAGTAGTCACCTGTAACAGACAAGAGTGGTGTTCAGGATGTGTTCACGTTCTAGCTCTGTTCCCTTCAAACCCCATCTATCTCTCCTCTAGAGCCAGACCCATATCAGTTTAGTTGATCAATCTGCAATTATGTTTGACATTTTTGACGACATCGGTATCATGCAGCCAATGTGTCCCGATTTTTCCTACAACTCTCCGCTAAAACTCACCGCTCTTCCACGTCGGGTGGCACAGCTTGAGGTCTCTGCAGGTGCGGGCGGGGTTCTTCTGCGAGCCGTCGGGGCTGCGCAGGTTCTCGATCTGGCTGTTGATGGACTTGAGCGTGGAGTCCACCTCCACGTCGTGCGTCCGCAGCGAGCTGGACGCCTCGTCCGCCCTCATGTAGCGCAGGGGGTCCGGAGACTTCTCCACCTGGGACAGACCGGCGAAGGCGGACATGTCGATGCCGGGGCCGGGGGGTCCCGGGGGTCCTGGGGGTCCAGCGTTACCGGGAGGACCCTATAGGAGAGGTTGAAAGAAGACAAAGAAGACGATGAGGGACCAGGAAGGGACATGTTGGGTCGTTGGTGTTAAAGACAATAACATTATTTGTACAGTAATAGGCCTATAATAATGGTTATGATGCGTTGCCACTCACAGCAGGTCCGGACTCTCCAGAGCGTCCACGGGGTCCAGGAGGTCCGATGGGTCCGGGTGTTCCGTTACCTCCGTCTTTACCAGCAGGTCCAACTGGTCCAGGGGGTCCCTGCACACAGCAAAACGATATACAGCTGTTAAACATGATTCTTGTTGAGTGTCAGTGGTTCTCAAACAAAGTTCAGGTGTGTCTTCAGATTTTGACTTGCCCTTCGATGTGCCTTGGGCAACAGAAAGCCAGAAAACCACTACTGTACCTGATGACACCTGAACATATTTGCACTATTTTGGAAAGCATTCTCCAACCTAAAGTAGCCTCTTCTATCTATGCACCCTTCCACCTCACCATGCAGGATTAGTAATACAGTGATGATATTATTCCATCATTTTCATTATGAGGATGATGTACACCGATGAGCTCATCCCAGCCTGAGATAGCGATCTAATGTCTATGTCTGTCTTCTTCTGTCATCATGGAAGATAATTACAGCTGTCCACCTTATCACGGCGGTGGCTAATTAAAGAGCACTGGCTTTCATCGTCCGTACGTTCCTGGTCGGACCTTTGCTGCATGTCAGTCCCTGACTCTCTCTCCTTGTTTACATGTCTCTCTACCCTGAAAATATCAACAAGGGCAAGGAAAGCCTGAGGGGAAAATGTATTCTAACTATCACAACGACAGTGATGAACGACATATTTATAGTTATAGTGCTTGGTGTGGACGGCCCTGATATCCATGCCTTTTACTAACAACGGTTGATCGAACGGTCGATTGATCGATTGATTAACACAAAACATTGTCTGGCTGGTGTTTATTTTTTATTTTTTTTAGGATGTTGCTACACTGTGTTTTTATGTGTACTGGTGTGACTGTTTTTGTGACAGGTTAAGCTGTACCCTGGTATTATTGTACTAAAGACTGAAGTTGAACTGCATCCTGGGAACTCACCTTGGCTCCGGAAGGTCCACCAGGTCCAGAGGCACCGGCGTCACCAGCGGGACCCTGTTGGCACAAAAATAATACGTTAAGACGGCAGAACCGCTACAGATACAGGTTGAGGTGCGCAGATATAAAATGGCGGTGCTGCCGAAATGCATGACTTACAGGGGGTCCGGGAAGACCCTGCAGGCCAGTGAAACCACGGTGACCCTTCTGTCCCCTCTCTCCTGCCTCGCCGGCCTCTCCCTTGTCTCCACGTGGTCCTTGGGGTCCCTGAAAATATACATACAAAGATGGTTCAGCCATGCACCGAATGGCACCTCTGCATAGAAACATACTGTATAAAAACGTTATACAGTATAACAGCACTCCTCCTCAAGTGATTCTTTGCCGTTAATACTCACAGCCATGCCTCTAGCTCCAGCTGGTCCGGCAGGTCCTGCAGGTCCTTGAGCACCCTGAAATACAAGTGTTTGAGCTCTCAATTAATCACTTTAAACCTATTTAGGACTTGTTACTATAAATGGGGGAAAAAAAGGTAAAACAACACAGGAGTACGACTACACATGTTTAAGTGGTTAAGGTAACACATGTTATATATCATATTAGTTCAACAGCACAACATCTTTGTGGTTGTAACATGGTGTGTGTGGTGGTACTTACACCATCTCCTCTGTCTCCCTGCTTTCCGAGGGGTCCGACGGGGCCAGGGGCTCCGGGGGATCCTGGAGCGCCAGGTGCGCCAGCGGGTCCGGTGTTACCACGCTCTCCCTACAGGAGCAGACAGTCCAAAGGTCAGGGATGATGGGGATCGAGAACCAGTTATATCATTCAATCGATTCCGAAGTTATTGAGAATCGGAAATCAATAAGCTGATTTGGCTTCAGCCATCAATTCTCATATAAATGATCTCGATTCTAGCGGGAGCTGACGTGACGTCTTGTCCAGAGAGGTGAGAGTCATGTCATTGCAATCAAATCACTGGCACAAACATACTGTATGTCCTTCTAATAAAGCTTTTGACTTCTGTAGAATTAAAGGATTAAATTAAATGAAAGTGATAGAGTGCCCCAGATTAGCACCAATTTTCAAACAAATACCAATAATAGAAAAACATTGATAGTGGAATCGGTAAGGAATCGGTTTGATAAGCAGGATCGACAAGGGGATCAAAATCAGTCAAAATCAACGATCCCCAATCCTGGTCCGAGGTTTTGGGGAACGTCTTACACCGATATGGAAATTCTGGGCAGATACCAATGCTCAAAATAACAATTTGCCAGATAGTCAATAGCGATATCTGTTTATTTAATTTGTGTTGTTAGTTATTCCCCCTTTTGTGCCAGGGGGAATCAAATAAATCTTCATTATGAAAAGTAAGTGTTCAGAATCTTCAGCTTGGCAGGCAGCAGATAACCAACACACCTACATAGCTGTCACCATTTTGACATTTTACTTGATGATTAATTGTCGCTCAAATAATTAACGATTTAATTGCGTTTCTGTCGTTGTCGTTGAACATTGGAACATTATGAATGAAAATAAAATTTCTGTTTGGTTTTTGGCTTTGCTAACAAAAGGTGCACAGGGAGTACATAACTTCATAACTTTATACTTAATTTTCTTAAAAACATGAATAGCGGAAATAGCCGATTTACAAGCTCAAAACGTTTTGAGCTTGTAGATCGGCTATTTCCAGAATGTTTTCCTTAATGTTTGAAAGGATATCAACATTTTTCAACATGGAAACATATTAGGACGATTATCTCAAATTATTGCGATTAAGCAATTCTGTAACAATTATGACAGGCCTATAGCCAGCGCAAAATTGATGCGTCACAACAGATAAATATCGGCTACAGCCATTGTTAAATGTCAATTTCACTGATGTCAAGGATAATGAATGTCGGTTAATCTCAATTTGCTGATATGCCGATGTCAGTCAATGAGGTGAATATCAGCCTGGCTGAACTGGGATCAGTTTGGTGTACAGTATGTTGCTGATGTCTCACCTTGACTCCTCCAGCACCATCCCTGCCAGGAGGACCATCTGCTCCAGCATTACCCTGTAACACACACACACACACACACACACACACACACACACACACACACACACACACACACACACACACACACACACACACACACACACACACACACACACACACACACACACACACACACACACACACACACACACACACACACACACACACACACACACACACACACTTCATGAAATGGCAGGTCGACACCACACGCTACACGCTTCGTCATCATATGCAATTTGTTCATCCGTTTAATGGAATAGATTTATTAGATGTATAAAAAATATATATTTTGAAGTAACAATACTCTACTCAACTCATTTGACAAATAAACGTAATAAACTGATGTATAAACTGTTGTTTCGGTCTCATTGTCCTGCTATACTTATTTTGCAAGATGTTACTACTACTGTATTTGTGTTGTCGTTTACTGACCTCTCTGCCAGGCTCTCCAGCGGGTCCACTCAGTCCAGGGGGTCCCACGGGTCCAGGGGCTCCACGGTCGCCACCAGATCCAGTAGATCCCTGCTTACCGGGCTCTCCCTATAAAAGACACACAATAATACACACTCAGTAAAATACATAAAACACACACACTGAAACACAGGAAGTACACAGGTCAGACTGCGGACAAATACGATTAGCTTCTCAAATGTTTGGAACCTACTGTCCACACTGTTATTAAATGTGATCTGTAGGAACTACTGTCCACACTGTTATTAAATGTGATCTGTAGGACCTACTGTCCACACTGTTATTAAATGTGATCTGTAGGACCTACTGTCCACACTGTTATTAAATGTGATCTTTAGGACCTACTGTCCACACTGTTATTGAATGTGATCTTTAGGACAGACTGTCCACACTGTTATTCACAAGTGATCAAATCACAGACATTGTCAATCTATCTGCATTGGTTGCTGTGGTAACGACCTAACGACATAGGCGTGAGTAATGCTTAATTTACACATCTACATTCTGCAGACTCACATTGTGAGCTTGTAGATCAGCTATTTTTGGTAAGTCATATGATGTATAAATCAGACTTCAGTGTCCTGACTGAGACACATCTAGAAGTCACATTTAAATCACATTTGTTATTCATTCCTGATTAATAAAAATCAGTTTCCATGTGTTTTTATGCTATTCAGACTTGGTAAAACCGATTCCAATCTGGATAGGCCCAAATGTCTGATTAAAGGGATATTTCGCTTTCACATGTTTGGGCTCATTTTATCGTCTACTCTGGCTTTTGTGTTTCACCCAAGACAGTTTTGAAGTTGCTAGATTCAGTATTTAGATATTTGATATTAAGTTCATCTGACACGCCCCCTTATATAAACCCATTGTAACTTCGAACTCCATTTTAACCATGATAGATTAATTTAAAACACCTGTCCTTAGTTCTGGTGACTGATATTGACCTTCTAATGGGTGAGGGGGCCGTCCTTTTTCAATAACTTTTTTTCATCTATGTTTAATAATTTATTTGAAAAATGAAACAAATAAAGAGCATGTTCTGTCCAAGTGACAGCAGGTGGTCTATTATAGTCCATGTTATAGCGCAGGGTTGGATTTTCTGGTGGGGGGATGGGGGGGATCCATGCCTCTGCTTTTGATATCCCCCCTCTGGTCATTATTACTATACTATGTTTTATCCATGCTTCTGGTCACACTGAATTAAATACATGCATTCATTTTTGGGGAATCTAATATGTTTGTTATGTATGTTTGATAATATCACAATGTAACAATTACATTGTAAAAAGCTGATTTACAAGTCACAATGCTTGTAGATCGTCTATTTTCGCTATTTGCCGTACAAAGAAGTATATCAGGTTTGTGTGTGTGTGTGTGTGTGTGTGTGTGTGTGTGTGTGTGTGTGTGTGTGTGTGTGTGTGTGTGTGTGTGTGTGTGTGTGTGTGTGTGTGTGTGTGTGTGTGTGTGTGTGTGTGTGTGTGTGTGTGTGTGTGTGTGTGTGTGCACGTGCGTGTGTGCTTTTTGTTTTGTTTTTAGTTCTTTTTAAGTCAAACCATGTGTTAGTGAGTCTGTTTTCTGGTTTGATCAAATGAAAACTTGTAATAGGATCAATATTTGGATAATCCAGCTAAAGGAGAAGATTAAGCTAGCCTGCAAGTCAAAGACCAGTTTACTGTAAGATTAAGGTCGTATCACATGAGTTTTCATAGCAAAACTCTTAAATCCATAGCCCTCAATGTCTGTATAGCCAGATATTGTGATAGATTTAAAACTACACAGCTACACTATCTTTATTTATATAACTAAATATCATATACGATAGGGCTGGGAAATGTATGGATATTATATTGATATGGTTATTTTATTTTGTCTATATGGTTCAGCACTATCATACAGTAAAGTAAGTTGTTCCCAAACAGATGGGTCCCCAAATTATTTTGGGGGGTCCCCAGATGATTAGCTTAATGTGCAACATTGTTTTCTCACTCAACAGTAAACAAACCAACATACAGTATAAGTAGGCTATATACAGTGTATCTGCACATTTATAAAGTTACAATTTAATGACTTTTAAGACCCTTTTAATACCAAATTGGCCAAATATTACCTAAGAAAGAGGCAAACATTGAAAATAGCCGAACTACAAGATCACAATCTTATAGTGATCTTGTGATCTTATAGTTTGGCTAATTTCCACAATATTCATCTGTGGAACCAAGTCAAAGTAATTGTAATGCCTCAACTCCTACAAGTCCAAGTGCTTGTCAGGGTGGGGGGGTCCCCAGTTCAGATATGATTATTTTGGGGGGTCCCATTCTAATATGACTATTTTGGGGGCTTGTGGCACTGAAAAGGTTGAGAACCCTTGGAGTAAAGCAGAGACTTACAGAAGGTCCAGGGAGACCAGGGAAACCTCTCTCTCCACGCTGACCAGGCAGACCAACAATACCACGAGATCCAGCCAGACCATTAGGGCCTCCGGGACCATCGGGACCCTGTAGAGACACACACACAACAACAACCACCATGTTACAGGACTGTAGCTTTAAGTTAGAGTTTGAGATACAGACAGAATAGTATTAGCTTTGTTTACTTTGTGCTCTAACTGAAACAGTTTATCTATGGATGATAAGAAATAACTTCATGTCCACTGATGTTATGTGATGTCATTATGAGTTTTCAGGATACAATTATGAGACACAACATTATGATATGGGAGGTTGAGGTTCAATTCCCCGGCCGGGTCATACCAAAGACGGACCTAATGCGGACCTAATGCCTCCCTGCTTGGCACTCAGCATCAAGGGTTTGATTGGGGGGTACAGTAAGTCCCTGTGACATACTAGCGTCATGTCCAGGGGGCGCACTTGTACATCATGGGTGGGGGTACTTACAATTTACAATGTAGGCTTACAGTAAGCAAGGACAACACAAGGTAACAAGGTACATCAAATGCATAGACAATCTAGGATCATAGGTAAAACAAGAACCTATCATCAATCTAAACAGTATAATAACAACAAGTATAATATATATATATATTTTTTTTAAAACTATCTGTACATTGAAACTATACAAACTATAGGATGCCAGGTCAACAAATGAGCCTGGAATTACATTTTAACCGTAGCATAAGCCTGCAAGGTCGTCAAGGCTAGGGCGAGTGGCGAGTGCTACGGGCTAAAAGGTGGAGTCTACATCAAGCCGCCTCAAACTATACAGAAACAGGAGACGGGCTCCTGCCCTGTGGGCCACATGCATGTCAATGTTCATGTGATGACAGTAACAGAGTTCTTTCAGTAAAGGGGGGACAGTCAGTGGGACTCACAGGGGGACCGTCCTCTCCGGCGTCTCCCTTCTCTCCGGGGGAACCAGCGGGTCCACGCAGCCCAGCGTCTCCTGCTCTGCCTGGGGTTCCGGCGTCACCGCGCACACCCTTAGGGCCGTCTTTACCAGCGGGACCAGATGGGCCAGAGGAACCGGGGTTACCCTGCAACACAGAGAGACAGAGAGAAAACCAGATATTAATTCATACAATCTCTATATTCATGCTTTGGAGATATCATATGAAGAGTGAAAGAAATGAATAGGATATCCAGAGGTATAAGCTTTAACAAGACATTAACTGGATAAAATGATGACAAAGTGACATACATACACATCTTTGATTGATTAAACAGTTATGATGTGTGATAATCAGATATTAATACTCAGTATTACTGTGATGTGTGATAATCAGATATTAATACTCAGTATTACTGTGATGTGCGATGATAAGATATTAATACTCAGTATTACTGTGATGTGCGATGATAAGATATTAATACTCAGTATTACTGTGATGTGCGATGATAAGATATTAATACTCAGTATTACTGTGATGTGCGATGATAAGATATTAATACTCAGTATTACTCACGTTGGGACCAGGAGTTCCAACTCGTCCAGCAGCACCAGGGAAACCAGTTGCACCCTGTCAATCACATGAAGGTCCAAATTATACTATGACTATTGAGTCCAAATTATACAAAATAGAGTACAAATTGTACCAATTAGAGTCAGAATTATACCAATGACACACATTAAGAACCAGTAAATTAGTTAAAATAGTCAACAGCTAAATGAATGTATCTTCACATCAAAAAATAAAAAGACTAATGAAACTAAACAATTTTCACAGCAATCTATCTGGAGAATATTAGCTGATCTACAAGCTGATCGCAACGCGTCGCATCAACGCGTCGCATCATCACGGCACGTTGTGAGCTTGCAGATCGGCTATTTTTGGTACACAACATCGGCGTGCAACTAAGTATAACAACACAGGCTTAACATCCATTCCCTGTGTAGACATGAGCAGGAAATAAAACAACAGTTACTTACAGCAGCGCCCTGAGCACCACGCGCTCCTTTAATTCCAGAAACACCAGTAGGTCCCTGAAAAAAAAAACAAAGAAAACTATTAACATATTTGTACACACCAGATATGTGTTTCTGTCACTTGGGAAACCTTTGGGAAGACGTGTTCACTGTTCAGGTTTAGTTTAGATTTGAACCATTATGTATTGGAATGTTTCCTGTCTCAGTGTCTCAGTGTCTAAGGCTGTTGTAGTCACTAGGTCTAGGACTACAATTCCCTTGATGATGAATATGGCCTCTGTAGTATGTTACATTTGGGACTTAACAATTCCCTTGATGTCTATCTACTCACTGAAATATTGGATACAGGTGTCTTCCATTGGCGATCAAGTGATGACACTGCTCAAACGCTTAATATGTACTGATGCATTCACTTGTCCCTGAAGAAGGTCACACGACTCAAAGCTTGCATTAAACTCTGATATGTGCACAGTGCTTTGAGTGTGCGGCTGCTGTCTGTCCTCTTATAACATGGGAAACTGGTGGCCCGGGGGCCACATGGGCCCCCACCTACACTTAAGGCGGCCTGCAGGTTAATATTGGAATACTGATATATTATTGATTTCAGCTGTTATAATTGCAAACATGACCCGCTTTAATTACTTCAGTCTATATTAGTAGCTCAATGACTAGTATTAAAAATTCTATTGTCTTTTTTATGTCCAATATATTTGTATTTAAGTTCATAAAGTTTACATAAGTATAACTAAATGCATTTGAAATTAAATAAATATGTTACTTTTCAGGATTCCAATTCAAAAATAGCAAAAAAAAATCAGGTGTCCAATTCCAAAATAGCAAAAATAGCAGATCTACAAGCTCAAAACGCGTCACACTGCGACGCCTTTTGAGCTTGTAGATCGGCTATTTTCGCTACTTTTGTGTGGCTTGGAATGGCCCGACAGTATTATGTAATGTGGCCCTCTGGAGTGAGTGTGGAAATATAGTGGCCCTCTCCATCATCAAAGTTGCCCACCCCTGTGTTATAACCATTACACCGGTGGTGAAAGAATGATGTCAAATCAGGTCTGCCTGACATGGCTGAGTACCCACCACAGGTCCAGGGGCCCCTGAAGGTCCCTGAGGGCCGGGGGCTCCACCGTCTCCCTTCTGTCCACCCTCTCCGAGCTCTCCCTTAGCACCGGGCTGTCCATCTGCACCCTGTTATGTATAGAGAGAAGGACAATTAAAGATGGTAGAATCATTGTGTGAATATGTATATATACTGTATAATATGTGACAGTGTTTGATCAAACGTGCCAAAGTAGAACAGGGGCCATTTATCATTTCTCTCAAGCTTTCATATTGAAACCTGGAAATAGTTGAATTAGATATGCTTATTTCAATGTTGTTGAAAAAGATGAGTAAAATGCTGTCACGACTCCCTATCCGAACCCAACACTCAAAACTCAAACTCAAAACTAAATAACCTAAAATAATTCCTGTCCTTAAAATACAAGTGAACATAGTTTAACCCCTTGAACACCTTGATAGCAGCATCCTCTGACCCCCGCCCCACCTCTCCTGTCTCTGTAAATACACCTTATGATTCTACTGAGCTTTATTCCAATATGTTTTGTATTATATTGTATTGTATTGCATGTACAGTATGTCTGTATGTGTGTCTTACTAATGAATAGAGTACAATGGACCACAATGGAAACAAGTCCCCTGGGCTTTTTTGTGTGTTAGCATAACCTTTGACCTGTACTACTACCTATACTGTTAAACATTTTGTTAATAAAGTATTCAATCAATCAAAAAAAGATCTGATACCTCACACCTCACACAGCAGTTACTAGTTGAAAGGACTAGTTAAGCCTAAACGGCTATTTGTTTTACTGAGTGGATTCTTCAACATTTAAACTTGTGTAATATGTACAAAATGAAGAAAAAAACATAAAAAAACAACAACACACAACCTATTTCCTTGACGAGAGCGATTTCATGTTTGCCTACTTGCGGCACATTCTAATCAGACCCCGTCACATAATTATGGAGTGTAGCTGAAATGTTGATTGATTTGAACACATAATACTGTGGATTGTGGTTTTACTCACAGGGGGTCCAGCGAAGCCAGCAGGTCCAGGGGGTCCGTTCTCACCGCGGTCGCCCTACAACAGCAACACACAACGGTCAATACAAGCTTATAGATCCAAATATGAAACGTGAACAGCATGAACCCTATAGTGTCCATATTCTGAGGGCAAATATTCTGTGAAAATGACCGATCTACATAATGCGTTGTGTTGTTAGCTTGCAGATCGGCTATTTCAATTCCATTAGATATGTTGTTCAACCACAAATATCAGTGTTCTTGTGTTCTCTAATCTCTATCGAGGATGTAAAGAGTGGAATGGAAATGCTGTCCGCACGATCGTTTGCAATTACTGTTGAATACAACAGACGGGGACAGGTGCTCGATCGATGATGCACATTGCGATTAGTTTGACAGGTTTGCAGAAATGTCTAGTCTTTTTCTCCGGATCAATACATGGGCCATGTGAACAGTGCGGGACTGTAATTGGGAGGTTGGTGGTGCAATTCCCTCTTATCACGATCCTCATCTGTTTGTCTGGCAGTCAGGACCTGAGATCAACAAAACCAGTGGAAACTGGATCCAGGCAACAAGGGGAGAAGATTATGGGATGATCGTTCATCAGTGTTGGTCGATGCTCACATCATCATCATTATGGTTATGGTTTTAGTAATGTTTAGTTATCATTCTGGGTGTGGATGGCCCTTTACACTACTTGCTTTTTGTGGGGTTTTGTCAAACTCATGAGGGCAAACAACACTGTTTTGAAGTGCTGCTTGTGTGTTTCAAAAGGAGAGCCGCCTTTGACCTTCAGAACAAATCCTTCCTTTATAAAAGACAACACAATTATGCAAACAAATTACTACATCTAGTAGATGAAGAGGAATGAACAAATGACTTACAGGGGCGCCACGAGCACCAGCAGCACCAGTTGGTCCAGAAGGTCCAGTCTCACCCTGGGAAGGTAATGAACACACATTAAACACCAGCCACCGGCCCAATATTCAGAACTATGTGCAAAAATTCAATCTTAATCAAATGATACTGCCGATAAATGTGAGACGGCTAATAACATGTAGTTAGCATGTTCTCACCTTGGCACCGTTAGGACCAGAAGGCCCGGGAGGACCAATGGGACCAGTCAAACCCTGAGGAGATCACAGGAACATGGATGGACAGGAGAGAAGATAGATAGAAAGACAGACAAGTAGTGAGTGATCAGATCATCTGTCATTGAAGCATCAAGATCATAAAGGGAAGCTGGCTGAACCTTCCCTAAAACATCCTTGACAACGCTCCACACATCCTAGACTCTTCTCCCTCCTGGCCGAAAATGTGGAATAAACCATTGCAGACTCTCTCCAATGTTCTACCATAATCTAAAGACTCACCCCCTAGCACTCACCTCTTCAGACTCCACCTCACCCCCTAGCATTCACCTCTTCAGACTCCACCTCACCCCCTAGCATTCACCTCTTCAGACTCCACCTCACCCCCTAGCACTCACCTCTTCAGACTCCACCTCACCCCCTAGCATTCACCTCTTCAGACTCCACCTCACCCCCTAGCATTCACCTCTTCAGACTCCACCTCACCCCCTAGCATTCACTTCTTCAGACTCCACCTCACCACCTAGCATTCACCTCTTCAGACTCCACCTCACCACCTAGCATTCACTTCTTCAGACTCCACCTCACCCCCTAGCATTCACCTCTTCAGACTCCACCTCACCCCCTAGCACTCACCTCTTCAGACTCCACCTCACCCCCTAGCACTCACCTCTTCAGACTCCACCTCACCCCCTAGCACTCACCTCTTCAGACTCCAACTCACCACCTAGCATTCACCTCTTCATACTCCAACTCACCACCTAGCATACCCTAACTAGGTATTTAACCACATGAACCCTAGCGTGTAGAGGGACATAAGGCCCAGAGCAAGTATAGACTAAGTATATATGGTTTAATACTCACTCTACCACCGTCCTTTCCAGCTGCTCCCTCAGGTCCCTTCTCTCCGTTGTCACCCTGTTAGACAGATAGGATGTCATCATCATCATCATCATCAACCACTTACTTAAAGGTAATACAATTACATTACTTACTACGTGCTATCGATAGTAACTAGTTACATCACAAGTCATATTACTACTATATTACTGTGTTGACCCACAGACCTGCCCTGACCTGCACGTACACATTATGTCATAATTTCACGAGAGGGCGCATACTTAAAAAGAACAGATCTACTGCTAATAACAATGCAATGTTCTGCATGTGACAACCTCACACTATGGAGTATAAATTAGAGGCTTAATGTAGTCAATATCTGTCAAAAACAAATCACGTTCATAGTAACTAGTTATATAACAAGGTCACTTGGATTAGTAAATGCAATATCATTACTGACTGTTTTGGCAATTCTAATAAGCTAGTGGAGAATAACTTTGAGTCGACGCGCCTTCTGGTGAATGAACGCTGACGACTTGAAGTGTAAAATAATGTCACTCACTCTGTCTCCCTTGGCTCCGGGGATGCCACCAGCTCCTCTCTCACCTGGCATACCCTGAAGGCCGGGCGGGCCCTGGGCTCCCTGAGAGCCAGCTGGTCCGATAGCTCCCTGGGTGTGAGAGGAAAAAAGTTGGTTCTGGATTAGTATGGATGGATGGATTTGCATTGTTATATTATTACTAACATTACATTTGAAAGGCCTTGGTGGGATTTGTTTCTCAAATCTGATATTTATGACTGACTGTCCACACTGTTATTAAATGTGATCTTTAGGACCGACTGTCCACACTGTTATTAAATGTGATCTTTAGGACCGACTGTCCACACTGTTATTAAATATGATCTTTAGGACCGACTGTCCACACTGTTATTAAATGTGATCTTTAGGACCGACTGTCCACACTGTTATTAAATGTGATCTTTAGGACCGACTGTCCACACTGTTATTAAATGTGATCTTTAGGACTGACCGTCCAGACTGTTTTTAAATGTGTTTTTATGTTGTTCAGACTTGATAAATCCGGTCTGATTCCAATCTGGATATTAGGACACACATCTGATTTGGCTGCCGGTCTGAGTGTGGTGAACTCAACACCTGGACAAGATGCTACTGATACCCAGTGAAACACGGTTGATATTTAACGGCCCGTAACAAAGATCTGGTGGCTCCGTGGTTCAGACGGGCTGGAGAGGAGTCACATGTTCACACTGACCTTGGGTCCGTCGGTTCCTGGCGTTCCTGGAACTCCACGAGGTCCCTGAAGACCCTGAGGTCCGGCACCGCCCCTCTCGCCAGGGAAACCACGCTCACCCTATCAGGAAACACACACACAGGACAATGAACAGGAGATACAGGACCATGTGATGTGTGATTTTCAGTCATTCTGTGGCCTTGTAAAGAGAAGGGTTCTGAAGATGGACACTCACTCTGGGTCCTGTAGCGCCAGCAGCTCCACCTTCTCCAGGAACACCCTATAGAGAGAGAGATTACATCACCATTAAAACCATTACAACCATCACAGATACTTCTAAATATTAGGCATGTTCTGTCAAAGCTTAATTGGCAGGTGGAATGTAAGATATTGTCTATCAAATAGACCCTTTTTATAAAAAAATAAAAACAAAATAATGAAATATGATGCTTTGATTATTTTGGATATTTGAGTGTGAAAGATGAGTAGATGCTCACCTGGTCACCAGGCTTTCCTCCCTCTCCTGGGGGTCCAGCAGGTCCAGGCAGACCCTGCAAAACAATAACAAAAGGTCATCAAAAGGTCATGCTCTTAACCCCAGGATTAGGGTTAATAATAATACCTGCAATTAATACAGCGCTTTTTTAAGTACTCAAAGATGCTTTACATGTGTGTGAGGGCCAGGGGGAGAGGAGAAAAAAAGAGAAAAACTTTATTAGGAAAAAACTCAACGCAAAAAAAGAAATCATTGAAAGCAATAAAACACTAAAAATAACAAGAGTTGAAATCAAAGGCAACTCCTTTAGGGTCCATCTTATATGGCCATCATGTCTGAAATGGGGTGGGGACTCAAATCACATGACTTGAACTCAAGTCTGACTTAAGTTATCTGAGATCTGACTTGTATGAATGGAATAACTTGAGACTTGACTTAATTTGGATTCTAGTAACTTGATTCATTTTTTTGAGAGTTTTTTTTTATTTAGACAATTATTTTCCTTTTTCTCCCAATACAATCGCTAGGCCAATTAGAGGGTAGCACGGGTCCAGCAAAAAAAACTAAAACCCGAGACCTGATTTGGTCCGGGTCCAAAATATTGACTTGTCCCTTGGGTTAAAGAATAGAATAAAGAATAGTTGCTGCATGTCTCAGGTAAGTGCATCTGAAATCAATGGCTTTGTATGAACCTGATCTGCTTTATTTCCATAATTATGACACTTTAAATTTCAGTTTAAAGATGAGGACACCCTGCTAATTAGGAGCTCCACCGTGAGGACGTAGGGTTTGGAGAAACACCCTGCCAATTAGGAGCTCCACCGTGAGGACGTAGGGTGTGGAGAAACACACTGCCAATGAGGAGCCCCACCGTGAGGACGTAGTGTGTGGAGAAACATCCTGCCAATGAGGAGCCCCACCGTGAGGACTTAGGGTGTGGAGTAACACCCTGCCAATGAGGAGCCCCACCGTGAGGACTTAGGGTGTGGAGAAACACCCTGCCAATGAGGAGCCCCACCGTGAGGACTTAGGGTGTGGAGAAACACCCTGCCAATGAGGAGCCCCACCGTGAGGACTTAGGGTGTGGAGAAACACCCTGCCAATGAGGAGCCCCACCGTGAGGACTTAGGGTGTGGAGAAACACCCTGCCAATGAGGAGCCCCACCGTGAGGACTTAGGGTGTGGAGAAACACCCTGACAATGAGGAGCTCCACCGGGAGGATTAGGGTGTGGAGAAACACCCTGACAATGAGGAGCCTCACTGTGAGGATTAGGGTGTGGAGAAACACCCTGACAATGAGGAGCCCCACCGGGAGGATTAGGGTGTGGAGAAACACCCTGACAATGAGGAGCCCCACCGGGAGGATTAGGGTGTGGAGAAACACCCTGCCAATGAGGAGCCTCACCGTGAGGACGTAGCGCATGTGAAAGCACACGCTGTCCCTCACAGTTCAACAGGAATATCTAGATATCTTGTGAAAATGCCATTGTCATAAATGCCCTGCAGAGGGCGTTTGTACTAAGATGATATTAAGATATTAAGACGGTTCTGCTCTCAACTCATGATTTGTTCTGGCTTCACTTGACTTTTAATATTTAGGCTCGGAATTTGATTTGGAACTATTGTGCTGACTTGGGACTCGAGCAAAACTGACTTCATCCCTCTGCTTAGAGGCCTGTTATCTTCACCTTGAGAAATGTTTTACATATGCAAAACTCTCGACAACAGTGTCTGACTAATGCTCTCCAGCGATGACTATGGTTTCTCTCTTGCTTTCTCATTTCCTTGATTTCACATGGTTTAGGATATCACTATAATGTATTTGATACTCGTGATGGTCCACGGTAAACGTAGACTCACCTGGAAACCATTTGGTCCAGGTTGTCCTTGCTCTCCTCTTTCTCCAGCAGGTCCCTAGAACAGAAACCAAGTAAACCATTAAGAACACTGTAGACAATCCAAATAAGAACTTCAGCAATGGTATTGCAACTATTGTGAAATATTTGCAATTCGTACCCAGGTAGTGTCCCACAGCTATTGTATAGGGCTGGCTGTGTTGTCTATTGTATCTTTTAATGTATAGTAACTTTTAATGTTTTTATTCATGGGTTTACTAACTAACTGGGGGAAGGAAAGGTTGGCATTTGATGGTTCACTCTGTAAAGGGCTTGATATGCTTACTTACAAGTGGCGTCACACACTGGAAATAGTCGATCTACCATTTAAAATAGTAGATCCACTATTTATAATAATACAGTGTGTATTTTTAATAGACAATTTATTGTGCGTGATGCTGGCACACAACTAAGTATGAATCCGGCTGTAGAATGAATAGAAGAATACTCACAGCGGGCCCAGGGGGTCCACCAGCACCGGTCTCACCATCCTTTCCAGACAGACCCTGTTCAGAGACAGAAGGAAGAGGACTTTAACATTGGGATCTTACTCTAACAGCCAAAATAAATACATTGATATGCATTTATTTGGTTCAGACGACAACATTCATGAAAGTGTACTTACTCTCAGACCAGTACGACCCAGAAGACCCTTCTCTCCTGGTTTTCCAGCTTCACCCTGTTGAGAGGAAGAAATCACATTAGATACTCTGAGATCAAACGTTTACTATTATGATCTTCTTGCAATCTTTAACCACAATACAGGGGGGTGAACATTCGGCGAAAATAGGTGATCTGCATGCTCAAAACAACGCGTCACATCGCGGTGTGTTGTGTGCTTGTAGATCAGCTATTCCCGGCAGTCATTTCATCATAACCTGTACAGACACTTACATTGGCTCCCTTTGGTCCGGGGAAACCCATCACTCCTGGCTGTCCACGAGCTCCCTGAGGCCCTGGGGGTCCGGGACGACCGTCCTCACCGGAAGCACCCTAAAAGAAAACAGCAACGAGACAGGATGCTACATCAACACTACAGCCCATAGAGGAGGAATATAGGAAACCCCAAGTTAGAATAAGACAACCGGGTGCTCAACGGAGATCAAAGTGATAGTTAAAAGTCAGGAACAAAGGGGTTCCACCGCAAGCCAAATTCAGGCTGGTCCGGTGCATCTCAGGACTGTTGAGTATGAATCATGAAGATGAATTGACGAAACGTCGAAACGTTGTCATGTTTATGTCTGGCATAAATATATGAAGGTCGGTTACTCCCTTGTGAATGGCATTTCATTTCTATGGTGTATTTCCATGAAAGTGTGCATGTGAGTACTGGGTGCATGTGCAACTGTTTTTTTGTGCTGTGCTACATTCACAATAATACCATATGGATGGAGATATACTGTAGGACTTTGAGATTGGAAAACTTTGCCTTCATAGGATTTGTCCACTTGTCATTTGCAGCATTACTGTATGTTGTGTTGTATGCTACATTCAATAGGCTGTGAAATCAAATACCCCTCTGTGCTATCCTAATCTACAATTCTATTTGAGTGGAATGGTGTCCTCAATCATTGCTTGCTGAGAGGAAATACAACATCAGACTTTATTTATCTTACATTATGCTAAGATTGAAATGTTGCGTTTGCTCATAACCATGAAAGGAGGAAGGACGGTTAGGTTTAGGTTTTAGAGGTACTTACACCGGGTCCAACTTTGCCTTGGGGACCAGCATCTCCGGGACGACCAGTAAGACCCTGGAAGAGACATTCAGAAGCGGTCAGTGTTGTTTAGAAGATGATTTTAACAATGCACAGCAAACCCCTGTTAAGCTTCCTTACCCTAAAATAGATGTGGTATCTGTCATAGCAGTAACTATGATCTAATTACATTCAGAGGCTGAAACTAGAACCCTGGAACTGAAATCAGAACTACATTATGTTAAGAATGTGTATTAGATTAGCATGTTTAGATCAGGGGCCTTCAAACTTTTTCATCCCAAGGACCCCTTAGCTGAGCGAGAGAGGAAGCAGATTCTCTCTGCACTCTACTTATGTGATTATTTACCTTGTTTGTCGACTACAATTCAAGCTTACTCTGATTATTGCAATCTCGCTCTCCATAAGCTGCTATGCCTGAATTGTAATTGTAACTCTGACAGGTCAGAAAGGGTCTCACCCAAGTCTTCACAAGAGGAAGAATACAATAACTGTATTCTTCTTCTTGTGACCACTTAGGCGACACCCTTTCTGACTTATTTGTGGACGGACAGAGTGATCCCTAACAGGGCTTCAGCATTCCATGTGTTCGGTTGTAATGAAGAGATAATATTTTTTTGGGGGGACCAGGGTGATGATGAGTAGGATATAAAGACAGCACTCACTCTGGCTCCGGGGAGGCCAGACTCTCCTGTGCGTCCGGGGTCTCCGCCAGCACCCTTAGGCCCACCAGCACCAGGAACACCACGGTCACCAGGGGCTCCCTACAATAAGACAAGACAAAAAAATCAATTATTAATGTATGATCTTTTGTTCAACAACATCTGGTAAATGATCGCAACATCTGGTCCTGTCCCTTTTACAGTATATCACTGATAGTGTGTCAGTGTAGTTGAGAGGTATTTATGAGATTAATTGACTTATATTCCATGAGAAAACCC
This sequence comes from Gymnoscopelus microlampas, assembly GCF_963454915.1. NCBI lineage: Eukaryota > Metazoa > Chordata > Actinopteri > Myctophiformes > Myctophidae > Gymnoscopelus > Gymnoscopelus microlampas. The sequence goes on along the minus strand of NC_139947.1, from coordinate 5,819,024 downwards.
GCCGTCTTGAGCAGAAACCCACCTTAGCACCAGCAAGACCATCCTGACCTGGGAAACCGCGGTTACCGGGAGCTCCCTACAGAAAGAAAACAGAGATTTCCACAGTCAGACAAACCCTTATCACTTATTTATCGGTTCCCCCCCATGATGACAACGTATGATGTTATGGGTTCAGATGATTCAGATTGTCGTACTCTCTCTCCAGGGGGTCCGAGGGGTCCTGCAGCGCCGGGCTCTCCTCTCGCTCCTCTCTTGCCCTCCTCGCCAGAGGGTCCGGGGGCACCTTGGGGTCCAGCCACGCCCTATAGAGCACAACATGAAGATAATGTCAAATTCACTTTAAAGTTCAAGCACATTAATAGAAGTTTAGAACAGGTCCAAATGCTTTAGGCCTGTTTGTCCATAATCAATGAAACTTCAAACTCACCAGCTCTCCCTTGGGTCCAGCCTCTCCTTTGAATCCAGGAATACCAGGGTCTCCCTAAATAAGTTGAAGATTAAAATGCATTATTATTATGATCACATCACTGTTGGTACCAACGCGACAACCTGTAATGCAGATATGGCAGAAGAAGTACTGGGCGTATGTGCCAAGTGGTATATGACGCCCAGGTGACTTACTGACTGTCCCTTGGGTCCCAGAGGACCGGTCGCTCCCTGAGGTCCGGGTGGGCCGCGGGGTCCAGGGAATCCTGGGGCACCAGCAATACCAGAAGCGCCCTACAGGGGGAGGCAGAGAGAGACGGGTTCAAAGTTCAAGGAGGTGTTTATGTACAATACAGCAGGTATAGCATCACAAGATTTACTGAATAAATCAATGTGTGTGTGTGTGTGTGTGTGTGTGTGTGTGTGTGTGTGTGTGTGTGTGTGTGTGTGTGTGTGTGTGTGTGTGTGTGTGTGTGTGTGTGTGTGTGTGTGTGTGTCTGTGTGTGTGTGTGTGTGTGTGTGTGTGTGTGTGTGTGTGTGTGTGTGTGTGTGTGTATTGTTTTGATATTATTATAATGTTTAGACTGATGCTAGGTTCTTGGTTTACCTATGATCCTAGATTACTGGGGCACTGCACTGTCTCTATGCATTTGATGTCAGTACCTTGTGTTTTCCTTGCTTACTGTAAATCGCTCTGGATTAAGAGCGTCTGCTAAATGCCTAAATTGTAAATTGTAGAGAATACTTACAGCAGAACCTTTAGAGCCAGGGATTCCATCAGTACCGGGGTTGCCCTACAACGAGATACACATCAGTACAATACAAATATACACAATACAATCTAGAATTGTTCTACTTCATAACACCAACATATTGAGATGAGAATATACACCATATACAGATAGAAGAGATACTTGATCAGAATGATCTCAGGTTAACTTACAGATGCTCCTGCTGGGCCGGGAGATCCAGGGGTACCAGCCTCTCCACGGGGTCCTTGTGCACCTTCAGATCCGCGGGCTCCAGTGGGTCCAGCCTCTCCCTGATGGGACATACGTTTATTGATTATTATTATTATTATACCACTCCTCTCGCTTTGCATCCCTTCTTTGCCACATTATTGTGTTAGATTATAGCTTACTATGCAGATATATTGGTCACCTGTTCTTCTGTTTTGTTACTTAGATTCAGGTTTTTTTCTTGACCATAAATGCTATTTAGATTTAGTATGTTATTTAGACTTGAGTAATTTGATGGACAAGAGGCATTCCCTGATTTGCCAGGGGGCGATAGGTGGTGAATCCATACCTCTGCTTTTGATATCCCATAATTGTTATGTCCGGTGGGGATATGTTTCTATCTCTGCTTCTTGTCAGAATGAATTAAATACATGCATTTCCTTTTTGGGAAGTGTAGACTGTCTGATTGATATGTTTGATATTTATGTTGGATAACATCACTATTTAACAATGTAATTACAAATGTATGGTAACCACATTAACAATTAAAATCATTTAAACATTTGACAAAGTATGTTAGGGACATACCTTGTCAAATGACAAAGACAATGTCCTGTCTGTTTTGTTGTTGTTGTTGTTGTTGATGATGATGTCAAACGGTAGTGCTGATATACTGTAAATATTTGTTACTGTACAACTCTGAGGTATGACTCCATTAACTAGCTACCTAGTGGATGTTTGCCTATTCTTAACCCCCTGAGCAGGGACTGAGAGTTTAAATGTTTATTAGCAACTATTCCTAATAAGTCCTAAAGCACTATATTTGTTGGCGTAGGCCGGATAAACAACTTAATCAAAATAATAAACTGTTATTTCTAGTTATTTTATAAATAGTTTATAGTTAATAAATAGTTGTATTTATAAAAGCAATATCAGTGCTACTGTATATAGCTGCATTAAATAATGATTCTAACTGTTGTTAAGGTGCAAAATTTAAAACTAACACATGATCTCTAAATAGATCAAAGTGCAATCAGTATGTCATCCTAAAGCCTGATGTATACATTTGTACATGTACAATTATATGTGATGGATACCTGTAATGGTGATTCATTTAAAACCTTTTTGTCTGTTCTGATCTTTTGTCTTTTAGGTTGTTTGGTTGGGAAAAAAAACGTAACCGCTGCAGATACGATAACATGTTTAAATGATCATATCAATGAAAAAGTGAGAGAATCTGACTCGTTTCTCCATTAATCAATATTGATCAATCAATAGTAATTGATTATTTTGTTAACATAACATAGTTTAGAACCTTCAAACTTACATCATTTATAGTAAATGATTACTAATGGCCGGTGGCATAAGTGATATCGGATATCATGTGATTTCTAGTATCCTTTTGTTTCCTTTTTTGATAGATATTAGTGCTATGCAGATATGTTTATTACTTGTTTTTGTTTCTTGCGTTTTGTTGTATTGACCTCTAAAGTACAGAATGTGATGCATAAGACAGATGCTATGTTCATTCATTGTTTACCATTCTTTGAGACACTTCACTCTACTCATGTGACTATTTACCTTCCTGCTTACTTTGTTTATTCTGATTTCATAAGTCTCTCTGCATAAGAACGTCTGCTAAACACCTTCATTGTACATTTCCACACAGAGAGACATCATAGTATCAAACTGAATGAAAATGAACACATTGTGTAAACAGCGCCGGTCACGTTCTATCTCCACAGGTAAACAGAATGTATATTTAATCATAAATACAATTTCTGTGAAAAGAAAAGAAAAAGAGAGAAAGAAAACAAAGGGTATTTTTACAGACCTTGCTTCCTGGGGATCCTGGGAAACCGGGGGCTCCGGCGGGGCCAACAGGGCCCTGGAGAAGACAAAAGGTTCCAGGTTAGAATTCACATTTTATCACAACCTAGTTTCACTGGTTTTCAAGGAGAGGTTGACGGGTTTAAAGCTGCAATCCGTAATGGTCATGTCATACTCACAATGTGAACGCCAAATGTTTTACTGTTGAGCTAATATAGAAATCTTGTTTGGTAAGAGGATAAATTGCATTTTGAGCTTCATGCAATACCTCTCCTCAACACGTAGGTGTCCTACCCGACACCGGGGTCTAAATGTCTCAATAGAAGGGCAGGGAGACCAAATACAACAACAACAGTTGTGTTAGTTGTATTGTATTAACATACTCTACCACAGTGGTTCTCAAAGTGGGGTCAATGGACTGTCAGGGGTCCTTGATGGGGTTCTAAATTGACCCTTACAAGTCTGTATCTCTGACAGTATACAAATGGTTCCATTTGTATACTGTCAGAGATAAGGGGTGTCCTTGAAATGTTAAAGTTTGAGAACCACTGCGTCTCCCACACACTTTGACTATGATAACGTTAAATTCACTAAAAAAGTCATGGATTGCAGCTTGTAACCCGTTTGGAGCTGATGTGTGAACTGATATGAAGGAAGTAGAGTACTTACTGGGGGACCAGCAGGACCAGGCAGACCATCATTACCACGAGCACCCTGTAGAAAACATATATACACCACATTAGTACTGTAATGTAATGTAACAAGTACTGTACTTAAGTACAATGTCACTCTGTAGAAAACATACACCACATTAGTACTGTAATGTAATGTAACAAGTACTGTACTTAAGTACAATGTCACCCTGTACAAAACATACACCACATCAGTGCTTAGGGCTGTCACAATTACAAATTGAAGTTGACGATTAATTGTCAATCAAACAATTGCGATTAACGACTTAATTGTGTGTTTGGCATTGAACATTGGAACGTATACAAATGTAATTTCTGTTTGCCTTTTAGGCGTCATAATCAAAAATTGCACACCTGGGGCAGATATGACAAATAACTGAATATACAAAGACATTACTGACATATTTAATCATTTTCAAAATACTAGAAATAGCAGATCTACAAGTTTGTAGATCTGCTATTTCTACTATTTTTGGAAAATGTTTGAAAATGTATGAACATTTTTTTTTTCCCTCAAATAATTGTGATTAGGCAATGATGTAATAATTGTGACAGGCCTGTTAGTGCTGTAAAGTAACTAACATTTACTCTGTGCATTTCCTCATGTACAGTATTTAAATGCAATTTCACCCTGTAAACATATAGACCACATACTGATCACATGACAGACAGGGTATACCAGCTGTACTCATATAGACCATATTAAAGTGAAGAGAGCCTACAGTAACAGTATAATGGAGCTATGAAGCTAACAAACCATGCAGAAACCATAAGAGAGACATCAGAACGATACTCACAGCAGAACCAGCGGCTCCGGGACGGCCCCTCTCACCAGGAAGACCACGGGGTCCCTAAAACACAAAACACAACTCAGTCAGAACCCTTATACAACACAATAGAATAGAATACAATAGTTATCTTTTTTTGACAGATGCTAGTTACACTATTCAGATCTACGTTGGTTACTTCAGCCTGATCTAATATGAGAGTGATGACACTAGCATAGACTCCCATGGTAAGAATGGAATGCGGAAATGCTCTGTCTATGTCAATGAAAAAGTTCCAATGTTTGGAACTATAGCCCATAGACCATATTCACACGGCGGCCATGTTTCTATGAAGTCAATGAAAGTAGCCACCCCGGGTGGCGGCACTTTCAATGTTAAATTCCAATATGGACGCCGTGTGAATATGGTCTATAGCGGCCCGCTTTGTGGCGAGATCAAAACGTGCCATAACTCTCTCTCTCTCTCTCTATGGGTCTGGGTTACTTGTTAACATGTTTTTTTTAGCAAGTTGTTTTAGACAGATGCTAGGTTCATTGTTTACCTGGTATCCTAGTGTCTTTGAAGCACTACATTGTTTTCTTTGCTCTGTATAACAGGATAAGTGTCTTCCTTCTAATGCCTAAATTGTAAGTGTAAATTGTTATACCAGGATTGCAAACTTACCATGGGTCCGGGAGCGCCGTTCTCTCCAGCGTTACCGCCCTCTCCCTATAACAGAAGAGAACACACATCAGTTTGACACTTTTTAATACAACTGAACGAAAAACTGATTAAAAGTGGGCTGTTTAATGTTGATAATTCAACTATGGATCAGAGGATTGGGCAGCAGCATTATGGTGACATCGTAACTGAACAGGAGCTGATGCCACATCTGTTTTCAGTAGATGCATTTGCAAGCCTTATTCTCCTTATGCATCCATTAGCTTGTATGTGTTAGTTTTGTGTGGATTTTGTCCATCTTCCAGCTTCTCCATCTTCATCCACTTCGAACACACCATAAGAGCTTGTGCTATTATCACCCACGGGTGCTCAAAACTAATTGAAAAAATACGAACATGTAAACACTTCACCTTGCCAGCCTGCCTCTAATACTCTTCACACAAAGACTCTTCCATGTGCACAGAACACACTGAAATATCTACTTCCTATTTTCTTAAGTGGATCAGCTCCATTGTTAACTTCATAAAGGAGCTGGCTGAATAGCAGCCGGACCTTATTACAACCATCCATTAGTTTGAGTTGTAACAGGTTCATTTTTACAAGAACCCATGTTGTTCTTTGCTGTTTCACTAGTCTACAGCTATAGTATCGTTGAAATTGTATCAATGTGTTTATTATCAATCCTATTTTTCTGTATGTCTCTACCCCCTCCTCCCCCCTCCCCTTCCCTAAACATGTCACTCAGTGTCTCAGTTTCCACATACATTTACACTCAAAGGACCATGGAAATATAAGCTCTCATGCTTTTTCGTGTATAATCCTTTTTCCGTGTTTCATCAGATACAACTTTTTATCAATCAATCAATCAATCAATCAATCAATCAATCAATCGATCAATCAATCAATCAATCAATCATCCTACCTTGGCTCCAGCAGCTCCTGTCTCTCCCTTAGCTCCATCCAGACCAGGGTGACCCTACAGAGACAAAACAAACCATCATTAGGAGCCACTCAATTAACCGTCCAATTAATGAGCCTCTAATGACATGCATGGGAACAGTCCCTCATGTAGCACGTTGACACTCACTCTGTGTCCTTTGATTCCAGGCAGACCGGGGGTTCCGGGGAATCCTCGAGCGCCCTGCGATAAAGAGACAACAATACATGTGAGATTAGATCATTAGTTGAAGACATCTTTCTTCCTCTCAACTTATCATCTAGTAGTAGTCAACCTGGATGTGACCAAAGAGAGGTTTGGTTTCTTGTTGTGCATTTATTGTTAAGACAATCTGTGAGGCTTTTGAATTAACAGAGGTAATCATGAAGTAACCGTCACTTTCAGTGAAGAATGAATGACAGGTGAATGATGTGCTCACCTGAGGGCCTGCAGCTCCACGCTCTCCAGCCTTGCCAGGTTTGCCAGCATCTCCCTGGAAATGAGCAGGAAAATAACAATGATTTCATTGACATTTGATGATGTTTTGCCAGTGCATGGTATTCCACTAAGACGTTCCAGGTGTAGGACAAATTAGGATGAACATAAGAAAAATATGCAGTCAAAAATATGTGTAAATATATAGTCCTCCCACTGGAAATAATGCTTATAACACAATAAACATAACAAGGAGCATTATTTTCCAGTGTGTGGACTCTATATATTTCATCCAATGTTTTGTTTTAAGACAGCATGTCATTATGGATGATGAGAGTGTGCTAAGGACAATGGATTATCATTTACTGGTCTATTTTGTACAGCTTTATAAAACCATGCAGGCTGTGTGATTAGATCACCCTGCTCCTCATGTGTTGTTTGGAAAGAGGGACAGTGCCCCCTGGTGGTAGATATATAATCATACCTAACGCAAGGCTTGGCCTCAATAAATAAACGGACAGAAAATGTGAAGTGATTCACGAGAGACTGGTTATATGGTGGAATAATTATTATCTAGGGGCGCAACAGTTAATCGAACTAATCGATTTAATTTATAATAAATAAAAAAACTGATACTCAATAAAATAATTTAAAAAATGATGCAAAACTATTGAACTATGTATAAAATAGGTCTTAAGTCTTTAATCAAACTAATCTAATTAGGAGATTATGAATAATCAATCCGATTTTTTTTTTAAACAATAGAAATAACATGCTTCTTGGCTATTCGATTCGAAAAGTAATTGAGAGAATAATCCTTAAGAAGAGTATGGATAGTTGAAGCCCTATAGTCATCATTTAGAAATAAGAGTATTGACTTGTGATTTGGAGCCCAGGAGGACAATGATCTTATCAAAGGAAATACAAACAAGTGCTTCTCTGATTATTTCTAAAAGATTCCTTAAGAACTGTCTACAAAACAATAATATTACAATTAACCAAATTAGAACCTAAAATTAATTTTAAAAAAATACTATATTATAGTATTTTTTTTATTTAATTTTAACTTACAATCTGGTTAATTGTAAGTTATTAATATGTATAGCTCTACTGCTCTGCTGCAGATATTTCCTATTTTCAGGTTTATGCACACTAAGAAATGTATATAGGGGAATACTATTATGTACTGGGTTTTGGCTACATTGCATTTATTTTTATTTTTAAATGTATTGTTCTTCTTTGTTGTTGCACTGTCATGTATTGTATTGTGTTGTGTGGTGTTTTTTATGAACAGAGGACCACAGTGGAATAAACCCTTGGGCTATATATCGTGTTTTCATCCTCGGTGATGAATAATCGCAAAGTGCTAATGTAAAAAGAAGTGCTCTTTTTATGTACAATCACCAAATACAATCAATGACTTAAAATGTGCCAGTAATTATATAAATGTGTTATTTTGTGCATTAGGTCATGGCCTAATATTATTGTATAGTGGGACATCATCACTATAATCTGTGCTTGTGTTTTTAGTCGGCTCTATGCGTCTCTGGGTGTTTTTTTCAACAGGTGCAGCAGTCTCTGTCTGGTCTGGTGGTCCCAACAAAACGTAATACGTACATCACTTCCTGGTTTCCCAGATGGTCCGGCTGGGCCGCGTGGTCCCAGAGGTCCCTGTTATGAAAGACAAAGACCATACATTATCACAGATGTTGCATTTGTTCCACACACACGCACACGGGCATATATGCACACAGGTGTGTGACAGGTGAGCATATGTTTAGACACATGTGTGCTGTGTCTAATCTTTTACAAGGACAGCATCCTAAGAATGAACAGTCCACTATGTCATGTTTTGGTGTACTGCATCCTAAGAATGAACAGTCCACTATGTCATGTTTTGGTGTACTGCATCCTAAGAATGAACAGTCCACTATGTCATGTTTTGGTGTACTGCATCCTAAGAATGAACAGTCCACTATGTCATGTTTTAGTGTACTGTATCCTAAGAATGAACAGTTCACCATGTCATGTTTTGGTGTACTGCATCCTAAGAATGAACCATTTTTTCCCTCTTCTGTATTACATAATATGAATGTTAGTTTGACTGCTATGCCATAGAGGACATAACAACTAAAACTGTTTGGCAAATCACAACACTTGAGTGAAGTGGTATTGTGAGCAGTTCCAGATGCATCATCTTGTTTATTTGGCCTTAAAGGCCGACTTCACCCATTTTCAACCTATCTTCATGTAATAGGTCTTCACTAATAGTAATGCTCATGTTAGGTGTGCTGTATCCGAAGAATGAACAGTCCACTATGTCATGTTTTGGTGTACTGCATCCTAAGCATGAACAGTCCATTATGTCATGTTTTGGTGTAACTGTATGTGACAGCTTTATGACATCTGAAGGGCACTGTGTTGGATCAACCTCACGAGAGAGGATCCTTTATTATCCACCAAGTCAGAGACAGTATATTCAATTAAAGGACCACTATTTTCAAACTATCTTAATATAATTGGTCCACTCCTCACTAATGCTCATTATAAGATGGCACCATTTCTGTCTGAACCTGCAACATTGGTAGGTAGTTTTGGTAATTTCAAACAATATTTAATACTTTTTTTTAATCAATGCAAGAACAATGGCTTCTATTTCAGCGTGCTAACTTTACAGGAAAGAGAAAGGCTGTAGTTTCTATTAGCTTGAAATCACCATCGATGATGTCACCGGTAGGCACGTTTCTCTCTATTAGTCCACCAATGAGACACAGAGTGAGCAGGCGAAATTGTGTCATCTTATAATGAGCATTAGTGAGGACCAATTAAATGAAGATATAAGGTTGAAAATGAAGTGAAGCGCTCTTTTAAGTAACTGAGTATTTAGATACAAAATCAACTCAGATATAACCCTTGTCAGTGTATTTACGAGTGCTTATTTAATCATAGAGGTACTTAACAAAGGTAAAATGTACATTTAACAAGAGGGACACACAGACATACAGGACATAGCCTGAATGGTAGCGTATTACCTTGTGCTTACCTAGCTTACTGTAAGAGCGTCTACTAAATGCCTACATTGTAAATTGTGAATGTATTGTACCACCAGAGATAACTAAGAGGTTTATCCATATTTTGCTGCTGAAACTTACCGCTGCGCCAGGCTCGCCAGTCTCTCCAGGGTTACCTTGGAAACCTTGTGGGCCCTTTGGGAGAGAGAGAGAGAGAGCGAACAGAACAAAGTGAGAGGCATTTACTCATTTGGTGAACATCCCAGCATGAGGTGAACATCCCTGCTGACTGTTTTTTCACAAGATAATAAATCCATCATCACATCCATCAACAAATCACATGATGGCTTCAGAGGCAGCAGGCATTCATTAAAGAAAGGGTCTACAACAGGGGGTCCTCAGAGTTACTACAGGGGGGGGGGCACCACATCTTTGTGTGATAGGAACCTTTATTTACATTAACCACTTGAACCGACTCTCATCCCTATTCTGGGGACAGCTTTAGCCAAAAGTTAGCAGATCTACAAGCCTGCGAGGCCTTGTGAGCTTGTAGATCGGCCATTTTTGGCAAAGAGGTTTGGTGTAAAGGGGAAAAAGAGCAGACCAAGTACAGAGCCAGATGTCAAATTTACTAAGTATTGAGGGTTTAACTGGTTAAAGGTCTGAAAATACACCTTAACATGAATCCAACACACACTGATGACAGTGCTGTCAAACAAGTCTATGAATCCATCTATGAAATCTATGAAAAAGTTTCATGAAACACTACTTTATACAATATATAGGGGGCGGGGGGTCCCTGCTTCATCTCTCTCTCAGCTAAGGGGTCCTTGGCCTGAAACGTGTTGAAGACCCCTGCATTAGAGTATCAGTCCAATGTCACTATAATACTTTAAAGAAGAATTGTTACTGAAACAGGCATCTTTAACCACATCCCTATTCTGGGGGAGCGGGGAGGGGTTCAGACAAAAAATGCAGATCTGCAAGTTCACGATGCAACGTAATGTGACAGGTTGTGTGAGCTTGCAGATTGGTTATTTTTGGTGAAGAGATTTGGGAAAAGGAGGGGGCCATGAATAGAGCCCTGCGGGTGACCCCGGTCAACTACTAAACTATATAACTAAAGTGCTTAAAAAGTATCATGCCAGCTTATAGTGCTTTACATTGGTTCTGCTCTTATATTATATCTCTTGTATCGTCACAGTTGGGCGGCTATATGTACAGAACTGTTACTATACATTCTTTTATTATATTTGTATATTTTTCATTATATATTGTTTTGCAAAAATAGCAGATCTACAAGCTTGTAGGTTGTGAGCTTGTACTGTAGATCTGCTATTTTCGCTAATTTTGCGTGACACTGGCATACGACAAATTGATTCATGAAAAAAAAACACAAAAAAATGAAATATGGAGAAACAAGGTTTCTGCCCGACAGCGACAATATTATGCATGTATTTGTGAAATGTGTGTTATACTTACAGGAGCTCCAGATGGGCCAGGAGGCCCTCGGGGACCCATAGGGCCCTGGAAGATAGAGAGAAGACAGGTATTATTCATTTATAAATCATATTTTTTAACAAAAACATAACAGGACCACAATAGAAACAAGCCATCAAGGCTTTTTTTGTGTTATCCTTTTAGAATAGGCTCTATGCACAGCAGCCATATTGGGAATGAATTGGGCCCTTCCTTCCTTCCTTCACAGGTGTTACCAATGATACTAATTAAGGCTCTGTTCCATTTAGTGTGGCATGGTGGTTGTCTTATTTTCAAGGACCCCCATAACTCTGAGTGTACAAATGGAGCCAAATGGGTTCCATTTGTACACTCTCAGAGTTACACACCCACCATAAGGGGCCATCTGGGAACCAAAATGGCGTGTTTCTAGTGAGCCATCATGCACGATATCAGCACCCTGACCAAAATGGAACAGAGCCTTCACTAGTATCATTGGTAAGTGGTAACACCTGTGAAGGAAGTAAGAAGAGGCCCAATTTCTTTCCAATATGGCTGCTGTGCATAGAGCCTATTGGCTGCGTAATTGTACTTGCTGCACTGTTTGCAACTTATTAAAAAATAATTAAATTAAAACATAAAACCCCCAAAAATAGGGAAAAAATGCTTAAGTAGATAGATTGAACAAAGAGTTTATTATTTAGTGTCAGTATCACTGACAGTGTTATCATGTATAACCATTTACAACACCAGTCAGGTTATATGAGGACTTCAATGAACGGTTGAGTACAAATACTGGATGTAATCGTGGTAGTGCATGTACAATAAATGTCCACTAGGTGGCAGTGTGTCTGTCTTCTGTTCAGCTAACCTACATTCACGCCCCTGGCCTGATATCTATTCTTATGGCATTATTTTTGGTGCTCACTTGCAGACTAAAGCTAAAAGTGTTAATTTACCAAACATTAAGTCATGTTCCTGAGATAAACATACTCCCCCCACTGTTCATTTAATTCTAAGTGCAAAAATCAGATCCAACATTTCAGATGTTGCTTGTGTACATAGATGGTTCCATACCATTGGTCCTTGCATCACTCCCATCTGAGCTCCTCCAGCCTTCTCATCAAAGCCACCAGCCATCTGAGCAGCAAAGTTCTAAAAGAAGAACAAAAAAAAACACAAAAATGTTATTCAATGTATATAATTTAACCACTGGAGCACTACTGTAGCATCCCTATTCTGGGCATGTCATCATAATCTATGTATACGTTCCAGAAACCAGTGTAGTGTGCATGTGTGTGTGTGTGTGTGTTTGGCACAGCTCGGCCACTATCTGACCGTTTGACTTTAATTCAGGCGCGTGTGTCCTAGATCACTGGTTCTCAAAGTGGGGGCCATAGCGCTAGCCTCGCGAGACAGACTGTATCACTGCGTGGATATGAGTCTGGTGCTTCTATGAGGACTTTTTTTTCCCCCAAGGGGCGGGATCAAAACAATTGGACACAATTGGTTAGACCTACAACCAACTACCAATTACAGTCTCCCATATTTGAATACTGGGCTCTGATTGGTCACCCCAGACTTCGGGAGCAGGAAATGGATTCACAACGGAGCGGTGCCAGATTCGTCTGGTCCCAGGCACCAAGTGCCGTGCTATGAGCTTGTAGATCTGCTATTTTTGAAACATTGTTGAAAAGGCTTGAATATATATGTTTTAAAGCGAACATTTGTCTAGATACACATAATTTTGGGGGTCCTTGACATGAAAAAGTTTAAGAACCACTGTCCTAGATAATCCGGGGATGGTTTGTGCCGAGTGGGAATTCGGTAGGGCTGGCGGTTGCCCAGAATCGGTGTAGCCATCGGCTTCCCTGATTGGCCCAATATAGTTAAGTTTGCACCAATATAAGTGGTGGCGTGCACAATGGAAGTCCTTGAGGGATCCTGGCATCTCCATATTCAGTTGATGGGGCGAATGGTGGTGGGCACCGCACTAGGTACTCTGACAACTGGTACAAAAACAGGTGGGGGGCAGGGCCGCATTAAGACCCCTCAGGGCCGTGGAACACCACAAAATCGAAGGCCCCCCCAGTCGCGTAATTTCATGCACATGCACGCGCGCGTGCATGCGCACAACAACATTTTTCGGGTCTAATTCGGTCTAATTCGGGTCTAATTCGGTCAAATTCGGTTCTATTTAACCTATATAAATCAACATTTTTTCTTTAAATACACAAAAATTAGATACACAATTCTCACAGGGCCCTGCAGGCTGCGGGCCGTGGAACGCCAGTTCCACTAAGTTCCGCGGTTAATGCGGCCCTGGTGGGGGGGCGTGCCATGCATTCCCACCTTTCGTCGCTCCCGCTTTTAATTGCTCCCCAGTATGCACAAATCAGGCGAGAATAGGTGAACATTTGGCCGAAATAGCAGATGTAGAGCGCCTATTTTCAATGAAGAGATTTGGTGTAGAGGGAAAAAAGTAGGGGGGGGATAGACCCTTGGGGGATCCCGGTCAATTAGGGTTTAAGTGGTTAGCAGGCCCCTGGTTCACCCAAAGTGTTCTAGTGTGGCATTACATTTCAATAAAGAATGAAATTAACTGAATCTCTGCTTTTCATGGTAACTGAATCATTCTCTGCCTTAATAATCATGGTACAATTGTTTGTCTAACATAATCTCCAATTTCCTAGTACAATAAAGTGGGTGTATTATTAATTTTTTCATCATGTGAGATATTTTGGCTACGGCAAATGTCCTAAATGGAATTATGTCAGCTGAATAGGTTTTCTTGATGTTTCTTTAGCATTAGCCACCTATTCATAGCTATTCGTTCAATTGACCAGTGGTGTAAACTAACTAAGTATGTTTACTCAAGTAAACATTTTCTGGCTTTTACTTCTACTACACTACATAGAGGCAAATATTGTACTTTTGCTCCATTACAATTATTTGATTGTTTTTGCTCACAACGCGTCGCGACACATTGTGAGCTTGTAAATCTGCTATTTTCAAAAATGTTAGTACTTTTACTTTTGGAACTTTAAGTACATTTTTATTGCCAATACTTTTGTACCTTTACTCAAGTAACAGTTTGAACACAGGCCTTTTACTTGTGTGAGTATTTTTATATTGTGGTATTGCTACTTTTACTTAAGTAAAATATCTGAGTACTTCTTCCACCACTGTAATTGACCTGATAACATCTTTCCAGGGGGTTCATAGAATCCCACTGACGACGAATAATTCACGCCAGCATCGGTATGCCGCTGCTTTCCCAAACCGCGGCAGGAGGAGGAGCTTCAGAGTTGAGAAAAGTTAAACTTTGTCGCTGTGTGGAGACTAGACGGAGCGACAGCCAACCAGAAGCTGCCGCTGTGTGGAGACTAGACGGAGCGACAGCCAACCAGAAGCTGCCGCTGTGTGGAGACTAGACGGAGCGACAGCCAACCAGAAGCTGCCGATGTGTGGCGACTAGACAGAGCGACAGCCAACCAGAAGCGCCATGCTCTGAAGTAGGTATGCACTAAAGCGTGCAACTCTCTCTCTTTTATAGCTGTTGTAAATGGGAAATGTATAAAGATTGAGCAACTGCATGGCCTATTTCTTACCTAAAACAATCCTTTAAAAGCAAGCGAGCATGGGACTGTCTGTGAGCTCGGTCCACTCTGTCCATACCAGTGTTGCCAGGTCTGCTAAATATAAGCGACTTTGAGCTTGTTTTTCTGTAAAGTAGCTTGTAAATGTTGGTAGTTGCGGGGCTTGTTTCTTCTAAGTGTAGTTGCTTATTTGGGCTTGTTTGTTTTTTAAACCAACCTCAAACGTTTTCATGTCAAGGACCCCCAAATGAATATGTATTTGTCCACGGACCCCCATCTGAAAATATTTTGAGCCACGGACCCCCATAAAAGATTTGTGTTGTTAAAATGTTTTTTTTTGTTTTTTGTCTTTTTCAAGGTGTTTTTGAAAATAGCCGATCTACAAGCTCACAACGCGTCGCATCACGACTCGTTGTGAGCATGTAGATCAGCTATTTTCAAATAGCCGATGTACAGCACATAGGGTTAAAGTGCTCATGTGTTAGTCGCTTCTTTTGGGCTTGTTTTCATACACCTGGTTGCTTATTTCTCTCGCAAAATCTGGCAAAACTGGTCCATACCACGTACATTTGGCAGGCAGCTGCTGGTGTGAATTCGGCATAGGGCTGCCTACAAGTATTGATTATTTTCTCAGCGATTATTCCATCAATTGACGATTAACATTTTGATTAATCGAATATTGGAAGTGCGTTTATTTATTAACATGATTTAACTTTTTTTTTACATTACATTTTTATATATCAACAAAGCGATAAGCCTTATTCTTCATCACACAACGGTGTAGTACAAAGAAATAGGGAAAATAGGAAATAAATCTACAAGCTCACAATGCAACACGTTATGAGCTTGTAGCCATTTTCCCTATTTTTGCCAGGGATTTTAGATTTTTGATGGTTTTGGAAGTTTTAGAAAGTTTTCACCTAAAATGACATGCCCAAAATAGGTAGCAATACAATTATATTGTGGTTCATGTCTCTAAAAGGCTGACTCACCCCTCCAAGTCCTGGGGTTCCAGAGGGTCCTGGGGGTCCGTGGGGTCCTGGGTTCCCTGGGGTGCCGGGCTCACCATCTCTGCCTCGAGGTCCGATATTTCCCTAGGGAAAAGAGAGGAAGAGGTTAGGGCTGTCAGTCACGATTGTGATGTTTCACTTGACGATTAATTGTCGTTCAAATGAAATAACGATTGAATTGTGTTTCTGTTGTTGAACATTATTGGATCATTAAGAATAAGATTACATTTCTGTTTGGCTTTTAGGGCTTCGTAAAACAAAAGGTGCACATCAGGGCAGATATGACAAATAACTTACACAATTTCATCATTTTATACAAACAAAATACATGAAAAGTAGCGGATCTACAAGTTCAAATCGTGTTTTGAGCTTGTAGATCTGCTATTTCCACTATTTTTGATAATATTAGAAAAAATATGAAACATTTTCAACATGGAAATGATTATGATGATAATGATGATTATGCAAAAAATGATGCAATTATCTCAATTAATGGCGATTATGTAATAATTGTGACAGGCCTGGGAAGAGGAGGAACAAATCCGCATTGTGAGCTTGTAGATCGGCTATTTTCAAATGGCCGAAATGTTGGAAATTGGCAATACTCAAGTAAAGCACAAATACCTCAAAATTGCAGTACTTGAGTACATGTACTTAGTTACTTTCCACCACTGGTGGGCGTCACCAACGTAACATCCGGATTTGATTGGCCAAGCGTCACATGAGTCAGTGCTCTGTGTGTCTCTGGGACAACCAATCTACACTGTCAAATCCTCAGTGTTCATTTAACTCTGATTGTGTACAAATAGAACCAAAATGGTTCCCGAACGTTGAGAATCAGTGTGATAGATCACTGTTTCCTAAACAATTGGTTTGCAGATCCATTTTTGTGGGTTGTGAGTGAATTTCCCTTAATTTTTTGTTTCCAAAATGTTGTCATTAATTGTTATTTTTAAAATATTTTCTAAAGACATTTTTCAAAAAACAATTTCATGAATAAAATAAAAAGTAATCAAAGAAATTCCCTAAATTAGAAAATAAATGTTTAAGAAATAATGAAAATAGCAGACTTGCAAACTCGCAACGCTGCGCAAAGCAACGCATTGTGAGCTTGTAGATCTGCTATTTTCACTAGTTTGGGTCCCGGGCAAACTTCTGATTTCCCTTTTGGGTCCTGAGCTATAAGGTTTGTGAACCACTGTGATAGATGATGGTGAATCTATTGATTCAACATTGAATAATGATGTAGAACTTTCTTTGTATAAATGATATGTTTCGATATCAAACAAATAGACCTAACCTGACGAATTTGAGGATGCTTTGTGTCACATAGTTTAGTTTTTTGTTTATGTTCTCATCTTCCTCAACATAGCTGACATTGAACTTACATTGCAAGACAGACTATTCTGCAGCCCATTGAGTCCAATGGATACAGTTTTGTATAAAAGACATTTGAATTATCCATGGTGGAATCTGGCTTGGCTGGGTGTCCCAAACTAACAGGTTCTATACGCACGGCAGCCATATTGGCGTGAAATTGGAATGTATGTTACTTCCTTCACAGGTGTTACCAATGATACTAATGAAGGCTCTGTTCCATTCTGGTCAAACAGAGTCAGGGTGCTGATATTGTGAATCTTAACTAGTATCAATGGTTAATTTCATGCCAATATGGCTGCCGTGCTTACTAGGGCCTACAGACCAAATCATTATGACATCACCACAACCAAAAATGTATTTCCGGGCAGCGTTGCGTTGAAGTAGTATTATTTATTAACCTTATTTATTCATTTATTTTACTTACATTTTTAATCCCACGATTTTGTAACCCATTTTTTCACCCAGTGCCAATTGCCTACGTAATTCTGGGCGCTACTCTCCCTCTGCCAGCCTTGGGAGAGCCCAGAACTGAGCTCATGCCTCCTTCAATGCAATTATAAACCTTATTTATGGAAGAACAGGATACTTATGATATTTTGATTGACTATTAGAAATATATTATGTTGTTATAAATATCCACAGGTTGACAAACCAGACACAGCTAACGTTCTGGACACTTTATTCTATATTGTGTAGATATATATCCATAGAGATTCTACCCGGAAATTCCGCTCTACACGTTAGTTTACAAACTGGTCTTATTGGCTGTGTGTGAGGATGGGAAGCCAGGCGGGGCAGGGTGGTCTATGTCAGTGCTTCTCAACCTTTACAGACCCCCCAAAATAGTCATATTTGAACTGGGGACCCCCGCAAATAATCAGATAGATCAGCTATTTTCAAAATATTTGCCTGTTTCTCATATCATTTGACAATTTGGCCAATGTTTGACCAGTTTTTATAGTATAGTTTGTTGATTACTTTTGATGCAGTAATGATCTTTTTTTCTTTTCTTTTTTTTCTTTTTAGGTATTAAGAAGGTCTTAAAAGTCATAAAATTGTCACTATACTGTCATCTGTGGGTCCCGACCCACAGGTTGAGAACCAGTGGTCTCTGTCACTGCAGTATAGTGACTCCTCCTACAGGTTGGTCAGGTGTGTCTGTTCAGTGGGGGAGCCCCAGGCACCAAAAAGTCTTGGTCCGGCCCTGTTCAGGGCCGGACCAAGACTTTTTGGTGCCTGGGGCTCCCTTTCATCAGTGGGGGGGGGGGGGGGGGTGAGTAGGGGGTGCTGCTGCAACTTTTTTGCATCGATTTAGCACTGTTTTAACAGCCCTAAAGATCAACCAATAGGGGGTCAGCGGTGACAAGGGACTACAGCAGTGATTCTCGACCATTTTTAATTTCAAGGATCTTTTAGGTTATTTATCCTTGGACACTATACTGTTTAGACAGGTGATAGGTTCTTGGTTTACCTGTGATCCTAGATTGCTATTTCTATGCATTTTATGCATTACCTCACGTGATAAATCACTCTGGATTAAGAGCATCTGCTGAATGCCTAAATAATACACTGTAAATTGTTCCTCACCTTATCTCCCTTCAGGCCGGCGTCTCCGCGTGGTCCCTGCTCTCCTGAGGGCCCCTAACAAAAGAACAAATGCATGTTGTCTCAGACAGATGTTTAATAATAACTATTTACATAAACCTGCTATTCAGAATAAAATGCATCATGCACCTATAAACTACGTCAACAAACACAGCCCAGGTTTGAGTTGTGGTAGATGCATCCAGCTGCAACTTTAGGTTATCTATTCCAATAATATCACCATAAAAGCTCCATAAAAATAACACAAAAAAAGATTTTGAGTAATACTTACCATTGGGCCTGCTGGTCCTTTAGGTCCTACGACCTACATAAGAGAGAAAGAAAAAAGAAGGCTTTGATCAATTGTTTTGCTGGCTGATATAAAAGACTGAAATCAAGATCAGTGGTGTAAAATAACTAAGTACATTTACTCAAGTACTTGAGGTATTTTTACTTTACTGGAGCATTTCCAAATTTCAATACTTTTACTTCTACTCCACTGCATCTCAGAGGCAAATATTGTACTTTTACTCCACTACAATTATTTGAAAACTTGAGTTACTAGTTACTTTGCAGATTTAAAACATTATATTATAAAACATACATTAACCACTTCGGCCCTATTTTATTCCTAAGCTTTTTGAAAATAACCAATCTACAAGCTCACAACATTTTAGTACTTTTGGTACTTTATTTTGATGCCAACACCTTTGTACTTTTACATTTTGTACACATAGGCCTTTGACTTGTAACAGAGTATTTTCAGTGTGGTATCGCTACTTTTACTTAAGTAAAATATCTTACTTCTTCCACCACTGATCAACATTCATATTTCATGGTGTGTTCATGGTTTTTGAACAGCATTCTTTCAAGGACATTTCTCTTCCAGTGAAAATTCGACAAAAAAAAAGCACAGCGTGACGCGGATGTCATTTGACAGGATAAATGTAGATCAAAACACCAGCTCTATTAGGCAGGGCTTTGTTCACTTGCCGTGGAGACTTACAAAGAAAGTAACTAATGGGTATTAAGAAGGATTTAGTGTGGGTTGATTATGTCTGAGGAATGCAGGGCTTCTTCCCGTTAGAATCACAGTTTTAAGCCCTTATCAGAAATAAGGCTGATTTATACTTTGGTCGTACGACTGTGTCATGCGCCCAAAATAGCAAATCAATAAGCTTCCCATGCGTTTGCAGATGTGACGCGACGCAAGCTTATAGATCAGCTATTTTCCCACGCCGTTGTACGATGAAGCATAAAGAGATGGAAATGAAATGAGAATGAGAAATTAATTGGACTAATCCATGAACAGGGGAATGTTGGTTGGTTGTACATTCACAAGTTTGCAGCTACATCTGTAGCTTTAAATCTATTTTTGTACAAAAGTCTATGTACATAAAAAGATCTGCCAGGACATGAGGCAGCAAATAATAGGCATAAAAATTGTAATTAAATATGAGACACTGCAGTATTAAAAAGACAGGGGCATAATGTGATTTAATGTACTGTAGTAGAAGTATAAAATAAATGTTCGGTGGTATTTCCATAGTTTTTAAAGTGAATATAAGTATTGGCCATGTGACACTGTTAAAACATTAACCACTTAAACCCTATACTCATTGACGGAGTCCCTCAAGGCACCTATCCAAGGCCCGCTACCTTTTCCCCTCTAAAGTAAAATTGTCTTTGCAGAAAACAGACGATCTACAAGATTGCAATGCGCACGCATTGCAATCTTGTAGATCAGCTATTTTCCCCAGATTTTTGTCCCAGAATAGGTATAGGTATGCTAGGGTTGAAGTGGTTAATTCATTTATTATGATGAAACACTGAACATAAATCATACTTACATCTGCGATCTCTCCTGGTTCACCTTTCTGTCCCTGATTCATAAAAAACACATGAACAGCGTGAGAGATATGCCTCCAGAAACACATTCACTTGAGGTTCTAATACAGTGGTTCTCAAACTGGGGTTCGGGTACCCCCAGGGGTCCTTGGGGTATTACAGGGCTGAGACTCGGAGAGTTTACGAAATGGAACCAAATGGATTTGGTTCCATTTCGTACACTCTCAGAGTGAGGATGTTATAGTATAGATTGCAGTCAAAGAAATAGAAAGTTGTATCAAATGCGGGGTCCGTGACCTAATGCATATCAAACTGGGGGGTCCTTGAAACTAAAACGTTTGAGAGCCAGTGTTCTAATATATTACCATTTAATTATAATAACATATATTAACAACAATAATAATAATAATCATACAAACTCATGCAAATCTCAAAGTGCTACATAGTAACTGTATTTGCATAAAAATGACTTAAACAATTCCAATCTTGGTTCATTGTTATTGACATGGATGGATATGAGTGTTTTGTCTCACCTTGCCACCGATCGACTCTGATGTTGTGGATGAATGGACAGATGGAAGAGAAAGAACAACGTTAAAAATGGTAAAACCTCAGACAAAGTGTTCCGCTTTCATGTTTAATAATAACAACTTAAGCCCCGTTTATATTTTCAACTGATTTTCAAAAATAGCAGATCTACAAGCTCACGATGCGTCACATCAAAACATGTTGTGCGCTTCTAGGTCTGCTATTTTTTGGTATTTTTGAAAACATCTTTTGAAAATGGTAGACATTTCTTTAAAGACTTAAAGCCCATAATGATGTGTAAACAAACCGGTACGCAGGTTGAAAGTGGTTAACCATTTAAACCACATATACTTCATCCACTTCTCACACCAATTCTCTTAGCCAAAAATAGCCAGGAGCAAAAGCTCAAAAATAGCCACGCTCACAAGGTGTGGCATTGCGACGCATTGTGAGCTTGTAGATCGGCTATATTTGGCTATTCTCACTGAACCTTAACCCCAGAATAGGCACGCTATTCTGACCATTTAACCCTGTGCGTAGAACCCATCCAGATGCATTTAATGATAAGCTCTGCAATTTAGTGGTTTGAAGCAAAAAGCCAGCAGAGACCAAGCCATGAGAAAGGGGGAAACAGATATAACCTTAATATGGGCAGGTTGGATGGATTAGAAAGCGTTTTGGGTCAAATCAGTATTGCAAAAAATGGGAATAATGAAAGCAGTCAAAGTAGCAGTTGATATGTAAATGAGGTGTCTTTTAACGTACTATGGTGTCGTGCAGCTACTATCTACAAGCTCACAACGTGTCACATCATGGTGTGCGGTGAGCTTGTATATATCTGCTAAGTTTGCTATTTATGACAATTTTCACCTATAATGACATGACCAAAATACTGTAGGGATGCCAGATTCAGCTAAAGCGCATTCTTTGTGTGAATTCATTTATCCACAAACCAAATGAATGTAACGTCTAGACTTCCGTGTCAGGAAGTGTCATATTATGACATCCTGTCACGTGAGCAACTGGTGCTTCTAAAAATACCACGGTAATACGGAGGTCCTTCAAAAGGCCTGAAGCCTACTGTGTGCTCCATCGGACGAAGGTGTCAGCAAGCGACAGCTGTCGCGCTGTGGAGTATACGTTAGGCTAAAAGCATTTGACACGTTTGACCCAACTGAGTGGTGAGATGAAGTCATTAAAGATATGGTTGGATTGACGTTGGGCATCACATTTACCAATCTAACAATATACAAATCCACCAATCTCTAACTGATGCAAAGCTATATGGATAGCACCCATCTAGCCTTGGACCAAGAGACTGAGAGAGATTTATTTCATTCATTATGACAGATACATAAATGTCAGAATCAAAAAATAATAATCTTTGTCAGTCTTCGTCCAAGGTTATAGGATCCATCTAAGAAAGAGATTACGGGCTGCATCTCTGTCATCACTAATTGAAATGAGAAGAAACAGATATGGAGTTAGAGACCCATCTTAGACTTCCAGAGGAACACAGCTTCTTAAACCTAATTTATACTTTGGTGCTAAACTGATTTTCATGTGAAAACCGTGATGACATTCATCACGTCTTCCAGATGAAGATCTGTATAAATTAGCCCTTAGTGCTCCGTTTCAATAAGCAGGCAGGAAAAAGGGCCACTTTGGAATGAATGGGGAACCTCATGTCTTAAATAAACATACATGTACACAGTAAAATCCTGAGGGTTAATTTAACTATGGGAGTGAACAAATGGACCCGAAAAAAGGCATGTAACTTTGAGCCATTTGCACACTCCCCAAGTTTATTCCAGTTGCACACTTTGGGAGTTTGTACCCTCTCAGAGTTTAATTAACATCCAGGAATTTACTGTGTAAAGAGTAGACCAGAATCAATGAGAGCAGGCCTCAGGGAGGATCGAGGCCCATGTCCTCAGACAGTTAGTTCCCCATCCAAAGTGTTAGCCGCCAGGGTGAGATGCAAGTAAGTCAGAGAGTAATTTATTTATATCGGCGTTAATAAATAAATCACAACCGATGGGAGCGGTGGCATCAGCAGGGCAGACGGGGCAGCACTCTCCGGATGGGAAGACGGGGTTGGCACACTCTTTCATCTCCTCGCAGATGATCTCATCGCACAGAACCGACCCGCTGTCGCACACACAGATGCGACACGGCTCTGGCTTCCACACATCCTTATCGTTATACTGGTTGCCATCTTGGATGCAGCCGCCCGCCTCCTCTGTGGTTGTTGGGACCACCAGGGGGCAGTGTGACAAGCGGGCAGACAGACAGGAAGGCAGAGAGACAAACAGACAGACAGACAGACAGACAGACAGACAGACAGCAACGTGCAGGGATGGTGGACATAGGGTTGGGATGAGAAAGTGTTGAGAGAGAAGAAAGTAGTTTAGTGACACAGCATAAATGGTTGTTATAGAGATTGAAGGATGAGGTTGGAGGGCGGGGGGGTAAATTGAGGAAGTGGGAGGAGTCATAAAAGTGGGTGGGAACATGGAGGGGGTGTGGTTTAAGAGAGGGACGAGGGGGGGGTGAACATGAGGTGAGGTATGTGGGAAGAGAGAGAGAGAAAGATATCAAAGTTATCTTTCTGCAAACAAAGCCTTGCTGTGCACAGCGCACACAGCAGCATAAAGCATATTATACAGGTGATTGTCAAAGCATTCTGAATATCATGGAAAGGTTCATCAATGTATAATGTGATTGAAAAAGTGAACGTGTCATGTATTCTAGATTCATGACGTGAAATATTTCAAGCCCTACGTTTTAATCTTGATGATTATGGCACACAGCTTATACAAATCTAAACATCCACCATCTCAAAATATCTTAAAAGTCCACCCGTAATGAATTACGGGTGGACAATAATAATAATATAATAATTTAATTTTTTTAACATGAAATTATGCTTTCTTGGATGAATTTGGGTCATATTTCTTATACACAAATGAACTTTTCCCACGATATTCAAGTTGTTTTTACATGCACCTGTATGAATAGGAAGTATCACTTTGCATCATAACATGTCATATCATATCATATCACATATTACACAAATCAACGCAACATAATAAGCATTGATTGAAGCGGAGAACATTTTAGCATTCATATTGCTTCCTGAGCAAAACAACATTTCCAGAGAGTTCTCATCAATGCATAATGCATCATGTTCTACTGTTTGTTGATAAATAGGCTGCGTGTCGTAACTTTAATTCACACTGACTGAACCCCCTGATTAGCAGCTAATAAGAGCCCTTCCTATCAATGGTGTCGAGTTGGGAACCTTCTTTTTTTGCCATACAGTTCTATTCCATTTTGCACTGAAGCTCATATGAGGAAACAAACATAATAGCAATATTTGAAGAATTCAGTTAAATTTCCGGTCCCTATACAGATAATTCTATAGCATTAGTGTTATACCAACAAAAGATGGCATTTAAAACCACTTAAACCCATGCATAGGGGTCTATTCAAGGCCCCCTGCTTTTTCCCCCTCTACACTAAATACCTTAGCTGAAAATAGCCGGTTTGCAATGACTTTTGAGCTTGTACATCTGCCATTTTCACCAAATGTTTGCCTCAGAATAAGGGAGGCCAGGGCTCAAGTGGTTAAGTGTGAGGCTATTCAAGGTATTCCAGGCTGTGTGTTTAACCTGTAGGCCCTGCGGTGCTACACTCCGGAGCTCATGAATGAACCTCTCTCACAGCCATGAGGAGAGACTGTGCACAATTGACAAGCTGCTGCCTTAAGTCAACAAGGAGCTCCTTCTAAAAAAAATCTCCGGCATCTGGACGTGGTAGCTGTGTCAAGAGCCAGTTCAAACACACGGGGGATATTTAAGAATGGCCAGCTTGTGTCATGTGTATACAGGTCCCCCCCAGCCATACTCTCTAAATGCCGCTATTTGTTTATCGAGCGTTTATGTGAAATTGATTCTTAGCACGTACGCGTTACAAGGTCGCGTTTAACCTGCGCTCTGCACGGCAGATCAGTGGCTTTACTTTGGGTCCTTTTGCAAAAGAGTTCACTTGTTCTATCCCTGTTCCCCTAACTTTTAATTTAATTTGGGATGTCATGCGTTTGATAGAAGCTAATGGATACTAGGATGGCATAAAATGTGCTGAAAATGCAGAAAAAAGGCAGAATAATGTGCTGAAAGTGCAGCTTCATCACACAGGGTTTGTTAACCTCTGTCTAAAAATCTATCTTCACGTCCATCTTTCATAATCTCTGCTGTGTTGCCCATAGGTTCTGCCCGTGATGGAATTACAAACTTGCCACTCCTCTTGCTGCTCCCCTTTGAGCCTGCTAGTCTAAAGGTCAAGCAATGTCTGACCCCGTCACCTTGCATTAGGAAACCCCAACTCTACGAGAGCCACAACCTGTGACTCCGGTTTAGCCCCTAGACGTAATTAATTAACAACAAAGCCCTCGTTTCAAATAGCTTCCAAAAAGTAGGCATCTCTTTATGAAATGTGCAGGAAAGAGGAGGGGGGAGGGGGTCCTCTAGAAATGTGACAAAAAGATGGTGTTTAACCACATGAACCCTAGCGTCCCTGCCTGTTCAGGGGGCAAACATTTGGCAAAAAAACGAAATACAAGCATACGTTGTGTGAGCTTAGTAGATTGAGCTAATTTCACCGAAGATATTCAGTGTAGAGGGAAAACAGGAGGGGGCCTTGCACAGAGCCCTGGGGGACTTCGGTCAACTAAGTATAAAGGTGGCAAAAAAAAACACTGGTTTCTTGCCCATAAAATCCATAAAGATTTGTCATCTACAAAACTGTCAGCTGGGGTTTAAGAAGAAGTTTCACAACAAGCCAGCAGAAAACCAATCAGACCCAGAGCCACCAGGTGAACAAAAGGATGCTTGTTCACCTGTTACCTGGTGCTCCATTCCTCACAGATGGACCCTGACAGCCTCACCTCTGTCAGGGACCCCTGTCTGTCAGGGACCCCTGTCCTCCAAAACAACAACCTGCTCACTGCTTTTCATCACTATAACAAGATCCCTTTTTTTTTTTAAATGCATGAAATAGCCTTTAATTAATACGAGGTCATAACGAAATAAGACATCTCAATTTAGGCAACATATTATTGCCAACCAGCTGCTGGGAAGCAGCCGGTTGGCAATAATATGTTGCCTAAATTGAGATGTTGCTCTTCATAAGAATACAAATGTAAAAGAAGCCAAAGCATATCCATGTTCTTCTTATTCTACTCCATGCCACTGTCTGTCTTTGCTTTTGATCTATTGTTCTGGGTGGGGAAAATACAATTAAACTGGTAAAAAACAAAAAAACAATTGGAAGTGTCATCAGCGCAACAAATCCCCAGACCTTTCTTTTTTGCAAACGTGAAAAATTGACGAGTTATTAACGTGTTCAAACTTACGGTCATCCTCCTCTTGACATCTGACAACGGCTAGTAAAACCACCTGACACGCTACGAGTAGCAGGACAGTCCTTGAATCCACAAAGCTGAACATGTCTAAATGTTAGACATGCACAGGGTGCCTTGAGGGGTGCAGAAATAAAAACTGAGAGACTCAGTTTAGGTTGTTGCAGTGGTTGTAGGTGGTGGTGGTGGTGAGCTGGTGTTCTTCTCCCAGATATTCAGAGACTTGATAGAACCATGCAGTCAGAAGAAACCCTTTCCCGAAATCTTCTAGTGGAATCCAAAAACGCGGGGCCCCCAAACTGCCAGCACTCTGAACCCACCGCGTCAGGGCAAAGCAGCGCGGTTTTATGTCCACCCTAGCCTCCTATGGTGGTTCGTATATTCAGAAAGTAGCAGTCCGGCCCCCTAAGACCCCCAGTGGAGGTGAAACCCGAACCTGATCCCCATCCTGCTGCTCCCCTCCTCCTCCTCCTCCTCCTCCTCCTGCGCCCATCCCACCACCAAGCACCCACCCAGCCAGCCCCACTGTTCTGTTCTATCTGCAGGGGGGGGGGCTGCTTTTCTCCCAGGACCCCTTCCTCCCTCCCGTGACCTGCAAGGCCTCGCTTACCCAAAAAAAGACGCAGCCTTTTGCTTTTCTGACCATTTTTTGGCCCTGTGTTCGGACAGTCAAGCAAAGCACTCTGTTTGACCTGGCTGGTCTTTAACAGTTTTTTTGAAAAAAAATATATATATATCGCAAAATATTTAGTTCCAGGGACCCCCCAGAAGCAAAGATTTTAGTTACAAATGTTCGCTTTAAAAAATATACATTTGAAGATTTGCACAAATTTTCACGATTTTTCAAAAATAGCATATATACAAGCTCATGAGCTTATATAGCAGTATATCTGCTATTTTTGAAAAAGAAATCTAAAATGACACAGATGCGGTCTTAATGGGTTAATGTGTTAATAAACTAACGACATTCATACTAGGGAAGGTTTAAAGTGATGGAACTATAATGAGAGACTAATCACAATTGTTTGAAGATCCATTGAACCAGGGATGGATTATGGAACGGGCCAATGGGGCACAGTGCTCAAACTGTGGGTCGGAAACCCCCCGGGGGACGCGTTGTGTGAGCTTGTAGATCAGCTATTTTCGAATAGCTGGACAATAAAATAGAGCTTAAGCTTTTCAGCTTTATTTTACTTTAAACTATTTTAAACTATTCCTCATTTTGCTGGGGATCCCCTGGAACCCCCTCAAGGACCCCTGAGGGTCCCTGGACTGCACTTTGAGACCCACTGCCTTAAGTGAAAAAAATATCAAAGATCTACTGAAGGTAGTGAGTGGTGCAGCCAGGCATACAGTTTACAGTTTAGGCATTTAGCAAACGCTCTTAATCCAGAGCGATTTAAGCAAGGACACAAGATAACACATCATGATACATCACAATACACATAATACATAAAATGCATAAAAATAGGAATCTAATAATAAAGTAATACCTAAGCCTACATTGAAACTATACTATGCCTATATAACATGCTATCTACAGTAAGTTACATTTTAGCCTTTGCATAATCCTGCAAGGTCGTCAAGGCTAGGGCAAGTGCTACGGGCTGAGATGGAGTCTGATGAGGTGAGTCTTCAGATTACAGCAGAAAATTGGGACTGAGTCTGCAGTTGTAATGGATAGGATATTCTGGCATGGATAAGATATCCTGTAGAAAAGGATTTACCACAGTTGGACGAGGATGACCAGAGATAGAACCAGACACTGCCCCCCCCCCCCCCCCCCACTCGAACTGTTTACTGTACATATTTTAGTGTTTCTGTTTTCAAACCGTTTTTATGATGTTTTGCATAGTAGTGTATATCTGTCTGTCATTAAATGTCTCTATGAATTGAGTACAAATTGGACCCAATGGAAATGTAAACCCTCTTAGCAGACCTTGCATTGAACTGTACTTTCCTGTTTCCTTTTTTTGTTTTTTACAAACTGCTAATTAAGTATTCAATCAAAACAAATGAATAGTTAGAAAAATAACAGTACAATTGTATCTTTGAAATGAAAAAGTACAGCAACCACTACAGTGGAGTGTTTTAGCCCTTGGCTGTACAGTTATTACTGGCCAAGCCACAAGAGCAGCTTGAGTTGTGAGTTTTGGGCAGTTTCTGTAGGTAATTACTGTGTTGAGTATCAGGAGCCACAATAACAGACTTATCTAGCAGCTATCAGGTTGCTGAACAAATCCTAAACCCGGACGTCTCTGCTTTTTCTTTTTTGTATTATACTAAATGATCCTTTTATGTAGGACTTTTAAACTACATGACACTGTTTTAAACCTGCTGCTATTTTCACGGATTTTATGTTCCTTTCCTTTTGTCATTTCATGTTTTTATTCTCATTCTTTATTTTTTTACTTTATTTTAATTGCAACAGTGGAAGCCTGCATAGATAATAACTTCACCTCACTTTTAACTTACTATGTGTTGTGACATTGATCGATCAATCGATTGATTGTAAAATGTTAAAGATACAACAAAAAAATCATGTTTCAAAATATCCAGTGATTAAAGGAAGGCTCAGAACCTGTTGCAAGCCTGCCTAGATTGATATGTCAGACTGCGGCAATTCCCTTTAAATATCTATCTCAAGTAAACATTACTTTCCTTCATAAAGGTTTTCAAAATGTTTGATAGACACGGTAGACAAGATAAAGCAGCATCCTTAACCAGATGAATGAAAGCTTATTAAGAGGCAGCTGTGTCTCTGTTTAGACAGGGACAAGTCGACACGAGGCTGTGAGAAGCAGTTCATCGGGAGAATAAACATGACAGCAATTAGTTATTATTAGATGTTCGTGTTAAAGGAGCACTTCACCCATTTTCAACCCTGTCTTCATATAACTGGTGCTCACTAATGCTCATTATGAGATGGTACCATTTCTGTCTATTCACTCTGTGCCTCACAGGAGGGCTGTGGACAGTTCATAAACCTGCCTACCAATGGCATCCTACTGCATGTAAGCACCATGTATAGTATGTCTATTGAAGCGGCATGTCTCTCCGCTATTAAAATCACCATAATTCATAATGCATGTACGTTTATTGAAGCAGAAGGTCTGTCCACTATTAAAATCATCACAACTGCCGATTTACAGTTTGTCACAGATATTAGACGTAGTTAGATGTACTTAAAGGTAGGGTAAGTGATTTACTTTGGTTTAAATAAGTGTTAAATAGCTCTATATTCTGATAGTACTCATTGCTATAGAGTGTTGGTTCAGTAAAAGGAGTCTCCCATGTCTCTCCAGCTCTTTATTAAACAGAATGTATTTTCAGTGCTCTCTTCTGATTGGCTGAAATGTTGTCACCTACCTGAAAATGTACTATATTCTGTTTACTAAAGAGCTGGAGAGACCCCTGTGACCGAACAAACGCTCTGTAGCAATGATTACTATCAGAATATAGTACTTTAACCTTTTTAACAAACCCCCCCCCCCCCCCCCCCAAATATCACTTACCCTACCTTTAAGTTATGAAATAGGATACTTGATTAAATAAAACATTTGTGGGTTTTCTTACCAGACACCTTCTCTTATGTAGATAGCAACGTAATGGTTATAAATTCTAGAGTGGCTGCCAGTCAGAGTCTCCTGATTTGAACCCTGTAGAAAATCTTTGTAGAAGACAGTTGCAAAACGCAAACCCAAGAATATCAGTGAACTCACGTTTGCAGCAGGTCATAACATAGCAAAAGTGTGCTCTACTAAGTACTAAAGAAGCTTGTCATGACATTTTTAAACCGCAGCAGTCATTGAAAAGTGCTGTTTTGAGTTGAATTTGGAGAAACCACTTGTAATATTAGTTGTGTTGAGCTATTCCAATTGTTTGATTTAGGCCTATATGTTTGCAAACAGCCGACAAGTTTGTGATTTTTGCCTATAAACCTTGTGAGTGCAACCTGTATACTGCATGTACACAACTCCATATTTATTGCAGTGGAATTATTGCAATTTACCAAGTTGGGTAGTGTGTATGTTTAACATGTAACCCAGTGGCCAATGGTTGTCAAACTTCTTTGGCTCAGGGCACCCCTGTAAATAACTTTACCTTCCACGGCTGCCCTGAATGACATTGTTAATTTTTAGAACCTTATGTCATATTACAGTGAATTTTCCTCCTAAGATACAATATGTCACGAGGAATATTTTAGAGAATATCCATTTCCATTATAAGGCAGATTGAAACTAACTTTATACTTGACGTTTAACCACAGCATCCCTATTCTGGGGGGGTTGGACATTCATCAAAAATAGCTGATCTAAAAGCTCACAATGCGTCACATTGTAACACGATGTGTGCTTGTAGATCTGCTATCTTTGGTGAATGAGATTTGGTGTACTGCAGACTGAAAAAGAATGCACCGAGTACAGTGCCACTCAGGTCCGTTTAACCGGTTTAACTTTTACTAAGGCCAAATGTTAAATGCATGGACTGTGTTGTCACAGAGTATTTCTACATTGTGGTATTGCTACTTTGTGTGATGTTTGTATGGTCATGTATCTCTGTGGCAGATAGAACCGCAGGTGAGTGAGATGAAAGGAGATCTTTGTCATGCAGCGAGGCACGGTCCTTCCAGAGGTCATGGCCTTCTACAGAGCTCCCTCATTCCTTCACACGTACAGGAAAGAACCTTTTTGAAGCCTTTTCCTGCTCAAACTCCCAAGAAGCAACAAACGGATCCCTGAACGGTTCTGTGTTTGGTCAGCGTTTTTGTTCAGCAGAAGAGAAGTTCTAGAGAACAGATCGACACGAGGGCTGATTCTGAATCAGTTGTCGCGTTGAATAGCGAAAAAAAATCAGACCTACAAGCTCACAGTCACAGCGCTTCAAAATGTGACGTGCCTTGTGAGCTTGAGCGACTAGTTTCACTAGTCAATCGGGTTAGCGGTTAAGACCGAGTCACCTTTATCACCATTCTTGGGCCACTATTCAATAAGATCACAAGTTAAGGGTCCAATATGCTCTATGCACAGCAGCCATATTGGAGAGAAATTGGGCCTCTTCTTACTTCCTTCACAGGTTTTGCCAATGATACTAATGAACGCTTTTACGGTGGTTCTCAAACTTTTCATTTCAAGGACCCCCATAACTGTATAAGAGTGTACAAATGGAACCAAATGGACCCTTACGGGTCCATTTGGTTCCATTTGTACACTCTCAGAGTTACATACCTTTTAAAATGCACAATATCAGCACCCTGACTCTGTTTGACCAGAATGAAACAGAGCCTTCATTAGTATCATTGGTAACACCTGTGAAGTAAGAAGAGGCCCAATTTCTCTCCAAAATGGCTGCTGTGTAGAGCCTATTGATTCCTAACTATCATATCAATCATTTGGCTGGGGACCCCATGTAACCACCCCCAAGGACCCCTGGGAGTCCTCGGACCGCACTTTGAGAACCACTGATCCACAGTTTGCATGACAAAATTAATCCTGATCTTACACTAAACGTGTGCGTCCCCCTCTACGTCACCAAGTGTTTCCAGTGAACCAACATGCACAATATCAACTCTGTTTGACCAGAATGGAACAGAGCCTTCATTAGTATCCTTAATAACACCTGTGAAGAGGCCCACTGTCTTTCCATTATGGCTGCTACAGAGCCTATTCATGTTGATAACTTTAAAAAGGAGATAGGGGGCCAGGAATGATAACGCGTGGAGGACTCCT
The DNA here is from genome assembly GCF_963454915.1 of Gymnoscopelus microlampas. Classification (NCBI taxonomy): domain Eukaryota; kingdom Metazoa; phylum Chordata; class Actinopteri; order Myctophiformes; family Myctophidae; genus Gymnoscopelus; species Gymnoscopelus microlampas. Next base: position 5,786,728 of record NC_139947.1, on the reverse strand, counting down.
AGGTTCACTTGTTGTTTTGTGTGTGTGTGTGTGTGTGTGTGTGTGTGTGTGTGTGTGTGTGTGTGTGTGTGTGTGTGTGTGTGTGTGTGTGTGTGTGTGTGTGTGTGTGTGTGTTTAGGATCTACTCCCTCCTGCTGTGACTGACTGACAGTGTGACTTGAGTTCCTGTTGTCCTAGTCTAGTCTTTGTCTTGTCCTGTGTGTTTTTCTCTTTCTCTTTCTTTGGACCATGCCCCGGGCCAGTGTAATAACTGGTTGGGGGGTGCACTACAAATCCTGAAACTATGAACCTATGAACCTGTGCCACTCACAACTTAAGAGACGTTGTGAAGCATACTAAAGGAGTGAGTTGTCTGCAACCCTGGGGTCAGGCTATAGTTACGGTCAGGCTATAGTGTAGGGGTCAGGAAGGACAGCTGCTGTCAGAGAAAACAAGGTGTTCTTCTTGGTCAAACGTGTACGTAGGGGTCTGCATCCCGCATGCCTCCGTTAGAGAGCTGAACCAACAGTCCTGATATGCGACCACCCCACTGACAAAAACCACCAGGAATTTACACTATAGCAGGAACCCAGCTGAACCAATACTGTGTGCCAGCCAGTCCACACAGGGTTAATTAACTCAACACACAGGGTGGGAGGGGGGAGGGGTCCATGCCTCTGCTTTTGATATCCCCCTCTCTGGTCATTCATTGTTTTGTCTGGTGGGAATGTGTTTTTGTCTCTGCTTCTGGTCAGACTAAATTAAACATGCATTTTGCATTTTTACCCCCAAAAAATAGTGATTTTTGGCAAGAGATTTGGTGTTGATTGAAAAAGAAGGCAAAAAGTACAGTGCAAGTATAGACTAGAGCAGTGGTTTTCAACCTTTTTCATGCCAAGGACCCCTGAATAGGCCCTATGCACAGCAGCCATAAGACATTCACAGGTGTTACCAATGATACTAATGAAGGCTCTGTTCCATTCTGGTCAGACAGAGTCAGGGTGCTGATATTGTGCATGTTGGCTCACTCAAATGGCCCTTTACGGGTGTGTAACTCTGAGAGTGTACAAATGGAACCAAATGGACCCGTTATGGGGGTCGTGGAAATCTGAAATTCAAAAATCTGAGAACTACTGTGCTACACTAAATGGAACAGAGCCTTCATTAGTATCACTGGTAACACCTGTGAAGGAAGCGATAATATGGCTGCTGTGCATAGAGCCTATTGATATACATTTGGCCGCGGCCCCCCATCTGAAAATGTTGTGCCAGGGACCCCCAGAAGAGAAGATTTGTTAAAAAAATCTACAAAATTCTTCAAACACTTCCAAGATTTTTCTAAAATGTTTAAAGATAGCAGATGTACAAGCTTGCAGCGCGGCACATCTGCTATTTTTCAATAGCCAACGTATACAATATGGATAAAGGGGTGAAAATGTACTAACACCTTTTGCTGAGGACCCCCTGGAACCCCCTCAAGGACCACTGGTGGTCCCCGGACCACTGGTTGAGAACCACTTGACTACAGGGTCTATGGGGTTAAACTGAAGTGATATTGATAAATTCCAAATATTATCTAAGTATTCTATTCTATTCTGGAGTCACGGTGCCCACTTTGAGAAACCCTGCACTAGAGGCCTTTAAATCTTCATTGAAGACTCCGTTTTTGAATCCGTTTGTAAGCCATGCACCTGAAATCATAAGGAGGAAGCAGAAGCTTATGATTATGTGTACAAAGTTTGCAAATCAGCTGACCATGTGACCAATGGCACGTCTCCAAAAGAAACAGCGCTGGGGAAAGAACAGCGGTAATGAAGGAAGTGGAGGAGCTAAATAAATCCTCACTCAATGTTTGATGTTATAATCTGAAGACAGCATTGATGTCCCGCATCACAATATGTATAGCCTACTGTACTTAATATAGCCTACCAGTGATTCTCAAACTCCAAGTTTTATATGCACTAGACCAAGGACCCCCATTTGATCTCTGGGGCCCCAATCTACAATATAAAACTCTTAACTCTGAGATTGACAGTACAAACGAGTTATCAGTACCCAATCACTGCGAAAACATAATTAAAAGGATTTGCAGATCTACAAGCTTACATTGTGTCACGATGCAACGCGTTGTGTGAGTTTGTAGATCGGCTATTTTCCAAAGATGCAGACACGTTTTTTTTACTTCTGAAAAAACTGGGACATTCTGCAATAACGAGTAGCCTACTTTCCCTTAATGGTACTTTAAAGCACATTTCGGCGCCAATGCTTTTGCAATTTCACTCAAGTAAACGTTTGAATACAGAACATTTTACTGAGCTATTTCTACATTGTGGTATGGGCTATACTTTTACTCAAAAGTCCAAAAATGGAAGCAACTTCTTTCAACACTAGCTGTCCATGCTACACGTTTGTATTTCTCCTTTTTAGTTTAGAGTTTTTTAGACGGCGTAGTGGAGGAGCTACCAGCTTCCCCGACCATCTCCCAGTAGAACAGAGTCACACAATAGGCCTCTGTGTAGCCGAGCAGAGCAGAGGGCCCTCGGAATGCTGCGAGATGGCAGGGGCAGCCGGGATAGCCCACCCGCCCGCCACACAGGGTGGGTGAGGAGGATGAGGGGGGGGGCGAGGAAGGGTGTGGAAGGTATGGGCGGATGGGTGGGGGGTTAGGGGGGGGTCAGGGAGTCGGGGGAATGGGAAGAGATGGTGACGGAAGAGAGAGAGAGAGAGAGAGGTATAGGGAGAGCAGGGGTGTAAAGTAACTAAGTAAATTTACTCAGGTACTGTACTTGAGGACAATTTTGAGGTGTTTTTACTTTAGTGGAGTATTTCCAATTTTCAGCACTTTTTCTTCTACTCCACTACATCTCAGAGACAAATATTACACTTTTTACTCCACTACGATTATTTGAAAACTTTAGTTACTACTAGTTACTTTGTAGATTTTGATTATTATTACAATACATATACATTAAGTACTTCAGCCCTGTATAGACTTTGGCTATTTTCACATGATTTTATACATTTTTCATCCATGAAATGGAAGATTTCTGCATAATGAGTACTTTTACTTTTGGTACTTTTACTTATGTAAAAGAAATGTGAGTACTTTTTCCCACCACTGAGGGAGAGACAAGGAGAGGGAGGGGGTTTCAGGACTCTGTACGAGGCTCCAGGGGTCTAGAGGGTGTCTAGGTTTTGGGCACAGTGTTGGTCTGGTCTGCCGTCCACACAGACTATATTAGAGACACACACACAGTGATGTCTGCTGCACCAAACGGCAACGGATCACCCCTGGCTGCTAAGGGCTGATTTATACGTTGTTCGCGGAAAATAGCCGATCTGTAAACTCAGGTTATTATCCAGTGCACGACGCGGCACAACCAAGAATAAATAAGGCATTAAACTCTGTCATTCCGTTTGCTCATTAGAAGCTGACTAGAGTCTAGGAAGAACGGCCGAGCAAGTCACATGGCAAGGATGTAAAACTACCAAGTTTGCATTATTAGAACATGTATAAAGGTACTACTAGCTGCTCCAGACGTGTGTATTTTAAGGCATGAGCTATAACTCAAACATCTTGTTGATTTCATTTTAGGCCCAAAGGTGTGTTGGTATAAAAAAAAACTCCCCCTAGTGGAAGCCTGGAATAACTGCTACTTAGGACAGGGGTCTTCAACACGGGGTCGGTCTGGGACCCCCTAGGGGGTCCTCAGAGTTACTGCAGGGGGGCCGCCAAATCTTTGTGTGATAGGAACTTTCTTTTACATTAACCACTTGAACCCTAGCATCCCTATACTCAGAGGAACACATAGTGAGCATATCTGATCTACAGTATAACCTCACAAACAACACAATATCACACAATATCATACGACAAAGTATAAAACAAATCTTAAGTGGATAAGCTTGGTCTCTGTAACACCAATGCTGCCACACGCTAAAGCTTTGCCTCCTCAACCCCAGCCTCTACCTTTCTAGGATGTCAAGTCTCAAAGTTTAAACTGAATTCAATAGATGTGGCCATGCACTTTGAAGGCTGCAGGCTATATGAAGTGGGATGGGTCTTGGGTATGGGTCTCAAAATTATTTGTGAATCCAATACCATGATGCACAAATATTCCATGATTTACAAATGTTTTGCAACCTGCAAACACAAATTATTCATTTGTGACTTTTGTAAAAATGAATTTGTAATTTGTACAAAAAATAATTATACTTATGTCTGCATTTAACATAAAATATCATTTGTAAATAATCAATTATGCGTGTGAATTGTTGAATCTGCATGTGTGAGTACACCAACACACGCATTCAGTTTTGAGACAAGTTTCACACTCTTTTGTTGAGAATCACTCACAAATACCTGCAGATCCACATGTGTGCTTGGACTGCCCCCACCCCATGGCAATTACAGCCAGGTGGGCAATGCCACTAATCAGTTAGACAGGAGGGATTTCAGAGAAGATAGGCATTTGCCAATAGGCTCTATGCACAGCAGCCCTATTATCACTTCCTTCCCAGGTGTTACCAATGATACTAAAACCCGCACCCTAACCCTAACCGCACGCGGATGCCACATAGTCGGAGAAAAGGTCTGTCGGATTAACGCATGCCTCCCCAGTGGTTTCCACGACCCCCATTACTCTGAGAGTGACCAAATGGACCCTCATTTGGTTCCATTAGTACACTCTCAGAGTTACACACCTGTAAGGGGCCATTTTGAAACCCATGAGGGTCCCTGGACCCCAACTGTAGACCCATTGGTGTAACAGAGTGTTTCCAGTGAGCCAACATGCACAATATCAGCACCCTGACTCTGTTTGACCAGAATGGAACAGAGCCTTCATTAGTATCATTGGTAACACCTGTGAATGTCTTCATACTATGGCTGCTGTGAATAGAGCCTATAGTCACACAAAAATAAATAATAATTTGCACACATTATGTGGCACTACAGCAGTGTTACAGCAGTGTCTAACATTTCAAATGGCCATAACTCGGTGACCATTGCTCTGACCAGCGCGATAGGACTGGATTTGAACACCACATAGCAGGCTGAAAATCCAGTCATCTATATTTTCCAATGCTGAATGGTTTGGTTATATTGTAAAGCACATGCCTGCTTATGTTAGCTTGTGCTGGCATGTTACTGCATTAGCTAGCAAGCTCCCACTTAACTTGCTGATGATTTGGTCAATATCTGTGTTTCATCGGCTTGATGTAACCTTCCTCTTCTTCCCCCGGATTTGAACCCGGTTTCCTGCGCAAGCGCTGACATGTTTTACCATTGAGCTAATAGAGCCTGCCTGCTTGCACAGGGGATAAATGTAATCTTGACCAGCAGGTCAAAATTAGTGTCAGATCCTGTGTCTAGGTGAGACATGACCTTGGTCTCAATAGAGGAGCAGGGAGACAAAATACAATTGTACAGTATAAATTAAATCGAATTAGCATACTCTACCATACAGATTGGACACAATTACACTCTATTCATTTAAAAAAAGCTACATAGTGCCGCTTTAACATACAAACTGCTAGCGAGCTACCTGGATTGTAATATAATCTGGTCACAGCAGAGCTGTGTAAATAGACATCACAACCTTACTAACATCTATGAAATCCACAATTTTACAGTGTTACATTAGAAAACGTGCAACATCATTTTTGTTCATGCAAGGGACTTGAATAATATCACCCCCTCCAACCCCCCAAAATAAAGCTGTAATCCCACCTTTTATGTCCTCTACTGATGGAGAGACTAAACAACTTACAAACAAACCATATACGTACTTAGTTGACCGTATTCCCCAGGGCTCTATAATTGTCCCTCTCCTGTTTTTTTCTGTACACCAAATAACCGAAAGTGGACGATCTACAAGCTCACAACATGCATGATAACGTTACTTGTGACACGTTGTGACACGTTGTGAGCTTGTAGATCAGATGTTCACTGTTAGCTCCTGAATGCTGAATGCTAAGATTCAAGTGGTTAATTACAACTGTAAGGCCCGGGATTTGAACCTGCATGGGTCTTCCGCATGGGAGCCAAGAGGGAATCCTCACTTGGGGTGCATTTCTCCTTTCCGACATGTCGCCTTTCCGACGTTGACTAACCCTATACCTAACCCTAACCCTAACCTTAACCGCACGCGGAAGCCACTAGTCGGAGTGGTGAGATGTCGGAATGGAAGGAGCACCCCCCTCACTTGGCAGGGGAGATATTGGGCGTAGGGGCTTCAGGGAAGGCTACTTGTCAACCTGTTAGGTGTCGTACCTAACATCTTAAGCCACAAGGGCCCCCGGTCAACCATATAGAATTTAAGTGGTTAAATATAGTTCACTTTTATATAGAATATCCGTTCTCTTATGGCAAATCCCAGCCCAGGGCAGGTGATAATGGTCTCCATGTCTGCCTATTAGGCCTACTAAACGATGGTCAAAGAAGAGAAGAATGAATTGGAAAGATGCCACGTTTGTCCCATCAGGATAAGGCCCGTGCAGTAGGGCAAGTGGAAGCTGTTGTTCCGTCATGCAGAGTGGCAGCATTAATTTGGTGTCAGCCCTGGTACCATTTCCAAACTTAGGACCAAGTTCTGTGAGACTGGTGAAGTCAAAGGAAGACAACAACCCAAGAAGAGGAACCATAGGTTTTCTTCCAGAGATGTACAGGCAAGATTTGCACAACGGTACCAAAGACAGATGTCAAAGTTGCAGGGCCCATGCTCAGGTGCCAGTCACACAACTATGACTGGCACACACCTGCCTGCAAATGGTACCAGGGCTGACACCAAATAATGTGTAATCTGCGTAACGGAACACCAGCTTCACTTGCTCTATTGCACGAGCCTTATCCTGAAGGGACAAACGTGGCATCTTTCCATGGGGGCAGTGTTGCTGCTTGGAGCATACTGTACAAACTCAACAAAGTTGCAAGACCCATGCTCAGGTGCCAATTGCACACCTGTGACTGGCACACACCTCTCAGCAGGTGTGTGCTGACAGGTCGCTCAAAACAAGAGCGATTACCAACATAAGCATATTGGGAAATGTTGGCACTTTTTGGTGGGGCGCTACCCACACGTTTAGCTGTGTTGCACATTCCACGAATGCCTGAGCCTTAGAAGCTGTAAAGGTGACTAATCAACGATAAAGATGATAGAAAATACTATACAGTATAGTATTCGACCGAAGTTACGTTTCCGAACTTTTTGTGGGCAGTTTAGATTAGGTGTGAGTCACGAATGCTGTGATACAGACACACACGCATATGGGAAAGGTACTGGGCCATTACAAAACCACAGGGGCGTCAAGAAAGAAGATCTTGACTGTAATGAAGCAGAGTGGGAGATCTAATGCTGGACATGATGAAAATTATGATTATTTGAATAATGTAATTTAATCAACAGTATCGATCAGTGAGTGATGGAATTAATTGTTTATTATAATAGAAATGTGGAATTCAATCATGACTGATTGTTTTATGTTAACAAAGGACATCTGCATTTCAGTTTGGTTGAAACATTACCCTTTAGAGTGATGATGGGAGATAACTAGACTAAAGGTCAGCTGGACATGGGGTCAGCCCAAAAAGTTTGACAAACAACAATTGAGGAACCAAACTCATATTAACTGATATACTGATGTGTAACTTATGTATTAGTGAACAAACACACCCTATTATATGGGCAGATTGGGCACATCTCCTAATAATGATATCTAAGGCAATCCGGACCGGTACACTTCCCCTTCTTGAGATTCTAACTCCCTTTTCTGTGGAAGTTCTTGAGCTCCTATTTCCCAGAAGGAATGGATTAACCCCCGCACAGGGGTTAAGCCATTTAGGGCCCCCCCTAAAAATACATTTTTGAAAAAAGATTTTTTTTTTTTTGCAAAAACGTTTTTTCTTTTGGGCTAGTGAAAGTTACAGGTATGGTGTGTATGATATTAAATGTGAGCTTACCATAATCACAGTAATCCTTAATCATATAGACCCCTTAACAGACGACGTCACACTGGCTCCAAATGAAACCCATTCTGTCAGGTCTCGCTAGGACGCGCCTCACTAGCCAACACACAAGAGGGTGTTGGGGTGAGCTGAAACCAGCGCACCCCGAAACAACAGGTTGAGAATTGATTGCATGAAACAATCACCTGTGCGTCCAGTCTCAATGTTGGTAAACAAATAATTGGTATATTCCATCATATTCAAGGGCTTTTGGAGAGAAATGAGACTCCAGTCACTTTCAGTTCAGTCACTTTCAGTTCAGCACTGCAGAGCGGAGCTGTGTGTGTCTGTGTCCAGCTGATGCTCGTTGACGCTCGTTAATGCATCAAGGAAGGCGATTATGTTCCTGCCCTGTCGCGTCAAAGCCAAAGCTTTTACAAGTGACCCTCTCTGCCTTAGATATTTTGTTCAAGCTGTTGTTAATAACTAGGCTACACTTGATTGGTAAAGTCCAGATGACAAGAATATGACTTTGATTTTAGTGGAATTTATCTTTATGCAGTATTTATTATATTTGTTATTAGTGTCTATATGTCCTCTGAAACAATGTGGTTTATAGTGAGAAGTTACTTACTTCACTTGTTCCTTAAGCTTGTATGTATAATTGTATATCTTTTTGTGTGTAAAACACAATTTGGAAAACGGCCGCCACAATCAGTCCCAATAATCTGATTCGACAAAACAATAATCTGATTCGTGACACAAATCATGTGTCACAAGCAATATTCATAATATATTTGAGGTAAAAACATTTGAATTGCAATGCTGCCTGAAACAAGTATAATCAATTATATCAACATAATCTATAGTATTCTAGTCCCTAGCTTCAGGAAGGAGCTTGAACTGTGCTATTAATTGTTAGGTGGCTCTATTCAAGGAAATATACTCCTGGTGGTCAGAGGACCCTAGCAAGGGACGGGTGGGGGTCCTGTTAACTTACGGCCTTCAAGGCGCCCCTCCTCAAAGGGACCTCAGTACAAAGCCTGGTCCTCAAAGGGCCCACTTTGAGGGGACCCCAGCCTGGGGGGGCCCTGAAGGGCTCCTGGAGGCCTGGGTTTCAGGCTCAGACCCAGCCAGAACCACTGCAGAAGAGGGGCCCACACACATTTGATATTTGATTAATCTATACACTTCATTTTAGGCCTCGCAGCCCTGGTCCCCCCAAGGGCCCCTGCTACACCGTACAAAGCTGGGCTTTGTACGGTGTAGCAGTGGTCCTCAAAGGGCCCACTTTGAGGGGTCCCCCTAGGGGGGCCTTGAAGGGCCCCAGGAGCCTGTGTCAGGGCCTCAAACCCAGCGAGAACCACTGCTGTAAATACAGAGGAGGGGCCCACACATTTGATAATTGATTAACCTATACATTTCATTTTAGTACATTGTCGATGGCCGCGCCCAGTTCCCTCGAAATGCCCCTGAGCGCCAAGGGCCCCTGGCCCACGGCCCCGGCGGCCCAATGGATAATACAGCCCTGCTTCCCAGTAACTTCTGTCAATATGGAAGGTTGGATAAAGTGAGGAATAGATCAGTGGTTGGTTCTCAACCTCTTTTGAGCCCTGGACCACTAGCATATTTCAAGCAATCTTCAAGGGCCTCCCCAACCCACCTTTAACTAATCTTAACAATCTCAGTTCACAATCATTTGTAAACCCCTAAAGTACGGCATTCATTTACTAAAGCACCAACAGTTAGAATATGGAGATAAGCGGTTTCTGCCTGACAACAACAGTATGAGGAGAGTGTTCCTGACTGAAGAAAGAAGCAATGATCAGCTGCCTTATGACCTTATGACCTCCGTAGGATTACTGTACCCAGAATTCACCTCCTCAATGCCCTCTAGGCCAGATACAAAGCTTTATTTACTATACCATTGTTTCGCACTGTGTGTGTGTGTGTGTGTGTGTGTGTGTGTGTGTGTGTGTGTGTGTGTGTGTGTGTGTGTGTGTGTGTGTGTGTGTGTGTGTGTGTGTGTGTGTGTGTGTGTGTGTGTGTGTGTGTGTGTGTGTCTGTTGTATCTCTATTCACTGCCAGTGGTGTAAAGTAAATAAGTACATTTACTCAAGTACTGTACTTAAGTACACTTGTGAGGAATGTTTACTTTACTGGAGTATTTCCCATTGTCAATACTTTTACTTCTTCTCCACTACATCTCATTGGCAAATACTGTATATATATTTCGGCCATTTGAAAATAGCCGATCTACAAGCTCACAATGCATTGCACCGCGACGCATTGTGAGCTTGTAGATCGGCTATTTACAAAAGATGTTATACATTTGAAAACTTGTGAAATGGGACATTCTGCATAATGAGTACTTTTACTGTTGGTACTTTAAGTATATTTTGATGCCAATACTTTTGTACTTTTCCTCAAGTAAATGCTGATTACCGGACTTTTACTTGTAACAGAGTATTTCTACATTGTGGTATTGATACTTTTACTTTAAGTAAAAAGAGAAGAATACCTTTTACCTCCACTGTATCACAGCCAGGGTTGTGTCACACAGTGTCACCAAAGTGGAGGAATGTGAATGAGGGTCAGTTTGGCAAAGAGGGAGGAATTCCATTTAGCCTCAGTGACACGTTGCCAGTGGCCTGTAGCCTTTTCATCTGAAGCATGTATTAAATGATGCATTACATCTCTGAAAGGACCTAACTGGGTCTCTAATGAAGGCTTTAATCACCATTCAGCGCACAGTAGCTCTGCTCAATAGAAAGTCATCACCATAAAGGCAATCTAAAGTTTCATAGTGGAGGTGACTCGACTGAAACTGGAAACTGAGTACATTAAGATGTTTTCAGGCAACTTTTTCTGTGTTTCTTGTGTGTGTGTGTGTGCGTGTGCGTGTGCGTGTGCGTGTGTGTGTGTGTGCGTGCGTGCGTGCGTGCGTGCGTGCATGCGTGTGTGTGTGTGGGGTGGAGGAGGGATAAGACTGCTGTGCTTATTCTCCAAAATGTCCTAAAGCTTAATTTATGATCCGTTGTGTGACGGTGTCGCGAGCTGGAAATAGCCGATCTACAAGCTCATGCTAAGTATAAATTGGGCTTAACATTGTCTCATTGCTGGATTTTTCTTTCTTTTCCCCCTTGCTACCCCCCCCCCCTGTTCTTTTTTGTTCTCTTTCTGGCAACAAAAACGAAGATTTCTCACCCACTGTTTTAGACTGGTAAACCTGTGATGTGACACTAAAGGCCATTCTGACTTCTGCAAATGTTGGATGTGAACTAGGCCATAATAAAGCCAAGTCATTGCAGCAGTCTCTGCTCTCTAGCCTGAGTAGAGACTCCAATGAGGGCTCAGGGTACAGTCTGTGGCAAAACAAACAACAGGACTATCACTCTCTCCATCTGCAAAAGACAGTTGTAGAGTATAATCCTGTCCTAAGTGTAATCTAACAACATGGGTCCCTGGCATAAGTCCTTTTTAAATGGGGTCCCTGCATGGCTTATAGGACTGACTCAACCATCCCTTGAAATACAGAATGATCGCTTATTTTAAGAGTAAAAGACGTGTCCCATATTGAACTGACACATTTTGTTCCTTATTTTTGGGGAATCAATTGACACAAATCTTACGTTCAAACAGCTCTTATACATATACAGTGCATACTGTATATACTACAGGTTGTTAACCACTTAAGCCCTCTAGAATTTAGTAAACTGGTCGAGACAACACCCCACAGTAGTCCTGACAGACCTGGACAATGCGGACGACATCAGCCTGCTCACCGACCACGTGGAACAAGCACAGGAGCTCCTGAACAGAGTGGAGTTAGAGTGTGCCAAGGTTGGCCTTCGGCTGAATGCCAAGAAAACTGAGGTTATCACATAGAGGTATAATATAACTAGAGGGCGGATTGCCCCGCCCCCAGCTATTCATTTCAATGAAATTGCTCAGTGGCGTTTTGAAGCACCCGGAAGTAAGAAATATTGGTTCCATATTGGTTCCATGGATCCATTCCATTGGTTCCATGGGTCGTGACGCGTCGTGAGCATGCGCACAAACCGGAGATGCACGCGCAGTAGCATTTTAAGTGCATTCTCAGATTTGACCACCAGGCTCAAATCGGGACATCCACCTCTGACAACGACAGAAGGCACTGCTCTGAAGGAAGTCAAGGTCTTCAAGTACCTGGGCTCATGGGTCGACTCAACCGAGCAAGATCTTAAGGTGAGGAAGGCACTTGCATGGAGGGCCCTGAGCGGCATGGCCAGTGTATGGAACTCCAACCTCCCCCCGTCAAATCAAACTCAGCTTCTTCTATGCAACGGTAGAATCTGTTCTCCTATATGGCAGTGAATGCTGGACCGGGAAACCAACCCTAAAGAACAGGGGTTTTCAACAGGTGGTCCGTGGACCACTTGTGGTCCGTGAAGGTATTGCATGTGGTCCCTGACCATGCATTTAGTAATGTAGGAAACTTAAAAATGTTTCTTCTTGTTCCACGGAACAGTGCATTAATGACCAGGTGACCTATGATGACAATGTCGTCAGTTACTGGGAAGTCGGAGGTCAAGAAATTCGACAGAAAAGGGAGTTAGAATCTCAAGAAGGGAAAGTGTACCGGCCTGATGGAGTCATCATTATTAGGAAACGTGCCATGTAATTGCATGTGTCTGCTCACTCATACATAAGCTACACTGAATAATTAGCCAGAAATGTAAACAGCACGTGGTACAGTATAAGACATTAAAGCTAAAAGGATGACGCAATTGTTGTATAGTATATGGCAACCCCCTTGACATGAAAATGTTTTGAGAACCACTATAGCTCTATAAGCTGAGGCATTTCTTCAGACCCTGAGGATACTGCAGGCAGAATCAAAGCCCCTCCAGACCCCAGACCCACCCTGTGTGTTTCTCTTCCTGTGTGAGACCAGAAGGGAGGGGGGAGGGGGGTGGGTTTGGTTGAGGTGGGGTGGGTTTGGGAGGTAAGTTTGTGCAGGCCCGGCCGGATGGTGCGGGGCAGGGCTGGGGGGAAAGGCGGGGGGTGTGTGGGAGGGGGGGGGGGGGGGTATTTCTCACAAGATGAGGGCAGAGAGGGGGACAAAGCTGGCATTCATTGAAGCCCAGGAATGGAAAACATTTTCTCTCCTGAAAACAGAGAAGCTACACCCAGGGCCGAGCGGAGGCACTGAGAGAGAGAGAGAGAGAGAGAGAGAGAGAGAGAGAGAGAGAGAGAGAGAGAGAGAGAGGCCATGGGTTTAGCCCTGAGACCCTTCTGAGAAGTCACCTGACCTTTTAGAGCAGTGGTTCTCAAACTCTTTCATGTCAAGGACCCCCAGATTGACACTTATTAGCCCGCGGACCCCCATTTGAGAAGATATGCCAAGGATATGCCCGTAAGAGAAGGTTTTCACGGCTCTAGCAGTGATTTTCAACCATTTTAATTTCAAAGACCCCCCAGTTTGACATGCATTAGGCCATGGACCCCCATTTAATGGCATTTCTATCTCTGGGACCCCAATTTATATTGTAAAATCAATGTTAATTTAACTTTGATAGTGTACAAATAGTTACAAAATGGTTCCATTTGTACACTCCCATAAGTTACAGACCCATAAGGGTCAATTTGGTTCCTAACTGCAGTATCTATCATTTAGCTGGGGACCCCCTGGAACTCCCTCAAGGACCCCTTGGGGTCCCCGGACCCCACTTTGAGAACCAATGCTTGGTCTCAGGGCCATAACTTGATGAGGTGAGGTCACGCATAATATATTGTTTGATAATGAAGGTCGAAATGTCGCCTGTTTCGATTCCACATTGATTGATAGATATCATTTGAACAGATTTGTTGCCAGGGACCCCCATAGGAGAAGATCTTATTTGTTAGATTAGATTATAGTACAGAATTCTACAACTGTCTATGCTGTAGGTGGAGACACAAACAAAACCACACCAAGAATCAAACCACACCAAACTTGACACAAACACTGTTCAAGGGGTCTGGCATGAGAATAATCACACCAAAAAAACTAAATTGTTCACATAAGCGGCACTACAGCAGTGTTTAACACTTCAAATAGTCACAACTCTGTGACCATTGCTCTGACAAGCGCAATGTAGGTCTAGTTTCTTTGTTTTTTTTTAACCCATTGAAACCGGGAACGCATACTGTATGTGTAACCACTTTATTTTTGAAAAATTGGAACAATATATTTTGAGATGGGGGGGTCCGCGGCCAAATACATATAATTTTGGGGGCCCTTGACATGAAAAAGTTTGAGAACCACTGATTATAGCAACATAAGTATTCTTTTAAAGTGTTTTAGAAGACATTTGTAGAATCCCCAGAAGCAGAGATTTGAGTTAAAAAGTTCGCTTAAAAAAATATATATATTCAAAGATTTGCTCAAATATTCACAATTCTTTTTTAAAATAGCAGATCTACAAGCTCATAGCGCAGCACTCTCTGCCGCACTATGAGCTTTTTGAATAGCCAAAGCACAAGATAATGGTTAAAGTGGTTAAAATCTAAAATGACAGATGCGTTCCCGGTCTTAATGGGTAAATTTAGGCTTAAGTGGTGGAACCGGTCCCAAACTTGCTGGGGACCTCCTGGAACCTCCCAAAAGGACCCCCAGGGGTCCCCGGACCCCAATTTGAGAACCACTACCGTAGGTGGACTTCGAGGAAGATACGGGCAGGGCTTGAATGGCTACCATCTGTACGATCAGAAACATGATATGGGAGTGGATTGCGAGCCATGCCAGGATAGGTGAGTTTGGGGGGGTGCCGCCGACATCCTTGACTGTGTCTCCTGAAAGAATGTAAATTGCCTTAAAGAGGAAGACCCCACCCCACTCCCACCCTGCAGACACAATTATGAGCAAAGAGGCACAAGACAGAAATACTGAGCGATAGACAGACTAGCGGACACAGTCAGAAAGAGTGAAATATTAACCCATTAAGACCGGGAACGCATCTATGTCATTTTAGATTTCTTTGGCTAATCAAAAATAGCAGATATACAAGCTTGCTTGTAGATCTGCTATTTTTTGAGGGACAAAAACTTGAAATCTTGTGCAAATCTTTGAATATACATTTTTAACTCAAGTCTTTGCTTCTGGGGGTCCCTGGAACAAAATATTTTGAGATGGGGGTATCTGCGAACAAATACATATAATTTTGTGTGGTCCTTGACATGAAAAGAGTTTGAGAACACTGATATTATAGCAACATAACTTAGGATTTAGAAGACATTTGTAGAATCACCAGAAGCAAAGATTTGAGTTAAAAATGTTTGCTTTAAAAAACATATACATTCAAAGATTTGCACAACTTTTCAATATTTATCAACAAAAAAATAGCAGATCTACAAGCTCATAGCGGCATAATGGTACAAGTGGTTAAAATCTAAAATAACAGATGCTTCCCCAGCCTTAATGGGTTAAGTTAGAGTGATATTTTTGGTTAAAACAAAAAGGTTTTTGTTAAAAAGTTAAAGCTCTATACACTGACAGTAATCATTGCTATAGTGTGTGTTCAGTAACATCTCCCCAGTCAGGATTGTCGGCTTCAATTTTATAATGTTCCCATTCCAATTGTGTCTGCTCATATATTCATTTAATTACTTACAATTTCACTTGTTTATGTGTTCTCTCTCAGGATGAAATTGGTATCTCGACCAGAAAACATAGTCTTTTCTGTTTACTAAAGGGCTGGAGAGATGGGGAGACCCCTGTTACTTTGTGCAAACACTCTATATGAATTATATTTGAATTGTCTAATCCCTTTAGAGCAGCTTTAGATCCTATTACAGTGAAACCCTAAACTGATTTAGCTGTGGCGCGTTGAATGTCAGGTCTCCTTGCATTTAACACCCAGACAACTGATACAATATCTGGCTTTCTGAGAGAGAAGTACAGGCATATTGTTTGGCAAACAGCAACTGAAATACAAGAAAGGAATCGCAGCCTCTTCAGCCTAAATTGTAACTTCATCACACGACCATATTAACCACATAATCAGAGCCACCAGACTATGGAACTCACTAAGTGTACTCAGTGGTGTGTTCTACCCAGTGGTAGAGTAACTAAGTACATTTACTCAAGTGCTGTACTTAATTTTTACTTACTGGAGTATTTCCCATTTTCAATACTTTTACTTCTAGTCCACTACACCTCAGAGGGAAATATTGTACTTTTACTCCACTACAATTATTTGAAAACTTTAGTTTTATAAAAAAAAACATTAACCACTTCAGACCTACAGTATATATATACTTGAAAATAGCAGATCTACAATCTCACAAGCTTGTAGATCTGCTATTTCCAAAGAATTGTATACAGTATACACTATACAGTAAGAGGAATAGATCAGTGGTTAGTTCTCAACCTTTTTTGAGCTCTGGACCACTATTCAAGCAATCTTCAAGGGCCACCCCAACCCACCTTTAACTAACTTAGCCCACATATCCCCACCCAACACAAAAGTGGTCCCCAGGTTGATTCTTAGTCAGGGTGGTGGTCCCTGGTTCACAATCGGTTGAAAACCCCTGCAATAGACTGTCAGTGCTGACAGTGACTGAAAACACCAGAGCAGTAAGTTCTGGAGTGAGGACGCCCCCTACTGGACTGGCAGAGAGCACAGCCGGTGGCCTTTCGAATAACTGCATGGTGGACTGACTCACCACAAGGTGTCGCTGTAGATCAGCTGTAGAGCGAGCAGCAGGTGGCCATTAGCTTCATTATCATTTCCACCACGACCCCCTGAATGGAACAACATGGTTATTAACACAAACCCAATGGGGGAAAAAGTATTCACAGTTTTTACTTAATTGAAAGTATCAATAGGCCTATACTGCAATGTAGAAATACTCTGTTACAAGTAAAAGTCCGGTTTTCAATATTTAGGCCTTGAGTAAAAGTACAAAAGTATTGACAGCAAAATGTACTTAAAGTACCAAAAGTGAAAGTACTCTTTGCGCAGAATGTCCCATTTCACAAGTTTTCAAAAAGTGTAGAAATCCTTTGAAAATAGCAGATCTACAAGCTCACATGAAGTAAAAATACCTCAAAATTGTACAGTACCTGAGTAAATGTACTTAGTTGCTTTACACGACTCGATCTACAAGGCATCTTAGATGATTTGAAAAATGTAGAGGAGGAGGGATTTCTATTTTTAAATTGTGGAAAGGTTTTGGTAAAATATGTTTGGGAGTCACACCAGCTGGTTGGTGCAGCAGGTGATCTTAATTAATGGGACCTGTAGCAACAACACAGCAAATACCTGGCTCCATGGACTGACTGAGTCATCAATGAATTACTACTGCTCCAGTTTCGATTTTGTTTCTTTGTTTGTGTTGTGTTGGAGAAATCAGCCTACTTTACTAACTGTCACTGTGAACTAATCAGTGGTGTAAAGTAACTAAGTACATTTACTCAAGTACAATTTATTTTAATGGAGTACTTACAATTTCCAATACTTTTTACTTCTCTACTCCAGTACATATCAGAGGCAAATATTGTACTTTTACTTCACTACAATTATTTGAAGACTTTAGTTACTAGTTACTTTGTAGATTTTGATTATTATTGCAAAAAATACAATAGCCACTTCAGTCCTATGTATACTTAGGCTATTTTTGAAGCATTTTTATGCATTTGGAAACTTGTGGAATGGGACATTCTGCACAATGAGTACTTTTACTTTAAGTACTTTAAGTATATATAAAGTATATATTAAAGTATATTTTAATGTGAATACTTTTGTACTTTTACTCAAGTAACATTTTGAATACCAGACTTTTATTTGTAACAGAGTATTTCTACTTTTACTTGAGTACAACATGTGAGTACTTTTTCCTCCACTGCTGTGAACTATAACTGTCATTGCTCCACCCCCTAGGGACCCAGCAGGCTTTACAGTTGGCTAGGCTGCATGGTGACTTATTGGCAGAGCATGACAGGTGCTACAGTAGTAGGACTATAGACTGAGGAGGGACACCAGCTGAACATAATACTCTCTAAGAAGTGCTCTAACTTAGGAACTAGGAGGTTCCTCCACTGACTGGTTATTATATTGACTTGATTGCATTTTACAATCATACATTTGGTTTAAAAATGCATTGTTTAAAGACTTTAAGGTCAGTGAATGGGGGGATTCGTCAGTTGGTCCAGAACACGGTGAAGTCCAGCCGGGTGGGAGTAGGAATAACGGACTGGACGCAGCAACCTGTTGCAGCATCTCTGCTCTGCCAGCAACACAGAGCTTTCCATGGCATGGATGAGGATGGTCACTACAAGTAGGTTACCAATGTGTTTACAGAACATTATACTGTATATTAAAGTGATTTTTTTGTTGTTGTTTAAAACAAAAAAGTTATTTGTTGAACATTGAAAGCTCTTTTATTCTGATAGTTGCTTAAGAGCAGTGGTGGAAAAAGTATATATTTTTTTACTTAAGTTAAAGTATCAATACTGCAATGTAGAAATACTCTGTTATGAGTGAAAGTCCGGAATTAAAAATTTACTTGAGTTAAAGTACAAAAGTATTGGCATGAAAATGTACATAAAGCACCAAAAGTGGAAAGCACTCATTATGCAGAATGTCCCGTTTCACAAGTTTTCAAATTAATTAAAAATGTATGAAAATAGCCGATCTACAAGCTCACAATGCGTGGTGTTGTGACTCATTGTGAGTTTGTAGATCTGCTATTTTCAATTGGCCAAAATGTATATAGGGCTGAAGTGGGTAATGTATGTTTTGTAATAATAATCAAAATCTACAAAAACTAGCAAATAAAGTTTTCAAATCATTGTAGTGGAGCAAAAGTATAATGTTTGCCTCTGAGATGTAGTGGAGTAGAAGTAAAAGTACTGGAAATTGGAAATACTCCAGTAAAGTAAAACATACCTCAACAGTGTACTTAAGTACAGTACTTGAGTAAATGTACTTAGTTATTTCACACCACTGCATGCTACATAGTTTTCCAGAACTTTATATATTATAGTGATTTTTGTTGTTTGAAACAAGAAAGTTATTTGTTAAAATGTGAAAGCTCTTTTATTCTGATAGTTGCTTTTAGAGCAGGGGTCTACAACAATTTTCAGGCCAAGGACCCCTTAGTTGAGAAAGAGACGAAGCTGGGACCCCCACTACGTAGTGAAATTGTGTTGCATTTTACATTTGGAGACTCAAGAGGCTTTCAAAGCTAGGTCACCATACAGTAATTAGCTAAATGCCTCATCAATAGGCTCTATTCACATCAGCTATATTAAGGAGACATTCACAGGTGTTACCAATGATACTAATGAAGGCTCTGTTCCATTCTGGTCAAACAGAGTCAGGGTGCTGATATTGTGCATGTTGGCTCACTGGAAACACTCCAGGCTAAGGCTCCCCTGTTGTTCAGTTATAGGGGTTTCCCCATTTCTCCAGCTCTTTAGTAAACAGAAAGATATATTTTCAGGTGGATTACCAATTTCATCCAATCAGGAGAGGGAACCCACTTATCAGCTAATTTCTTTATTTTTTTAAATATAGTTTTCTAATTCCAATTTTGTCTTCTCAAGCTGAATCGACAGGGAGACTCCTGTTACTGAACAAACACTCTATAGCAATGATTACTATCACAATAGGGCTTTTTAACACTTATCTGAACAAAAAACCTCACTTTGCTGCACCTTTAATATAGTATGTTGGTGTCGTATCAGGTTGAACTACACTTACATGTCTGAAAGGTGCTCTATAAATAAAGATTACGATTTTCAACTGATTGTGAACCAGGGACCACCACCCTGACTAAAGAATCAACCTGGGGACCACTGTTGTGTTGGGTGGGGATATGTGGGCTAAGTTAGTTAAAGGTGGGTTGGGGTGGCCCTTGAAGATTGCTTGAATAGTGGTCCAGAGCTCAAAAAAGGTTGAGAACCAACTACTTATATTCCTCTTACTTTATCCAACCTTTCATATTAAACTCATGTTAACTGATACTGATTTGTAACATTTACAGTATGAGTGAGCAGACACATTTCCTAATAATGATGACACTTTCCCGTGTTGAGATTCTAACTCCCTGTGGAATGTCTTGACCTCAGACTTACCCAGTAACTGATTTCATTGACTCGTCATCTTAGGTCACCAGGTCATGTAGTGCACTGCTTCTCAAGTGGTGGTCCATGGCATGATTACAGGTGGCCCATGTCTGTCTTTTCGTGGCTACAGTGGCGGTCAGGGACACAGTCGCATGTCATTTTCGGGCTCCAACTTTGCCCTGCGCGCACACACACACACACACACACACACACACACACACACACACACACACACACACACACACACACACACACACACACACACACACACACACACACACACACACACACACACACACACACACACACACACGCACACACACACACACACACACACGAGAGATGAAAGTATACAGGTGACTGTAGAAGTTTCAGAAATAATTGCAAACATTTGAAAATAAATTGCAAAGATAATTGCGATTATCTCAAACATTTATAATCAGGTGATTATTGTGTAATAACTGTGACAGAGCTATACCATCAAGGTCTAAGTATAAGGAGTTTATTGAAAGGATGGGAGGGGTGGTTAATGGTATGTGAGGGGTGTGAGAGGTGACATTTCTCAGAAGTCGTGTGAGTGAGAGTTCCAAGAGCTGGGGGGGGGGGGGGGGGGGGGGGGGTGAAGGGATGACAGTTTTAGGAGGATGGGGTCACTGGAGTGAAGGTTGTTGCAGCATCATCACTGGCAAGGTGGATGGAGACGCCCCCCCAGCATGACTGGGTAAAGAAAGAGCGAGAGAGAGGGGGGGGGGGGGGGGGGGAGAGGGGAAGGGAGAGCAGAGGGGAGAAAGGGGGAGACACATGGGGGTGGTATGAGAGGGATGCTAAAAGCACTTATAGGTCGTTTGGATAGGGTGATAGGCTCTATTCACAGCAGCCATATTATGAAGACATTCACAGGTGTTACCAATGATACTAATTTAGGCTCTGTTCCATTCTGGTCAAACAGTCAGGGTGCTGATGTTGTTGAATGTTGGTCCACTGGAAACACTCTGTTACACCAGTGGGTCTACAGTTGGGGTCCAGGGACCCTCATGGGCTTCCAAATGGCCCCTTACAGGTGTGTAACTCTGAGTTTGGTTCCATTTGTACACTCTCAGAGTTATGGGGGTCATGGAAACCACTGTGCTACACTAAATGGAACAGAGCCTTCATTAGTATCATTGGTAACACCTGGGAAGGAAGTGATAATATGGCTGCTGTGCATAGAGCCTATTGGTGTGGATGGAGTAAATCTTGCAGGCATGGTCCTGTGTCTCCCAAACCTTAGTTTTGTCCCAACTTCAATAGGCTGTCTATACCTTATCTATACTGTGTCTATACTATGGTAGTCTATATACAGTATTCCTAGATATACTGTGTTTTATCATGTTCATACGGTACAGTATAAAATCTCTTTGAATACTGTGTTTTATACCATGGTTTCTGGGAAGTAGCATCACCATCGCCTTCTCTGAATGTGGCAAATGCTGATGTTAGTAGACAGAGCAAGTATCTCGCTAGCAGCTTTAAGCATTAACCCATTCAATCTGGGAACGCATCTGTGTCATTTTAAGATTTCTTTGGCTATTTTTGAAAAATCTTGAAAATGTGTGCATATCTTTGATTATTATAATAATGTATCTGCGAACATTTGTAAATGAAATCTTTGCTTCTGTTCTCTAAATCCTAACAGTATGTTTCTATATCAGTGGTGCTCCCACTTTTCCATGTCAACGATCCCCAAAATGATATGTATTTGGGCGCGGACCCCCATCTCAAAATATGTTGTTCCAGGGACCCCCAGAAGCACAGATTCAGAGTTAAAAATGTTCGCTTTAAAACATATACATATATATTCAAAGATTTGCAAAAAAAATAGCAGATCTACAAGCTCATAGCGCGGCATTTGGTGCCACTCTATGAGCTTGTATATCTGCTAAAAGAAGCCAAAGAAAGCTTAAAATGACACAGATGTGTTCCCGGTCTTAATGGATTAAGCATTAACATATTACTGAGTGAAGTTGGGCGCTGACTTTTAGCGCTGTCTTATGGCCCATCCAATCAAACATGTACTCTTTTCTTTGCTGTGCACCTGCAAAAATAAATCTATCCACGGTTTATTACCCACGAGCACCGAGGAACACGCGTCCATTACATGAGTCCCGAGTGAGGCAAATAAATCAATGAAAGGACATTACTGAGTGCTTGCTCTGTTTTTCTTTCTTTCACACACACGCACGCACGCACGCACGCACACACACACACACACACACACACACACACACACACACACACACACACACACACACACACACACACACACACACACACACACACACACACACACACACACACACACACACACACACACACACACACACACACACACACACACACACAGAGAGCGTGACTTGATTGTTTTGTCATGTGTGTTGTTGCCTTTGCAGAAACAGGCTGATCTGTGGCCTTGAGGACCTGCTCTTCTACACCATCACAGAGGGGAAGGAGATGATCCCCCTGTCCCAGTTCATCACAGTGAGTCACCTGCATGCCTGGTGACCGTGTTGACACACATTCACTGTTGACACACACTCACTGTTGACACACACTCACGGTCCAGGAATGGGGAAAAATAACCTGTTTTCCAAGTCGTTGTTGTCGGGCAGAAACCTCTTGTTTTTACGTAAATTATCGGCCCACTTGATCACACTACGGCTCCACACAAAAGCATCAAAAGTAGCAGATCTACAAGCTCGAAACGCGGCGTGAAGCGACACCTTTAGAGCTTGTCTATCTTCTATTTTAGCTATTTTTTTATTTGAATGCTGAAAAGTTAGTTTTGGACATATGAGGTTTCCACCTAACAGAGACCAACATTTGACCATTAAAAAAAAAAAGCAAAAATAGCCAATCTACAAGCTCCTGCTGTGTGCTTATTGTAGATTGGCTATTTTTGCTACTGTTTTTTGTGACACTGTAGTAGGGCATACATTTATGAAAAAGTATAAAAGAGGTTGAAATATGGAGATCCAAGGTTTCTGCCAGACAACAGCGATATATATACAAAACATACAGTTCCATGACGCACGCTGCTTCCTGGTTGACGTGACGGTTTAAACACAAGCACCTAGAGGAATCTATAACATCACAACCAGCACTACACACATTTAGGTCCTTCATGTAACTGCACTAAATATAGTGACGGCAACAGGGTTCAACCATTCGCTAATTAGCATAATGAGGTAGCGTTCACACTAGGAGGCCTTTTGTTTTACATTAAAGCGGCACTATGTAACTTTTTTTAATGAATAAAAAAAAGTATTCAGAAATGCGCTTATGTGCACATACAGAGCTACATTTATTGAATACTTCATGAACACGGTTGTTAACAGTACAGGTAGTACAATAAAGAGTTATGCTAAAAGAATAACACAAAAAGACAGAGGGGGCTTGTTTCCACGTTGGTCCATTGTGCTCAATTCATCAGTAATTCATCAGTAATA
The DNA here is from genome assembly GCF_963454915.1 of Gymnoscopelus microlampas. Lineage (NCBI taxonomy): Eukaryota > Metazoa > Chordata > Actinopteri > Myctophiformes > Myctophidae > Gymnoscopelus > Gymnoscopelus microlampas. Next base: position 5,763,225 of record NC_139947.1, on the reverse strand, counting down.
CGATACAGACAATACAATTCTTCTCCTTCTTTTCCTGTCTTCGAAGCGTCTTGTATGACAGTTTCCCATTTCTTTACACAGTCCTTTGTAATATTATTGAACTCTGCAAGCTCTTTTAAGCTTGAGTTGGGTAGTAGAGAGCAGACTAGGGCAGTGCTGCATGTGCCACATTCACAGGTAGTTGGGCCAGTTTTGCATCCCTATCTGCAGCCATATTGTGAAGACATTCACAGGTGTTACCAATGATACTAATGAAGGCTCTGTTCCATTCTGGTCAAACAGAGTCAGGGTGCTGATATTGTTGCATGTTGGCTCACTGTTACACCAGTGGGTCTACAGTTGGGGTCCAGGGACTCTCATGGGCTTCCAAATGGCCCCTTACAGGTGCGTAACTCTGAGAGTGTACAAATGGATTCAAATGGACCCGTAAGGGTCCATTTGGTTCCATTTGTACACTCTCAGAGTTATGGGGGTTGCGGAAACCACTGTGCTACACTAAATGGAACAGAGCCTTCATTAGTATCATTGGTAACACCTGTGAAGGAAGTGATAATATGGCTGCTGTGCATAGAGCCTATTGCCTCCATTCCTCTTCTCAGGCTGAGTGTCTTGGTGGTGCTTCTGAGTCAGGAAAGGAGGGATTCCCATGTCAGTAGGAGGGGGGGTCATTCTCAAGCTTTTTTGTCCGTAGCTGGAGTCTGGTTTCTTTCCGAGGTGTTGTCATGGGGCTACAACATTACTTAGTTATGAATACAATACGATATCTATATATGTCGGCTAAAGCTCCAGTTGCAAAACACTAAATCTATTATTACCTAACACAATAACATTGTATTCATTCATTCATCCATTACATTCTTTCGTCATGGAGAGTATCATTTCATAAAGACAGGCCTATTAATATAGCCTACCACCATTAATAAGTGACATGTGCTCCAGCAATGTCAGCTCCAGGTGACTCGAGGCAAGCAGTTCAAAACAAGTGGGTTGCGCACATCCAGTTCCTTGCTGGTGCTGGACACAAAATGACAATATAAAAGAATAGGCTCTATGCACAGCTCTCTATTAAGGCTCTGTTCCATTTAGTGTGGCATAGTGGTTGTCTTATTTTCAAGGACCCGAATAACTCTGAGAGTGTGCAAATGGAACCAAATGGACCCTCTCACGGGTCCATTTGGTTCCATTTGCACACTCTCAGAGTTACAAACCCACCATAAGGGGCCATTAGGTAACCAAAATGGAGTGTGTGGTGGATAAAATTCATATAACAGTCATTGTGGTATTGATAAATTGAATGTATTGGTAGATGCACCAATCATCACCTGTTCTTCCTTGTTAAACTCCTCTCCTTGACAAACTCCTTGCAAACAGCCGACTCATGCTAAACTATTTCAAACGTGCCGACTAGGTGCGAGTCAGTTATAGAATAAAGCCCATGTAAGGAGTGACCATCTGTTGTTACCGCATGTGTACTTCTCCTTTTTGTATAAATGTCTGGGAGAGATTGGGGTTGGGAAGGGATGGGGGAAGCTCCAGAGGGAGACATTAGTCTCTCTCTGCTGTGATGAGATTTCCTGATCTGTTTACCTTACATAAAGTAACATGTAAAAACTTCCATTACAAGTGTTTCTAGTGAGCCAACATGCACAATATAAGCACCCTGACCAGAATGGAACAGAGCCTTCATTAGTATCATTGGTAACACCTGTGAAGGAAGTAAGAAGAGGCCCAATTTCTCTGAAATATGGCTGCTGTGCATAGAGCCTATTGAGTCCGCACAACACCTTTGCTCCTCAGTGTTTCATTTATTTACAACACTGACATTCCAGGGGGTAGACACAACGTTTCGGCCACAGTTGGCCTTCATCAGGTGATGACTTATCTCCAATCCGACCCTTGATGCTTGCTGAGCGCCAAGCAGGGAGGCATTGGGTCCCAGTTTTATAGTCTCGACTGGATTGAACCCCAGAGCTCCTAATCTCAGGGCTGGATCACTCTAGCCACAAGGCCACTGAAAATGGGTCAAGTTGTCCTGAATAGCAAAAATAGCAGATCGCATTGCATCGCGTTCTGCTTGCATATCTGCTTGTAGATCTGCTACTTTGTTTGCTATTTTTGAAGACTCATATTTGAATATTTTCGCCCATAACAACATATCGTCTCTGTCGGGTTGGAAACCTCATACTGTATGTCGGTTGTCAAAACAGGATTCAAATTCAAAAGCGCCACGTTTTCAAGCTTGTAGATCTGCTACTTTTGATGCTTTTGTGTGACGCTGTAGTATGATCAAGTAGGGTTGAATTGACAAATTTCCCCCCCAAAAAAAAAAAGGTAAAATATGGAGATGAGAGGTTTCTGCCCGACAGCAACGCTATCATGCCCAAAACAGGGACGCCAGAGTTAAACGCGCTGCATGGTTTCGGCACGTGATGTCTTTCTCTCAGCGCGTTCACCCAAGGCCAAAGCAACCCAGTCTAAAGGTTCATTCAGCTACTGTGTGCCACGGCCGCTCAGATGGCAGCGCGCCAAGCTAGCTAGCTTAAAGATAGATACCTTTATCGATCCCACGGCGGGGGAAATTAAGGTGCCAGAGACAGCGCAGCAGTAAAAGTTACAGATACGGGGCATAGAAGTAGACATAGAAGACACCCTCAAGCAAAGTTAACCCATTAAAAACAGGAACGCATCTGTGTAACCATTATTTTATACTTTAGCTATTAAAAATAGCAGATCTACAAGCTCATAGCGCGGCACCGAGTGCCGCGCTATGAGCTTGTAGATCTGCCATTTTTTTTAAAGTATGAAAATTTGGTCCCTGGAACAAAATATTTTTGAGATGGGGGTCCGTGGCCCAAATACATATCATTTGGAGGTCCTTCACGTGAAAAATTTGAGAACCACTGATATAACAACATTTTTCAGAAAACTGTTGCTCCCTATACAGCAATCATCCTGCCTGGTGCAGAACACAAATAATAATAATAAACATTATTTGTATAGTAAGAACAGAGTCACAAAGTGCTTGACAGAAGAATCCACAACACAAAGAAGAACAAAAACTATGCATCACATACATAATAAATAACGACATACATAATGCAGAACGAGAGAGAGCTCTGGCAAGGTAAGCCTATAGACTATATGTGCCAAGACCCTTGAACACACCCTCGCTTGTAATGTAGGTCCTGAGGGGCACGGAGGGGGCAGAGGGGGACCGCAGTCTACCCGCTGTGCCATAATGAACACCTTTACATGTACACTCAAATGAACACTGCAGCACAGCAGGGCTATTAAAAGACCCATTGCCGTTTCTACATACTGGGATATTTAACACACACACACACACACACACACACACACACACACACACACACACACACGCACGCAGGCAGTTTCTACATACTGTCATATTTAACCCATTAAGACCTGAGACAATTCTTAAAAATGTTTTCTAAATCCTAACAGTTTTTTGAAAAAAAATCGAAAACATTTCTTTTCAAGATTTTTCAAAAATAGCAGATCTACAAGCTCATAACGCGGCACTCGGTGCCGCGCTATGAGCTTGTATATCTGCTATTTTTGAATAGCCAAATAAATCTAAAGTGACACAGATGCGTTCCAGGTCTTAATGGGTGAACACACATACTGCTGTTTCTGTTTGAGAAAACACAGGTCTTCAGACGAGCTCTAAACTATGCAGCTGTTCTTGGTCACGACAAGCAGCAAATACCTTTAACATTAATACCTTGCCCTCAAGACGACATGTAGATCTCACGAAACTTTCAGCGCCTGCTGACGAGGGAGGATCGTACATTAGGCCTACAGGACTTTATTGTATAGTATATTTGAGTTCACATGTTCACGTCTCAGAATTCTTCGACAGGTCTCATGTAGTTAACTAGCTCCGCAACTGTCTGCAGCTACGTTACAACACAACTCCATTCACAGCCCGTTCATGAAACAGAAAAGTCCTATCTGATCTGATCGCATTAAACGATGATGAATCCACCAACATTGCACCTTAAGTAAAGCTTGGATTATCCTCTTTGTCTCTGTTAAGCTATGACAATTTCTGTCGGCATGTGCCGCTCATGCTTTTGTTTGGAAGCATATATACACTCGTTGAAAGTCACTCAACGCCTAATCTGAGTTCCCAGAAGTTTTCGCCAGCTCTGGTGAGGAACTTCTGGGCCAGAGCCCTGGTATTTGTGGGCGGGATGTAACTTACGCTCAGAATCTGAGCGGACACGCCTCTTATCGGTCTGAGAGCTGTGCAACTCGTCTAAAAAGTCAGACGAGAGGCAAACAGCAGTACACAACAATGGCGGCCGAAATTTCTCAAGGGGAAATTGCTTCCCATCGATCCTATTTAGATGCAACACCCACTGCATGTGGATCCCGCCCCCTTTTCTTCATTGGCTGTTGATTTGAATCAGAACTCAGTGGCCACGCCCCTGTTGTCCAGGATCCAAGCCGAAGACTCCCAGACTACTGCAACGCCCTGCCCATATAACCCGTTTCTAAATTGCATATATTATGCGGGTCGTGGAGTGATTTACAACCAGTGCTTCCAAACTTTGAATACAACATCATCATGACTGCACAAAGTTTACTGACAGAAGGTTTTCTCATGATGATTGATTGAATACTTTATTAACAGTTTGCAAAAAGTACAGAGGTACAGTTATGCAAAAAGCCTTGAGGGCGTATTTCCCACTGTAGTCCTATTATGTATTCTACATCAAGACAGATAAAGACATCAGTGGAGCTCCCTCTGGTGTTGTGCCCGTGAGTGTGTCTCACACTTTTGAAGTAGTTAGACAGGTGTACTGGTCCCTTCAGTATCTTGTAGACAAGGCTCATTGCAAGTTTCTATGTACTCTATCCCAGTGGTTCTCAAACGTTTCAGGCCGGGACCCCCCAAAATAATCATAATTGAACAGGGGACCCCCCAAAATAATCATATTTGAACAGGGGACCCCCCAAAATAATCATATTTGAACTGGGGACTCCTCAAAATAATCATATTTGAACTGGGGACCCCTCACCCTGACAAGCACTTGGAATGTAGGAGTTGAGGCATTACATTTAGTTTGACTCGGTTCCACAGATAAATATTGTGAAAATAGCCGATCTACAAGCTCAGTGCGAGGCGTTGTGAGTTTGTAGATCGGCTATTTTCAAAATGTTCGCCTCTTTCTTAGATTATTTGGCAATTTGGCCTATGTTTGACCAGTTTTTATAGTATAGTTGATTTTTTGATGCAGTTATGGTCTTTTTTCTTTATTTTTTTCAGTACTAAAAATGTCTTAAAAGTCCTTAAATTGTCACTTCACTGTCATCTGGGGACCCCCCGAAAATCATGTGGGGACCCCCCTGGGGGTCTCGACCCACAGGTTGAAAACCATTGCTCTCCCCTTAGCCATCCCACCCTAGCATAATGAGCAGGGTTATGTGAGTATAGGTGTGAGGTCTAGTAGTAATCTGACTAGTTTGTTTTGAGAGGTCTGTAGTTTAGATTGTAGTGCCTTTGAGGTGCTATAGACTAGAGTACCATGAGGTGCATTATAATCAAAATGACACTGGATGAGTGCTCCAGCTAGTTATGACAACAGTGGCTTTTATTTTCAAACAAAGTCTTAACAGAGATGTCGTGTCTGAGCACACATCGCCATAGCAAGGACACATACACTATAATCACACATACACACTACAGTGTATACATTTCAAGCCAAGACGACACTGATAGGTCACCGGACATAGATAACTGACACATAGCGACATATGGTGTGGTGTCGCTACTTTATATGGTGTCGCTATGTGTCTCACACACACACACACACACACACACACACACACACACACACACACACACACACACACACACACACACACACACACACACACACACACACACACACACACACACACACACACACACACACACACACACACACACACACACACCTCCAATACTGATGGCAATGGACACAGGACACTTGATGACAATGGACCCATGGCACCAGATGGGTTGCATTAACTGTCTAATTCAGCACACACGCGTGGCCACACAAGCCCATCTGTAACACACACACACACACACACACACACACACACACACACACACACACACACACACACACACACACACACACACACACACACACACACACACACACACACACACACACACACACACACACACACACACACACACACAGGGATACATACACACTCATGGTAAAGACGCCTATAAAGACTCAACACGACAATAGACCCCAGAGCTCAGTCCTTTTCTGTTTCAAGAATGAGCTGTCAATGGAGGGTGTTCTATCTAAGCTGCAGATAGCATCTAAGTTGCTTGCGGCTAGCAGTGAATAAAAAGTGAGCATTTCTAGCACCATGGCTGCTGAAATGTCTCACTATAGGACCTCATGTGGCTCAGATGCCACTGGAGCAGTGGTGTAAAGTATTAAAGGGCAAGACCACTTTGGTAGAGGTTTGGGTTGTGTATTTACCTTGCCATGATGTAACTCCAAAGGTGGACAAGAAATGAAAAATAATTGCTCCATTGATTAGAAATTGATAATTCAAAATTTGCTCCTCATTGACTTACATTGTACGGTAAAACAGCGCTCAAAGTCACTCTTTAAGCACGTAAACGAACACGAGCAAAGCTGATTCAGACAATATAGAACATCACCAAACCCAGTACTGTTTGTTTTTTTAATAAAAATGTTAACTTCCTGCTGATTTTACTATTTGAAGATCCGGATCCGGATCCGCGAATCCAGTCCAGGTTTTCTTCTTAATAAAATAGCAAAATCAACAGGAAGTTAACATTTTTATAAAAAAAAAAACAGTACTGGGTTTGGTGATGTTCTATATTGTCTAAATCAACTTTGTTTGTGTTCATTAATGTGCTAAAAGAGTGACTTTGAGAGCGGTTTTACCGTACAATGTAAGTCAATGAGGAGCATATTTTGAATTATCAATTTCTAATCAATGGAGCAATTATTTTTTATTTCTTGTCCACCTTTGGAGTTAGATCATGGCAAGGTAACTACACAACCCAAACCTCTACCAAAGTGGTCTTGCCCTTTAAGTACATGTACTCAAAAATCTTCAAAAGTGTACTCAAGTACAGTACGTACTTGAGATTTTTTACTTTACTTGAGTGTTTTCAAATTTCAATACTTTTACTTCTATACACTACATCTCAGAGACAAGGTACTTTGTGTAAACATACAAACACTTTAGCCCTATTTAAACTTTGGCTATTTGAAAATAGCAGATCTACAAGCTCACAATGCGTCGCGATGCGACGCATTGTGAGCTTGTAGATCGTCTATTTTCAAAAGATTTGTATACATTTTAGACATAATGATAACCTAACTTACTAGACATAATGATAACCTAACGTATTCATTAGGCTAACCACCCTAATGAGTACTTTTACTTTTCGTATTTTAAGTATATTTTGATGCCCATACTGTCACTCAAGTACATTTTGATTACCAGACTTTTACTTGTAACAGAGTATTTCTACATTGCAGTATCGATACTTTTACTTGAGTAAAACATTTGAGTACTTTTTCCACCACTGCACTGGAGATACTAGTCCCACTCAGGAGTGAATAATGGCTATCTTGTGACTCTGGCAACTCAGCTATTTTCATAGGGAGGCTGTATATCTAGCCCAACAGGAGACGCACACGCACGCACACGCACGCACGCACGCACGCACACACACACACACACACACACACACACACACACACACACACACACACACACACACACACACACACACACACACACACACACACACACACACACACACACAGTAACTCTGAGGATGTTTCTGTGTTAAAGGGCTGTAATACCGGTATGTCTACATTTCTTTTTTTCTGTTAAGGGTCATTCACAGTTTCCCACCAAGCAGTACAGTATATCTACACTGTAGTATATGCAGTGGTGTAAAGTAACTAAGTACATTTACTCAAGTACTGTACTTAAGTACAATTTTGAGGTATTTTTACTTTGCCGGATTATTTCCAGTTTTCAGTACTTTTACTTCTACTCCACTACATTTCAGAGGAAAATATTATACTTAATACTGCACTACAATTACATTACCCACTTCAGCCCTATATACATTTCGGCCACTTGCAAATAGCCGATCTACAAGCTCACAATGCGTCGCGATGCGACGCATTGTGAGCTTGTAGATCTGCTGTTTTCAAAAGATTTGTATACATTTTATACATTAAAACACTTGTGAAATGGGACTTTCTGCATAATGAGTACTTTCTACTTTTGGTACTTTAATTACATTGTTTTTAATCAATACTTTTGTACTTTTACTCAAGTAACTTTTGAATTCCAGACTTTCACTTGTAACAGAATATTTCTACATTGCAGTATTGATACTTTTACTTAAGTAAAACATTTGAGTACTTTTTTCCACCACTGAGTATATGTATAATGTATAGATTCTACAGTATAACGATAACTACATCATTTACCATTGTCTTCATTATAAGTTATGGTGTGGATTAAAACTATACTGTTATAGTTATAGTGCTGGTGTGAATTACCCTTTACTATAAGTATATATATATATCATATTTGAATGGTTCTCATGGCGGTTCTCTCTGCAGAAAACCTGAGCATGTATTAGTGTTCAAGTTCAAGTTCCTTTTTATTGTCATTCATAACAGTCATTTACAGCAGGACAAAATTACGTTAAAAACACCACAGTTCAAGACATCAACTAAATTAGAATAAACTCTTAAAGGACGACTTCACCCATTTTCTTCATATAATTGGTCCTCACTAATGCTCATAATATGGTAAAAAATAAATCTAGTTCGTCTGTGTCTCATTGATGGGCTGTGGACAGTTCAGTTCACAGCCAGACGCTAATGCTAATGTATCCGGTACGAGACACAAAAGATCTCCTACCGGAAATACATCTGGTCATCAAATTATTGTCTCAGGAATGCGACAAAAACAAAATCTCCATGAATTCAAGTCTCCATGGGGTGTGTAATAGATAGGAAATAAGTACTTTTTTTTGGTGAACTATTCCTTTAACACGGCAGCCGAACGGGCCTCAAGTGGGACCTCTGATCCAGAACAGATTGTGAACCACTGATGAGTAGATAAAGAGCATATTAATAATGTGTGAGGATGATGTATGCTGGTAATGATGTGTGGAAGGGCCTCCTACTGTTGGCATCAGAGGGACATTATTATACTTATCATCGTGGACAAAGCACAGCCGTTAGGAACGCTGAGGGAGATTATGGGCTTATTGAACGGCATTTGCCTTCCTTGTCAACACTGTGATGGCATGATGGCACATTAACTGCTACAGTGAATGGACCCTCACTAATAATAATGGTGCTATACCAGCTCAACTAAACTCTACTCACTCTATTTTGTTTTCCACTGCAGCCCCGAGCACCCCTACATTCCATATCAGCACCCCTACAAATTAAAAAATAATAATAATACAAATAAATATAGTTTATTTGTGAGTCAGATAACTCACGAATAGATTGAACCAATATTATAGAATGAGAATACAAGTGTGGATCTAATATTTTATCTTGGCGTTCAGGCTCTGCTACATTTTTCTCCCTGCTCAGCACAATAGGCTCTATTCAGAGCAGCCATATTATGAAGACATGCACAGGTGTTACCAATGATACTAATGAAGGCTCTGTTCCATTCTGGTCAAACAGAGTCAGGGTGCTGATATTGTGCATGTTGGCCCACTGGAAACACTCTGCTACACCAGTGGGTCTACAGTTGGGGTCCAGGGACCCTCATGGGCTTCCAAATGAGCTCTGAGAGTTATGGGGGAGCTCAGAGTTATGGGGGTCGTGGAAACCACTGTGCTAGACTAAATGGAACAGAGCCTTCATTAGTATCATTGGTAACACCTGTGAAGGAAGTGATAATATGGCTGCTGTGAATAGAGCCTATTAGTCAACCATCATTAACCATGAAGAGCAGGGAGATAGATGTATAATAACAACCCCCCATGGGGAACAGAACCAATAGCAGAGCCCACTGGTGGTGCTGGGGTGGTGGTGGGAGCAAACAGCCACATAACAAACCAGAACACACAAAGCGGAAGGAACGCAGAGTTTAGGTGAACTTAAATAACCTGCCCAATTGGTCAGTTGATGCGTATGGGTCTTGCATGACACTGTATACAGCCTCGTAGTATGCATGTAACCTCTCGAGTGTACGTATACTGCCTGAAGTAACCTCGCAGGCTACGTATCATTTAAAACAAAGTCCCTGCACGTCACAGGTTTACAGGTGTAAAGAAGCGGGTGAAAGGTTAGGGTCGTTTTCAGGAAATAGGAGAGGAGGAGATAAGCTAATAATCCGTCCAGGGTATCTTGGGTCCCCGGCATTAATGTGACCCCACCAGCAGGCAATCGCAAAGAAAGATAGCCCTTACACTATACTGATAGAACATCTGCAGCATCCTGAGAGAGATAGCAAGGACAACAAAACACAGGAAAGATGCAGGTCAAAACTAGAAAAAGTGCTGCTCGGAGCACAGGTCTCCACCAGGTCAGGTATGTTATTGTGGGTCAGCAATGTTCGGAATTCGCCAATCAGGATGGAATATGAAAAATCGGACGGATCCGTCTTGATCACTTGACTATAGAGATAATGTGTACCGATTTGCGTGATGTTTGGACAACATTTTAGAAAAAAAAGATATACTTAAATCTACTTAAAGAGGCACTATGTAACTTTTTTTTAATTCATAAAATGTAATTTTGTCCAATCTGTATGGTAGAGTATGTTAATACAATATAACTTACTTTGTCTCCCTGCTCTTCTATTGAGACATTTAGATCGTGTCAAAGGTCATGTCTCTAGTATAGGAAATCAAAGGTTGTGTGTTTGGAGACACAGCAAGTCGACTTGTCTCTGTGCCATCTTGTTTTGACAGGGTGAAGTTTTCTGCTGCGCATGTCGGCATCATCTTGTTTTGACAAGGTGAAGTTAACGGTTGTGCGTGTGGGTAGATATGAAGGTCACAAAGAAGGTTGTAGATCATGTCTAGCACTGATAGTCTGATGTCTAACCACATGCCTTGCAAACACCTGCCTCTCTGCAACCACCATCTCTGCAGGCATGGATGCCGATTTATGTTGGGTGGGTAGGGTACTCAACAACAAGTCACACACACAAGTTTTAACCCCTTAATCAGAAATACCTGAAGCCATACCTGGTGAAAAAATACGTGTAATCACGGTAATCAAAACGCCCTTCATTACAGCTCTATGCATTTAAAAAATACATGTTTTTAAACAGATGGCCTCAGTTTAAAGTTAGCTCCATGTCCTAATCTTTGAAGCTGAATGGTCACAGTTGATGGCCCTGGATCTGAGAATTTGTAAGGACTATATAGATACTTTGGACCGATTTGCGTGATGTTTGGACAAAACCTGTAGGAGTCCATATTTGGGGGGCAAAGGTTCTGCTCTGGCACTCAGGGAGTGTGTGTGCACAGTTTCGCTGCGATCAAGCCAACGTTAATAAGGCACAGGCCTTCATGCAAGAAAATAAATAGTGTTGCCTGCTGTTGACATAGTCCACGTCAGCTGATGCTCATTAGGAAAGGTCATTCTGACCAAAGATAGATGAGATGAGTTTTGTAACTTAATAACATCAGTGCACTTTTGTTTTGAGACACTTTCATTTTATCTCCTTAATGGGGCAGGGGGTGACCATGTATTAATGTATGTTGTATTCATTTATCTATTAGTATTAATAGTTATCCAGTGACTTAAAATAAATCACATTTGAACTGGGGACCCCCACCCTGACAAGCACTTGGAATTGTAGGAGTTGAGGCATTACATTTTGTTTGACTCGGTTCCGAAGATTCATAGTGAAAATAGCTGAACTACAAGCTCGTAGCGAGCTTGTAGATCGGATATTTTAGGTAATATTTGACAATTTGGCCTGCAAGTTTGTTGGTTACTTTTGACGTAGTGATGGTCTTAATTTTAGATGTATTAAAAAGGTCTTAAGTCTCTTAATTGTCACTTAACAAGTGTGCAAAACCCTGTATACACTTATACTGTACGTTGTTTGTTAACTGTTGAGTGAGAAAACAATGCACATTAAGCTAATCATCCGGGGACCCCCCAAAATCATTTGACCCCCAGTTAGGGAACCATTGTTTTAGGAGCTGATCCCCCCTAATGCTAGGGCGGTCACGATCATAAAACTGACGATTGTCATTCAAATCATTGTGATTAACGATAATGTTAAATGTACTTTGCATTGAAACATATAAATTATGTTTCTGTTGAGCTTTTAGGCTGTGTAAACAAACATTTCACACAGCAGATACAATTTAAATATACAAAGAATATATATTGGTATGACAATACCAATAATCTATTTTTTTTATTATTATGGCCAAAACAGGCCATATAATTGTATACTTTCACACAATGCGTAGTGAGCTTGCAGATCAGCTATAAATAAATATTATCATCTCTTTCGGGGGGGAAACCTCATATGTCCAAAACTGTTACATTTCAGGATTCAAATTCTGAAGCATCAAACGTAGCAGATCTACAAGCTTCGTTTCAAGTTTCTAACTTGTAGATCTGCTACTTTTGCTAGAAAGTAGAATCCTGGTGATCCTAGAATCACTGTCACAACCAGCCATAAAAAATAACGACCAGAGAGGGGTATATAAAAAGCAGAGGTATGGAACTCGCCCCGGCCCCATCCCCCCCGCCCCGCCCCCATCCCCCCAGCAAATCCTACCCTGAGGGGGTGAAGTGACAATTTAAGGACCTTTAATACCTTTTTGATACCTTAAAAAAAGCAGGAGAAAAAAAGAAAAGAAAGAAGACCATAACTGCATCAAAAGTAATCAACAAACTATACTATAAAAACGGTCAAATGATATAAAAAAGAGGCAATATTTATCTGCGGAACGTAATGCCTCAACTCCTACATTCCAAGTGCTTGTCAGGGTGGGGGGGGGTCACCAGTTCAAATATTTTGGGGGGGTCGCGGCCTGAAAAGGTTGAGAACCGCTGTGCTACTAGCCTGGTAAACCCTCCCTCCGGAAATCTCATTTCCATTTGATTCCAGTTGTGAGTCTGGCATGAACGCCCATTCTGCAATATTGGGGAGTTTCTAGCGAAATCACCAACTAACCGCGCCTATCAGCGTCGTCGCTCATCGTTCTGTGATTGACAGCTTACGTTGGCCAGTCAGGTGGCGAGTTCGAGTGAGCCCGAATGAAGCAGAGTGCAGCCTGAGTGCCGCCGACAAAAGACGAACGGCAGCCATTGTTGTTGTCCGAGTGCCTTCACTTCTTAGTTTCGTTCTTAAGACGGTCTCAAACTGCTTTTTTGAGGCACGGAATTTACTATTAAGATATCGTTTGCATAGAATTTAGTTGTTTAACTTCATATATGTGGTCAATTAATCATGACAGAGCCTATTTAAAAATATAAATTTAGAGAACCGGCAGGGGCGGGGAGTGACACGCATGTATCCCAATAAGGCAACCTATTTTGGGCATGGCCGTCTCAAAAGTCCCGTTGCGTCACATAGTTTGGAGGTGGTAAAAATGAACTGCTGATTGGCTGAAGGGGAAAAACGATCATTGGCTGAAGGGGTTGTCAGTCAACGGTATTACTCCCGCCCAACTCCAGCCCGCAGCCAATATTGCAGAATGGGCGATCATGCCAGACTCACTCCTGGAATCAAATGGAAATGAGATTTCCGGAGGGAGGGTTTACCAGGCTACTGTGCTACAGCATACAACAACATATGTGTGTCTCTATAATAAAATCATTATAAACCCTGCCAGGGTTACATTGAGGCAGGAGGAGCTGGTTTGACAACAACAGCTCAGCGGTGCTTAGAATACCTGTGACCATGAGGCCAGGATTCAATCCCCTGGCAGAGTCTATTGAGTCATACCAAAGACTATAAAAATGACACCCAATGCCTCCCTGCTTGGCACGCAGCATCAAGGGTGTTGGACTGGGGGGATAAGTCACTGGGACATGATACCAGCGTCATGTCCACGGGGCACGGGGTGTACGTTTGTACATCATGTCCAGGGGATGTACTGGTACTGCATCGTGTCAGAATGTCATGTGTTGGTGAGGTGAGAACCCAAACGCAGGACGGCCAGGCAAGGTGGTGTTCAAAACCCATTAATGGGTGTTTTAATAAAGAAGACAGGTGAACAAGAACTACAGAATATAGTAGGTGACACAAGACAATCCCGATTCACTAAGCTGTTTACACCCATATTTTGAGTGTAAACAGCTTTATGGTCTTAAATGGGGGCGTGGAGCAATGCAAAGAATCTTCCATATGAACACGCCTCTGGCCTTCAGGCAAAAATTAGGAACTACGGTGATCTGCACATATCAGGGATTTACACACCCATTTGAGTCGGTTTTTGCTTAGAGAAAATACACCCTCCCTGTCACTTTATTTACACATTATTTACACTGATATTTACAACCAACTTAGTGAATGGGGTCCAATGACTCGACAAGGACTGACCGGGGCACAAGACTGATATATACACGTTAGGGGTGATTACAAATTAGATACAGCTGGAGCAAACAAACATAGAACCAAGAAAACAAGACCAGGTAGTGATACACAGATACACAAGACCAAGACTCTACAATGAATGACACAAAAGTCTGTGCTTGTGTCAACTTTGTCACACACAGGTTCGAAATTCTTTTCCTGTGCTCCATTCATTCATAGTTTTCAGAAGGGGGGGGGGGGGGGGGGGGCACAGAGAGGGAGCGCAAGGAGAATATACTTTTACTCCACTACAATTATTTGAAAACTTAGTTACTTTGTAGATTTTGATTATTATTGCAAAACATGCATTGCCCACTTCAGCCCTTTATACATTTCGACCATTTGAAAATAGCAGATATACAAGCTCACAATGCGTCGCGATGCGACGTATTGTGAGCTTGTAGATCTGCTATTTTCAACAGATGTGTATACATTTCAAAACTTGAAATGGGATATTCTGCATAATGAATACTTTTACTTTTGGTACTATAAGTACATTTTGATGCCAATACTTTTGTATTCTTTCTGAATACCAGACTTTTACTTGTAACAGAGTATTTCTACATTCCGGTATTGATACTTTTACTTTTGCGTGCTTTTCCCCCCACTGCATACCAGCATCATGTCCAGGGGGCGGGGCGTACAATACATCAAGCTGTCTCACGCTACAGAAACAGGAGATGCTATCTATCTCCTGTCTTGACCTATGGGCCACATATGGCTCTGTTACCGCTGCTTCCCAAGGCTACTCACTTTACTTACATAATATGTTTAGTGTTCCGGTGCTGGGGGGGTCAGTGTCCAGTGGCCCAGTGACATACATTACATTATATTACATAAAGCAAACACCACTGTGGAGTGTGAGCTCACTCACTTATCACTTATTTAGAGCAAAGACTCTGAAAAGAACCAACAGGCCAGTGTGGAGGCTCTCCTGAAATAGAAACTGTCTGATAACTTACAGCGTGAGCCATGGCTGGCTTACATACAGCCCCTCCAGGCTGGCTAACAGCCACTCCAGGGGAACTTGTGCTGACTCTTAAATTAGACATATTCTGCCTCATTGTATTTCTATTTTGACCACACAACCTGATGGCTATATTTCTCATTGTGCTATTTGACATCGTTTCCCTTGTTCATTCTTTCCTTTATGACTAATTTGCTTGAAACTGCAAACATTGGGAGCTTGTCTTGTTTTCTATCCACTCTTTTTACACCTGTGAACGTGTTACTTGTGACAATGAAGTTGAAGTTTGAGTTGAAGTTGACTGTGCAAAAACACATCTCAATCCACCCCTTTTTGATATCCTACTATTGCAGGACGCTCAGTTGCTACTGAGGGTTCCCTTATCAAGGCCACAGACAGACAGATGCAGTCTCAGTTTGTCTAATGGCCTCGCACAGACATAAAACTCACACTCATGTCTACTGTGGATTTTTATGAAACAAAAACTTTGCAGATACAGAAAGAGGATAATCCAAGCTTTCCGTACAACGTTGTTTAATACAATCAGACAGGACTTTTCTGTTTGGATGTATGGGCTGTCAAGGGTTGGTGTTGCAACATAGATATAGATTCATTTAAAATTGAATCTAAGAGTTGCTTGCGGCTACTTGAACCCTAGCATCCCTATTCTGAGAACTTTAGCCAAAAATAGCAGATCTACAAGCTCACAACTGATAACGTTGCGAGCTTGTACATCGGCTATTTTCGGCCAAGAGATTTGGTGTAGAGGGAAAAAAAGAATGAAAGGTTTACTAAATATTGAGGGATAAGTGGTTGAACAGTCGACTTAAAAATAAAGATGAATCAAACATACACTGATGATAGTGCTGTCAAACACGTCTATGAAGCTATCTATGAAATCTAGGATAAAGTTTAATCTGCAACACAATTGTATACAATATGTAGTGCGGGGGGGGGGGGGGGGGGGTCCCTGCTTCATCTCTCTCTCTGCTAAGGGGTCCTTGGCCTGAACAACATTGAAGACCCCTGGAGTAAAACAGTAGACACAAATGGAAACACCTGCCACTTCCCCCCCATCTTAGCAGGGTCCCACCTCCTCAAATATACTTGGCACCTTTTTGACCCAGCTAGCATCGTACGATATTGTCATCTCTGACCTTGTGTGTTATCTGTGTGTGTGCGTGTGTTAACTGTGTGAGTGTGTAAACATGGCCTTTCTCTCACCCTCCGCAGGCTTTGAAGAAGACAGGTCTGTTGCCCACTGACCCCCGCCTGCGTGACACCATCCAACAGATGCGCCAGTCGTCACGTGACAGTGGACCGGTCATCATCGACCACGAGCTCTTCAGGAAGTGAGAAATGACTTTGTTTTGTTGTCTCCGCCAGGCCGAAAAGGCGTGGCCAAGACCATGTTTTGTTTTGTTTGTTTTTCTTAAATGTATAAATATCTCAAATAATGTCAATAATCCCACACACTGCTCTTGCTCAGAAGCATCACGTTTATACAAACACCGACGTTTGGCTTCCTCTGGACCTTCATCTAGTGTCTTACAGAAATGATACCACCATGATCTTAGATGCTCGTCCCCTTCTGTGTGCACAGGTGTGAGACAATCACACTCTCCTGTAGGAGTGTCTCTCAATGAGTGTCTGTGACCTGAGTGTGACCTGTGTGCACTGGTGGAAAAAAGTACTCTACACTTTTTACTTAAGAAAAAGTATCAATACTGCAATATAGAAATTGTTACACGTTACAAGTAAAAGTCCGGAATTCAAAATGTACTTGAGTAAAAGGACAAAAGTATTGGCATCAAAATGTACTTAAAGTACCAAAAGTAAAAGTACTCATTTTGCAGAATGTCCCATTTCACAAGTTTTAAAATGTATAAAGATCTTTTGAAAATAGCAGATCTACAAGCTCACAATGCATCGCATCGCAAGCATTGTGCTTGTAGATCTGCTATTTTCAAATGGCCGAAATGTAAATAGGGCTGAAGTGGCTAATGTATGTTTTGTAATAACAATCAAAACCTACAAAATGACTAGTAACTAAAGCTTTCAAATAAATGTAGTGTAGTAAAAGTACAATATTTGCCTCTGAGATGTAGTGGAGTAGAAGTAAAAGTATTGGAAATTGGAAATAGTCGAGTAAAGTACAAATACCCCAAAAAATGTACAATACTTGAGTACATGTACTTAGTTACTTTCCACCACTGCCTGTGTGTGGCCTGTGTGTGACCTGTGTGTGACTGATCACCCTAACCACACATGGATGATTCTGTCTCATCATGACATATAGACACACCACAATGTCCACACAACACATCATTTACATAGCGTTGTGGTCGAGCAGAAACCTCTTATCTCTTATCTGAACTTTTTGTGATTTTTCGTTAATGAACGCCCTACTTGATCACACTACAGCGTCACACAAAAGCATCAAAAGTAGCTTCGCGCCACGTTTCGAGCTTGTACATCGGCTACTTTTGATGCTTTTGAATTTGAATCCTAAAAAGTAACAGTTTTGGACATGTGAGGTTTCCACCCGACAGAGACCATATACATTATGCACGTGCACAGCTAGGAACTGTAAACATTGGCTTTTCAGCTTTCATAAATCATTCAAAAATGTGCGTAATGTACAAAGTGTGTCTTGGACGCACCACCTAGAGTCTTAATTTAGTTGAACACTTACATCATGACATGCCATAGAGTCTCATCATTCAATCCTTCGGCGAGTACAGTTTGTAAACTATATAAATCCAATAAACTCCCCTTCTGCTAAGAATTTCATCAACGTTATCACCTCTCACTGGCAGAATCACTTTTTTTAATACCCTGGAAAATTAAAGACGAGATGTCATGTTTTAAGCCAGGGGTGTCAAACTTATTTCGGAGTGAGGGCCGCATTGGGGCGAAAGGTGACTTGATTAGGGGCCCGTGGTCAGTTGCGGACATGCACCCATGCTTGTGCACGTTCACCTACACTGCTGTCACTGTCTTTTTCCAACCTGCTGTCTCAGTCATTGCCATAACTATAGTATATCAATTTACAAATTGTGTTACAAAAGGGATAGTTCATCCAAAAAAATACTTTTTCTAATCGATTAGTCACCCCATGGAGACTTGAATTCATGAATATGTTTTAGTTTTTTTTGTTCCTAAGCCATTAATCCGGTAGGAGACACAAAGGAGACTTGTGTCTCCTACCGGAACCGCTGCCGGTCATCAAATTATTGGCTTAGGAACAAAAAAACTAAAAATAAGTCTCCATGGGGTGACTAATCAATAGGAAAAAAAGTCATTTTGGGTGTGAACTATCCCTTTAAGAGGAAGGAGGGGAGTCATACAGTATTAGGTAGTATGTTTTTTCTTTTCTGATAACCATGTTGGGGGCGACATTGGACCTCTTTGGGGACCACATTTTGCCCCTAAAACGTGCATTTGACACTCCTGTTTTAAGCCATTAAAATTGGTATTTGTATTGTTCCCAACTTGTATCGTTCCAAAGTATTAATAATAATAGTATACTATTAGGGCGTAAGTAAATACAAACGGTATCATTTAAGTATGTTTCTACGCCCCACTCTTGTAAATCCAGTTGATTCATAGTGCCACATTGTGTCAGAGTGCCCTGCCTGGCCCCTGGTGTTGGCTTTTGCATTGTGTTAGAGCTGCTTCAGAAATGTTCTGAAAGTTTTGCGTGTGTGACTGAGCCGAGAGGTTAGGCAAGGTTAAGGGGTGTTGTTGGTTTTGCACACTCAGCCAGAGGCCTGTGTGTGTGTGTGTGTGTGTGTGTGTGTGTGTGTGTGTGTGTGTGTGTGTGTGTGTGTGTGTGTGTGTGTGTGCGTGCGTGCGTGTGTGTTTGTGAGGATTGACAGAGACAGGAGTTTTATGGCAGACAGCTGCCACAGACAGAATGTATGTATGCACAGCACAGAAGGTTGGAGGGCTACGCGGGGGCGCATGGGGGACAGGTGGCACTCAGGTTGGACTTCAGACAGAGTGGCTTATATTAAAGCACTCAGCTTATCAACCAGCCTCTATAGTGGATCACCTAGCTTTCTGCTGCCAGCCAAACAGCATTATTTTAGTAATGGTCAAACATGGGTTAATGAATAGACTCTGGGTTACTGGGTTACTCCTGTGACCTCTTCGTCTGTGACACAAGTTACTAGGCGACATGGTCAGACTCCCAGCTCTTCATTAGAACCTATATTAGCCTATAGCTATAATAGGCTCTATTCACAGCAGCCATATTTTCACTTCCTTAACAGGTGTTACCAATGATACTAATGAAGGCTCTGTTCCAGTTCACAGCGGTTCTCAGATTTTCAATTTCCACGACCCCCATAACTCTGAGAGTGTACAAATGTAACCAACATTTGTACACTCTCAGAGTTACACACCCGTAAGGGGCCATTTGGAACCGGACCCACATTTTAGTCCCACTGGTGTAGCAGTGTTTCCAGTGAGTCGACATGCACAATATCAGCACAATGACTCTGTTTGACCAGAATGGAACAGAGCCTTCATTAGTATCATTGTTAACACCTGTGAATGTCTTCACAATATGGCTGCTGTGCATAGACCAGTGGTGGAAAAACGACTACATTTTTGTACTTAAGTAAAAGTAACAATACTGCATTGTAGAAATACTCCATTGCAAGTAAAAGCCCCGAATTCTAAATGTAATTGAGCAAAAAAACAAAGGTATTGGTATCAAAATGGACTTAAAGTACCAAAAGTAGAAAGTACACATTATGCAGAATGTCCCATTTTAATAGTTAATAGTAGTTATTAGTTCATAGACGCCTTAACAGACGACGTCACACTGATACGAAACAGTATGCGCGCGCAGGTCGGCAGCAAAAGAACCCCACCGCTCATAAGATGCAATGTAAAAGTGGTCACAGTCTCACGTGTAAAAATGCATCCCATCAAACTTTCAGATCCTGTTTTTCTCCCAGTGTGGAGGAAGAATGCTTAGGATTTTTTACTGTGATCTCTCGCTCTTGAAATATATAATCCTTGGTTTCTGTTGTGTGTAAACAATAATAACAATTCAAAGCAGTTGTCCTCAAAACTCCACCTCCAGTGGCTGTCATAAGAACAGAGGGAGCGCTCTATGATCATGGCACCAGAACCTGCTTGGCTCGCACAGCTGCAGCCCGTCAAGACTAATTTATGCTCCGTCCCGCGAAGGTGTCGCGCGCAGAGCCTAACGGCCGAGAATAGCAGATCTCTAAGCTCACAGCGGTCACATCCGTGACGCGGTTGTGAGCTTGTATGTCAGCTGTTCTCGTTGCGCAATACCGTTACGCGATGAAGTATGTATATGTGTCGCCAGGGCGCACCCCACTAGCCTACACACAGAGGAGGTTGAATGAACTGAAACAAGCTCACCCTAAAACAGCAGGTTTGGGGATCTGTTGGGAATTGATTACATGAAACAGTCACCTGTGCGTCCAGTCCCAATGTTTGTAAACAAATAATTGGTCTATAGTCAAATGTATACAAATATTTTGTAAATAGCAGATCTACAAGCTCATTTTCAAATGGCCAAAATATAGGACTGAAGTGGTTACTGTACTGTATGTATGTTCTTGCAGTGGCTCGCTTGTCTTCTTAAATTGGTGAGGTGACACAGTTTTCCCTTCCCAAAGAATGCTCAAGAGCTCTCTATAAATATCTATGTACAGTACCTTAGAGAAAACAAACTCCTTTTCTTTTTTTCTGTTGTTGAAAATATGAATAATACCACCAGGGTTGTGCCTCCTGTGTGGATACTTTAGCTAGTGGAGCGTTACGTCGCATGCACGAGTGTGATCTAAATGTTTTGAGGGATGGGGTCAGGGCATTCCACACCTGGGTGGCAGTGCTGTAGAAGGAGAATTTACCCATGTTTGTTTTATGGGTGGGTGGTACCAGATCGTTGTTTACACTCCCTCTAGTATTGAAGCTGTGGGTGTCGCTAATGTTTTGGAGGTATTTAGTCAGATATGCGGGTATTGAGGGCATTGAGGGCAAAGTCGCATCGACTATTTTGAAAGCCAATCCCATTTTTAGTTTAACCCTGTCTTCTACCCTGAGCCATCCTAGGCTAGCAACATGTGTGGGAAAAAGGTGGGTCATGGGCCCCAGGCCGAGAAGTAGTTGAATACATTTTTTTTTGGGAGGTTTGAAGCTTAAGACCCCAACACACTGTACGATATTTGACCCGATTTCACTGTCGGGATATTTTTTGGTGCTCGCCGACAAAACCACCGATCTCAATCAAGATCGGGCGTTCCTCGGCGAGGTGCTGCTTGTGCAGTGTGTAAGGTAGCCTACTCCGAGAAGATCCACCCCGATAAAACGCGGTCGGCGAGGGGTTCCCAACAAGTTTAAGATTTAAAACAGGTTGGATATTTGGGGCTATCGGACCCGATCTAGAGCCACACTACAGGCAATGAGGGCACATTACAGCCACGCACCGTGGCTAGTCGTCCCGCATAGAACCGCAACATTACCATCCAGACAGTCCTGTATTAAGTTAAACATTAACTTAAACATACAACAGATTGAGAGAGTGAGCGAGCCTGCTCGAGGATGGGGCTGTTTATTATTTGAGAGGAATAG
The DNA here is from genome assembly GCF_963454915.1 of Gymnoscopelus microlampas. Taxonomy (NCBI): domain Eukaryota; kingdom Metazoa; phylum Chordata; class Actinopteri; order Myctophiformes; family Myctophidae; genus Gymnoscopelus; species Gymnoscopelus microlampas. The sequence continues at coordinate 5,741,009 of NC_139947.1, read as the reverse complement.
TGCTTGCAGACAGAGAGAGAGAGAGCTGTGTGTGTGTGTGTGTGTGTGTGTGTGTGTGTGTGTGTGTGTGTGTGTGTGTGTGTGTGTGTGTGTGCGTGCGTGCATGCATGCGTGCGTATCTCTGAACAGTATTTTCAAATTTTGTGAGAGAAATAAGCAACCAGGTCTATGAAAACAAGCCCAACAAAAGCGACTAGGCCGCATGAGCACTTTAAACCTATATACAAATAAAATAGCCGATCTACAAGCTCACAACGCGTCGCAGCTATTTTCAAAGAAAATAAACAACATTAGGAAACAAGGCCAAATATGCAACTACACTTTAGAAATAAGCTATAAAAAAAACGCAACCATCAATATTTTTTACAAGCAACTCGCTTATAATAAGCGGACATGGCAACACTGCTTCTGATCTGAATTGCACCGTGGTTAACTTTTTGAAACGTTTGTTTCAGAGAGAGAGAGCAAGAGACATGCAGAGAAATAGAGGAATTATCAAATGTCAATCATTAGCGTCCTGTCTCGGTCTCGTGCATATATCACAGGAGCCTTTCACGTTTCCTTGAGACGTTTGGCATAAAAACAAATGTATGTATTGGGTCGGGATCACATCGTGGTGAAATATCTTGCAATGAGTGAACCCCTGTCGCCGACCAATCTATCGTGCGAGAACCACAACGATATATATAGCCCGATTTCAAGAGAGAAACTCGTGCAATGTGAAATGCTTAACGATCTGTTTACTCGCCGACCATTTCAAATGTCGGGCAGTGTGTAGGGGCCCTTATTCTTTAGTGACATTGAGATGTTGGAGTACCAGGAGGTGCAAGCATAGTCAAAAAGCGGCTCCTGAAAGAGTCCTGATAGCACTTTTGTTGACAAAAGAGGAAATTATGCCCAAAATTCTGGTTCTCTGATTTACTCTTTTGATCACCTTTGATTTACTCTTACACCTGACACCTACAGGCTACTTAGCAGCTCGCACAATGGACCATTGATATGCATCCAACCAGGTACTCAAGCTGTGACACTCAGCGTCGATCGGCAGGAGGTGCGAAAACTGTGAATGGTGCACGTGCGTGCGTGCGTGCGTGCGTGCGTGCGACCGTGCGTGTGTGCGACCGTGCGTACCTTCAAAGCTAGTGGAGCTGCGCTCCGCTAGGCTCCATGGGCAGCCCACCCCTGAATACAACCTCTCTCTTCACTATTCCCAGAACTCACACTTGCATCACCTTGGATTAGTGAGTAGTTGTGAGCTATGGCCAGTTGGGACAGAATGTTCATTCCTTTCTATTGAGACCATGTTCCAAATAGAACCTTTATAAATAACAACAGGATGACATGACTCATACACTATAGGCTGCTGTAGGATAACCAGTGGCGGATAAAGTGGCCTACTCACATTTTTGTAGTTAAGTAAAAGTATCAATGCTGCAATGTAGAAATTCTCTGTTACAAGTAAAAGTCAGGAATTCAAAGTGTACTTGAGTAAAAGTACAAAAGTAATGGTATCAAAATGTACTTAAAGTACAAAAGTAAAAGTACTCATTATGCAGATGTCCCATTTCACACATTTTCAGATGTATACATTGTATAAGAATCTTTTGAAAATAGCAGATCTACAAGCTCGTGGTTTGTAGATCTGCTATTTTCAAATGATCGTAGGGCTGTATGTTTTGTAATAATAATCAAAATCTACAAAGTAACTAGAAACTAAAGTTTTCAAATGCTTTTAATGGAGTAAAAGTACAATATTTTCCTCTGAGATGTAATGGAGTAAAAGTAAAAGTATTGGAAATTGTAAATACTGAAGAAAAAATATGAAAAACAAATGTACTTAAAGGAGTAGTTCACCCAAAAAATGATTTATTTTCTATCAATTGCACACCCCATGAAGCCTTGAATCCATGGATTTGTTTTTGTTTTTGTGGCATTTCTAAGCCAATAATTTGATTCCCGTCTCCTACCGGCTAATGTATCCGGTAGGAGACTCCTACCGGATACACACCCGGTCATCAAATGATTGGCTTAGGAATGCCACAAAAACTAAAATAAATCCATGAATTCAAGGCTTCATGGGGTGTGCAATTGATAGAAAATATGTCATTTTTTTTGCGTGAACTCCTCCTTTAAGTACGGTACTTGAGTACATGTACTTGTGTAAATGTTCAAGATTGCAGTTTTAATAGTCCACTATAACTATGTTGGTAAGTTGCCACTTGCTTTATTTAATATTTAGAACATTGGTCAAGGAATTCTTGATCACATGAAGAGGTCGAGGCGAACCGTATATATCCACCTGTTTCCTAGGCTTTTCACTGTGTTCCACTTCCTGTCTTTTGATCCAATGAAATCCAATGAAACCGGTCAGATGATTAATGATATCCAATGAAATCCGACAGGAAGTGGAAAACACAAGCCTAGGAAACAGGTGGATAGGCTCTATTCACAGCAGCCATATTATGAAGACATTCACAGGTGTTACCAATGATACTAATGAATGCTCTGTTCCATTCTGGTCAAACAGAGTCAGGGTGCTGATGTTGTGCATTTTGGCTCACTGGAAACACTCTGTTACACCAGTGGGTCTACAGTTGGGGTCCAGGGACCCTCATGGGCTTCCAAATGGCCCCTTACAGGTGTGTAACTCTGAGAGTGTACAAATGGGTCCATTTGGTTCCATTTGTACACTCTCAGAGTTATGGGGGTCGTGGAAACCACTGTGCTAGACTAAATGGAACAGAGCCTTCATTAGTATCATTGGTAACACCTGTGAAAGAAGTGATAATATGGCTGCTGTGCATAGAGCCTATTGAGACATTTGGATCGTGTCAAAGGTCATGTCTCACCTAGACACAGGATCTGACACGAATTTGGACATACTCAGTTCCATTGGGGGGAGGGATATCCCCCCCCACTTTTGGGATGAAGAAAAAAGAAAAAGAAGAAACCTCCGACATCTACACTTCATGGAGTAGATTTTTTTGTACCGAATTAACCAAATGAATGTAACAAAAACACCCCAAAAAGTAACAAACCTGGTAACGCTAATTTTCGCACACTCACGGAACGCACATTTTCGCACACGCATGTGTCCCCTTCGGTTCTAAAATGCCCTCTGCGTCCTTGTTGGTAAGTGATATTTAACCCACTGTTCTTTAAACCCTCAAACACAACAACGAGGTCAAAAGTACAACATAAGAGTGTATTTGCCTTCTACCAGCTGTTCCATTTCCCTCTGACATTTGTCCTAATGGCATCAAGGAAGAAGAAGCGTGACTATGTTGCAGTGTTCACGGCCATGAAGAACCTGGCACCCAACCGTGTGAATGTACATAGTGACTGACTTTGAGTCGGCTATTTGGGGTGCAGCTGTACATGTTTTTCCTGGTCCCACCATCCACGGCTGCAGTTTCCACTGGAGTCAAGCTGTGTGGCATCAAGAGCTTGTGTGACTAAACAATAGGCTCTATGCACAGCAGCCATTTTGGAAAGAAATTGGGCCTCTTCTTACTTCCTTCACAGGTGTTACCAATGATACTAATGAAGGCTCTGTTCCCTTCTGGTCAGGGTGCTGATATCGTGCATGTTGGCTCACTAGAAACACTCCATTTTGGTTCCCAAATGGCCCCTCATGGTGGGTGTGTAACTCTGAGAGTGTACAAATGGAACCAAATGGACCCGTAAGGGTCCATTTGGTTCCATTTGTACACTCTCAGAGTTATGGGGGTCCTTGAAAATAAGACAACCACTATGCCACACTAAATGGAACAGAGCCTTAATTAGTATCATTGGTAACACCTGTGAAGGAAGTAAGGAAGGGGCCCAATTCATTCCCAATATGGCTGCTGTGCATAGAGCCAATTGGATCCATTGAAACACGGGTTCTGTTTTTACATTTAGAAAAAATGTTCACCCTACACCGACGATAAGATAAAGGTTTATTTTATTACATGAGCTCACAGGAAGAAGTGCATGAAACACTCGGAGGTCGGAGGTTAAATACTGGAGTTAGTTATACACACTACACTCAGATAAGAGGGCAGTCTGTTCAACAGTGGTGGAAGAAGTACTTACCTTTTTTACTTAAGTAAAAGTATCAATACCTCAACGTACAAGTAAAGAACAATGAACAATAAATACCCTGTGTGCCGGGATATCTTGTTTTAATAATATTGAGATGTCTGAACATACAGTATCATAGAGTACATGTAAGACAGAGGCTGGAAGAGATAACAAGACAGTACGGGCTTATCTCTCTAGGCTCACACAATGTTCAAATGTTTCAGACTAAGCACTAAAATGTGTGAAGAAAGTAAAGCAGATGTCTTTACTTGAGTAAAAGTACAAAGGTATTGTACTTAAAGTACCAAAAGTAAAAGTACTCATTATGCAGAATGTCATTCAAGTTTTCAAAAGTATAAAAATATTTGAAAATAGCCGATCAGTACAAGCTCGCAATGCGTCGCATCGCGACGCATTGTGAGCTTGTAGATCGGCTATTTTCAAATGGCCGAATTGTATATACTGTAGGGCTGAAGTTGTTAATGTAGGTTTTGTAATAATAATCCAAATCTACAAAGTAACTAGTAACTAAAGGTTTTCAAACGGTTTTCTTCCCAGAAGAGAAGATTTGCGTCAACATTTTCATGGGAAAAAAAAAAGAAATTCACGAATTGCAGATGTACAAGCTTATAGATTTGCTATTTTTGAATAGCCAACGTATACATGGATAAAGTGGTTAAAACGATGTATTAATCATCGTTTTAACCCCCTGGAGCCCTTCGGAACCCCCCTCCATAAGGATCCCTGGGGGTCCCCGGACCCCACTTTGAGAATCACTGATCTACAGAATAGTTGTAGTGCTGGGATTACATTCATGTTGTCATCCGTTATAGAAGTTTCTACACACATCACACACAGTATATTAAAATGCTCTATCCACAGCAGCCATTTTGGAGAAAAATTGGGCCTCTTCTGACTTCCTTCACAGGTACCAATGATACTAATGAAGGCTCTGTTCCATTCTGGCTCACTGGAAATACTAGTGGGTCTCAAAGTGTGGTCCAGGGACCCTCATGGTTCCTTGAGAGGGTGTAACTCTGAGAGTGTACAAATGGAACCAAATGGACCCTTCCGGGTCCATTTAGTTCCATTTGTACACTCTCAGAGTTATGGGGGGTCCTTGAAATTAAAAAAGTTTGAGAACCACTGTGCTACACTAAATGGAACAGAGCCTTCATTAGTGTCATTGGTAACACCTGTGAAGGAAGCAAGGAAGGGGCCCAATTTCTGTCCAATGTGGCTGCTGTGCATAGAGCCTATTGTTGCCTAAAACTATGACATTGTGTCTCCTAGGTGTGTGGGCAACAACATCATGCTTCTGACCAAGGCCTTCAAGAAGAAGTTCATCATCCCAGAGTTCCAGGAGTTCAGGAAGGGAATCAACAAGATGCACGCCAGTGCAAAGCTGCAGGACGCAGGGCACGTGAGTAGTCACCACCGCTGTACACCTGGTGGCACTATTCTTGTCATGCTATTATTATAGGCAAACATCCAAAGCAAGACAGACAGGGAGGGAGGGAGACCACTGTACAATGCAAAAAGGATTTTACACATATCACTTCACAGCAGGGGTGTCACGGCCATTCACTGTGCGTACGACGCGACACCCTCACTCTCACAGATCCGTGATTTCATACCCCCCACTTTTTGAAAAAAAAGAAAAAAAAAAAAAGAATATATATATATAATATATATTTTTTTTTATAATAAATCGGTACAATCGGGCAAAAATAAGAATTAAATAACCTAACCCTAACCCTAAAACCGAAATAAAGTAACCAAAACACAGAAAAAAACTAACAAAATCCGCATTGTATTCAAAAGACTATGACTAAAAAAATAATAATAATCAACTTCGCGCTTCACAGCGCTTATCTAGGCATACAATATGAACAAAAAAGATCTTAAAAACATGCAGACTACCCAGGCAGCACGTTTTGAGTCAAAAGGTTGTGGGTTAGAATCCATCGCGGTGCATCCGGCTTCGTCGAGCGTCTACACGAACACAATTGGCCCGTGTTCGGAGGAGGGAAGCCGGGCAGAGAGGGTACAATTGTCACTGCATGTAATCCTACAGGCTGGGTGGCGGCACCTGTCAGCGGGGAGTGTTGGGCGGGAGGAGTAGGACGAAGGCTCTACGCGTCCTCCCGGTGGGGGCTCCTCACTAACAGGTGAGTCAGTGGGACACAACAGCAGTGACAACACAGAAATGTGTGTGGGGAGGAATCAATTGGCATAACGACTAAATTGGGGGAGAAAAAGCGGTTAAAAACAAAACAAACGGCTCTTCCTGGCTGTAAAGGGATGTGTTTTTGAAGGCATTATAATCCTTTGTTCATTGTACAGTGTTCTGTTATGCTTTGGATCTTTGCCTTTGTTGGAGCCCTCGAGGACTCTCCTGTGTTTTTGTGTGGCATGTTATTATAGACAACATCTTTCAAAGAATCTTCAGAAAATGTCAACATTTTCAATAAAATAGCTAAAATGGCCGATCTACAAGCTCCCAACGTGTTGCATCGTGAGTCTTGACACTATGTGAGCTTGTAGATCAGCTACATTCGCTATTCGTTGGCCTACACGTGGCAATAAGCCTTGTATTTGGTCACGTTTACTGTTTGTTCCTTCAGTATCCAAGCAGTGTTAACTTTGACAGCAAATTCTTAATTTAGTCTTAGTCTTTTGAAATAACACACCATTTAGTTTTAGTCCTATTTTAGTCATCTGAAATTGTCGACTAAATATAAAAATCTTAGTCTTTCAGATAGTCAACAAAATTAACACTGTCATAGGCAAAATCTTTCATAGAATCTTCAGAAAATGTCAACATTTTCAAAAAATAGCTAAAATGGCTTATCTACAAGCTCACAACGTGTGCAACGAGTCTTGACACTATATGAGCTTGTAGATCAGCCATACTCGCTATTCGATGGCCTACACGTGGCACTATAAGCGTCGCATTCGGTCACATTTGCTGTATGTTCCTTGAGTATCCAAGTAGTGCCACTCATAAAGGTCATGTGTGCTGTGAATCTCTTGTCTTTCTGTATAGGTAGCAGATTACATTCCTCAGCTGGCTAAATTCAGCCCTGATCTGTGGGGCGTGTCGTTATGCACCGTGGATGCTCAGAGGTAACGGAGCCTCTGGAGTTCTTCCTTTACAGGCCACGTGTCCACAGACAGCGTTTAAATGAGCCCAGGAGAGGAGGAGCGCTTTGGATATCATGTCCATCTGCGTCATTAGCACAAATAATACCCATAACTGAAACAACGGTATAGGGTTGGGATCCTTTAGGAGTCACATTCTCCCCAAAAGTTAATCATTAGGTCGAATCAGATTCAGGATTTTAATATTTTGTCTTTATGACAAAATATGGCCTAAATGTTCAGGCATTTCTTTTAGCCGTATGAATATTCATGCAGACAACTATGACGGCAGACATTTGTTTTAATTGACGACAATGCAACAGACTGTGTGCAGATTGTGTTCAGTAGTTCTGAGCACACGTCTAGGGCTGGGCTATACTGTAAGTTAACCAGATGAGATAATTAGACTCACCTGCTGCCACGGAGCGGCGGTCGAAAGCGAGAACGCACTTTCAAAGTGTCTACATTGTGTAAATCACAAGCACATGGTTTTCTTATCGTAAATCTGAAGTTTTGCCGAATTCTTGCGTTTAATCCGGGTCCGTTGTTTTGCTTGTCAAATGGCTTTAATAGATTTCCTCCTACAACTGGGAGTGTATTTTATTTCACACTAGTGGAAAACGTGTAATGTCATTAGACAACACAGGTTTTATTTTGAAATCTGCCCAGTGGAAGTAGATGAAACGGACAGAGAGGTCTCCGACTGACTAATAGAAAGGTTGATTTTCAGGTGGCAGTGCCGTCCCTGGCACTGCCACCTGAAATCAACCTATCTACAGTATTAGTCAGTCGGCTCCAGGGCCCCCTTGGCTCCAGGGCCCTTGTGCACGTGCACAACAATAATCCGTCCCTGCCAATTGGGGGTTCCAAATGGACCCCTACAGGTCTGTAACTCTGAGAGAGTACAAATGAAACCAAATAGACCCGCAAGGGTCCACTCTCAGAGTTCTGACAGTCCTTAAAATGTTGAAGTTTGAGAACTACCAGTATTGTAATTGTATAGCAGACGTGAAGTCCATGTACCAGCTCTGACAATGTAGATACAAAACGGTTCTGGAAAACGGTTCCGAATGTGATGGAACCGGTTCCTTCGTGTCCTCCGTCTCCTCCAGATCCCAACCCTACGTCAGACACAGCCAGGAGGATCAAAACGTTGACATTGCAATGAGCAGCTCTCCTCTCTACACGTTGAACTGTTTTCTGTTGAAGCATCAAGAGCGTCATCATGCCAAGAATGTGCTGAAACATCACACTCTGGGAAGAGGAGTGATCCAGCGTCTTTACCATACAAGTGCATGGCAGAAAGACACTGGCAAATTAACTCATTCACTGCCAGAATAAATAAATAAATAAATCATCTACTGCCAGCGATTTTTTTCTTACCTTTTCAAGTAGTCACAGAATATTTATCTGCAGTATGATCGATCCCCTGATCGTCGCTAAGCACGGGTTTCAAAATGTCATCGCGACACCCCGTTCACTTGTTATAGGCCGTTGAAAATAGCATGTCTCGTAAAAAAATACATACTAAAACACAGGTGGCGAGATACAGGCGATTTCCAAAATACGTTAACCAGGAAGTGAATGGAGCAGGTAATCTTGGGATCACGTGATCTCCTGGTTCTGTGTGTATATGGGGATGAAGTGGTCACTCATGTCAGAGCACCATCTAGTGGAAACAGATAAAAAAGCAAAAAGTCGTCCTTGGCACTCTGGGCCTTTGGAAAAGTTGTCAAAGTCATCATTGGCAGTGAATCAGTTAAAAAAAACTAAACGCTTTCTGTGGACCCTTAATGATGCTTCTTCTTCGCGTTCGCTGTTTCCTTAACAATCCTCTTCTCCTTTGGCCTCTCTGCTCTCTATGTGGTGTGTGTGTGTGTGTGTGTGTGTGTGTGTGTGTGTGTGTGTGTGTGTGTGTGTGTGTGTGTGTGTGTGTGTGTGTGTGTGTGTGTGTGTGTGTGTGTGTGGTGCAGACATTCTGTGGGCGACACCAAGATCCCGTTCTGCCTGCAGTCGTGTGTGAAGCCTCTGGAGTACGCCATCGCCGTGCACGACCACGGCACAGATCTGGTGCATCAGTACGTCGGCAAGGAGCCCAGTGGACTGAGGTTCAATAAGCTGTCACTGGATGAGGAGGGTGAGCTGAGGACTTTTAACATTTAACAACATGAAGCCTCTTTTTGCCAAAGAGTGTTGATGTGTTTTTGTTTCATACAGTAGATATGTTTTTTTCTCAACCACAAATGCAAGCATTGTGATTTAATCAAACAACCGAAAAAGGTTCTGACCTCAACAAACCCTCCAACAACCAGTCCGTGGGTATAATGTCCTAGGCTTGATCACCAGAGGAAACAAATTGCTTAGTCTTGCACTGCTGTGTTAAAGCACTCTCTGTAGTTGTTCTCATGGGCCTGGAAGTCCAACCGTTGCTATTACGACAGCGGACGGACATGCCGCTGGAAGGCCGCCGGGTCTATTGCCTTTCTTCCCGGTAGCTGTTCACGGGAAGGAGGGGCCGTCAGATAGCGTCGGCTGTTGGGAGAGTCCACCGGTGAGAAGAGTCTTCTTGTATGCAAGCTACATAGTCCACAGAAATTGCAAATGCATCCACTGCACCTACTACATTGACGATGGTAGTTACAACGGGGCAGTTTAACGTCATGCCCAGGACACATCAAATTGTGGTGGCCATAATTGTCACTTATTTATCTTTGTTGAGTGTTATATTTTGATTATTGGGGTTCTTAGAAAGAATCATCAATGCCCACCAGCAAAATGTCCTGTCAGCTACAGAGAAGGCATGGAACCCTTTTAAGGTTGCAGCCATCCCCTTACCAAGTGCATTGATACTGATGATCTGTTTCTTGTTCCCGATGATGAAGTACGTACAGTAGGTGTGCTTGCATAGCTGATGATGGTACCATCGGTTTGCAAGACAAAAGATATCAGTGTCAGTGGAGGCTTGCCACTCTGGAATCTCCTCCGTGTGACCTCCTTGGCGAGATAGACAGTCAGCTCATTTTTAACCCTGTTTGACAGAGACTGTTTTGCTGAAAGTTTCCCCTAATGGTGTCATCTTCCACATGGTGAGTTGGAGGTATCAGTTATCAGTGTCAGTGAACTGAATACAGAGATTTGTTGCCCCTCTTCAGTCAGCTTCAAGGCTGTGGAGATCAGGATTATCCAGCCTCTTTGTGCGAGCTACCAGCTCGGGGTTAAATGTCCCGGCCGGGTCATACCAAAGACTATACAAATGGGACCAAATGCCTCCCTGCTTGGCACTCAGCATCAAGGGTTGGATTGGGGGTACTGTAAGTCCCTGTGACATACTTGCGTCATGTCCAGGGGGTATACTTGTACATCATGACTGGGGGATGTACTTGTTCATCAAGCTGACTCATGCTACTGCCCAATGGGCCACATGGCTCGGCAAGGTGTACCACTACTTGTGCGTACTATGGAGACTTTATACATCCGTATAGTTTGAGTGGATATCCTGCCTTGAAGTGACAATGGAAACTTTGGCTTTCCCTTGAAAGAGTAGAAGGGCTTTCTTGGCGAGATAGACATCTTTGATGCTGTTTGACAGGAACTGTTTTGCTGATACTTTCCACAATGGTGTATCGTCTTCCGTATGGTAAGAAGTTGGAGGCGCCACTCTAGAATATCTTCCGTCTGGCCTCTTTGGCGAGATAGGTAGACAGTCAGCTCATCTTTTATCCTGTTCGACAGGAACTGTCGAACAGGATAGGAGAAACAGGAACAGGAACTGAGAAAATTTCTCGTAATGGTGTGTCGTCTTCCACATGGTAAGTAGTTGGAGGCTTGCCACCCTGGATACTCTTCCGTGTGGCCTCCTGGCGAGATAGAAAATAGCTCAGCTTTCATCCTGTTTGTCAGGAACTGTTTTGCTGAAACTCTCCCCAATGATGTGTCGTCTTCCACATTGTATAAGTAGTTGAAGGCTTGCCACCCTGGAATCTCTTCTCTGTGGCCTCCTTCAGTAAAGATGGGAGATTGTAGTGGTCATACACTTTATTGATCTACCTAGTACTAGTACTCTCCTGGTTGGGCAGTTTCTTGAGTATGGTCGTTAGCGGATCTTGTCTGCGCACAGCAGGTCACCACTCACTGTGAAGAGGGCACGTACTGTAGGTGGGCGGTGAACTTGTGCTGGTCAATAGCTTCTTTCAGATTGATCTCTGACCATCCTTCAATTCACACCTGGTCAGCCAGGTTTCAGCTTATGTATTACATCATTTATGCCAATTATGCTAATGACAAAGGGTCGCATGATTTAGTTATGGCAAGGTAATAATGTCTGCATATGTAAATATAGACTTAAGTTGGAAAAGGTGAAAAATGCAGTAATTTCCGGATTTGTATTGTATTTTTGCATAATTTATTAATAATAAATTCATTAATCTCTGGACATCACAAACATGGACTTAGACTCTTGGATTACTACTAAGATAATTAGAAGCAAAATTATGGCGACATCCAGTTTTTGGCCAATAATTAGCTAATTCTGCACCTTACACAAACTAAACACAACAGTAGAAAATGGAGATATCTTTATTTGACTTTCTAAGAACCCCAAGAGTCAAAATACACCACTCAACAACGATAAATAAGTGACAATTACGGCCACCACAATCTGATGGATAGGCCCCCTGAAAAGTAGGTGAGGCCGATTTTATGGCCAGAAGTTTTTTTTTAACTGAAAACAAATGGTTGGAAAGGATTCAGGACCCCCAGTTTTTTGCCCAGGCCCTCCGGCTACCCAAACTTTGATGGGCTCCCGTGAAGTTTCCCATGGGAGTTGGGTTGAAACAAATTGAAGGGTTAGTAGACACCTTTATGAACACATTTGTGAAGAAAGCTATTGGTAAGCATTTATTTTGCAGATTGGTCAGAAACGTAGCTAACTTTCCCTAACTATAATGCAATAACCTGGCCAATGCTGGGTACTGAAACCTGAACACCCTGATGGATGGCCAGCGCTGGGCAGCGCTGATAACGCAGCACCAAGGAACCACCTTATCAGCTTGTTTAAGACATAGGATACAATGTATAGGTGCAATCTCTATACTGTGGCAAACACTAATTGTTCTGTTGCACAACAGCCAGTCGGAAGCAGTAATGTGCAGCCTAAGGTGTTATTAATCCTGGCTGTATAGTTAATGATTGTGTTCCCAGATTGTGTCTGCTTATTGAGGAATGTTGTCAGCGTCAGCTTTTTCATCTGCACTCCTTATAGATGCTGGCAACACAGTGCAGCTACTGTAATAGTGCAAGAAATGAACTACAGTAACCCTATATACTTATTTGACCGGGGTCCCCCAGGGTTCTCCACGTAGATCCACTAGTATTTTCCTCTATACCAAATCTCCTTGGCTGAAAATAGCCAATCTACAAGCTCACGACAAATTGTGTTGTTGTGAGCTTGTAGATCTTTTTGCTGATATTTTTGCTGAATGTTCACCCCCAGAATATGGACTCTTGTGTTCAAGTGACTAATATAGGATAAGAGACATCAGATTACGTTAGTACAGCATAGTATATATTTTCCTCTCATAGTACAAACATGCATCCATGCATTGAGTCTAGTATTCCCAGTGAGCCCGTTCTCATTAGCAAAATGTACAATGTACAGTGGTACAATGTACAAATGTACAATGGTCAATAAGTAGGCTATTATCATAAGTTATGTCTTGCCAAGTCATAACCAAGTAACATGGTATATATCTCTGCTGTCCGGCAGGAACCAGCTAACTCCAAAATGTTCATTTTTCAGGAAATGGAGTTGGGAGGTTTTGTCATTGATAAGAACAGCTGAACGGACCTCCAAGCTCACAATGAGGTTGGAGGTCAAAAGGGGGTGGAGCCTGGAGTCAGCAAAACCCAGAAAGTTTGAGGATCCAATGGAGTTAGCTGGTTTTGTCAGAAGTGCTTTTTAATGCTTTTCATTGGTTCAATATACAGTATATTTTTACCAACACACAGACATAAAGGGTGTTCAATGGCCCTGATTTATGGGGAAAAAAATGCAAAAGCGTCAAAATGGAGTTAGCTGGTTTCAGCCGGAAAATGTTATGTATTCAAACAAGGTAAATCATGAAATGTTCTCATTTGTTATTCATGCTATAACTATTACAACATTTAAGCTGAGATGATATCATTCTTCCTGCAGACAAGCCACACAACCCCATGGTCAACGCTGGAGCCATAGTCATCACTTCTCTTATAAAGGTAAAGAACATCAAAACATTGTTCAAAGATTTTCTTTTAAATAGTCACACGGTGATCAAGGTGATCTGTTTTTAAATAGTCGATCTACGAGGTCACACAAGTGAGCTTATATATCTGCTTACCATAATGCCATTCATTTATGTGTACAAAGATACCTGCACACATGTGTCTTTTACTATTTACAAAATATTAAACCTTAATAGTCATATGTTCAAGCATGCTCTTGACATGTATACTTTACTTTACTTGAGACCATTTTCCAAGCATTTTTTCTTTTTTTACATTTTGGAAAAGTGATAACAGTGTTCCATGAATTGGCACTTAGCATAGAGTCTGTGTTGTTATCAGGAGGACATGGCAGCTTATTGTCCACCTAACAGCTCTAGACTGCAGACAGTGCACCATTATCTAATGTCAAGGCATTCAGCACCCATTGAGTCTGGTTGACTGGGTCCTTCAAACCACCACAGTACAGTATGAGTGCATGTTAAAATAAGTGTTAAATAGCTCTATATTATGATCGTACTCATTGCTATAATAGTGTTTGTTTTGTAACAGGGTTCTCCATGTCTCTCCAGCTCTTTAATAAACATAAAGTACATTTTCAGGCCAGGATACCAATTTGATCCAATCAGGAGTGAGAAGTCACCCAGCAGGATAGGCAAGTGAACTCGGATGTGATGGGTAAACAAGGGGGGGGAGGGGTTCTCTCTCCTGATTGGTTAAAATTGGTATCCCGAGTCCAGACTTAAAAAACAAAAATTTTCTGTTTATTAAAGAGCTGGAGAGACAGGTAGACCCCTATCAGAATATATAGAGCTTTAACAACAACAAAAAAACAAAACAAATGATCAGTTGCGAAACTTCACCCTGCACCATTAGCTGCTGACTCAGTGACGTATATTAATCAATAATCATCATCCAACTGGGTGCAGGGGGCATCCACCCCCTGTATGTACATAGCACTGTAGGAGGGTGCATGTATGCCTTGTTCTGCCGGCGCGATGCTTTGCCCCCCCCTGCCCGCTGAACTGTCCCTGCCAGCTGACAGCCACAGATAGGCCTGTTATCTTATGTAGGTCAGGTTCTATGTGGGGGGAAGGACCGCGTGCTTGAGACACTATGCTGACAACAGGGGCGTGTGTCTGTCTGGCCAATAACGGCTCCCACCGGGGAAGGTGTGTGTCAGATAAACTGGCTTTACATGTTATAGAGAGAGAGAGAGAGAGAGAGAGAGGGGGGGAGGGGTGGTGTCTCGTGTGTGTGTGTGTGTGTGTGTGTGTGTGTGTGTGTGTGCGTGTGTGTGTGTGTGTGTGTGTGTGTGTGTGTGTGTGTGTGTGTGTGTGTGTGTGTGTGTGTGTGTGTGTGTGTGTGTGTGTGTGTGTGTGTGTGTGTTTGTTTATCATTTTCTTTGAAAGCCATTACATTACAAACAGGGACTTTGTGTTTATTTACACACAGAGTAGGAGAAAGATGCTTCAAGGTTTTAAGCCATTAAGACCGGTAACGCATCTGTGTCATTTTAACATTTCTTTGGCTATTCAAAAAATATTTGAGTTACAAAGGTTCGCTTAAAACGTATATATTGAAAGATTTGACATTCAAGATTTTTTTTTAAATAGCAGATCTGTATATCTGCTATTTTTGAATAGCCAAATAAATCTATGACAGAGACTGCGTTCCCGCATTGAATGGGTTAACTTTGTGCACCGGTGAGGTGACAACGGTTGTGCCAACAGAATGTAAAGGTCAGCCAAGTCTTGTTGATAACAAACAGTCGGCATGTCAGTGAGAGTTACAGCAGAGAGGCCTCACTGGAACCAAGCAGGGCTGCAACTATCCATCACTTTATTAGGGATAGGCTCTATTCACAGCAGCCATATTGTGAAGACATTCACAGGTGTTACCAATGATACTAATGAAGGCTCTGTTCCAATCTGGTCAAACAGAGTCAGGGTGCTGATATTGTGCATGTTGGCTCAGTGGAAACACTCTGTTACACCAGTGGGTCTACAGTTGGGGTCCAGGGACCCTCATGGGCTTCCAAATGGCCCCTTACAGGTGTGTAACTCTGAGAGTGTACAAATGGAACCAAATTGACCAAATGGACCCGTAAGGGTCCATTTGGTTCCATTTGTACACTCAGAGATGTTATGGGCGTCGTGGAAACCACTGTGCTACACTAAATGGAACGGAGCCTTCATTAGTATCATTGGTAACACCTGTGAAGGAAGTGATAATATGGCTGCTGTGCATAAAGCCTATTATTCTACTTTTTCAATTAAAGGAATACTCCACCCAAAAAAATTACATATTTTCTATCAATATACTCACCCCATGAAGCCTTGAACACATGGAGATGCTTTTGTTTTTGTCACATTCCTCAGCCAATAATCCAATATTTTACTATATTGAAGTTAATAGGACGCCAATCTTAACAAGAGCAAAACCATATTTAAAACATTCTCTTTGAACCTGGATCATCAGCAGGCCTCTCAGTGATTACACTGGGAGAGTTGTTTATATTATACTTTTATATCGTTTTGTATTGGTCTCCTACCACAGCAACATTAGCAAATATTGAATTATTGTCAGGAATGCTAAATAAAAATACATTAAAAAAAAAAGTTTTAATATTAAATTGTTTAATATATATATATATATATATATATATATATATATATATATATATATATATATATATATATATATATATATATATATATATATATATATATATATATATATCAATGAACCAATTAACCACTTTAACCATGCTTTGATGCATAACAGAGTCGTGCAAAATATGACCTCACAGCATCATCGCATTCAGTCTTACATCATCTCCTCCGGTTATAAATAATCTGTGAGGTCGTTAAAGAGAGAGCACACTACGTACAATCCACATTTAGTCACACTTTACTACTTGTCAACGATACTTTCCACAGTCTTGAAATCCAAGAAGACCTCGTGGTCGCCACACAGATGCCCACATTATAACATGGACAGACAGACAGACAGACAGACAGACAGACAGACAGACAGACAGACAGACAGACAGACAGACAAAATAAATGTAGTGAAAAGTAAAAGTACAATATTTGCCCATGAGATGTAGTGGAGTAGAAGTAAAAGTACAGAACATGGGAAATACTCCAGTAAAGTAAAAAAAAATCCTCAAAAGTGTTCTTAAGAACAGTACTTGAGTAAATGTACTTAGTTACTTTACACCTCTGGCAAGCAGGCAGACCAAAGCAGACATGTCATACGTGTCATGCATGCCATTAGTCTCAGAATACTCCAACACTGCCATCTATAGGGCCTGTATGACTGTTGACATATGTGTTAATTAACTTAAAGCTTCAAAACAAAGCCAACGTTATTCTGTCTTTTTCTTTTCTTTTTACAGCCTCAGACAAATAAAGCTGCAAGGTTTGACTATGTAAGTACCCAAATGGTTTTGTATTTCACAGTCTTATTATAATATTTTGGTTGCACGCTGTTTCAACAAATATTTCTGTGTTTTCGTTGTAGGTAATGGACTTCTTGAACGCCATGGCTGGTGGAGAATTTGTGGGCTTCAACAACGCAGTGTGAGTGTTATGCTAAAGTATAATAGTACACACTAGACTAATACTTTAGCCACATACGTGTAAATAGTAGGGTAATGTTGGCATCCTGTAACAAATGACAGTATTTATGGTTGTGTTCGACTGTCAGGATCAGTGCTGATTTCGTCCCGACAGTGGAGCCAGGAGTCAGGATGCATGCTGCTATTTTGCATGTTGGCTCACTGGAATGGCTCTGTTACATGGAACAAAGCCTTAGTTTGTATCATTAGTAACACCTGTACATGATTGAGCATAGGGGCACAGAAGCGCCAGCGCCACGTTAACGTCGTCCTATGGGAGCGAGGGGGCGGGGCATCCGGTTGCTGCGCTTCGAGGTGCCGCTTTCACGGCATCTGAAGCGTGGAGTTCAACATTGGTGAACTTTGAGGTTGGACCTCTTGACGTGCCTTCGTCTCCGTGCCATGTATCCTGTCTGTTCCTGCTTGGCTGCTGCCCTGCACTGTCGGAGCCAGCACGGCGCGCCCGGGCATTTAGAATATCTACCCCTGTTACTAACTCCACCACACGTTCACAACCGAACAGAAAAAAGCACACAAAAGTACAGGTATGAGTGAGAACTATCAAAGACTTGCGTCAGCGGGAATGAACATACTGCAAGGTATATGTTGGTGAATGACAGCATAGAGCGAGCAACAGTCCCGTAACGTCAGAACAACACAGCACCTTATTTCTCCTCATAGAGGGTCCAGGGTCGTAACCCTAACAACATGCAGAATAGGCTCTATGCACAGCAGCCATATTGGACAGAAATTGGGCCCCAATTCCTTGCTTCCTTCACAGGTGTTACCAATGATACTAATTAAGGATCTGTTCCATTTAGTGGTTCTCAAACTTTTTAATTTCAAGGACCTCCATAACTCTGAGAGTGTACAAATGGAACCAAATGAAGCCTTCATTAGTATCATTGGTAACACCTGTGAAGAGGCCCAATTTCTCTCCAAAAATGGCTGCTGTGCATAGAGCCTATTGATACGTGCGCTGGCTGCAACACTTCTGACATCGAAATGTCACCATACATATACTATTTCAATATATATGGCTACCATGAAGAAGGACTATTGTGTTGTCATATAAAACATTAGTCTCAGTTGTATAATCTTGCAGATTATGTGTCATATACTGTATGAAACATTAGTCTCCCCTCTTTAATCGAACAGATTCCAGTCAGAGAAGGAGACGGGGGATCGGAACTATGCCATTGGTTATTATCTCAAAGAGAAAAAGGTGAGTGATGACAGCGCCTGGGGGTTGAATGGACCTACTGTATATACAGAGCTGTGGACTTGACCGACAAACCTTTCCTACTCCATTACTCCTAACCCTAATCGCCCCAGCCCTATAGCTGCAATCTTTTGCTTGTATACTGCGGAGTTAAGTAACATTGAATTATGTTGAGAAGCAGACAGCCTCATGTACCAACTGACTGTAAAATGTAAATGTTTAACATATCTCTGCTCTCGGGCAGAAACCTGAAACCTTTTATGTCCATATTCTAACTTTTTGTGTTTTTTTGTGTAAATTAACACCCTACTTGATCATACTACAGCGTTTCGAGCTCGTGGAACTTCTACTTTTGCTAGTTTTGACCCATTTTTACCCAGACTCCCAGTTGTGGAAAAACACAAGCACGTTAGTGCAGAATTTTTATGATAGATTTATAGACAGCGGAAGTCTATTCCACTTCAGGTTATTCAGGTTTATCATAACGCAGCAACCCATAAATGTTAATGTTTAACGTAATGTTTACACTCGGGATGACTAGTTTTGTGGTAAAGCACATTAGCCTAGCCCTAAATGGATAGATGTATAGACAGTATAATGTTTGCATCAATAACAGGATATCATCATAATAACAGTGAAACATAAGGTTAATGTTTAATATAATGTTTACCCAGACATCGATAGATTTACAGTGGAAGGTTTACATCAGGTTATCATAACACAGGAAAACATAAAGGTTAATGTTTAATATATTGTTTATCCAGACTCAGACTGAGTTGTGTTGTGTTGTGGAAAAGCACAGGCACGTGTTTGGGACAGATTTATGCCTACTGTTGTCAATTAGCTTTATTCAATTCAAAGGGTTTTGAACGTTTGTTTGATTGCTTTCCAGTTAGTGTCATTTTTGGAGCATTTTGATGTTTTCCTTTTGACAGTGGAGAGGGACAGGAAACAGGGAGAGAGAGAGAATAAGGGAGTGACATGCAGTAAAATGGTCGATTCAGCTGGGAATCGAACCTGGGGACTTACTGTTAGGCATTTGAGCCCATGTGGTACGCAACCTAACCACTCGGGTCGCACCTGTTTGATTGCTTTAGGGTGACCTGTGAGCCATTAAAATAATTGAATCAACTGATGTAGTAGAAGGATTTTAATTTGGGTGCAGAATGTATTTGAAGCGGGTCAGGCTGGGTATAAGATAAATACGTTTAATCCACATGACCGGGGTCCCCCAGGGATATATACTGGGTCAGATCCTTTTTTTTTGCTTTTACGTCTACGCCATATCTCACAACTACTGTACCATTACACAATTGTTTATTAAAGAGCTGGAGAGACAGGGAGACCCCTGCTACTGAACAAACACTCTATAGCAATGATTACTATGGGAATACAGCAATTTAACACTTATTTTAACAAGACAATATCACTTTGTGCAACTTTAAGACTTGGCTTGGACGTGCACCAAAAGACTTTAGACTGGACTTATATACAGTAAACTTAAACGAAAAATAACAGTCAATATCTGCAATATGCACTGATTTATAAACTGTTGTCTTTGCAGTGCTTCCCTGAGAACGCAGACATGATGGCAGCTTTGGACTGCTACTTTCAGGTCTGTCTGTCTGTCTGTCTGTCTGTCTGCAGTACCCACCTACATTACTGTATCTCTGTTTTAACAGATGTCTAATAGTTTGGTGTGTTTGTCCATTCCAGTTGTGTGCCATCGAGGTGACGTGCGAGTCCGGCAGTGTCATGGCCGCCACGCTGGCCAACGGGGGCATCTGCCCAATCACAGGGGAGCGCGTGCTGAGCACGGAGGCGGTGCGCGACACACTGAGTCTGATGCACTCGTGTGGAATGTACGACTTCTCTGGAGAGTTTGCCTTTCATGTACGTAACAGCAAGAGCATCCATTTATACTGACAGAAACAGCGCAGAGCCTCACCATGCATGCAGTCACAGCAACATGCCTCCAGGCTTATAAAGCAGGGGTCATCAATGTGTCCGTACACGGACACATGTGTCTGTGGCAAGACTTGGCCTTGTCTGTGCCAAATGTTTGATTTTGTTTTTACACACTCCAGGTTTTCTTCAGAATATGCATGACACTGATTTACTATGACTATATTTAGGGGTGTGCTGATATTACAATAATAATAATCAGGCATGCAAACAGCCCAGAGGTGAAAAGGGTGACAACGTGTTGTTTTTTTTCGGGTCAGGTGTCACACTATTGCCCTATTTGGATTCAAAACGGCTATTGTAGCTGAAAAGCTACAAGTTTGCATGTCTGAATAATGCAAAACTGAAATATTTGTTTGCATTTGCTCCCCCCCCATATATTTTCATAATAAAAAAGTGCCATATATCGTATCGTATCGATATCGTATCGCTGTTGTGAGCCCAATATCATATCGTATCGTTTAGTGTACACCCCTAACTATATTGTATGGCACATACAATACATAGTAGCTATGAGTCCACTGGTGCAGTGGATTATTTTCTGAGTGTGTACAAATGAAACCAAATGGATCCGTAAGGGTCCATTTGTACGCACTCAGAGTTACAGACCTGTAATGGTCCTTTAGGGCGAGCTCTTTATGTGTTTATCTATATTGTATGTCCATGGCAAAAATAGAATTTTGTCAAAAAGGTCCACCACAAGCCAGCATGGTGATGGCCCCTGTTATGCAGTAAAAAGACAATCTACAAGTTCACAACACGTCGCAATGCAACACTTTGTGAGCTTGTACTGTAGAACTCCTGTTTTATTTTGTTACTTTTTTAAACGTTTAAGAAATAGAATAAAAATGGAATATATACGTATATTTTGAAAGTTGCTCAAAATGTTTGACATTTGGTTCAACGCTTCAATCCACAAAATGATGCAACAATGATGCAATGATGCTTTTCCAAAGCAGTGGTTCTCAAAGTCCAAGTCCGAGGTCCAAGCAGCAACCCTCAGGGTACCTTGAGAGGGGTTCATGGACACTTACAGGTCTGTAACTCTGAGAGTGTACAAATGGAACCAAATGCACCCATACCCATGGGTGCATTTGGTTCCCTTTGTACACTCTCAGAGTTATGGGGGTCCTTGAAATTTTGAAACGGTTTAAGAGTCACTGTTACAAAGTATTGACTCCATGCTGTGCCTGTGCTGTGTGTCATTCAGGTGGGCCTGCCAGCTAAGTCTGGTGTTTCAGGAGCGGTCCTACTCGTGGTCCCCAACGTGATGGGAATGATGTGCTGGTCCCCGGCACTAGACAGAGTGGGGAACAGTGTACGAGGCATCCATTTCTGTGAAGTATGTGGCATCAGTCGTTTCATTTAAAACTGCAATCCATAATTATTTCTGTGTGAATAAAATGTTTGATCTGTATGGTAGAGTATGTTCATGCGATATAACTAAGACAGGGTTTTTTTGTTTCAAGAATTTATAAAAAATAATATTTCCATTATATTCCATTCCAGAAAAGTGAAATAACCCTTAATTAAAAACATTTTAAATAATAAAAGTGCATCCAGTTCTTATTGAAGTTGTCATTGTTTAGGAGCTGGTGTCTCAATTCAACTTCCACAATTATGACAACCTGAGGCACTTCACCAAGAAGCACGATCCTAGAAGACCTGCTGAGGACCAGGTAACTGTGTTACACTACCCTAACACTAACCCTATACCAGTTAACTGTGTTACACTACCCTAACACTAACCCTATACCAGGTAACTGTGTTACACTACCCTAACACTAACCCTATACCAGTTAACTGTGTTACACTACCCTAACACTAACCCTATACCAGGTAACTGTGTTACACTACCCTAACACTAACCCTATACCAGGTAACTGTGTTACACTACCCTAACACTAACCCTATACCAGGTAACTGTGTTACACTACCCTAACACTAACCCTTTCCAGGTAACTGTGTTACACTACCCTAACACTAACCCTATCCCAGGTAACTGTGTTACACTACCCTAACACTAACCCTATACCAGTTAACTGTGTTACACTACCCTAACACTAACCCTATCCCAGTTAACTGTGTTACACTATACCCTAACACTAACCCTATACCAGTTAACTGTGTTACACTACCCTAACACTAACCCTATACCAGTTAACTGTGTTACACTACCCTAACACTAACCCTATACCAGTTAACTGTGTTACACTACCCTAAAACTAACCCTATACCAGGTAAAAATGTTGGTCGATTACTTTTTTCACTGGTGAAAACTAAATACAAACTAAATAAAAACTAAGCTACAATGACTAAAACTAAGACTAAATACATTGACAATTTTGTCAACAAATAAAAACTAGACTAACATGTTAGCGAGGGACTAGTGGAGAAGAGATCCAGAAGAACTAAAAGA
Source organism: Gymnoscopelus microlampas (assembly GCF_963454915.1). Taxonomy (NCBI): domain Eukaryota; kingdom Metazoa; phylum Chordata; class Actinopteri; order Myctophiformes; family Myctophidae; genus Gymnoscopelus; species Gymnoscopelus microlampas. The sequence goes on along the minus strand of NC_139947.1, from coordinate 5,718,311 downwards.
CAAGTCATTTTATGGTTGGTTGCGCTAGGGTGTGCATGCTGAAAATAGCCGATCTACAAGCTCACAACGTTGTGAGCTTGTAGATCGGCTATTTTCAGCATGCAACCGAGTGTAAAATCAGCCATTACGACGCCATCAAGGCACCGCCAAAATACGTTTTAGTCGACTAAATCAACTGTAGATTTAGTCGACCATAATCTTATGATATTTAGTCGACTAAAACTAGACAAAAACTAAAACATTTCAGATGACTAAAATATGACTGAAACTAAATTGGAATTTTATTCAAAAGACTATGACTAAAACTAAATAAAAAATTGCTGTCAAAATCAACACTGTGACTGCACTAACCCTATACCAGGTAACTGCAGAGGCGCCGTTTGGGGGCTCAACTTGACCCCCACTCGCCCCTATAGGCCTAGTAGGATATTACAATACAGGTACATTGAAAAAAGGGATTTTGTTTTTTAATGAATAAATAAATGACTCAAGAAATAAATGGACTACCATAGGTAGTAAATAACAAATATAGGACCTGCGGTATCCACAGATCCAACTGGTCACTGATAAACGCAGAAGGAACGCATAGCGGAACATTCTATCTCTGAACTACTTAATGTACATTTACAGCTGTCAAACAAGATGCCTTATTAGTTTTCTTTTGTCCTACATGGCCTGATTACAGAGTCCAGAACACATCGCTCCCCAGGGAAACAATGAGGTTTATCTTATCTTATCTTATTGTAAATGTTTGTCCAACTTAAAAGGTGGATTGTGTCTCTTTATCTGGGTCGGAAGTTGTGAAATGAAAGTGCTTCACGCCTGTGTGATTAGGCCTCCAATACATCAGTGGTTCCCCATTCTTACACCTGACAATCAGTGGGGGAAAGTAACGAACTACATTTACTCAAGTACTGTACTTAAGTAATATTTTGAGGTACTTTTACTTTGCTGGGGTATTTCCAATTTTCAATACTTTTACTTCAATCTACTCCACTACATCTCAGAGGCAAATATTGCACTTTTTACTCCACTACAATTATTTGAAAACTTGAGTTACTAGTTACTTTATAGATTATTACAAAACATGCTTTAACCACTTCAGCCCTATTTATACTTTGGCTATTTGAAAATAGCTGATCTACAAGCTCACAACCCCTAAACCTGGACCCCAGGTTTAGGGGGGTCCAGGGGGGGGGGGGGGGGGGGGTGGTTGCAGTGCGACGCGTTTTCAGCTTGAAGATCTGCTATTTTTGCAATTTACTTATTGGAATCCTGAATTATTTTTTTTGCAATTTTTTTATTGGAATCCTGAAAAGTAACATTTTTAATTGATTTAAAATGCATTTAGTTATGCTTATGTTAACTTTATGAACTTAAATACAAATACATTGGACATAAAAAAGACAATTTTAATGCTAGTCATTAAGCTACTATAATATAGACTGAAGTAATTAAAGCGGGTCATGTTTGCATGTTTGGAATTGTAACAGCTGAAATCAATAATATATCAGTATTCCGATATTAACCTGCGGGCCGCATTAAGTGAAGGTGAGGGCTGCATGTAGCCTGGTAAACCCCCCTCCCTCCGGAAATCTCATTTGCATTTGATTTCAGGGCTGTGAAACAAAATGTGTGTCGCAAGCTTCTTCCATTGGACGGTGTCAGGTTAGGCTGCATGTGGCATCATGACGAATAGGCTCTATGCACAGCAGCCATATTACCACTTCCTTCACAGGTGGTACCAATGATACTAATGAAGGCTCTGTTCCATTTAGTGTAGCACAGTGGTTTCCACGACCCCCATAACTCAAAGCTGCCCCCACCCAAACGTGCTTAAAGGTTTCATGACGTCAAATTTCTAATCTATTCTCTGTTTGTTTTTTTTTGTTTTCTGACCTCAATTACACCCAAACAAACAGAACTTTGAACATTTAGTGGATTTGCTGTGGTCTGGGGTTTTTCGGAATAATTAGGCTCAGAAAAGTGCGGCGATTGGCCCGTGGACTTTGATGTCACAGTCCATTAATCCCGCCCCCCTCTCCTCCCCTCCCCTCCCCTCCTCCTTTGGGGGGAGGGGGGGAGCAGAGGCGATGATTGACAGGCAAAAATCCTTGGTAGCACTTTACAATAATGACCCGTTATAAAGCATTTATAAACGTTTATAAGTAGTTTGTAGACTATTAACAAATCATTAACAACCTGTTTGTTGACATTCGTAAATGATTACTAAAACCTTTATAACTACAGTTAAAAATCATTTGTAAAGTATTAGTAAGTAGTGAACTATTCATGAATAAGCCATTTATATACATCTGTAAAAGATTATTAAATCATTTGTAACGACCCATTCTAAAGCATTTATAAACGTTTATAAGCAGTTTGTAGACTATTAACAAATCATTAACAACCTGTTTATTGACATTCGTAAATGATTACTAAAACCTTTATAACTACGGTTACAAATCATCTATAAAGGTATTAGTAACTATTCATGAATAAGCCATGTATAATACATCTGTAAATTATTATTAAATCATTTGTAACTGATGTTACATAATATATACAAGCTATTGGTAGCTTGTTCATGTTTAACATATGCTTTGTTAAACATTCCTAAAGTATCTATAAATCCTTAGTACATGTTATTATGTGCCCTATAGTAAAGTGAAGACAGTTCATCATTTACAACTGTCTGTTAATGTGTTTGTTCATGTTTAACATGCTTTGTAAAACATTCCTAAAATATCTATAAATCCTTTGTACATGTTATTATGTGCCCTACAGTAAAGTGAAGACAGTTCATCATTTATGACTGTCTGTTAATGTGGACTTTCTCCTTACCTGTTGCAAACTACCTGGCTTTCATGAATGCAGACACCAAACAATTGCTAGAATTATCATTCATGTTAAGCAAATGATGTGTAAGACATTCGTTAAGAGTATGTAAACCATTTGTGGTGTTAGGGACCAAAAAAGTCACTACAAAGTACTACCAATCAACTCTAAATTGCCTGAAACGTACTCCTAACAGGTTTTTGGGGGGACGATTTTGGCCTCCACACTTAGTGATTATTTCGGATTTAACTTTCGTTTCGGTGGTGACCAACTTTCGTTTCGGTAGTTTGATTACAAAATGTAAGTTGTGTAAAAAAAAATCTGAAGTTTACAAAATGTACTAAAGTACAGTGAACGTCTGTGCGGTTTGTCTTCATCACTGAAAATAACGTACATGTAAACTGATGTCATGTGCAGTTGGGGTGAAGAAACACAACCATTTCACTCCTAATAATACCTATTTGATTTGACATCCTGACTTGCTGCTGTAGCTGAGGCTTGAACCTGTTACCTGCGGCTCACTAGTCAGTGACTCTATCCATTCACCTACAGCTGTTTCCTTGGAATCTGTGGTTCTGAAACGTTTTGTTGTCAACCCCCCAAATTGACATGTATTTGGGCAGTGGACCCCAATGTGAAAAGATGTAGTGTCAGGGCCCCCCATGAAAAAGATGTATATTTATGCTGTAACACAAGTTATTTGTCTTGTTTGTTGTTCAAGTCAAAGCACCAGGAAGGCTGTACTTGTCAGCCATCTGTTAGCTCAATGGGTTGAGACGCAGTATTCATGATCCAGAGGCCATGAGTTCAAATCCCATTGATGTCTTTCCTATGATTCTTTCCTTTGCAGACTGGCTTCCAGAAGATCAACTGAAAACTACCAGGAAGGCTATATTTGTCATCCAACTGTTAGCTCAATGGGTTGAGACGCAGTATACATGATCCAGAGGCCATGAGTTCAAATCCCATTGATGTCTTTCCTATGATTCTTTCCTTTGCAGACTGGCTTCCAGAAGATCAACTGAAAACTACCAGGAAGGCTGTACTTGTCAGCCATCTGTTAGCTCAATGGGTTGAGACGCAGTATTCATGATCCAGAGGCCATGAGTTCAAATCCCATTGATGTCTTTCATATGATTCTTTCCTTTGCAGACTGGCTTCCAGAAGATCAACTGAAAACTACCAGGAAGGCTGTAATGTCAGCCATCTGTTAGCTCAATGGAATGAGACGCAGTATTCATGATCCAGAGGCCATGAGTTCAAATCCCATTGATGTCTTTACTGTGATGCTTTCCTTTGCAGACTAACTTCTAGAAAAACAAGTTAAAACCACCAGAAAACCTGTAACTCTCAGCCAACAGCATAGCTCAACTGGTAGAGCGTCTGTCCAATAACATGACTTGACTTGACTTGAGTGGGTTCGATTCCCACTCGAGTCAAGTGTCCCCGGTAACTTGGGGCAACGGATAAATTGACTGATATCCTTAGTGATGCTTCCCTTTGCAGACTAACTTCTAGAAAAACAAGTTAAAACCACCAGGAAACCTGTAACTCTCAGCCAACAGCATAGCTCAACTGGTAGAGCGTCTGTCCAATAACATGACTTGACTTGACTTGAGTGGGTTCGAGTCCCACTCGATTCAAGCGTCCCCGGTATCTTGGGGCAACGGATAAATTGACTGATATCCCTAGTGATGCTTCCCTTTGCAGACTAACTTCTAGAAAACAAGTTAAAACCACCAGGAAACCTGTAACTCTCAGCCAACAGCATAGCTCGACTGGTAGAGCGTCTGTCCAATAACATGACTTGACTTGACTTGAGTGGGTTCGATTCCCACTCGAGTCAAGTGTCCCAGGTAACTTAGGGCAACGGATAAATTGACTGATATCCGTAGAATAACTTGTAGGAGTGTGCTGGTTCAAATCCAGTACAACCCAGGGTTCGATTCCCACTAACGTCAAGTCCCCGGTAAATTGGGGCAGCGGATAAATTGACTGATATCCGTAGAATAACTTGTAGGAGTGTCCTGGTTCAAATCCAGTCACCACCTTAGTAACTGAAACCGAATCTGGCCAATTCGGTCTCAGTTACTGAGATAGATAGAGGGTGTGTAGAGTAGGCGGAGTAGAGTAGTGAGTAGAGTAGGGGTAGAGTAAAGAGGGAATATAGTCGGGGAGTAGGAGTAGGTCCCAGAAGGGCCCAGAGTAGGGGGAGGAGTAGGAATAGGGGGAGGAGTAATCGAACCCACTCAAGTCAGGTCAAGTCATGTTATTGGACAGACGCTCTACCAGTTAAGCTAAGCTGTTGGCTGAGAGTTACAGGTTTCCTGGTGGTTTTAACTTGTTTTTCTAGAAGTTAGTCTGCAAAGGGAAGCATCACTAAGGATATCAGTCAATTTATCCGTTGACTCAAGTTACCGGGGACACTTGACTCGAGTGGGAATCAAACCCACTCAAGTCAAGTCATGTTATTGGACAGACGCTCTACCAGTTGAGCTAAGCTGTTGGCTGAGAGTTACAGGTTTCCTGGTGGTTTTAACTTGTTTTTCTAGAAGTTAGTCTGCAAAGGAAAGCATCACAGTAAAGACACCAGTGGGATTTGAACTCATGGCCTCTGGATCATGTATACTGCGTCTCAACCCATTGAGCTAACAGATGGCTGACAAGTACAGCCTTCCTGGTAGTTTTCAGTTGATCTTCTGGAAGCCAGTCTGCAAAGGAAAGAATCATAGGAAAGACATCAATGGGATTTGAACTCATGGCCTCTGGATCATGAATACTGCGTCTCAACCCATTGAGCTAACAGATGGCTGACAAGTACAGCCTTCCTGGTAGTTTTCAGTTGATCTTCTGGAAGCCAGTCTGCAAAGGAAAGAATCATAGGAAAGACATCAATGGGATTGGAACTCATGGCCTCTGGATCATGTATACTGCGTCTCAACCCGTTGAGCTAACAGTTGGATGACAAATATAGCCTTCCTGGTAGTTTTCAGTTGATCTTCTGGAGGCCAGTCTGCAAAGGAAAGAATCATAGGAAAGACATCAACGGGATTTGAACTCATGGCCTCTGGATCATGAATACTGCGTCTCAACCCATTGAGCTAACAGATGGCTGACAAGTACAGCCTTCCTGGTGCTTTGACTTGAACAACAAACAAGACAAATAACTTTAAAAAAATGTGTTACAGCATAAATATAAATCTTTTTCATGGGAGGCCCTAACACTACATCTTTTCACATTGGGGTCCACTGCCCAAATACATGTCAATTTGGGGGGTTGACAACAAAACGTTTCAGAACCACAGATTCCAAGGAAACAGCTGTAGGTGAATGGATAGAGTCACTGACTAGTGAGCCGCAGGTAACAGGTTCAAGCCTCAGTTACAGCAGCAAGTCAGGATGTCAAATCAAATAGGTATTATTAGGAGTGAAATGGTTATGTTTCTTCACCCCAACTGCACATGACATCAGTTTACATGTACGTTATTTTCAGTGATGAAGACAAACCGCACAGACGTTCACTGTACTTTAGTACATTTTGTAAACTTATGACTCTGAGTAGAGTATAGCCTGACTTAAACAAACAAATAACAACTTAGTATAGTCAGATTATTTTTTACACAACTTACATTTTGTAATCAAACTACCGAAACGAAAGTTGGTCACCACCGAAACGAAAGTTAAATCCGAAATAATCACTAAGTGTGGAGGCCAAAATCGTCCCCCCAAAAACCTGTTAGGAGTATGTTTCAGGCAATTTAGAGTTGATTGGTAGTACTTTGTAGTGACTTTTTTGGTCCCTAACACCACAAATGGTTTACATACTCTTTACGAATGTCTTACGCATCATTTGCTTAACATGAATGATAATTCTAGTAATTGTTTGGTGTCTGCATTCATGAAAGCCAGGTAGATTGCAACAGGTAAGGAGGAAGTCCACATTAACAGACAGTCATAAATGATGAACTGTCTTCACTGTACTGTAGGGCACATAATAACATGTACAAAGGATTTATAGATATTTTAGGAATGTTTTACAAAGCATGTTAAACATGAACAAACACATTAACAGACAGTTGTAAATGATGAACTGTCTTCACTTTACTATAGGGCACATAATAACATGTACTAAGGATTTATAGATACTTTAGGAATGTTTAACAAAGCATATGTTAAACATGAGCAAGCTACCAATAGCTTGTATATATTATGTAACATCAGTTACAAATGATTTAATAATCATTTACAGATGTATTATACATGGCTTATTCATGAATAGTTACTAATACCTTTATAGATGATTTGTAACTGTAGTTATAAAGGTTTTAGTAATCATTTACAAATGTCAACAAACAGGTTGTTAATGATTTGTTAATAGTCTACAAACTACTTATAAACGTTTATAAATGCTTTATAACGGGTCATTATTGTAAAGTGCTACCAAATCCTTCAACAGCGGCGACACCCGCAGGCAAATAGTTTTTTGTTTTGCATTGCAGCTCAAAAGGCTTCAGAACACAGAGAGAAAAGAACCATGTCATGGCTCACTGGAGTGGATTTTTTCAGTTAAAACTTTTTAATACACGTTTGAAGGACCATGATGAAGACTTTTAATGTGTTGTAAACCAGCATGTCATGAAACCTTTAAGACCCACCTTCTCACTGTACAGGACTCTTTAAGGCTCACTTGCTGGTTTGGTGTTTTGTGGGTTGTGGGTTGTGGGTGTGTGAGTTTCTACTCCCTCCTGTTGTGACTGACTGACTGACTGAGTTCTTGTTGTCCTAGTCTAGTCTTTGACTTCCGGACTGCGCCCCGGGCCAGTGTAATAACCAGTGGTGTAAAGTAACTAAGTACATTTACTCAAGTACCGTACTTAAGTAAAGAATTCAGGTATTTTTTACTCTACTGGAGTTTTTCCAATTTTCAATACTTTTACTTCTACTCTCAAAGGCAAATATTGTACTTTTACTCCACTACAATTATTTGAAAACTTTAGTTACTAGTTACTTTGCAGATATAAATCATTATATTATAAAATATCCATGAACCACTTTAGCCCTATTTGATACCTAGGCTATTTAAAAATAGCCGATCTACAAGCTCACAACGCGTCGCATCGCATAGATCTGCTATTTTCAAAATGTTAGTACTTTTACTTTTGGTACTTTAAGTACATTTTGTTATCAATACTTTTGTACTTTCACTCAAGTACATTTTGAATTCCGTACTTTAAGTTGTAACAGAGTACTTCTACATTTATTGATACTTTTACTTAGTATTGTGAGTACTTTTTCCACCACTGCTATGAACCTATCACAATGCGTCGAGAGGTTGTAGTTCAGCTATTGTAGCTACTTTAAAATGTTGGACTACCTCCAACCAGACAATTAGGCCTCAAGGCCCTGTGATCTTTGACGTCCCACAAAGGGGGGCCCAGACCCTAGGTTGGGAAACACTGCTGCATACAAAAAATCACACCCAGTGTGAAGTGAGCGATGTGGTCATCACAGTGATGGAAGCTCACTTTTTTAAAAAAAGATCTTTTTTTTCAAGTGCATAGTCCTATTTATAGGTTATTAATTTCATCATGTGTCTCGCTAGCCAATCACAGTGCTGAATAGAGTCAGCCAATAGTCAGCCAATCACAGTACAGCTAGGGGTGTACTAATGTAGAAGGGTGTGCTATTATGAGCCAATCACAGTACAGCGAAGGGTGTACTAATGAGGTGTCCCAACCCCACTTACAGTATAGGAGCGGCTGCACCGCTCAACAACCAGGATCAAATCCATGATCATAATTATGATTTGTCTTTTTGTCCCATTAGAACAAGTCAGTGATCAACCTGATGTTTGCAGCCTACAACGGAGATGTCTCTGCTCTGAGGAGGTGAGTGAAGACTCTTACGTTAGCACTGCAACTATCCATTACACTTCTTATTGATTATTCTATATCAATTACCACAAAGTGTGTTTTTTTTTGGTAATCTATTATATTTTATGTAATATATCAACAGAACAAGGTGAAAAAAATCTATCCGATTTTTTATTATCAAGTAAATCAATTCAGTCATATTAACCAGCTAGGCCTTATTAATCAGTACTTCATTGTACAACAGTGTTTCACAATAATAGCGAAAATCTACAGAACCGGCTATTTTCATGAAATTTGAAAAAAAAAAAAAACTATGTTAATCCCCCCAATCAGTTATTTTAATAAAAAAAAATCGATTATCAGTTATTTTTTCAAAAATATATTAAATGGAGCAGTTTGATTACTGTAACTGCAGTGTAACTAGGGCTGTAACATTATGAATAAAAATGACATTTCTTTTAGCCTTCTTGCACAGGGCAGATATGACAAATAACTGAACTATACAAAGAAATGACTGACATATTTAATCATTTTATACTTTTTTTTTTTAAATTGAGGAAACACGCAAAGCGTTGTAAGCTTGTAGATCTGCCTTTTTTGCTTTTTTTAATATTTGAAAATCTATTGAACATTTTTCAACTTGGAAACGATTAAAACGATTATGACAAAATCATTGCGATGATCTCAAATAATTGCGATTAGACAATTATGTAATAATGCACCCTATGCACAGCAGCCATATTGTGAAGACATTCGCAGGTGTTGCCAATGATACTAATGAACGCTCTGTTCCATTCTGGTCAAACAGAGTCAGGGTGCTGCTCACTGGAAACACTCTGCTACACCAGTGGGTCTAAAGTTGGGGTCTAAGGACCCTCATGGGCTTCCAAATGGCCCCTTACGGGTGTGTAACTCTGAGAGTGTACAAATGGAACGAATGGACCCGGAAGGGTCCATTTGGTTCCATTTGTACACTCTCAGAGTTATGGGGGTCGTGGAAACCACTGTGCTACAATAAATGGAACAGAGCCTTCATTAGTATCATTGGTAACACCTGCGAAGGAAGTGATACTATGGCTGCTGTGCATAGAGCCTATTGTGACACAGGCGTAACTATCCTCGTTTTTATCATAAAGCTCCGGCGCCATGCAGACTAGAGAAGTCTTAATTTGTTTGTTCCATATTTATTATAATCTAATTTGTTTTTTTTACTCCTATAGTTTCAATGTTATTCAGGAGAGCAGCAAAGCATCCATCACTAATGGTTAACCTTTCCATGTGTTCTCTGTCCATGGTTGATGCTCCTTCAGGTTTGCCCTTTCAGACGTCAACATGGAGGAGAAGGACTATGACGCTCGCTCTGCCCTGCATGTGGCGGCTGCAGAAGGTGACACTCCATCATCATTCATTCATTCTTCAGTTATTACATGCCGCATATTAACCCTTTGAGACCGGGAAGCAAGCTCAAGCTCATAGCGCGGCACCAAGTGCCGCACTATGAGCTTGTAGATCTGCTATTTTTTGAAAAATCTCAAAATTGAGTGCAAATCTTTGAATACATATATTTTGTCCACACAATTTTTGTTAAACAACATTTTTAACTCAAGTCTTTGCTTCTGGGGGGGTCCCTGGAACAACATATTCTGATGGGGATCGGTGTAAAAAAAAACATAATTTTTGGGGGTCCTTGACATGAAAAAGTTTGAGCACCACTGATATAGGAGCAACAGTTTTTCAGAAAAATTGAGACATTTGTTTTGACATTTGACAGTTACAAATGTTTGCTTAAAAATATATATTCGAAGATTTGCACACATTTTCACGATTTTTCAAAAATAGCAGATCTACAAGCTCATAGCGCAGCACTGGGTGCCGCGCTATGAGCTTGTATATCTGCTATTTTTGAATAGCCAAAGAAATCCAAAGTGACACAAATGCGTTCCCGGATTGAATGGCTTAAACACACTTAAACCAAAAAGACACTTTCAGGGTTTCCAGTCATTACATTCCTGGACATGTTTACATGATTAGAACAACAGTTTTCCAGGCCTGGAAAAGGTTTGGAATTAATCAAATGTCTCGGAACATTTGGCTATTGATTTTGTCCCGAAACATGTCTAAACAGTGTAACATATTAAAATGTACTGCTGTGCTGCACAAACTGTGGGCGTGGAGCTCAATTTATGCAGGTTGCATACAGGAAAGAATAGATCTACAAGCTGACAACACGATACATGGCCTATTATATGTTGTACGACAAATAGCAAAAAATAGCTGAGCTGTGTGTGATGCGACACGTTGTGAGCTTGTGGATGTTATTTACACTATTTGTGAAAGAAGAAAGTGCAATTTAACATTTAACTGGCTGGTGATGTGGACATGTGGTGACATTGGAAGACTTGCTCTTATGTGGCTCTTATTGAAATGATTTTCCGTTTATTGCAGGTCATCTGGAGGCAGTCATCTTCCTCACAGAAGTCTCTAAAGTCAATCCCAACACGAAAGACAGGTAAACATTCAAACATTCAAAGACAGACAGACAGACAGACAGACAGACAGCGATCCTTTCTGCACCACAGTCAGGATTTGGTGATGATCATTACATTTTAGTTGATAATAAATTGACAATTAATTGTGATAAATTTAATTGTGTTTTTGGCATTGGAAAATATAAATACACATTTAATTTAGCCTTTTAGGGTTTGTAAACAAAAATGGTTTGGAGCATAGTCAATAAAACATTGACTGATGCACTTGGACACATCATCAGTGTTGTTACCTGGAGTCACCGGGTGTTTCGGGTTTTGCAACAGACACCCTCCTCCAGGCGACCCGACCGAGGCTGATCAGACCCCGGCCTGTGTCCAAGTGGTATGCTACTGCCCCCACTGTCTCTTGGGGGTAGATAAAGACAGTGCTAATTAGGGGGTTAGGGTTAGCCTGGCACTCGCCAGACCGACAACACAGATCCACCCACCCACCACACACGGTGTGGAATGCATGTGAGTGAATCCACACCATCAGTCCGGCCGATGCCAGGCCAGGAAAGTTGAGATGTTGCAGCTGTTGGCGACACTAGGAGGCTCTAGGCACTGTGGTTTGGCTCCAGGCCTGGCTCCTCCCTTGTCTGACCAGAATATGATATGACAAATAACTTAAATATGACCAGTTCTCTCTACACCAAATCTCTTCACCGAAAATAGCCGATCTTCAAGCTCACAAGCTTGTAGTTAGGCTACTTTAGGCAACTGTTCACCCCAGAGTAGGAACTGCATAGAGCCAATATGCCGATCTACGCCAGAATATGGAATTTCAATCTCACACTTGACTTGGGCTGTCTTGTTTTACTCACTGTTTGATGATGTTGATTGATGGTGAATCCTAAATGAGTCGTTTATGACAGGAGCTGTGAGTATTACTGGCTGTGTCGAATTTCAAATCAAAAGGGGGGCAAACAAAACAAAACAAAACAAAGAACAGGGTCCAGTCTCAAATGAACTCAAAATAAATCAAAGAACACAGTCTTTTCGCGTTGTCATTAAGAGTGTGTGTGTGTGTGTGTGTGTGTGTGTGTGTGTGTGTGTGTGTGTGTGTGTGTGTGTGTGTGTGTGTGTGTGTGTGTGTGTGTGCGCGCACCCGCGCGCGCAAGTGGTTGAAAATCCATTTCTCTTCTGCAGTTCTGCCACCCACATCTGGGACATTATTTGGGGTTTACGTGGATGACTGTTAAAGAAAAATGTCACTGCGCTGAATGTCATGACCACCCCATGATGACCAGGTCATCAGAGTCCATATTAACCTTGTTGTGGTGTGTTTATCAGAGTCCTGATCACCAGGTGGGGTTGATAGCCAATTTATTCACTTTTTTGTATGAAGAGATGTCATTTCCTGCTTCTTGTTTATACTTGAAAAAGACCGAAAGGGTCGAAACGTCATATCTGCTGTTTGACCTTTGGAGCGTTCAACAAGTGAGTTGCGAGCCCCACTTTGTTCTTATGATTCTGTTCTTACAGTTTGGCTCAGCACCAAGGAACGGAGGATATATAGAGCGGAGGGAGAGGTTCCACATGGGGGGGGGCTAGCTTCCACTTGCTTCTTCTTCAGGGTCAAACTATTCTGACTCTGAGGAAGACGCAAGTCGAAACGTCAGTCACCTCAGCAAAATAATAAATACGTGCAGACCAGTGGAGTGCTCCAGTATTTTATCTGGGTATAGTCTCTCCTGAAGTGCCCAGGTATTTTACTTTCTGATTCAAGTTGTCCCTGTTGAGCACCGAGCCCTTCTACCTTTAACTGGCTGAAGCGGGTTTTTTGTCTCACATTAACCTCATTGTTGTGGTGTGGTTCGTATAGATGGGGCAACACCCCTCTGGACGACGCCATGCAGTTTGGTCACGATGCTGTGGCCACCGTCCTGAGAGAGTACCAGCCCATGTACCGGCCCCCTAACCCTGCCGCCCAACAACAGGACCCCACCCGGAGCCGGGACCCCACCCCGAGCAGCCAGGACCCCCTGCAGTCTGACAGCGAGGAGACACAGAAATCCATACAGGACTCCATGAAGGTTTAGGAACCATGGGATGGGACAATGATGTCATGATTGTCATGGAAACGGGACTGTATCATAAGCAGTGGTTTCCAACCAGTTTTTTTACCCCTTGGAGCCCCCCTCACTAATTACATCTTACTCAAGCTGAGACCCCCCCTCACCCCGCACGCACGCACGCACGCACGCACGCACGCACACACACACACACACACACACACACACACACACACACACACACACACACACACACACACACACACACACACACACACACACACACACACACACACACACACGTGTTTATCAGACCTGTTGACCACTAGGCTCTATGCACAGCAGCCATATTATCGCTTCCTTCACAGGTGTTACCAATGATACTAATGAAGGCTCTGTTCCATTTAGTGTAGCACAGTAGTTCTCAGATTTTTGAATTTCAGATTTCCACGACCCCCATAACTCTGAGAGTGTACAAATGGAACCAAATGGACCCGGGTCCATTTGGTTCCATTTGTACACTCTCAGAGTTACACACCCGTAAAGGGCCATTTGGGAGTGTTTCCAGTCAGCCAACATGCACAATATCAGCACCCTGACTCCGTCTGACCAGAATGGAACAGAGCCTTCATTAGTATCATTGGTAACACCTGTGAATGTCTTACAATATGGCTGCTGTTCAAAGAGCCTATTAAGCCCTTTATACTGTACTTCTCGTACAACGTATAGCAACGTACTGCAGATCAACAAGCTCACACCCACAACAATATTAATAAAATTACAATATTATGACCCAAAAATCCAAATTTTGGATTACCTCGAAACAGACAAGGCCTTGTTGGCGCCCCAATTAAGGGGGGCCCGGAGACCCCAAGGTTGGGAACCAGCGATCTATATACAGTTTTGCACCATGCAAACCTGAACAGCAACCCAGGGATAGTGTGGAATGATGATGGAATGATGTGTGTGTCTTCAATAGGCTCTATGCACAGCGGCCATATTGGAAAGAAATTGTGCCTCTTTCCTTCACAGGTGTTACCAATGACACCAGGTATGTTCACTTTACTGGAGTATTTCCAATTTTCTGTACTTTTACTTCTACTCCATTACATCTCAGAGGCAAATATTGTACTTTTACTCCACTACAGTTATTTGGAAACTTTAGTTACTAGTTACTTTGAAGGTTTTGAATATTATTACAAAACATACATTAATCACTTCAGCCCTATATACAGTAGGCCTATATACTTCGGCCATTTGAAATTAGCGGATCTACAAGCTCACAATGCGTTGCGATGCAACGCATTGTGAGCTTGTAGATTGGCTATTTTCAAAAGATTTTTATACATTTATATATTTGAACTTGTGAAATGGGACATTCTGCACAATAAGTACTTTTGGTACTTTAAGTATATTTTGATGCCAATACTTTTGTACTTTTACTCAAGTAAATTTTGATTACCGGACTTTTACTTGTAACAGAGTATTTCTACATGATCATTTTACTTAAGTAAGAAAATGAAGTACTTTTTCCACCTCTGCTGTATGCTACGTTATAGTGTGATTACAGCTTGAGACAGCGTTGGGATAAGACATACATGTGCATGAATACATTTTTCACTTAGCTTCTGTAAAACATTGACTTATTTAATAAGTCTTGCCCTGTGTTCTCCTGGTCCCTTGTTATGGAACCGTGTTGATGTCATAGAAAAATGGATTAAATGAAAGCTGGTAGCAACCGTAGAATTATTGAAAGTACCACTCACGGCCATCAAGCGTTTCAAAACATGTACTGTACTGTATATTGCAACTATGGACACGGAAAGAATAGTTAAAACAAATATAAGTAAATATCCACATAGCACTTTATCAGATGGTAACAATAAATCAGTCGCTTGTATGAAGGGAGAGGTGGTGAATTTTACTCTCTCTGACTGTAAGCAGAAACGTGGCTTGAAACACACAACAGTATAAAGTTTGGCGAGCCACTTGTCAAAAGAATTGCCACTTTGATGTAAATAGTTTGTCCTGCAGGAATTTATTTATTTCCAGAAGCCAACGTGATGTATTATTTTTTGTTTTGTCAATGCAGTCCATCTTTCTGTTTGATTCTGGAACTGGGTTCCGGCAGTAGAAATGTTTTCCTGTTGGGAGACGGAAGTTTTCTGCTGCACCAATGATCCTACCTCACCAAAATGAGAGAACGGCTCAAGAATGTAGAATAATGACATTGAATGTGTTCGGTTCACAAGCATGTCTCCTTGGTCCCATTCTAGATTAGGGCTGCAACCGCATCAATTATTTTATTAGCGATTATTGTAGTGATTACTTTTTTCCTTTTAAGCGAGTGTGTTTGTCGCGTTGATTGGGAATCAACAAAAGTCGTTATCTTTTTATAATAAAATACATTGATTGGTCTGACACTTACGCCCTACAAATATCTGAAATAGCAGATCTACAAGCTAGCTTGTAACGCTGAGTTACAGAACCGTAAGGGTACATGTGTACACTGTACAGTTTCTACCTGCTAGCTTGTAGATCTGCTATTGTTTTGTATTTTGTTTTATTAAAATCGATAATTTTTGTATAATCAATTAAATCGATGAGTCCGATTATAACCGTTGCACCCCTAATCTAGATATATTCCCTGTTGAGAGCTTGTAATTGTGATTGTGATGATTGGAGAGCTTTTTGCCTGAGAAATTGCTGTCTTCTCTTTGATGTGAAAATGTGTATTTCATTTATCTTTATGTCTGCATTATTAAGACCATTATGTCTGCAATTATTACCATTACTATGCTGTACGGCTGCAACCATCCACCATCTTCTTAATCACTTCTTAGATTAATTGAATAATCCACAAGAGCAATTTCTTTTGGATACACTTTGAAATTGTGTACTGTATATATCAAAGGAATCGTCACAAATTCTAATACATTTTGTATGATTCATTTGGCTGATTTGTGCACAAATAAGGAAAATAAACAATCTACATGTGAGCTTGTAGATATGCTATAAAAAAGATATTAAAATCACTTGTGATTATTGATTAAATGGATTAGTTTGATTAATGGTTGCACCCCTACTATGCAGGATAGTTTTGTCAAGATGAGTATATCCCCGTTCTTCTAGGTGACCATCTGCACTTAATACTTATACCAGCTTCGAGGTACAACGTAACACTTTGTGCTATCTATGCTATTTTTTGTTTTCAGTATGTGTTTTTATATGTCGCCTACTGTACTGTATGCCACTAACAGTACACAACCTTTTTGCTGCTTAAAGGGATAGTTCACCCAAAAAATTACTTATTTTCTATCAATTCACACCCCATTAACCCTTGAATTCATGGAGATGTTTTTATCGCATTCCTAAGCCAATAATTTGATGACCGGCGGAGTCTACGGTAGGTCTCCTATTGACCGATGACCCGGTCATCAAATTATTGTCTCAGGAATGCGACAAAAACTCAAAAGATCTGCATGAATTCAAGGCTTCATGGGGTGTGTAATTGATAGAAAATAAGTACTTTTTTGGGTGAACTACTTCTTTAATGAAACCCTTCCTCTTTATAACTTCAAAGTTTTTTCTCTCTCTCAATGTAAAATATCTTGCTGTAAATAAAGACAAAAAGGGAAATAAAACCTTTTTAAGTTGTTTTAATTAAACAAATCTCGGTATGAACGTGAGAAATATGGCTTTGCCTGTAAGAGAACAGTATAATAATGCATTATAATCAAAACGTAAAGCTAAATGAACATGGCATGAATGTTCCCATTAAGACAATCTTGTTTGTACAATCTTAGACATGATATCGTCTGTCGGGTAGAAACTAGAGTTCTCAAATACTGCCCAAACCCGACCCTATCTGCCGTTTTTGGGGCAGGCCCAATACTATGTCAATTAGTTGGGCCGGGCCAAGCCTCGGGTTTTGTGAGGGAAAAAAACAAAAAAAAAGGGGGAAGAAATGTATTACCCCCCAAAAATTCTGCCCCTAGCGGCCTAATGGTAAGGCCGACGGAAATGGCAGTGGATGTGATGGATGCAACTCAAAGTGAACTTTACTCAGGTATCTAGTTTGTCGCCGTCCACCTTCCAAAACGGGCGACAATGGCCAAAACTCAATCGAAAATCGGCCAAAGTGGCAATTTGCAAGATGTTTTGGCCATTATCTCTGGAACAGAAGGTCCAATCTGGTCAGTTCAAGCCTTGTTGGATGTGTGACTTTGAGGACATTAAGCACAACATTTTCGGGCCTAAAAGTATGGTAATTGGTCGGGCCGGGCCGAGCCTCGGGCCGGCCCAATAGGGCCCAGTTAGGGTCGGGCCTCAATTTTCAGGCTTGTTGTTAACTCTAGTGGAAACTTCTGAGGATTCAAATTCAAAAATAGCTAAAGTAGCAGATCAACAAGCTCGAAGTGGATCTGCTACTTTTGATGCTTTTGTGAGACGCTGTGGTATGATCAAGTAGGACATTAATCTACGAAAAAAACACAAAAGGTTTGACTGTGGAGATGAGGTTTCTGCCCGACAACAGCGACATTACAGAATAGGCTCTATGCACAGCAGCCATATTATCACTTCCTTCACAGGTGTTACCAATGATTCTAATGAAGGCTCTGTTCCATTTAGTGTAGCACAGTGGTTTCCACGACCCCCATAACTCTGAGAGTGTACAAATGGAACCAAATGGACCCTTACGCGTCCATTTGGTTCCATTTGTACACTCTCAGAGTTACACACCTGTAAGGTGCCATCTGGAAGCCCATGAGGGTCCCTGGACCCCAACTGTAGACCCACTGGTGTAACAGAGTGTTTCCAGTGAGCCAACATGCACAATATCAGCACCCTGACTCTGTTTGACCAGAATGGAACAGAGCCTTCATTAGTATCATTGGTAACACCTGTGAATGTCTTCATAATATGGCTGCTGTGAATAGAGCCTATAACAGCATTTGTGACACATTAGCCTGAGGCTTTGTATGATATACAGTCAGCAATCAGCATTGTGACCCTGTTTATGGACCCACTGAGTCATGGACAATGACATGTTGTGCCCATTATTATTATTATTAGTTCTAAGACAGATATTGCTTTTTCATTTCTGGAAAGACTTTTTTTTAAAGACACCGTTATGTGATTTTAAAGACACAGTTATGTTGCTGCCAAGTCACCCAATTTTAAAAAAGTAAGTGTAAAAGTGATATTGTTTTGGTTAAAACAAAAGGTTTTTGGTATTTAAAAAAAGTTAAAGATCTATATTCTGATAGTGTTTGTTCAGTAATAATAACAGGGGTCTCCGTCGTCTCTGTACAGCATTTTCAGCTCTGGGTGGGAATTTCACCCAATAGGCTCTATGCACAGCAGCCTTATTATCACTTCCTTCACAGGTGTTACCAATGATACTAATGAAGGCTCAGTTCCATTTAGTGTAGCACAGTGGTTTCCACGACCCCCACAACTCTGAGAGTGTACAAATGGAACCAAATGGACCCTTCCATTTGGTTCCATTTGTACACTCTCAGAGTTACACACCTGTAAGGGGCCATTTGGAAGCCCATGAGGGTCCCTGGACCCCAACTGTAGACCAACTGGTGTAACAGAGTGTTTCCAGTGAGCCAACATGCACAATATCAGCACCCTGACTCTGTTTGACCAGAATGGAACAGAGCCTTCATTAGTATCATTGGTAACACCTGTGAATGTCTTCATAATATGGCTGCTGTGAATAGAGCCTATCAGGAAAGGGAACCCATTTATCAGCTTCAATTTTGAAGTGTTCAAAATAACAAAAATGTCTGCTAATGTCTTCATTTTATCACTTCCAATTGCACGTGTTTATCCTGTACGAAATAGGTATCCCGACCTGAAAATGGGGTTTACTAAAGAGCTGGAGAGACAGGGAGACACCCCCCCCCCCCCATTTAACAAACACTCTATAACAGTGATCATCTTACAGTCTACAGAGCCCTTTTTAACACTTATTTTAACCAAAACGTTCACTTACGTACACCCCCCTGTAATGCACAGTGAAGCCCAGAGCCCCGTCACCCAACCACACCGCTGGTGATATCCACCTCTCCAAAGCTCAAGAGTTCAAAGCTTTTACTCCCTGTCCGAGTCGATCGGATCTGGATTTTTGGGTTTCAAAACCAAAAATCTAATCACTTTGATGATATCCGATCTGTGATCATAGAATGATCCCGGCAAACGTTACATTATGTCAATGAGAAATATCTGTTTGATTAAAACCCGGGGAAAGCATACGTGTCATTTTAGATTTTTGCGTTGGCTATTCAAAAATAGCAGATGTACAAGCTCGTGCCGCGCTGCGAGCTTGTACATCTGCTATTTTGGAACATTTCTGAAAAATCTTGAAAGTGTGTGAACCACTGATTTAGAAGGCATTTGTAGAATCCGCCTCAGGTCTTAACTCATTTCACTGCCTAGGACGACTATGGCGACTTTTTTTTGGTGGGAGGGGGGGCTGTGAATGACCCAAGCACCACCTAAGAGTACGTCCAGAAATCATGTGACCACAATAAAAAAAAAAGCTAGGCTCCTTTCATGTTAAAGGATTTATAAAAGTCAATTTTCCTCGGCTTTGTTGTTTTTCTGCTGTTTTTCAAAAAAACAAGCCACATTCAAACGGCCATAGCTCTGGAATTGAGGATTACGACTGGCCAATTTTTTTTCTTCTACACTACCAGACCCCCGTGCGTGTAATGAGCCGATCTCCGTGAGGACGGCGGTCACGAAGAATATTCCATGATTTTTACAGTAAAATCGCTGGTAGATGGATTAATTAATTCATTCCTGGCAGTGAACGAGTTAATGGGTTCATCAAATAACCTCTTTAACACCCACACATCCAAATCTGATCCACTCGGACAGAGGATTAAAAAGTGTTGAAACTCTTTGAGCCCATGCTGCGGGGGTCCGTCAATTCATTCACTTCAACCCCGGAGGCTCCTCCATGCCAGAGTGCGTGAGCAGCTCCCCGTCCCAAAGTCCGAACGCCGGGCACAGCGGCTCCCTGAAGCCGCGGCGGGTCTTGATGGTGTGGATGACCCGCAGGCTCTGGACGTCCACCAGCGCCACCGCGCCCGCCTCGTAGTCCAGCAGGATGCCCACGCGGTCCGGCTTGCCCACCAGCGTCACGGGCACCACCGTGTTCTTGGTCATGGCGAACCAGCGGCGCTGCGCGTAGCCGAACACCCAGGAGGAGGCGCTGGTGCCCACGCAGTCCTCGCGGGACATGAGCGCCTCGGCCACGCCCAGGCGGAACTCGCTCGACTTCTTGACGGTCACCTCCCAGTAGTGGCGGCCGCCGCCGATGGTCTCGTCGGCGAACACCACGGCCCAGTCGCGGAAGCGCTCGGGGTTGTGCCGCACCTTGCTGGGGTCAATGCCCAGCATGCGGTAGATCACGCCTAGCGGTGGGGATGGGACAATAATCGTTATTATCGCGATAAAAATATGATCATATCTCTTTTATCAATAAGGGTGCAATGAGGACTCTTGGCTGGAGCTCTCATTCAATGGGCCCCATTCACTAAGCTGGTCGTAAATATCAGTGTAAATAACAAGTAAATAAAGTGACTAAAGGAGGGTGTATTTTCTCTAAGCAAAAGGGGTGTGTAAATCCCTGATATGTGCAGATCACCGTTGTTCCTCATTTTTGCCTGAAGGTCAGAGGCGTGTTCATATGGAAGATCCTTTGCATTGCTCCACGCCCCCATTTAAGACCATGAAGCTGTTTACACTCAAAATATGGGTGTAAACAGCTTGGTGAATCGGGCCCAATGTCATTTTCGACTATGCTTGCACCTCATGGTTCACGAACATCTCAATGTCACTCAAATCAAAACTGCAGATCTCTCAAAACAAACTGAGACTAGTACTAAAGGCCTCTCCCCCAAGACTCACCTTCTCCCAACTCACTTTGCTAGTCTGTTTTGGCTCAGGGTAGAAGACAGAGTGCAACATCTCTCAGTGGGTCTGGTCTTTTTTAACCCATTAAGACCGGTAAAACATCTGTCATTTTAGATTTGAACCACTTTAACCATTGCTTTATACTTTGGCTATTCAAAAATAGCAGATATACAAGCTCATAGTGCGGCACTCGGTGCCGCACTATGAGCTTGTATATCCGCTATTTTTGAATAAGCTTGTATTTTTTTAAGCTTGCATTTTTTTTGAAAAAAACATATGTTGCTATAATCAGTGGTTCTCCAACTTTTTCCATGTCAACGACCCCCAAAATGATATGTATTTGGCTGCAGACCCCCATCTCAAGATATGTTGTTCCAGGGACCCCCGCATGCATGCGCGCGCACACACACACACACACACACACACACACACACACACACACACACACACACATTCAAAGATTTGCACAAATGTTCACGATTTTTCAAAAATAGCAGATCTACAAGCTCATAGCGCGACACTCTGAGCTTGTATATCTGCTATTTTTGAATAGCCAAAGTATAAAATAATTGTTAAAAGATGCGTTCACGGTTTTAATGGCTTAAGATACTCAGAGCATCAGTGCCCAGATACCCGTCAAACTACTTCTCTAGAGTGAGTGATGCCCATGGGCATAACACCAGAGGGAGCTCATCTGACCTCGTTCCCCCATAATTCGGCTCAAACCTCTACTGTTAATAATCATGTTAACAGAGTATTCAATCAATCGTGGAGATTTTAATTGTCCTTCATACAACTGCACCTGAGTTGGCTCTGTAATTGGACTGCTTGTTTCTTCGTCTACACCGGGGGTATTCAACAGGGGGGCCGGGACCCCTAGGGGGTCCTCAGAGTTACTACAGGGGGGCCGCCAAATCCTTGTGTGATTTGTTTTTACATTAACCACAGAATCCCTTTTCTGAGGGGAACATTAGCCGAAAATAGCAGATCTACAAGCACACAACGCCTCGCGCTGCGAGGCGTTGTGAGCTTGTAGATCGGCTATTTTCGGCAAAGAGGATTGGTGTAGACGGAAAAAAGAGCAGATCAAGTACAGAGCCAACGATCAAGATTACTAAGTAGGTTTTAAGTGAAATAATCAAAAAACATGAGTTCACACAACACTGATGAAATCTATGAAAAGGTAAAAAGGATTAATCTGCAACACAATTGTTTACACTATTTAGAGGGGGTCCCTGCTTCATCTCTCTCTCAGCTAAGGGGTCCTTGGCCTGAAAAGGTTGAAGACCCCAGATCTAACACCAAATCTCTACACCAAAAACAGCAGCTTGAAGATCTGCTATTTTTGGCTAATGTTCCAACCGGAATATGTAGCATGCTGGGGCGCCAGTGGTAAACAAAAGAGTTGACAATAAACATTTGAAGTCAGAGTTTTCACGATACTATGAAATGATTCATTATGGTCCCATTCCTACACACCTGTGTCCTTCTTGTACAGGTCCAGGCTGCTGTGGGCCGTCCGCTCATCCAGACGGAACTGCAACTCTGTTGGTCAAAAGACAAAGAATATTTACTTTTTAAATCACATAAGACATTTTAAAAACAATGGCATAAAATGTTATCAACACATATTATCAACCTTTTTCATTTCAAGAAGCACCAGTTTTTAGAAAAAAACTATACGTTTTTATTGATCCCCGTGGGAAACAATTATATCTATGCATTATGTATCTATCTTTCTTTCTTTCTATCTATCTAATTTCATTTAAAGCAGGGGTGGCAAACTGGTGTTTCGGGGGCCAATTCCGGCCCGCAACGTCGTCAAATCTGGCCCGCGAGGTGATTTGAAAAAACGGCATTTAATACTACCTCTAATGGGAAAAAAAACGAGAGAGAAAAAAAAAAGGCAGGAAAAAACGCCAGCGCCCGCCAGTTCCTTACTGAGGCTGCCTGGGGGTTGAATACTGGACAAACTTGTTATGTGCGAACAATGGACAAGCCGTGAAGCCACAGCCAAGGTCATTAACATATAGAGGACCATCACCATTCAACTCTACCTGTACTGGAGAGAGTGCTTGTTCAACAGCATCACAAATCCGGTAAAACACCGTTGTTTGGAGAAGTATATACCAGTTGCGTCTCTCATTTGGAGGAGTAGAGAGTGGCTGCATTCCTCCCCACACCCCGCCCCCCACTTTGTAACCAGTGTTGCTGTTCTAATCTTGAAAACTAGAATCCATTTGTCAGAGGGTGTGACATTAGTAGGATAACCAGCGACAGTTAAGAGCCTGCGCAGGGCAAAATAATTAACACCAGCTGTGAACGCTTGACTGTGTGTGTGTCGGTGTGTGTGTGTGTGTGTGTGTGTGTGTCAGTTTTAGTCCGTTTTTGGTGCGCAACACAGCCCTCGTTTAAGTCAATCGCTTTCACCTGCTGTTGCTGTGCGGAGAGTGCGCAACAGGGCATATCTTCGCCAAGCCAGGGTGACCAACAGACCCATGAAATTCATATGCAGGCATAGTAGCCAATTAGAATGAAATCTGCAAAAACTGACTCATATACTGATACAGAACCATATATTGGCTATATATTATTAGCCTGGGATCCAGCCTGCTTCGCTACGTTCGGCGGACTTTTTATTCTCTCTTCGCTTATCAGTCTGGAATGCCTCCTATCTCCAG
Organism: Gymnoscopelus microlampas; assembly: GCF_963454915.1. NCBI lineage: Eukaryota > Metazoa > Chordata > Actinopteri > Myctophiformes > Myctophidae > Gymnoscopelus > Gymnoscopelus microlampas. The sequence goes on along the minus strand of NC_139947.1, from coordinate 5,694,441 downwards.
GAGGCGGGACACAGCAGCCAAGGTTCCAAACCTACCGTGGCTTCTGATTGGTCTGTGGTGCATGGCGGGACATAAAAAACGGTGTGATCGTTGTGATTCGTCATTCGTTTGAACAACATCCAATCAGCAACGACGTTGCCTAACGTAACATATGTAGTTCCAGCGTAGTTCTGCAAGACGAGTCAATCGGAGGCGTTCCAGACTGATAAGCAAGAGAGAATAAAAAAGTCTGCCGAACGTAGCGAAGCAGGCTGGATCCCAGGCTAATATATTATCGTTGGAAATCTTGTATATTCCTTTTTTTTAAATTATTATTTAAAACAATTTAAAATCGTGCAAATAGCCAAAATTACAACACCAAAGGCCAAGTGGCCTTGCCCCTAAAATGACGAAATTCCAGGCCTGATTATTTATTTTTTATTTATTTATTATATTGCCTTTTGTTAGGCTATTCAATGTTAGTTTTAATTTCTTGAAATCATATTTATTTAATTTGCAACTGTATGGCATGCTAAGGTTTTGAGACATATTGCATTATATTACTACACAATAGTAAATAAATAATTCTAAAAATAAGCTTTAAATAACTGATCTATGGATTATAGTTATGATAAGTGTTGCCATAATCATGTAGCTCTACAACAGAGGCATAGCCATGACAGCAATGGTACAAAATAATATTTAAGAAAATGTATATACTATATATTTTTTAAATAATCATTTTCAGCCATTCGGCCAAGTGTTTCCTATATTCGGTATTCGGTTTCGGCCAAGAATTTGATATACTGTATAGCAGTGACTCAGGTGTAGTGGAGTAGAAGTAAAAGTACTGGAAATACTCTAGTAAAGTAAAAATACCTCAAATCTTTACTTAGGTACAGTACTTGAGTAAATGTAATTAGTTACTTTACACCACTGTTGTTCTATGAATCTAATTATTTAACCACCCACTTCAAATTGAATTATTCTACTTAAAATGGTTTATTATTATTATTATTATTATTATTATTATTACTATTATTATTACAAATTGCATTGTTTGTTTTTAATGTCAATAATTAAAGTAGCTATTCTTCTTAATACATTAAAAAAAAAAAGTGATATGCATAGTTAGTAGCCGTGTCTGAGTGCGTGTGAGCGCGCATGTGCGCCCGCAACTGGTTCCGGCCCCCATCAAGTCACCATTTGACCAATCCGGCCCTCACCCCAAAATGAGTTTGCCACCCCTGATTTAAAGTACTGTAAATAGAAAAATACATGAGTACAATCAGACACCATATATATATAATACAATAAATCACACAGAGTTACAAGCTAAACAAACAAACAAACAAACAAGAAAGTAAAATATTCTATCCATCTATGAATATAGATAGGAATAAGATTGATTAAATAATTAATACAATGATTTATTTATTGTGGCAATTTCCAATTCTGATTTAAGATGAGTGGACAAAAGAAAGTCCATTCAATTATATCTAACTTTCAAAATGGCTTGTTAGTAATGTGCCCAAGTTGATCATCACTTAGTCACATTAAATCATTTATGCTGATTAATAGATTATTATATATTTTTGAGCGGTGCAACCGCTCCTATAAGAGGGTTTAGGACCTATCCGTGATGAAAGTTTTTCTTTCCGTTGTGAAAATGTGCTTTGCAGGACGTGCTGTGATTGGCTAGCGAGACACATGATGAAATTAACTTCAGACTTTGCAGACGCGCTGTGATTGGCTAGCGAGACGCATGATGAAATTAATAATAATGTAAACTATAAAAAGTGCTCCTCGGAGCACAAGTCTCCGCCAGCAGACTTGTGTTGTGTCCTATCCGTCTGTATAAGTGTCCTATCCGTCCTGTCTATGTAAGTGTCCTATCCGTCCTGTCTGTGTAAGTGTCCTATCTGTCCTGTCTGTGTAAGTGTCCTATCCAATTGTTACAGTATCCGCCATTTCTCAGCCATTTCGTGATTATTCCTGTCTTACCTCACTTTGAAAGAGGCTAAGACTCTTTCAAAGTGACACATGTATTTATAGGCCGCTATACGTCACTAGCCATCAGATCACACTATTTCACCGTATTGTCGCGTGTCACGTGAGGCTTGACCAATGTTAGCTTGACATGTGGAAAGTGAAAACAATGTCTCCTGGCGGAGACAACAAAAATGTAACACTTCGCAGGACGTGCTGTGATTGGCTACCGAGATGCATGATGAAATTAACTCATAAATAGCACCGCTCACTTCACACTGGGTGTGATTTTTGTCTCCGCCAGGCCGAAGGCATGGTGGAGAGTATGTTTTCATTTGATTTCCTTTGGTTCCACCAAGCTAACATTGGTCAAGCTTTACGTGACACGTGACAATATGTTGAAAGGGTGTGCTTTGATTGGCTAGCGAGACGCATGACGAAATACATACCTATAAATAGGTGAGTCACTTCGAAACATTGCATTGCATGTTTCGAAGTGACATCAGTGCCATCAGCCAAGCTAACATTTAGTCACCACACATATCCATCAGCCAGCAAAACTATGGTCAAAGATAGGGTAAGTGATTTCCTTTGGTTAAAATAGCACGGGTCTGCTGGCGGAGACTTGTGCTCCGAGGAGCACATTTTCTAGTTCTATATGGATCTGTTATGCCCCTCCCCCTGCCCCACACACCCATAGCACTCATATTACCTCAAAGCAAATAAGCTCTGAGCTTTTTTTGTGACTTCTCTTTTTGAAAGATATATGTGAACAACATATGTTCATGTATGTGCACGTTTTGTCAATAAGAACGTCAATGAATCAATGTGCATGGAACATAATAGGTAAGGTGGGCTTGTATAGCACTATGTAAAGAGAGGCAGTGGTGGAAAAGTACTTTCTTTTGTTTACCTAAGTAAAAGTATCAATACTGTGATGCAGAAACAATCAGTTACTGTAATCTGTAAGTAAAAGTCTGGTAATCTAAATGTACTTGAGTAAAAGTAAGAATTATCAAAATATAATTAAAGCACTAAAAGTAAAAGTACTCATTATGCTGAATGTCCTGTTTCACAAGTTATCATACGTCTAAAATGCATTAAAATATTTTGAAAATAGTACTTAAGTACAGTACTTGAGTTAATGTACTTAATTACTTTTCACCACTGGAGACAGGCCCGTGCTGCGACCTCTACTTTACATCGAACCATAACAACAACTTAGCCCTGAAACATGACCGTCATATCACGAGTCATGACGAAACTTCAACCTGGTTTTAGCACTTTCTCCATTAACGGCCCGTACATCTACATTATCGTTCAGATTTCAAATATAAAGTGCTTACCCCATGGCTACGGCTGTTGCAATTATATACGGGCCCTCAGAAGTACTAGTATGTCCCGTATTCTTCAATCAAAAGTATTTTAATCCAATCGGTGGCCATTTTCTAATAGAGTTGTACTGTATCAGAGTGCAGTACACCTCCCAACCGATAGGGCCGAGTCGTTGAAAGCATACGGGGGAAATGGCCACCGATCGGACTAAAATCCTTTTTACTGAACAATACGGAAGATACGGTACTTCTAAAGGGCCCGTACATAATTGCAACATCCGTGGCCACGAGGTAAGCACTTTATATTTGAAATCTGAACGTTTATGTAGATGTACGGATCACAAAGGGAGAAAGTGCAAACACCAGGTTCATGTTCATCCATGACTGTCGTCACAGACAGAAGACCGTCGTCTGATCCATGGCTATGCTGTCTATGCTGCCTGCGACCTCTACTTTGCATCGACCCATAACAACCACAACATAACGGTAACAGCATGGATACAAACTCACCATTCCCCGTGGTTCTAGATATATAAGACCTCCTGGCCTGCAGCGTGTTGATCCGTGCATGTCTGCTGGAGAGGGAACAGGCGGATCGTCCTGCCTGTCGACAGAAATGTGCCAACAAGCCACCGGGCATCGCCATCTTTACTGCTGCTGCTGCATTGTTGTTGTTTCCTCCTACTCCTCCTCCTCCTCATAAAGAGCTTACGGCGCCGTGTCCTGGCGCCATCTAACGTCCCGGAGAGTGCACTGCAACGCACATGGCACTGCCCCAAAACAATGTTTTTTTTTTTACCGAATCAGCACCACGGAGAGCGACCTCTGAGAGTGTACAAATTGTACACTCTCAGAGTTATCGGGGTCCTTGAAAATAAGACAACCACTATGCCACACTAAATGGAACAGAGCCTTAATTAGTATTATTGGTAACACCTGTAAAGGAAGTAAGGAAGGGGCCCAATTCATTCCCAATATGGCTGCTGTGCATAGAGCCTAAGTACTGTGCTTAAGTACACTTTTGAGGCATTTTTCACTTACTGGAGTATTTCCCATTTTCAATACTTTTACTTCTACTCCACTACATCTCAGAGGCAAATATTGTACTTTTACTCCACTAAAATTATTTGAAAACTAACTAGTTACTAGTTACTTTGCAGATATAAATTATTACATTATATAACATACATTAAACACTTTAGCCCTATTTTATACCTAGGCTATTTGCAAATATCTACAAGCTCACAACAGATCTGCTATTTTCAAACATTTTTGTACTTTTACTTTTGGTACTTAAGTACATTTGATTTGGATACCAATACTTTTGTACTTTTACTCAAGCAAATTTTGAATTCTGGACTTTTACTTGTAACAGAGTACTTCTACATTGCAGTATTGATACTTTTACTTAAGTAAAACATTTGAGTACTTTTTCCACCACTCACTGTAGCTTTCTGTCAACATGTCACAGATGAGTTGTTGTCACATTGCGAATGGAATGGAATAGAAGGTTCACGGTTGTCTTATTCAGTGAGTCTCAACCTTTGGAATCTCTCAAGACTAACAGCAGAATCTGTCAGCACTACTACCCTAAACATGTAATGCTGTTATTAGGAATAAACACACCACTGTCTTAAACATGTAGTGTTGTTAGTAGGAATACACACACTACTGCCTTAAACATGTACTGTAGTGTTGTTGTTAGTAGGATTAAACACACTACTGCCTTAAACATGTAGTGTTGTTGTTAGTAGGAATAAACACACTACTGCCTTAAACATGTAGTGTTGTTAGTAGGAATAAACAGAGAAGCACCGGGGAGGAAGTGGAGTAAGAAAGGGGAGGGGGGGGGGGGGGGGGGGAGATATGGGAGATTTTTTTAATTTAATTAAATGTAATGAATATTCAGTTTATATAATCACTTGAGCCTGAGTCACCTTTGTTATCACATTGGGTTTGTCACGTGGTGTATATGCTATACCCCAGTGGTTCTCAAAGTAACCCCCTCCCCAGGGGTCCATGGAGGGGGGGGGGGTTCCAGAATCTTGAAAAAAAAGTGTGATAATTTAGAATACGTTTTTACATGTTTTAACAACACAAATCACGAATCTGGAACTAAATCTTTTCCTGGAACTAAATCTTTTCAGATGGGGGGGTTTGCGTGCCAAATAAGCTACATATTGATTCGGGGGTCCTTCACATGAAACAGCTGTTTGAGACCCCAGGTCTGATTTCAGCAGAGACATAAAGACAAATAGTAAAAAATAAATACATTCATATAATTTTAACATAATCGACTGGTAAAATATCAAAGAACAACATGGGAACTGTATATGGAAGCTGTTACGACTCTATTTTTAATGTAATTGATCCTGTTACAAGTCAACTATAATTGATGGTTATTAATTATAACTAGGCTACATCCAGATTGATTAATTGATTGATTGATGTACTTTATTTAGTAAGACATGAGAACAGTACATGACAGTACATAACAGTACATGGAAGTACAAAGATGAGATCCCCATGCACACAAATCATGATGAGTATAGCCTACAGCCTAGTACAGACAGTAGAGCTATGAACACGCACGCAAGCCCCCACCCCTCGCGCGCAATTAACACACTCTCTCACACTCTCTCTCTCTCTCTCTCTCTCTCTCTCTCTCTCTCTCTCTCTCTCTCTCTCTCTCTCTCACACGCACGCACGCACTTTCGCATGCACTGTGCACATGCTTCATACTCAATGACATGCCTGCACAGTGTGTGGGTTGCGGGTTCCGCGAGTGGATCCGACACTTCGGTGCCGCCGGTGGGGGAGCTGAGAAGAAGTGAGGAGGGTCTCGGTCCATTGATTTAACCCAGGCGGTGGTCTTCTAGCTGCTCCTCCTCCTGCTCGCTGCTGGCTGGGTTCTGCTGAGGTTCTGTGGTAGTGTGTGCTACCAGTGTGGAACATCATCACACCCAGAGATCTGCTCACGACTCAGTCATCACCGAACCGATCTGAACACAATATATGTTCAGGCTCCCGGACCGAGAGAAACCCAACCACTGAGCATCGGACTTGATCCGACCGAACAGAAACACATCAACTCTTTCTGTCCAAACGACTTGAGGATTCATCATCATGTCAACAGCACTCCGCTGGGATTTATTTATTAAGCTGTTCTCCTCTACTGGCATCATTCAGGAATTATAGCCTACAGTAGGCTGCTTTTATAGTGGACTGATTTGGATGCGAGACCTATATAGGCGACTGTAGGCTCATTCATGAATTGCCTTTCGACATAATAAGCCTTAATACTGCTGTTATAATCGAATGACAACCAGAACTGTGATTTTCTTTTTCTTTACATATTTCATAAATACCGGGTATGATTTTCCTCCACTTTACTGAACCAGCCGTGTTGGTGTGACTTGTAGAAGCTGGATTGATCCTCCGTGGTTTATGCCTTGATGCCATCAGTGTGTGTGTGAGTTATGTGTTGCAACGATATGAGTTATGGACATGTGGATGTGTGTGTGTGCAGTGTGTAGACAGACAGAGCGTGCATGGGATATATGCCACACTGCCACAGGTGCATATGTAATTTGATTTGATTTGATAGATCACTTTTTAAAAAAATGCTCCATCCAATATGAATACTTACGTTTTAGTCAGTGGCTAATAAGATTATAACGGGCTATGTAGTTTATTATGATGGACAGTTTGTTTTCTGCATTGGATTAAAATCGTCTGGACTTGTATTCGGGATTATATTGGAGATTTTGTTCCCACGCAAGATGACAATGGACCTGAAAGTGGAACCTCAAGGTAGGTCTGTCACGATTACCGCCGTATTACATAATCGCAATTAATTGAGTTAATCGCAATTCTTTTAGCATAATCACTTGTCAAACATTGTGGTGATGCAACACATGTGAGCGCTTGTAGATTGGCTATCTCCACTATTTTAAATGTATTTCGCAAGATTAACATATAAAATAGCCTATGCCAGTCATTCCTCATATCTTTGTTTACAACACCTAAAATGCAATCAGAAATGTAATTTGTATTTATATGTTCAATGACAAAAACACAATTAAACAGTTTTAACCTCTTAAACCCCAGCATCAGTATTGTGGGGAAAGCTTCTGCTATTTTGTAATAACAGAAAACTGAAAAGTACAGAGCCCTGAGGGACTCTGCTCAACCATGTGGGGTTTAAGTGGTTAATCTGTTTTAAAACCGCAATGCATGACAATTAATCATCAAGTAAAAAAAACGTCCTGACGATGACATGCCCGCTATATACCTATACCATGAAGGCATGGCCGACCAGCCGCCGCCGCCCCCCATCGAGGTGTTCGCCCACGGCTCCACGCTGCACGGCATCTCCCACATCTTCACGTACGAGCGGGTGTGCGTGAAGCGAGTGCTCTGGGTGGTCTTCTTCCTGGGCTCGCTGACCTTCCTGCTGCTGGTGACCGTGGACCGCATCAGCCTCTACCTGCAGTACCCCCACGTCACCAGGCTGGACGAGGTGTCGGCGCCCAACATGGTGTTCCCCGCCGTCACCTTCTGCAACCTGAACGCCTTCCGCTTCAGCCGGGTGACCAGGAACGACCTGTACCACGCCGGGGAGCTGCTGGCCCTGCTCAACCAGAGGTGAGGAGGACGCCCCGCTATGTCGATGTTATAGCGATATGTCGTGATAACGATCTTCTTCTTTTATTTTTCCAATAGGCTCTATGCACAGCAGCCATATTGGAAAGAAATTGGGCCTCTTCTTGCTTCCTTCACAGGTGTTACCAATGATACTAATGAAGGCTCTGTTCCATTCTGGTCAGGGAGGGTGCTGACATGTTGGCTCATTAGAAACACTCCATTTTGGTTCCCAAATGGCCCCTGGTGGATGTGTAACTCTGAGAGTGGACCCTTACGGGTCCATTTGGTTCCGTTTGTACACTCTCAGAGTTATGGGGGTCCTTGAAAATAAGACAACCACTATGCCACACTAAATGGAACAGAGTCTTAATTAGTATTATTGGTAACACCTGTGAAGGAAGTAAGGAAGAGGCCAGATTCATTCCCAATATGGCTGCTGTGCATAGAGCCTATCGGCTGTTCCCTTCAGGGGGTCGCCACAGCGAATCATCTGCCTCCATCTCACCCTGTCCTCTGTCTGTCTGCCCTTCTCTCACACCAACTAACTTCATGTCCTCTTTTCACTGCACCCATAAATCTCCCCAGCATCATTCTATACCCATATTCTCACTATCTCTCCTCTGTACACGTCCAAACGAACCATCTCAGTCTGGCCTCTCTGGCTTTATCTCCAAAACATGTAACATGTTCTGTCCCTCTGATGTACTCGTTCCTAATCCTATATGACAACCTATTGATGTTGCGATATGATATCTATTGATACCGTGATATGGCACAGGTACATAGACCTAGCTTGCAAGCAACTTAAGCCCAGTCAACATCAATGACTCACAAGACAACACGTTGCAACTGCAAACACTTGCAACCGTTTGGAACAGAATCCGCACCTGCAACGGTTCAATTCAGACCGCTGCAACTGGCTGCAAGGTACAACTCGTTGCGTTGCGAATCATTTGTGTGGACTGGGCTTTAAGCTTAAAGTTGTGGTGAAATGGCCTTTTCGGTCATTTTATTTTGAAGTTTCGGTCTGAAACGTTGTCTCAATCTGGTCCCTTCAGGCTATGGAACGCTGGAATCTCACTGCACCTGTGTGCAGCAGAGGGCTAGTGTTTGTAGCCTGCCGCTCAGGCGGCCAGTGTGAAGCATGTATGTTACTACGTTGCTTATTTCCAACCTAAAATGTTTTCCGATACCTATTTTAGTGTGCTGATTAAGTTTACAATGTGTAATGCACTGTCTGGCCGTCATCTTGAATGAGATTCAAAACTGAGTTGCTCTGTAATTAAAATCAGGTGTGTCAGGAGGAACGTGCAGCTATGGGAATCACACAGGTGAATGAAATCAAGATTCATTTATATGCATGAGAGTCTATCTATGTCCTCACGCAGTACGTATTTGTGTGACAGGAAGTAATTAAGATTTATTGTTAGGTATGTCCATATTATCACATTCCCTGCCATTGACGGAGATCTCCGTCATTAAAAAATATATACTTATTATTTTTTGTAGGAAAAACGTCCAGAACCCAAGATAACATAATCCAAAGATTTCACTACCTGGTTAACTTATTACTTTAAAATCCTGTATCTCGGCTCCTGTTTTTTACTATGTATTTTTGGCGAGACATGCTACTTTCAACTGGGTTATAACAAGCGAATGGGAGGTCGCGATGATATATATATATTTTTTTTTCACGGAAGCACAGTGAAACCCTCCGTGATTAGCAACCATCAGGGGGGATCGATCATACTGGAGATAAATATTCGGTGGTTCTTGAAAAATGAGTCAGAATGCTTAAAAATGCTGGCAGAAGCTACCTGCCAGCATTAGAAAGCTCTTGGCAGGAATGTGTTAAATGACCGCGGATATGCCCAAAAGTGTGAAAAAGTGGATTTTCCATTTCACCACTTCAAAACGACGACAAACTCACCAATATTGCAGCCGTACGGTCTGTGTCAAGTCTTAGTTTAAAAAACTATCCACCGTTGACATGTTAGGAGCAACTATGTCAACAAACTCTATGTAGCTCTGTGTGTTTGAGCAGGGAAACCCTTGTTGTAAATCAATCAACGGTCCTGCGTACATCACCTGTTTAGAAACTGCACATAATGCAGGACGTGGAGTAATTAAAAACAAGTGCTTTCAAGTGGGTGAAGCTACAGTAGTGGAAGGAGTGTAGCCAGGCTAGGGAGCATCATTGACGGGTAGAGGTGGAACGATGGAGTGAGTGGGTGTTTGAAGTTTTTTTTTGCCTGTAATCATAATTATGTCGGAAACAGGGATACCCAGGTTGAGCGTGGTTATAGACAGTGGTGGAAAAGGTACTAGCATGTTTTACTTAAGTAAAAGTATCAATACATGTAGAAATACTCTGTTACAAGTAAAAGTCCGGAATAAAAAAATAACTTGAGTAAAAGTACAAAAGTATTAAAAAATGTACTTAAAGTACCAAAAGTAGAAAGCACTCATTATGCAGAATGTCCCATTTCACAAGTTTTCTAATGTATAAAATCTATAAAAATCTTTTGAAAATAGCCTATCTACAAGCTCACAATGCGTCGCATCGCGACGCAAATGGCCGAAATGTATATAGGGCTGAGGTGGTTAATGTATGTTTTGTAATAATAATCAAAATCTACAAAGTAACTATAGTAACTATAAAGTTTTCAAATAATTGTAGTGGAGAGTAAAAGTACAATATTTGCCTCTGAGATGTAGTGGAGTAGAAGTAAAAGTATTGAAAATTGGAAATACTCCAGTGAAGTAAAAAATACCTCAAAAGTGTACTTAAGTACAGTACTTGAGTAAATGTACTTTAGTTACTTTACACCACTGGTTATAGACGGTCGACCTGGCGGATAAAGCTCTGACTGTGTGGAAGATTGTCACCATGCAGGGGGTTGTCTGACCACAGCAGCACAACATTGCCATCAGGCATGAAACCTTGTATCTCCACATTTCAACTTTTTATGTTTATTTTTTTGTAAACTAACGGCCTACTTCATCATATGAGTGTTGCACTAAAAATACTAACAAAGGAACGGTGTCAACAGGGACAACAGGGACAACCCACTGTAGTGATGATGGGGGTCCGTAATAGGCTCTATTCACAGCAGCCATATTATCACTTCCTTCACAGGTGTTACCAATGATACTAACGAAGGCTCTGTTCCATTTAGTCTAGCACAGTGGTTTCCACGACCCCCATAACTCTGAGAGTGTACAAATGGAACCAAATGGACCCATTTGGTTCCATTTGGAGTCCATTTGGTTCCAATGGACCCCAAACGGGTCCATTTGGTTCCATTTGTACACTCTCAGAGTTACACACCTGTAAGGAGCCATTTGGAAGCCCATGACCCCAACTGTAGACCCTCTGGTGTAACAGAGTGTTTCCAGTGAGCCAACATGCACAATATCAGCACCCTGACTCTGTTTGACCAGAATGGAACAGAGCCTTCATTAGTATCATTGGTAACACCTGTGAATGTCTTCATAATATGGCTGCTGTGAATAGAGGGAAGTCCCCACGGTGTGCTCAGCCCCGCCCCCACCCCCCCTGCAGGGGAGGCGAGGGAAGTCCCCACGGTGTGCTCAGTGGAGCAGCAGAGCTGCCTGGAGGAAGTAGGCTATACTCCAGCAGTTTCTCAATATTTTTCATGTCAAGGAACCACAAATTGATGTACTGTATATATTTGGCTGCGGACCTCCATCTGAACATTTTTGTCGCCAGGGAACCCCAGAAGAGAAGATTTGTGTTAAAAAACTATTCAACATTTTCCAAACATTTTCGATTTCTTTCTGATATTTTCAAAAAATAGCAGATGTACAAGCTCACAGCAATACTCTAAATCTGCAAAGTAACTACATGTAGTAACTAAAGCCGTGTTGAAGTATAACGTGTCGAAAATTGGTAGTAAGTAAAAGGACCTCAAATTCGTGCATTAGTAACAGTACTTGAGTATTTCGTCTCTGTCGGGTGGAAACCTCATTGATCCAAAACTGTTTGTTTTCAGGATTCAAATTCGGAAAGCATCAAAAGTAGCCGATCTACAAGCTCGTAGATCTGCTACTTTTGATGCTTTTGTGTGACGCTGTAGTGTGATCAAGTAGGGCGTTGATTTACAGAGACAAGTAAAGATGAAATGGAGATAAGTTGTTTCTGCCCGACAACGATATACTAGTCACATTCCACCACTGGCAGGGAGTGGAGTGAAGCCCCCCCCCCGCCCCCCCCTCCTCGTCAGGGTCCTGAGAGAGTAGAGGAGCTATTTCCGTGCTGAGCGGTGATAGCCCCGCCCCCGTCAGACTTATACAGCCTTGATTAACACATTTTCAGTGATTAACGCGGTGCATCGGGCTCCCTGAAGATGAGCACACACACGCGCACACGCACACACACACACACACACACACACACACGCACACGTGTGTGTGTGTGTGTGTGTGTGTGTGTGTGTGTGTGTGTGTGTGTGTGTGTGTGATAATAGACATGTAGTTGGTCCCTTAGGTGTTGTAATGCTATCTCCAGTGTCATCTGAGACAGTGGATCATCATCACTGACTGGACAGATGGTATAATATGTTGTTGTGTGAGGCCGATTACAGAAATGTCTTCTAAATCCTAACAGTTTTCAGAAAAACATATGTTTCTATGTTGGTGGTTCTCAATCTTTTTCATGTCAAGGACCCCCAAAATGATATGTATTTGGCCGCGGACCCCCATCTCAAAATATTTTGTTCCAGGGACCCCCAGAAGCAAAGATTTGAGTTAGAAAATGTTTTAAAAACGCTTAAAAATATATATATATTCAAAGATGTGCAGAAAATTTCACGATTTTTCAAAAAATGCAGATTTACAAGCTCATAGCGTGGCACGAAGTGACACACTATGAGCTTGTAGATCTGCTATATTTTGAATAGCCAAAGTATGAAATAATGGTAGAAGTGGTTAAAATCTAAAATGACACAGATACGTTCTCGGTCTTAAAGGGTTAAAACCCATATACTTCAGTTGATCGGGCTCCCACAGGGCTCTGTACTAGGTTTGCTCCTTTATCACCAAGACGTTGTGAGCTTGTAGATCTCCTATAATGTATATTCACCAAATGTTCACCCTAGAATGACGATGCTAGCTGTGTTTTAACTCATTCAGTGCCAGGCTTTTTCAAGCCTGTTGATCCCTGTGCCATGGAAAAGGCTATTATTTTACCTTTTCAATTGGTCACAGAGTGTTTGTCTTCAGTGTGATTGATCCCCTGATGGTTGCTAATCACTGAGTCACTTCAGGTGTGGTTTCACAAATTTCAACGAGGTCATTGTGACCTCGTTGACATTTGTTTTTGATGTTTGAATGTGGCATGGCACACTCAGAAATACAGGGTTTACAATGGTAGGAAAAATGTTTTTTTTTTCTCCGTTTCCTTTTTAACATTGAAGTGGATGGAGCAATAAGTTTTTGAAAATCGTTTTCTCCTAGTTCCTTTGAGATAAAAATAAAAAAAAAATAACCAAAAAAAAATATATATATTTTGGAAAAAAAAAATTTTTTTTAGGAGACGTCAAAAGACGTCATTGGCACTAATGGCCAATTGAAAACAGCCGTCAAAAGACGTCATTGGCATTGAATGAGTTAAAAAGAACAGAAAAAAGCATAAAAGGGAGGGGATGTGAGATGAGCGAATGAACCTTAACAAGCTTGTCAGTTAACCACTTAAACCCTATATGGTTGAGCGGAGTCCTTCAGGGCTCTATTCACCTTATTCCTGGCATTCTCTAGGGCGCCACCAATGCTGCTTCCTTCAATATCTGTTCACTTCCTCCCTAGTAGGCTACTGCTAGATATGGCAGTGCACGGCGGATTTGTAGTGGGTGGGGACTTTTGGGCGGGCGCCCGCACGGGGACTTCTTTCTTCTACATTAGAAGAGTTAGGACGTCACATTCTAATAGAGCCCGAATACCCAATCTCAGCACTGGCCGCAGAGGTGCACCTTGCTAATCATTAGACTCCCAATCCACTACCACTGGGAGTCTAGGTGGGACTCTTGCTTGGGACAATACTTTTTCAAACAACCGCGGACTACTTTTTTTCGCCGATAAGTATAGTTTTGGACCGGGCGCAGTCTCAAGCGAACTTGAGCCACGAGAGGCACCACCGAGCGCGCTAAAGCGCGCAAGTTGCCGTGCCGAACGTTGCGAAGTTCGCTGTGAGCCTACTCAGCTCCGTCCAAGTTATGTACCGATAGGCACAGAATAGTAAATGATGTTGTGGGGACTGCGTTTGCCCCAACTGACACTCAAAGTGACTACTGGTCAATCACAGCGCGTCTTTCCCGGGACTTACACAACTCTCAACTTCCGCAACAAATCCGCAGTGCATTCCTAAAGCTCGCGAAAACAAGCCCAAAAGAAGCAACTAGGCTCAGTTTTACCATTTTACATCGGCTATTTGAAAATAGCTGATCAACAAGCTCACAATGTGTCACTTCACGACACGTTGTGAGGTGGTAGATCTGCTATTTTCTAAAAATATTGGGGGGGGGGGGGGAAGTAAAATATTTGGAATATTTTTGAAACATTTTAACAACACAAATCTTGTATGGAGGTCCCTGGCACCACATATTTTCAGATGGGGGTCTGCGACTCTGCAAACAAATACATATTAATCTGGGGGGCCTTAACAAGAAAACATTTGGGAACCACTGGTTTAAAAAACATTAGAAAGCAAGCCCAATTAAGCAACTACACTTATTAAAAAAAGGCCCAAATTGCTTATTATAAGCAGACATGGCTCACTGGCAAACAGGAAACTCATTGATATGGGGCTCCCCACCCATAGACATATAGCGTAGGAAAGCTGTAGGCAAGCTTCCACGTGTGTCACAGAAGGGGGCGTTCGGTAGGCCAATCAGAGCCAGGTGGGGGGTCTTTTTGTAACCCAGCTCTTAAACCTTTAAAAGGCAGCAGCTGCGCAGCATCTAGTTAGTTGGAACTTGGCAAACTCTACACTCTGGATTTGTGCAATAATAAATGGTCTTTTACTGCTCTACAGTTTAAACAGGTTCCTATAGAGACATGGTCAGTTTGTGTTCAGCTAGTAGTATAGTATTATTTTATCATTACCATTATGATACTGCTCTGTGACTTTGGAATGATATGCTTTTGGCTGTCTTGGAGTATTTGTGTTATACTTTGTTATGCTTTCAGTGCCATTAAAATATGGAACACAGACATTTAATTTGTAGTTGCTGTTTTTGTCAAAGAAAATTCTCAAATGAACAATTATTTCAGTCTTTCAAAGTTGATAGCTCTATTCTGACCTGAATAGCTAACATTAAGGATGTTGGATAAAGGCAATTCTGCAATGTGGCCAGCATATTTCATGTAGTCTGTCAATGAATGGAGACAAAAAAGATTTTGTCTCCTCGATACCAGTTGCTCCAACAAACTGCAGATGCCAATGAGGTATCTAGGTTTCTACATGTATGTCCCCACCTCCCCTACCTGGCCACGCCCACTGTGGGCATGGCCAGGCCCACAGTGGGCGTTTTTTCCAGGAATAAGGTGAATACTGGTATCTTTTCAGTTTTCTGATATTGTAGGGAAAGCTTTCGCCCCATCGACACAAAGAGAACATTTTCCCCACAATACAGAAGCTGGGATTTAAGTGGTTCAACAGATATAGGACGAGTCTCCACAGACAGCCTCACACACATCTGTGGGGGATTTTTTGACTGTCATGTGTGTTTCTACAGCCACTGTCATGTGGCTTTGTACAGTCATCAATCAATCATTCAGCTACATGTCATGTTAACCCTGAGCTGAACACTAAACGGAACACGTGTGTGAGCGTGGCTGCCGGTTTGACTGACGAGTGTTGGCTGTCATCCGGAATGTCATATTCTTCAGAAAGGATACCTTATGCCATGTCAAATTATGGAATGCACTGTACACCCGTCCCTTTAGTCCTCTGCTGTAGTAAATAGAACAGCAAGAAGCAGTGACTGAAGTCTCCGATATGCTCTTGGGCCCTAAACCCAAAAAAATAGAGTGCTTTTGACATTAACCCATTCAATCAGGGAACGCATCTACTGTACAAATGTCTTCTCCAATTCTGATTCTAATGTTGCTATAATATCAGTGGTGCTCAAACTTTTTCACGTCAAGGACCACCCATAATTAAATGTATTTGACCGCCGACCCCCCATCTTAAAATATTTAGTTCCACGGGCGCTATGAGCTTGTATATCTGCTATTGTTTAATAGCCAAAGTAGAGTTAGATTCCATTGAGAAGTGTGGCCTCTCCTCTTTACCTCCACTGTAGTGGAGTCATTGGTCTGTGGACTCTGCTGATCGTGTCAGCCTATAGTATGCATTGTGTGCTTATTGGATGTTATTTCATAAGTGTCTTCTTGGCAGGTTGGCCCACCCTACCGACAGCTGGGAGTAAATAGCCTCACCTCAATTACAGTGCATAAGCTATGTTCCCTTTTAACCCTTTAAGGCCGGGAAGGGAACGCATGTGTCATTTCAAGAAAAAATAGCAGATATACAAAAATAGCAGATAATTTTTTTGAAAAATCGTGAAATTTTGTGCAAAATGTGTATATACATTTTTAACTCAAACCTTTGCTTCTGGGGGTCCCTGAAACAAAATATTTTTAGATGGGAGGGGGTCCCCGGACAAATACATATTATTTTGGGGGTCCTTGAAATGAAAAAAGTTTGAATACCATTGATAATATAGCAACATTAGTAAAATAAAAAATAGAAGACATTTGTAAAATCCCCAGAAGCAAAGATTTGAGTTAAAAAACTTTCGTTTTAAAAAAGTATATATATATTCGAACTAAAGATTTGCACACATTTTCACGATTTTCCCCCCAAAAATTGCAGATATACAAGCTCATAGCGCGGCACTCGGTGCCGCGCTATGAGCTTGTATATCTGCTATTTTTATGTAGCCAAAGAAATTTTAAAATGACACACAGATGCGTTCCCGGTTTTAAAGGGTTAATGTACATTAAGACAACCGCATGGCAGCGAGGGAGGAAGAGTGCATCTCACCACTCCCACCGTGGGCGGCTGTCCTCTCACCTTTTATGCTAAAATGAATTTATGTTGTAAATATTGAAGCTGAGCCATGATTGATTTAATGCCCACGGAAGCTTTCAGTTTGATGAGCCTGACTCCAAACAAAGATGCATTATATGATCCACCCTGAGCGTTCAGCCCAGTTCAGAACAAAGATTTAAACCAACGCTTTAAGCCTGATACCTTAACCCATTAAGACCAGGAACGCGTCTTTGTCATCTTAGATTTCTTTGGCTATTCAAAAATAGCAGATCTACACGCTCATAGCACCGAGCACCGAGTGCATTATGAGCTTGTAGATCTGCTATTTTTGAAAAATCTTGAAAACATTTGCAAATCTTTGAATATATATTTTTTAAACCTTTCATTTGTCAAATATTTTGTATATTTTTTTGGACGAATAAACAAAGCCAAAATGTGTTGGTGAATTTCGCATCAAACTCATAGATGCTTTTATTCTGCGAAAGCATATTCTGTGCACTTAGATTGATACTAAAGTACAGTGGTGGAAGAAGTACTCAGATATTTTACTTAAGTAAAACTAGCAATATCACAATATAAAAGTACTCTGTTACAGTGTAAATTTTGACAGCAAATTCTGATTTAGTTTTAGTCTTTAGGTCGTTACACACCGGCGATTATGCGAATATACGCAAAATTCGGACTCGTTCCGAATAATTAAAAGACGCTTTTTCGCTTTGCTTTTTTGCTCCATGGAAGCTTGCATTGACTTTATAAAGTTTAAAAAAAAAACGTATTATTCGCATGAAAAAATCGCCCCCGGTGTGTAAGGAGCTTTAGTCTTTTGAATAACACAACATTTAGTGTTAGTCCTATTTTAGTCATCTGAAATAGTTTAGTCTTAGTCTAGTCTTAGTCGACTAAATATCAAAACCTTAGTCTTTTAGTCTTAGTCAACAAAATTAACACTGCTCTGTTACAAGTTTCCACAAGCATAGTTTGATTGACTGATTCAATACTTTATTAACGTTTTTTAAAGGTACAAGCAGTACAACAAGTTAAAAACACACCAAATGGATGACACAAAAAGCCAGAGGCTTGTTTCCATTGTCGTTTGATGTCTGATTCATCATTATGTTTATCTGAATGTGACATTAGGTACAGAGACACTCTTATCTGCTCTGAGGCACTCGTACTGTACGTGGCAGAATCCATGCGTGACAGTTATTAGAAAAGCCTTCCTGCTAGATCAATTGCAATAGTGCCAAACCTCAAACAGAATGTTTATATGCCAAACATTTGTCAAAACATAAAAGAACATTTAAAAACAATGTCTGTTAATCAATCTATTGCTTGTTTTTGAAGGATGCATGACTGGCAGGTTTATGGACAATGAGGCAAATTCAAACCGACGTTTATTAATATTTCAGTTGACACATTGGGAATGAATTGGGCCCCTTCCTTACTTCCTTCACAGGTGTTACCAATAATACTAATTAAGGCTCTGTTCCATTTAGTGTGGCACAGTGGTCGTTTTATTTTCAAGGACCCCCATAACTCTGAGAGTGTACAAATGGAACCAAATGGACCCTCACGGGTCCATTTGGTTCCATTTGTACACTCTCAGAGTTACACACCCACCATAAGGGGCCATTGGGAACCAAAATGCGTCGGACTTTTACTTGTAGCAGAGTATTTCTACATTGCAGTATTGATACTTTTACTTAAGTAAAAAATGTGAGTACTTTTTCCACCACTGGACAAATGTGGTTTGTTTTTGTGTGACTGGGACACGTACAAGACATTAATTCACTGCTGTAAGCCTTAGACCAAAACAAAAACACCTCAGTAATTCTCTTTGTTCTTGCCATGCCTTTATATTATTAATATTTTCATTACTGAGCTCAATATTAAAAAAGGAGAAGGCCATTTCTTATCCAAATTCACATTAGTGATTCAGCTCATGTTACAGGACCATTCAGTCGGTGCTTGTGAATATAATGTGTTTGTTTTTTGTGGCTAAAAACAAACCGGAGAGTGAACCGTCTATGGCCTCCAGCTATGTGACTGTCAGTGATTGTGAGAGTGACATTAGGGACCCAGACAGTGTTTGTGTGAACCATTATGTGCAAGTAAACTTTATATTATGGTCTGTGAGTGAGTTACTGAAAGCATTATCCTCAGAGAGCCACCGTTCATAGAATATAGCCTGGTTTAGGCCTATACCTAAAGCTGTGCGGCTAAGGTTCATCTACGCTGACGACATCTGTGTAACATCCCAAAAGAGTACGTTTGAAGCAGCAGAAGCAAACCTAACCTCAGCCCTAGATGAGCTACTCCTCTACTACGAGCGCAACCACCTACTGTACACGCAAACCCTGCGAAGACTCAAGTCTACTCGTTCCATCTCAGGAACCGGGAAACCAACCGACCTCTTAACACATTGACTGCCAGAGTTTATTCATAATGTACTCACCCCTGTGCCAGCGATTTTCGTGTTCTTTTTGTTGTTATTTTGTAATTTTTCATTCAAATAGTTTGTCTGGCTGCGGTTTTAAACACATGCGACAGATCGACCAGCAGAGAGCAGCAGATCGACCTCTTGATCACTCGCTCACTCGCTCGACCCCCCCCCAAACAGGCTGAAACAGTCCATACGTCATATCGGGATGTGACGTTTTCGCAGATCGCCGATCGGGCTTCAGTTTGATGGTATACATGACGGCAATAACTGTTCGTCATCCAAACTAAAGAAAATAGAACTAGAGCTCTCCGTTCGTTTTTATACCGGGTGAAAAAACGTGTTTTTCCCTATTCTGGTCTAAAATGCCTAAAAAGGCCTTCCGAGAACCGGAAACGGAATCTGCGCCATGAATCCGGAACCCGGTGAGTGTGAAGTAAACAGAAAGCGAAACTGACGATGAAAAATTCACAGAACAGCGCGATCACAGATTAAACAATGAAAAGACAAAATAACACATATATGCGATCTTTTGAATTTCGGCAATCAAGCGACATAAAAAATACCAAATTCAGTCAGCTCCCGAAACAACATCCTACGGAAACTGAGCAATTCCAAGTGGGGAGCCACAGCACACACATTAAGATGTACAGCTTTGGCCCTGTGCTATTCCTCTGCGGAGTACGCGTGTCCTGTTTGGGAGAGATCAACCCATGCCAAGAAATTAGACTCAGCGTTGAACAACAGTCTCGCGCTGCTGGTATGAAATGCTTGCCTTAGCCGCAGCTTTCATTACACAGTAGCAGGAGTTGGTTGGGCTTGACGTGCCGGGACAGCTTGTACACGACCCAAAACCTGTCTGGTCTCACGTGGTATGAGACTGTAATCCATTGCCCGGAAGACTTTAGGTTAGGGGGAGGGGACTAACAAACCAACTCCAAAACTCCAGAAGCCATAACTGGTGGAAGGTTGGGCTTTGGGCTAGCAACCTGAACTTGTAAAAAAACTCTTATGCTACAGAAACATTGATGAAAAACTTAAAACCCCAACGTCTTGGAAAGGAAGCCTCTTCAGTGCCCCACACCGAAGAGAACATGACGACGTACATGGAAAACCGCAAGGAGACAGTGCGTCCGAAGCTTCTGACCCCTAGACGACCCACCAACATGGCTACATGGAACGTGAGAACTATGTACGCAGCCGGAAAGACGGCTATAATAGCGGAGGAGATGAAGAGGTACAGACTATCTCTCCTTGGTCTGTGTGAAACCAGATGGCTCTAGTCAGGGCAGGTCAAGTTGGCAAGCGGAGAATCCATACTGTACTCTGGACACCCAGACGACTCGGCACCACATACAGAGGGAGTTGCGTTCATGCTTTCCACAGAAGCGCAGAGGGCCCTCATCAGTTGGGAACCCGTCAACTCACGGATTATTACAGCCAAATTCCAAACTACACATAAGAAAATAAACCTTCAGGTAGTACAATGCTACGCTCCCACAAACGACGCAGACGATGAAATCAAGGAACACTTCTACAACCAACTATACCACATACTTGAGACCAAAAAAGGAAAAGACATAATGATTCTGATGGGAGACATGAACGCAAAGATAGGAGGAAACAACAATGGCTATGAACTGAACATGGGAAGACAGGGACTAGGAACCATGAACGAAAACGGAGAAAGATTCGCAGCGGCTTGTGCAGATAACAGCTTGGTCATTGGTGGGTCAATTTTCCAACACAAGGATGTCCATAAAGCAACATGGGTGTCTGCTGACCATGTAACAGAAAACCAGATTGACCACATCTGCATTAGCCAAAAGTTTAGGCGCTCATTGCTGGATGTCAGAGTGAAAAGGGGAGCTGACGCTGGATCTGACCATCACCTAGTTACAGCAAAAATCCAGCTAAAATTAAAACGCACAACACATAGAGAAGGTAGAGTCAAATTCAACATTCAGCAATTTCAGGATATAGGCACATCAGAACTGTACCAAGTCACACTACACAATCGGTTCCAAGCACTACAAGGTCTACAAAACCAAGAAACCCCTAGATCACTGGAAGATAAATGGGCTAGTCTGAAAACGATATGGAAAGAGACATGTGAAGAAGTGGTAGGGAGAAAGAAGGTAAACAACAAACCGTGGCTTTCCATGGAGACGTACAAGAAAGTGGGTGAGAGAAGGGGGAAAAAGGAGGTACTAAACAGAAGTAAAACCAGAGCAACAAAGGCCAAAGCACAAAGAGAATATGAAGCAGTAAACAAAGACGTGAAGAAAAGTGTCAAAAGGGATAAAAAGAAGTACATAGAGGATCTGGCACAACAGGCAGAGGAGGCAGCAGGAAAAAACAATCTTAAAGAACTATACATGACTACAAAAAAACTCATAGGCAAGTTTCAACAGACACAAGCGCACATTAAAAACACACAGGGTACACTACTCACAACTAAGGAAGACCAACTAAAGAGGTGGACAGAACACTTTAGAACACTGCTCAACAGAGAGCCCCCCCAACAGACAGCAGAGATCCCACCAGCCACAAACCTGTTGGAGATAAACTGCAACCCTCCCACCAAAACAGAAATCAAGAAGGCCATCAAGGCCCTGAGAGGAGGCAAGGCAGAGGGGCCAGACGAGATCCCAGTCGAAGCCCTCAAGGCAGACATCGAAACCTCCACCAACATGCTTTACCAGCTCATGCAAACCATCTGGGAGGAAGAAAATGTCCCATCAGATTGGAGAGATGGCATCATTGTTAAGATCCCCAAGAAAGGAGACCTCAGGGAGTGTAAGAACTACAGAGGTATAATGCTGCTTTCAACACCAGGGAAGGTGCTCAACCGCATCCTACTTGAGAGGCTTCAAAAGGCAGTCGATGGGAAACTGAGGGAAAACCAGGCTGGCTTCAGGAATAATAGATCCTGTGCAGACCAGATAGCCACACTCAGGGTTATCATCGAACAATCGATCGAATGGAACTCTCCTGTCTATGTCAATTTCATAGATTTTGAAAAGGCTTTCGACAGTGTGGATCGGGAGATGCTGTGGAGACTGATGGCGCACTATGGCATTCCCTCAAAGTTGATCAGTATTATTAAGAACACCTACCAAGGGATGCAGTGCCGTGTCCTCCATGAAGGATGCCTATCAGAGGCCTTTGAGGTCCTGACTGGGGTGAGGCAGGGATGCATGCTCTCGCCCTTCCTGTTCCTCCTCTGTATTGACTGGATCATGATACAAACAACGAACAATAGCCGAACTGGCATACAGTGGAGCCTGACCGAACAGTTGGAAGACCTGGATTTTGCTGATGATTTAGCACTCCTAGCACACACACACCAACAGATGCAGGAAAAATCAGGCAAACTAGAGACAGCAGCTGCTTCACTTGGGCTTAAAATCAACTCATCAAAAACTAAGGTAATACGATAATCAACAATAAGAACAACACCCCAATAATCATGGACCAAAAGCAGCTAGAGGAGGTAACCAGTTTTACATACTTAGGAAGCATAACCGCGGTGGACGGAGGAACGGATGAGGATGTCAGTGCTAGAACAGGCAAAGCCAGGACCACATTTAACATATTAAATAAAATCTGGAAAGCAAAAGACATTTCACGCAAGACCAAACTGCAAATCTTCAACTCAAACGTCAAATCCACCCTACTCTACAGTTCAGAAACCTGGAAGATAACAACCACCATACTCAACAAAATACAGACATTCCTCAACCGCTGCCTCCGACGCCTCCTAGGAATATACTGGCCCAACACCATCTCCAATGTCAACCTGTGGGACCTCACTAGACAGGACACAATAGGAACACAAATCGGGAGGAGGAAATGGAATTGGATAGGGCACACACTGCGAAGACACAATAAATCTATTACAAAACAGGCGCTAACATGGAACCCGCAAGGCAAGAGGAAGAGAGGAAGGCCTAGAGCCACCTGGAGAAGAACCACAGAGCAGGAGATGAGGGCGCAAGGGCTGTCATGGCAACAACTGGAGCGGAGGGCACAAGACCGAAGGGGATGGAGGGGTTTCATCAATGGCCTATGTTCCTCAGGGAATTTAAAGGCCTAAGTAAGTAAGTAAGTTGAACAACACCTGCCGCTTGATCACTGGTTGCTTGAAGCCTACCAACTTGAACCTCCTCGCTGGCATCGCCCCTGCAGCGATCACAAAAACTACCAGTGATGAGCGCCTCCTCCTTCATGGACGTGAACCCCCGGCCCAGCGACGTGAGGTCAAGGAGAAGCTTCCTCAGCCATGTCCAGCCCCTAACAACATCTAGGGAAGAAACCAGACTCCAGCTATGGAACCTATTGATATGGGAATCCCCCCTTTCTGAAGACCTCCCTCCCTTCTTTTTTTCTTCTTTTTTTTCTTCTAAATCTTCATCCCACGATTTTGTAACCCCTATGTTTTACACTCAGTGCCAATTGTCTATGTAATCCTGGGCACTACCTTCCCTCTGCCAACCTAGGGAGGCCAGGGCCGAGCTCATGCCTCCTTCAATGCATGAGAGCCTACTGACCTTCTTGTCACCTGACAGGGGAGAGTTTCCCTGGTTGGACGTAGCGCGTGGAAGGAACACGTTATTCCAACCAGTTCCCTTCCCCTCCATCAGGCGCCCCGGCTGGCCAGGGGGAGGCAGTATAGTGACCAGGATTACTGCATGTTTTTGTGAGGGTACCTGCCCTAGGAGACACGGGGAGAACATGCAAACCCCACACAGAGTAGGCCCTTTCGCCAACCCCACCTAGGGTATGGGCACTGATGACGCGGAGGAGAGAACACGCCCCCAGCGCCCACAGCGTCCCCTGCGGGAATCGAACCCAGGACCTTCTAGCTGTGAGGCGACAGCGCTACCGACTGCGCCAAAGAAGCACCACTGTGTCCCGGACGAAGAAGAAGAAGAGACCATGGGTCCAGTGGAAGACACTCAGCCGCCTGAGAACAGGAATGGGGCGATCAAAAGCTGCTATAGACCATATTCACACGGCGGCCATATTGCCATTAAGTCAATGAAATGCCACCCCAGTTGCCACAGCAACGCAATGTTAAATTCCAAAATGGCCGCCGTGTGAATATGGAGTATGGCCAGATGGGGCTACAAAACCGGCCCAACCGTCTGTGAATGTGGAGAAGAGGACCGTACGATGCAGCACTGCCTCGTCTGTCCTCTACTACCCAACCAGTGCAGCTTAAACGATCTCGCAGAGTTCAATAATAAACCAAAGGACTGTGTGAAGAAATGTGAGACTGTCATATAACCACATGCTTCAAAGACGAGAAAAGAAGAAGAAGCTGATGTCATGCATCGAAAATAGACGATCTACAAGTTAACCTCCTAGTTTATTAAAACATTTTTAAAAATCAATTCGAATTGTTGTCGTCGATTCGTTGAAATATAAAACATAAACAAATCCAAAAAACACGCTTTATGATTGTTGGATTTATTGAATAAAGTAATCGATATAATAACAGCTAAGAAAATAATTGAGGGTTCCAGGCCTGCTTTTGAAAAAAATCTGTTTCCTAAGGGGTGAATGAAATATAAATTCTTTACCATTAATCTTTCTTTATATGGAACAGTAAATACATTTTCATCACTTTTCATGGTCACACTATGTTCAACAAGCCGTATCAGATGGTGTGAAATAAAGTTAGTGATTTTAAATGATGTAATTATCTGACACCATAAAACGTCGTCTCACCAGCTCTCTAGAATGCCTTCACGGCCCCCAACTTCTCTCTCTCTCTATCTCTATCTCCCCTCCTCTCCCTCTCTTTATCTCTCCCCCCTCTCTCTCCAACCAACTACCACTCTACACTGCCATCTCTCTCTCTCTTTCTTTCTCTCTCTCATCTCTCTTCCTCCCCCCTTCTCTTTGGCCCCCCTTTCCCCTCGTGTCTCTCTCTCTTTCTCGCTCTCCTCTCCCTGTCACTCTCTCTCCCTACCCGTCTCTCTCTCTCTCCACCCCCCCCTCTCTCTTTGTCTCGCCCCTCCCTCTCTCCATCATGAATTGCTTAAAACCGTATTTTGACATTTTGTGTTTTGTCTGGTCGTCTGTTGTTTTGTCCAGCTGTTTAGACGGTTGAATTTTTAATGGACCACAATGGAAACAAGCCTCTGGCTTGTCCCCCTTGGGGGGGGATATCGTATTTGCTTATCGTTTTTTTCCCTAATAAAGTTGTTTTCTTCTGTATTTCTTTGGCTATTAAAAAATAGAGTGCCGCGCTATGAGCTTGTATATCTGATATTTTTTTTAAATCTTAACAATTTGTGCAAATCTTTGAATATACTGTATGTATTTTTAAAGCGAACATTCTTAACTCAAATCTTTGCTTCTGGGGGGTCCCTGGAACAAAATATCTTGAGATGGGGGTCCACGGCCAAATACATATCATTTTGGGGGGTCCTTGACATGAAAAAGTTTGAGAACCACTGATATAGAAACAATGTTTTTTCAAAAAACTGTAGGATTTAGAAGACATTTGTAGAATCGGACTCAGGTCTTAATGGGTTATTATCCATTTGTTGTCTTTTTTGTACTGTTGAACTCTTACAAATATCATCAATAAAATATTCACCCAACCAACCAATCCCCCTCTGTCTCTGTAGGTATGAGATCAGAGACGTCCATCTGGTGGAGGAGAGCGTCCTCGAGGCCCTGAAGGTCAAGGCCGACTTCCACAACTTCAAGCCCCGCCCCTTCAACATGATGGAGTTCTACGATAGGACGGGCCACGACCTCCATGACATGCTGCTGGCCTGTCACTTCAGAGGAGCCGAGTGCCGGCCCGAAGACTTCAAAGTGGTCAGTTCCGCTTCACATGTTATCCACTATGGGTCAGCGGTTCTCACCCCCAGGGGTCCTCAAAGGGGTCCCAGGGGGTCCCCAGCTAAATTAGTGATAGCTAGGAACCAAATGGGCCGGGTCCATTTGGTTCCATTGGATTCTCAGAGTTTGAGAATCGCTGCACAACAGTTTGTTTGTGTCCAAATGTCAATACAACAACACAGTGCACACTTTTAAATCATCTCTGGCTTAAAGGGATAGTTCATCCAAAAGAATCTTTTTTTTATATCGATTAGTCACTCCATGGAGACTTGAATTCATGGATATGTTTTTTGTTTTTGTCGCATTCCTAAGACAATAATTTGAAAACCAGCGGACCGGTAGGCAGCGGTTCCGGTAGGAGACACAACTCTTTGCGTCTCCTACCGGAACCGCTGCCGGTTGTCAAATTATTGGCTTATATAAATATAAAAATATCCATGAATTCAAGTCTCTAAGGTGACTAGTCAATAGGAAAAAAGTCATTTTGGGGGTGAACTATCCCTTTACATTTTTATTCAGGAGTTTACAGTGTAATGTGGATGCCAGAGAACCAGAGAGTGCACAAAAGAAACTAAATGGACCCCTTACCATTTTGGTTACGTTTGTGGACTCTCTGGGAGTTCAGAATGGGATGGATGGATGGATGGTCTCATCTGTGAGATCTGAGGCAGTATGTAAGGGTCTTCCAATGTAGCATATTGTACGGCATGCTGCCTGGGATCTGGCCTTACATACATACATAACATGTTACATGTACCGCATCCATGGCCTGGGAGCAGCGTTGCCATGTCTGCTCATCATAAGCCACTTTGGGCTTGTTTTCTCTGTGAAGTCTCTTGTAAAATATTGGTAGTTGCGTCTTGCGTTTTTTTTAGCCTTGTTTCTAAAGTGTAGTTGCTTATTTGGGCTCGTTTCCTAATGTTGTTTAAACTGGTGTTTCTCTCAAATATTTTCATTTGTCTGCGGACTCCCCCATCTGAAAATATTTCATCCCAGGGACCCCCATACAAGATTTGTGTTGTTAAAATGTTTCAAAAATATTCCAGATATTTCATATTTTCTTAAAAAATAGCAGATCTACAAGCTCACAATGCGTCGCATTGCGAGCTTGTAGATATGCTATTTTCAAATAGCCACTATATACATAGCGTATGTCTGTCTGTCTGTCTGTCTGTCTGTCTGTCTGTCTGTCTGTCTGTCTGGGTGGGTGGGTGGGTGCGTGCGTGCGTGCGTGTGTGTGTGTGCTTACATGCGCGAGTGTGCGTGTGTGTGTGTCTGTGCTCATGTGGCCCTATAGTTGCTTCTTTTGGGCTTGTTTTCATAGACCTGGTTGCTTGTTTCTCTCGCAGAATCTGGCAACACTGCCTCTGGGAGCTTTACATGTCAACACAGCAGCTGGCTGATGGGTAGCAGCACCGTGCGGGGTTAACTCCGCTGGGAACCACACATGTGTTCTCCTGCTGCAGAACACTGTCAAACCCACAGTGGTAGTTTAACTCCCACAGAGCACACATGAAACCATATTAGGGATGCACATTTTAACCACATGAACCCTCTCTATATACTGTATATACCGTCCCTATTTCTGGGCCAATCATTTCTCAGGGATAGCCGATCTACAATTTAGTCTTTATCCAGAGCGACTTACAATAAGCAAGTTAAACATCAGTGGTGTCAAGTAACTAAGTACATGCACTCAAATACTGTAAGTATTTGAGTACAATAACTGTTTTTAGGTATCTTTACTTTAGTGGAGTATTTCCAATGTTCAGTACTTTTACTTCTACTCCACTGAGAGGAAAATATAGTACTTTTACTCCACTACAATTATTTGAAAACTTTAGTTACTAGTTACTTGGTAGATTTAGATTTTTATTACAACACATACATTAACCACTTCAGCCCTACATACGTTTCAGCCATTTGAAAATAGCCGATCTACAAGCTCACAATGCGTCCCGATGCGACACATTGTCTCGTAGATCGGCTATTTTCAAATGGGACATTCTGCGTAATGAGTACTTTCTACTTTTGGTACTTTAAGTAACTTTTGATGCCAATACTTTTAT
The DNA here is from genome assembly GCF_963454915.1 of Gymnoscopelus microlampas. Classification (NCBI taxonomy): domain Eukaryota; kingdom Metazoa; phylum Chordata; class Actinopteri; order Myctophiformes; family Myctophidae; genus Gymnoscopelus; species Gymnoscopelus microlampas. The sequence goes on along the minus strand of NC_139947.1, from coordinate 5,666,043 downwards.
ACTTTTACTTAAGAACATTTTGAATTCCGGGCCTTTACTTGTAACAGCGTATTTCTACATTCCAGTATTGATACTTTTACTTAAGTAAAAATGTTAGTACTTTTTCCACCACTGCCACCAAGGTACTGTATGTCTGTATGGTCATCATATAGGTCAAGTGCTGAGGGGCTGAGGTGGAGTCTGAGGTTGTTCTACAAGCTCACAACACGTTGCAACGTGACGCAATCTCTGTGTGGAACCTGCATGTCCAAGTGGAGAAAAAAAAGAAAAAGCCTCTGGTGATAAACCCGCCCCATATTTGCATACTGGGCCCTTATTGGTGCCCCACCACAACTTCAGGGGCAGGGCAATCCAATCACAACCGAGCGAGGGCTATTTTTTTGTTTGTTGCACAGGCAGATTCGTCTGCATGGTTTATAGGCTAGGAATTTCTTAACCACTTAAGTTGACCGGAGTCAACTTAAAGGTAGGGTAAGTGATTTTCTTTGGTTAAAATAAGTGTTAAATAGCTCTATATTCTGAGAGTACTCATTGCTATAGAGTGTTTGTTCAGTAAAAGGAGTCTCCTTGTCTCTCCACCTCTTTATTAAACAGATAATGCATTTTTGTTTCAGTTTCAGTTTCATTTCCAATTTTATCCAATCAGGACAGAGAACTCAATCAGGATATAGATTAAACAAGTGAAATTGGAAGTGATGACACTAAGAAATGAGCAGACAAAATTGGACCTGGAACACTATACAAATTAAGCTTAAAAATGGGTACTTTCTCTCTTGATTGGCTGAGATGTTGACACCTACCGAAAAATGTATTTTCTGTTTATTAAAGAGCTGGAGAGACAGGGAGACTCCTGTTACTGAACAAACACTCTATAGCAATGATTACTATCAGAATATAGTGCTTTAACCTTTTAACAAAATACTTTTTGTTTTAACCAAAAAATATCACTTACCCTAAGAAATTCCAAGCTGTATTTTATTACTTTGTCGTATGATGGTATCACGACACAAGCTTGTAGATCGGCAAATGTTTTTGTATTATTTGGAAATCTTTCCCCTATAATGACCTGCCCAAAATATGGATTCAATTTCCTTCGGGATTAACAAAGTATTGTAATAAATGTGGGTTTTCTATGATTACTACTGTACACATTGTATGTATAATGTCAGAACCTGGAAGCACCACAGACAGACAGTGGCGCGGGAAGGGGGGGGGGCTACGGGGGCTGCAGCCCCCCTGGTGATGGGAAGGGATTTATTAATTTTTTTATGAGAAAGAGAATTAAATAACGTAACCCTAACCTAACCCTAACCCTAACCCCGAAATAAAGTAAAGGAAAAAAAGTGCCAAAACCCACCCAAACCCGCACATTTTTCGACCCGAAACCGCAAAAAAATCGCGCGCGCGTGCATGTGTCAAGCGGGTTCCCCCGACGCTCAGACCCCCTGGCTATTAAGTACTTCCCGCGCGCCTGCAGACAGAGGATATAAATATATGATAGAGTGATCTTTATTAAAGTAGATACTCAGTGGGCAACAGAATAACAAAAGGATGAGGCAAAACAGTGTTACACTACTTCATATATAAAGGCATTTAAAGGAGTAGTTCACCCAAGAAAATACCTATTTTCTATCAATTACACACCCCATGAAGCATTGAATTCATGGAGATTGTTTTTTTTTGTCACATTCCTAAGCCAATAATGTGATTACCAGCAGAAATATGCTTATGTATGGTACGGTTGGAGACTCAAAGAAGGCTCTTTGAGTCTCCTACCGGAAATACAATTATTGTCTCAGGAATGCGTCAAAAACAAACAAATCTTCATGAATTCAATGCTTCATGGGGTGTGTAATTAATAGAAAATAAGTCAAGCCATATTTTTTTGGGTGAACTATTCCTTTAACTACAAATAAACATTCCCCATAATAAAAAACGTTCCTATTAAAATACATGTGTACTTATGTGCACACAATATACAGTGTCTATATTACATGTACTTAACTCGCCCTGGCGGCGCGACCCCCCGGGGTCTGAGCTGGTGACGTCGTCCAACTCCCTGGGGAATTACTTGGCTGGACGGCGTGCTCAAAGAGCACTTTTTCTAGTTTAAACTAAAATACATTAACCACTTAAACCTATAATAGTTGACCAGAGTCCTCCAGGGCTCTGTGCTAGGTCCCCTCCTGTTTTCCCTTTACACTAAATATCTTTGTGGGAAAGAGCCAATCTACAGAACAGAGCCCCTAGCTTTCAAGCGGTTAAATTATTAATTGACAGTTGATTAAACACCCCCTAAAAGCAAAGGGACACATAACAGATCCATTATTTAGTTCCATTTTGTCCTCTGTGTGAGTTAAATTAACACTGAGGTTTTGACAGAGTGCTGTATATCTCTACCTCATGTACGCTAAAATTAACTCTGAGCAGTGGTATAAAGTAACTACAGTAAGTACATTTACTCAAGTACTATACTTAAGTACAATTTTGAGGTATTTTGACTTTAATGGAGTATTTTCAGTTTTCAGTACTTTAACTTTGAAAAGTAAAAAGTAAAAAGTTACTTTGTAGATTTTGATTACTAAAAAAACATTAATTAACCATTTCAGCCCTATACGCGGATTTAAAAAAAACAAAAAACGCTCCATTCCCATTAAATTGCATTGGCAGAATCTGCCCTCATAGGTAGAACAAAAGTGCTGTGTGACCGTGGCCTAACAGAGTATTTCTACATTGCAGTATTGATACTTTTACTTAAGTAAAACGTTTGAGTACTTTTTCCACCACTGACTCTGAGGTTTTGACAGAGTGCTGTACATATATCTCCCTCGTGGCCGCTGCAGGCTTGATGTGGTAGTGCTGTGGTGATAAACCATGTTTGACAGGAGGGGGACGCAAGCAGTCGCCAGCGGGCAGAAACCTCTATCTTATCTCCATATTTCAACTTTGTATGTTTTTTTTTCTTCTCGTAAATTAACGCCTTTACTTCATCACACTACAGTGTCACGCGATAGAGAACTGAAGTCCTGACGTCATTCCACTATCCCTGGGGTCACGGAGTCATTTCTTGAATAGGCTCTATGCACAGCAGCCATATTATCACTTCCTTCACAGGTGTTACCAATGATACTAATGAAGGCTCTGTTCCATTTAGTGTAGCACAGTGGTTTCCACGACCCCCATAACTCTGAGAGTGTACAAATGGAACCATTACGGGTCCATTTGGTTCCATTTGTACACTCTCAGAGTTACACACCTGTAAGGGGCCATTTGGAAGCCCATGAGGGTCCCTGGACCCCAACTGTAGACCCACTGGTGTAACAGAGTGTTTCCAGTGAGCCAACATGCAACAATATCAGCACCCTGACTCTGTTTGACCAGAATGGAACAGAGCCTTCATTAGTATCATTGGTAACACCTGTAAATGTCTTCATAATATGGCTGCTGTGAATAGAGCCTATTGGATTTCCCGTAGGCGAATCTTAGATCGCGTCATATAAGAACTGTGTTCCAAAAATAAATACATCAGCTCGGCGATTTTGTCATGTATGTGACTCTGTGTCATTTATGATATTGAGTTACATTTGATAACGGATTCCTGAAAAGTAACAGTTGTTTATGTTGCACGTGAGGTTTCCACCCAATGGCAACAATGCGTGGGTGGTGACAGCTGGGGTCGTATACAGTACGTGTGTAATTATACATCACTGTACACGCCGCCGTTCATGTGGAGAAGGCTCGGCTCGCTAAAGTGCTTTTAATGGGCAACTGTAGAACGCCTAGAAGAAGCAGGTCATTTTCACGTAGGCCAGCGCTGATGTGCCAGCGTCTCTTCAGAGCGAGATACACAACAAACGCACTGGGAAGTGTTATGTCACGTTCCCATGATAGGAGTCAAGTAAAATAAAACATTCACAAAGCTGCCCTTTAATTACCACCCACCCACTACATACAGTACATGCATACGGCACACACACACCCACATAACCACACACCCAAACAACCACACACCCACACACTGTATCGTGCCTATTTTCTACGTATTTGCTTTGCATTATAAATACTTGATTTCAGAATTGTAGACTGATCTTCTTTCATGTTTTTATAAGACATACATTTACGGTGGAAGCAGTCGGTAGTGCTGTCGCCTCACAGCTAGAAGGTCCTGGGTTCGATTCCCGCCGGGGACGCTGTGGGCGCTGAGGGCGTGTTCGTTCCTCTGCAATATCAGTGCCCATACCCTAGGTGGGGTTGGCGAAAGGGCCTTTCTGTGTGGAGTTTGCATGTTCTCCCCGTGTCCCCTAGGGTAGGTACCCTAAAAAAAAATGCAGTAATCCTGGTCTCTATACTGCCTCCCCCTTGTCAGCCGGGGCGCCTGATGGAGGGGAAAGGAACTGGTTGGAATAACATGTTCCTTCCACGCTCTACGTCCTACCCACCGGGAAAGAAGGAAAGAATATGTATTTGGCCGTGGACCCCCGTCTCAAAATATGTTGTTCCCCCCCACAATTTTTCACGATAAAAAAAAAAGCAGATCTACGAGCTCATAGTGCGGCACTCGCTGCTATTTTTCTGCTATTTTTGAATAGTCAAAGTATAAAATAATTATTTTTAGCTAAAATCTAAAAATGACACAGACGCATCCCCGGATTGAAAGGATTAACCCATTTAGACCGTGAAAGCATCTTGTGGCTTGCGTAGACAAGATCTACAAGCTCACAACGCGCCGTGAGCTTTTGGATCGGTGAGCTCGTAGATCGGCTATTTTCATCAAGTAACCAAGCGTAAAATCAGCCATTACGACGCCATCAAGGCACTAGCCTGGCATGGCCAGACTAATATCACTAGAAATCTCCAATCTCTATTGAGAGGGGCCAGACCTAATCTGCCGAGGGCAATTTATTTTTTGCAGTGGCAGATTTGTCTGGAACCAGGCTATCAAGGCACCGCCAAAATACATTTTAGTCGACTAAATCAACTGTAGATTTAGTCGACTAATTATCTTATGATATTTAGTCGACTAAAACTAGACTAAAACTAAAACATTCCAGATGACTAAAATATGACTAAAACTAAATGGAATTTTATTCAAAAGACTGACTAAAATCAAAAGTTGCTGTCAAAATCAACACTGATTGGGAGTGAGTCTGCAATGGGCTCTATTCACAGCAGCCATATTATGAAGACATTCAAATGAAGGCTCTGTTCCATTCATGGTTAAACAGAGTCAGGGTGCTGATATTGTGCATGTTGGCTCACTGGAAACACTCTGTTACACCAGTGGGTCTAAAGTTGGGGTCCATGGACCTTCATGGGCTTCCAAATGGCCCCTTACGGGTGTGTAACTCTGAGAGTGTACAAATGGAACCAAATGGACCCGTAACCATTTGGTTCCATTTGTACGCTCTCAGAGTTATGGTTGTCGTGGAAACCACTGTGCTACACTAAATGGAACAGAGCCTTCATTAGTATCATTGGTAACACCTGTGAAGGAAGTGATAATATGGCTGCTGTGCATAGAGCCTATTGGGAGTGAGTCTGCAGTTCTAACTGCAATGGGGGGAGTTCGTTCCACAGTTTGGGAGCCAGGAGGGAGAAGTAGTCTGGGACACATGGAGTGTTGTCCCAGACGTTGTGAAGTCCACTTCAGCTGGCTCAGCGCTGTTCGAGTTGCGTCCTGACAGGGACAGAATCGTAAATCATCATCTCCCCCCCGTCAGCAGGGGGCCGTCCCCCTCACATCAACATGTTGCCTCATGGTCAAATTTGTCCCCAGCTGTCACCCGTCTGACAGCACAGGTGTGAGAATGTATTGAATTAATTTGTTCCGCAGGCAGACATTGTGTTAACCACTTATATAAAAGGTACTTAATAGCAAAACATCTACAAGCTCACAATGCATCGCAGACGCGACGCAATGTGAACTTTATTCTTCTTCAGTCTGACCAGGAGCAGGGATAAAACATAATATCTCCAACGAAAAATGAATGACCAGACGGGGTGGGGGGGGGGGGGGGGTACAGTATGTATGTATCCCTCCCCATCCCCCTCAGCAAATCCAAACCTGGAATGAACTGTTATAACTGCCGTCTTTTTATTGTCACTAGATATGCAGCTCCAGGCGACTGACTCAATTATCTTTAACTGTGAAACACTACACCTCTAATTCACTGTCTGGCATCATGTCATTAAACAGCTACATAGGCATCATCTTACTCAAATGAGAAGATGATCTGATACAGAAGGCAGAAGTATAATTTAATCTAACACATAATATGTGCATATAATCATAATGCCACCAACTAGGAACTCTCTCTGCATGGCATCTCACTTGCAGAGTGGCATAATATGAAGCCTAATTATGAAACAGGAATTAAAAGTAATTGGGTTATTTGGAATAGAGAGCAGTATTCTTATTACATAAGTGTTTTAAAAGGGTATAGGCAACAGATCAGGAACAACCTTTTGCTATTTACTTAATCGTAGTAAATAGTTACTTAACTCATTCACTGCCAAGGATGACTTTCACAACTTTTTTTCCACGGACGATTTTGAAGATTTTTTTTGGGGTGTTTCCACTAGATGGCGCTCTTCACTAACAAATGAGTGACCATTTCATCCCCAGATGCACGCAGAACCAGGAGGTTTTACTATGCATTTTTGACGAGACACGCTATTTTCAACAGCCTATAACAATCGAACGGTGGGTCGCGATGACGTATCTTTCTTTCTTTTTTTTCGCGGAAGCACATTCAAAGCCCCCCGTGATTACCAACGATCAGGGGATCGATCATACTGGAGACAGATATTCGGTGATTACTTGAAAAGGTAAGAAAATCGAAAAATCGCTGACAGTGGCTGCACACAGCCAGAAATAAGTCATGGGCAAATAAGTCACAAGGCATGGATCCTCCCCCTCCACCCAACACATTCTCTGGCTGCACACATACAGTACATACAGCACAGTGGGTGTAGTGGGCTGAGATGTGGAGCACAGAACCTAGATTATTTAACAGTCAGCTCTCCTCGACAACCTCATTTATACTAGCAGGGCTTCTGAGGTCCTGGCTGTTTGCTTCTCTGTGCTGCTTGCAGTGGTGGAAAAAGTACTCAAATTCAAGTGAAAGTACCAATACTGCAATATAGAAATACTCTGTTACAAGTGAAAGTCCAGCATTAAAACTTTTGTTGAGTAAAAGTACAAAAGTATTGGTATCAAAATGTACTTAAAGTACCGAAAGTAAAATGAAAGTAAAATGTTTGAAAATAGCCTAGCTATAAAATAGGGCTAAAGTGGTTAGTGTATGTTTTATAATGTCATCATTCATATCTGCAAAGTCACTGGTAACTAAAGTTTTCAAATAATTGTAGTAGAGTAAAAGTACAATATTTGCCTCTGAGATGTAGTGGAGTAGAAGTAAAAGGATAGATAATTGGAAATACTCATGTAAAGTAAAAGTACCTCAAAATTGTACTTAAGTACAGTACTTGAGTAAATGTACTTAGTTACTTTACACCACTGGCTGCTTGTTCACAGTGCTGCTGCCAGTGCTCCGTATAGAGGAGGTAATTACTACTGGTGTAAACATTAATGTTTTATGAAGCCGCCAGGAGAAAGTTTTTGATATTACCATCACAGTGCTGTTTAGTACCTCGTGTCTCCATTTTTCAACTTTTTATGATTTTGTTTTCGTACATTGATGCCGTACTTCATCGCACTTCAGTGTCACGCTAAAGTAGTGGAAATAGCCTATCTACAAGCTCGTGTTCAGCTTGTAGATATAGGCTATTTCCACTACTTTGGTGGTTAAGTACAGTATGTCTGTGGGTTTTATAAATATTTAACCGATGAAAAATATTAACCCAGAGCTCGTGACTAAATCATAACTACATTGGAGCACAGGTTATTTCTTTTCCCATTTCCCGAAAAGTTCTGGTTTTGGACATACAAGGTTTCCACCCAACAGTGAGGCAGACAACATAACAATGAATACATAATTAACTATTCGTAACTAAGAGGTCCCAATACACCCACAGACTTATGTACAATGTTTTGGGAATTTTAATTTGAGTTTTCTAGTTGTTTTAGTGTACAGGAGTAAGGCAAGGCAGTTTTATGTGTAAAGCACATTTCAACAGCAAGGCAATTCAGTGCAATTACACAGAACATCAAGCAAAGGAAACACAATTATACAATGACGTTAGGAGGCATAAAACAAAAGAAGTAAAAACATAGCAGATTCAGAAGAGAAATAAAATAAATAAAAAGTAGCTCAATCAAAGGCAGCGGCAAACATGAAGGTCTTTAGTTGTGTTTTAAAATAAATAAGAGTGGCAGCAGACCCTGCAGTTTTCTGGAAGTTTGTTCCAGATATGTGGTGTATAAAAACATTTTACTGTAGAGTAAAATGCTTTTGTTCTGGGCAAGTGGTGCAAAGTATCTAAGCATATTTACTTAAGTACTGCACTTAAGTACAATTATGAGGTATTTGTACTTTACTTGAGTATTTCCAATTTTCAGTACTTCTACTTCTACTCCACTACATCTCAGAGGCAAATATTGTACTTTTACTCCACTGCAATTATTTGAAAACTTTAGTTACTAGTTACTTTGTAGCTTTAGATTATTATTACAAAGCACACATTAACCACTTCAGCCCTATATACATTTTGGCCATTTGAAAATCTACAAGCCGATCTACAAGCTCACAATGCGTAAATAAGATGCGTGAATAAGATTTTTATACATTTGAAAACTTAATGAGTTACTTTCTACTTTTGGTACTTTAAGTACATTTTGATGCCAATACTTTTGTACTTTTACTCAAGTACATTTTGAATTCCGGACTACTTGTAACAGTATTTCTACATTGCAGTATTGATACTTTTACTTAAGTAAAGCATGTGAGTACTTTTTCCACCACTGGTTCTGGGTTCCTCAGACATTGTACATTGTAGCAGCAATAATAATAATAATAATGATTATGATGATGATGATGATGATGATAATAATAACGAGTTAGCTGTGGGGGGAAATAGAGTTTGCATGACAGACAGTGGAATATTAAAGCCATTTGTTGTTTGCTCTCTTGCCAGCGTGTGCACGTGCGCGCGTACGTACGTGCATGCCATACGTGCATCATTAGCCGCCCACTGTCTCTTGTCCATCTCATTAACCTCACCTTGTTTTCCTCACCAAATTGAGAATAATGGAATATATTTGTAGTCTTTCAATCAGGTCGGCCCTTTCCGAGCCACGGAACATGTCTTCACAGTTCACACGCATGTGCGCACCAGCCCTGAGCAATTTAGTGCCCTAGGCAGGATTTTACCTGGCGCCCCCTATAGCCTATTATTATTATTATTTATTAACACATTCCCTGCCAGGTATTATTTAATTAATTCATCCGGGACGTAATAGGCCTCCCACTAGGCACAGTATAAAAGGGACAGGACGACCACTTTTGCATCAGAGAGCTAAGGGTAACACAGCGACCGACTCTCTTTCGATGAAGAAACGCAGAGCTGAAACATCTCTTCAGACCTTTCTAGTTGACTCTTGCAATTTGCAACAGACCGTCTCCAGTTCTCATTGGCGAGACATCTTTCTAGTAAGGTTCTAATTGAACACCACTGCGACGAGTCTTGGCTCAGCCAACAAATCCCAAATCAAGCAATCGTTCAGTTCAGTGGAATATCTGCCGTGTTTGCCCACGTACGGCTAGAGTCATCGACGTTTACAAGAGTGACAACGAGATCCGAAAGCGACACACCGAAACAGACCAGACGACCGCTACATCACATTCAACATCCTCCTCGGCCTCCAACACCCAAGCTATGACATGTTCCATTCTCAGCATCTTGACCCCCCTTTCACAGATTGCAATAGGTGCAATGTACTTGGGTGAATGCCCCGGGCAGCCCATTATACCCATCTACTTGCTGGTGGCAGGAGCTTTTGGCCTGCTGGAGAATGTGCTTTCCTTCTTGCAATATACCCTGGAGCCAAAGGATGGCACCGTCAACCCCCTCAGGCAATTCTTCAGCCAATTCGTCAAGACTTTGAATTTCTTGACCTCTCTTTTCCTCTTCTGTTGGTTCATCGCTGGTCATGTGTGGATCTGCTAATAAGACTACAAATTCGACAGTAGATCAATACTGTTACAAGACCCTTTACCTGTTTGCTTTCTGGACCGCTACTCTGTACATCCCACTGGCTCTTAGACTGTTATGTTTCTGCTATACTCTGTGCTACGGAGCCCCTGAAGGGACTAGGTAGATTGTTTTAAGGGTAGGTAAACATTTTTGAAGGGTCACTTTATTTTTAAAAGCTGGCGGTTTATGTTTTGTGGTATGGGGGGAAAAAATCGTATGTTGGCAGAAAAAAAGAGGAGGCTATAAAAAAATAATTTTAGGGGGTGACATTTTTTTTTAAAGGGGAAGGATTTTTTTGTGGGGGTTAACATTTTTTTATAGTTTCTTTATTATTAAAGGGTGTATAAAATAACATTTTTAGATAATGACATTTTTGTAAAGAGGGATGTTTTTTTTTTTTGCGGTGCCAACCGCTCTACATTTGACTTTGTCTCCGTGTCCGTCCGTCCGTACGTCCGTCCGTCCGTATGAGCACGGGATGAGCACGGCAAAGAGGAAACACATACAAACACACGCGCACACACACACACACACACACACACGGTCTACATTTGACTTAGTCTCCGTGTCCGTCCGTCCGTCCGTCCGTCCCTCCGTCCCTCCGTCCGTCCGTCCGTCCGTCCGTATGAGCACGGGATGAGCACGGCAAAGAAGCAAACAGCTATAACTTCAGTTTGCAGCATGCCACCAAGTCCAAATTTCGTATGTGGACTTAGACCACCAATAGGGACGAGCATGAATTGATGACGTTATCAAAGAGGGGTCCAGGGACCCCCAGCACCCGTATGAGCACGGGATGAGCACGGGATTTTAAACAGCTATAACTCCAGTTTGCAGCATGCCACCAAGTCCACATTTGGTATGTGCAGTTAGACCACCAATAGGCACGAGCATGAATTGATGAAGTTATCAAAGAGGGGTCCAGGGACCCCCAGCGCCCGTATGAGCACGGGATGAGCACGGGATTTTAAACAGCTATAACTCCAGTTTGCAGCATGCCACCAAGTCCACATTTGGTTTGTGGACTTAGACCACCAATAGGGACCAGCATGCATTGCTGAAGCCCCGCCCCATCTGTCTTCCCATTGGCTGGCCTTCAAACAGCCATAACTCAAGTTTGCAGCATGCTATGGAGTACAAATTTTGTACATGGACTAAAGCCAGCAATAGGGACTAACTGTCATTACTTAAGCCCCGCCCCCTCTGTCTGCCCATTGGCTGGGCTTTAAACAGCCATCATTCCAGTTTGCAGCATGCTACCAAGTACACATTTGGTAAGTGGACTCACACCACCAATAGGGACGAACTGAAATGAGTTAAGGCCCGCCTCAAAGGCACCGCTTCCTTCACACAGGGTGTGATTTTTTTTTTCTGTGCCTCTTTGGCTTTGACGCTGCAAGCAGAGCCTTCTGGATAAAACTGGGCAAAATTGAAAACTTATGAAAGAGAGGGGTGCATTGATGGGGCGCACCTAACTTTAAGTTTTTCAAATACTTAAAACGTACAAATTCAAGAGTTCTTTGTACTGCCTGGGGTCGCAACAGGTTCCTAACGACACATCAAATGGGTTCAGATCTGAGCCAATAAGGCGCGTCTGGAGCCTGTTCTGGAAAGGGGTCTCCAGATGTAAAAACAGATGATGACGTGTTCTATAAAAAGAATACTCAAATATACCATCAACATTATTGGACAGCGATTTTTTTTTTTTTGCTCTTTACTCGCTTTTTCTCCCCTATTTATTTGTTATGCCAATTAATTCCTCCCCACACACATGTGTGTGTTGTATCCTACTGACCAGTGAGGAGTCCCCCTCTTATTCTATTATATTTGTGGGGACATTTGGGCAAGTATCGCAACACACACACACAGACACACAGACACACACACACACACACACACACACACACACACACACACACAGACACACACACACACACACACACACACACACACACACACACACACACACACACACACACACACACACACACACACACACACACACACACACACACACGGCCTCGCAGCCCTCTTGCTGCGATGGAGTAATTTTCCGTCCTCTCTTTGAAGAGGAGCGTGGTGCTCAGTGAGACTCAGAGCACGGCGGCTGTGATGAGGTGTTTTCCCCCGGGAGACACGCTTTACAGCCTTTATTCCTCCCGTTGTTCCCTGCTTCCTTTGTTATCTGCATGACCGCACTGCTCCCATGCACACACTGTCTGCAACACACCCAGGCTTTGAAGATACGCTTTGATGTCATTGGCATTGTTACATTTTTCTTTATCATGTAAATGTACAGTAAATAGACAGGATGAGTAAGGTGAGAGGACATCATGACAATATTCCTGTATATTTATATTCCTGTGTGTATATCAATGTTTTTTGGACATTTTCATGTCAAGGAACCCCAAAATGTATTTGTATCTGGCCACGGACCGCCATCTGAAAAGATGTTGGGCCAGTGACCCCTATAAGAGATTTATATATATATTTTTAAAGTTCTGAAGAATAAAAAAAAGTTAAATAAAAAAAAAAGTATACAGGTATACACAGCTCAAAGATCGGCTATTCTCGAATAGCAGGAGTATAACATAGGGGTAACTAATTTAAGCTGGGGACCCCCCTGGAACCCCCAACAAGGACCCCTGGGGGTCCCCGGACCCCACTTTGAGAACCACTGATGTACAGTACATGACCGCACTAGCCTGACACTCAGCCTGAATTCTCATTTGGTTTCACTCCATTGTTCAGTCTGAAAGCCCTCTCAGTGCAGCCGTTTTCTGAGATGGGGGCGTGGCCAAAGTGGGACTCTTTGGCGATTGGGTCGTTTAGATTTGCAAACGAGAAAACCCCGCCTTCTACAGCGTCACCAGACCCTGAATGCGAGGCTAGCGATTTCAGGTCTGCAGAACTGCTTTTGTTATTCAGGATTGTTCAAAGGTGTTAAACTAATCCCAATCGTTTTTTGTTTTTTTTATTAAGGTCGGCCACTCTTTTAGGGTTTTTTTTTTTATGCAAAAGACTCAAACAATGGGACCCAATGCCTCCCTGCTTGGCACTCAGCATCAAAGGTTGGATTGGGGGTAAGTCCCTGTGACATACTAGCGTCATGTCTTACAGGATTACAGGACCACTTAGTCGAGTTCTTTAATGTGTTTTGGTAGGGAATTCCATTTTGGTGGCAGCATAGTAGAATGCATTTTTCCCATGTTTGAGCCGAATTTTGGGGGAACGGGGTCAGATGAGCTCCCTCTGGTGTTATGCCCATGGGCATCACTCACTCTAGAGAAGTAGTTTGACAGGTACCTGGGCACTGATCCTCTGAGTATCTTAATGACCAGACCCATTGATCCTCTGAGTATCTTAAAGACCAGACCCATTGATCCTCTGAGTATCTTAAAGACCAGACCCATTGATCCTCTGCGTATGTTAAAGACCAGACCCATTGATCCTCTGAGTATCTTAAAGACCAGACCCATTGATCCTCTGAGTATCTTAAAGACCAGACCCATTGAGAGATGTTGCAGACTGTCTTCTGTAGTTTGATTTAAGTGACGTTGAGATGTTAGTGAACCATATCCATGAGGTGCAAGTGTATTCGAAAGTATTGAATGAGGTAGCTAGCGTCCTCATTGCACTCTTGTTGATAAAAGAGGAGCTCCTGCACAAAAATCTTGTTCTTTGGTTGACTTTCATAATCACTTTTAGTTGCCATTTTTCCACAAAGTTTGTTATTCGTAAATATATCCCAAATAGGTTACCTCTTCTTTACTTGCGATTAACTCTGACCGTTGATGCCTGGCATTGTTCTTTTTATTTTTGTCATCACGGCAATGAAAATAGACATGGGTGAATAAGGTGAGAGGGGATCCTAGCTGAATATTCTTCATGGAATTTTGACAGAAAAAATAAAATAAAAATGCAGATACGATTATACAGTATCTAATCACATGAGCTCACAATGCATGTTGATAGTTTATGTTTGGTAGAGATTTGGTGTAGAGGGAGGGAAAAGGAGGGTGCCAAGTACAGAGCCCTGGGCGATACTATCTCACTACGTGTAGAGTTGCGAGTTAAATTCTCACGGTGAACGACCTAATTATGGTTTTATGTGTCTTCTTCATCTCCATCTTCTCCTGAAAGCCATCATCTTTTCTTCACTTCCTTCACTTCTTCCTCTTCTTTTTGGACCCTGTTGCAACTTGCAATTTGATTGATCGATTGATTTTGACTCACTGTTTCGTTTTATTGTTTTGTTAGTTTAGAGGCGTATGCTATTGTATGTCTTCCTGTTGGTAGTCATGGCTGCCAGTTCCCACCTGATGTTGTGTGGGAGTCCAGACTGATCCAGACCGTACTGAAGAATTGCTATCTTGCATAACGTCTTCATACTAGGACTTAAGTCCACGATGTGCACGTCATCTCCAAAGAGGACGATACGATCTCCCACCATGCAACAGCACGTCCAGTACATCTCGGGGCCGGAACACAGCCCTTTCCCCTTGGGCTTAACCTTCTTCTTCCACGATAAGGTCTCTGGAATGAATTTCCACAGATCAATTAAGATCCTGGTACGATTTCTGCCACCAAATATGTACAGCTCTCCATTGTAGGCAAAGGATGAGTGATCATAGCGTCCTTCTGGAAGACGCTCTGCAGAAGACGGGCTCAGCCAGCAGTTGGTCTCTGTGTCAAACACACTGATGTAGTTGTAGTAGTACCGGAACGTTTGTAGGCCTCCAAATACAAACATCTTTGTCCCGATTATGGTGGCAGAGTGTTGTGATGTAAAAGGTGGTGTATTGCCTCTGGTTGTAATTAAAGACCAGACCATCGTGTTGGTGTCCATCTTATAGATGTCATTATAGCATTCAGCACCATCGTATCCTCCATGGATATACATGACCTTCCCTAAGACACAGGCTGAGTGGCGCTGCCTTCCCTCTGGAACGGTCCCAGAAACCCTGGGTTTGAACCAACTGTGGGTGTCGACATCAAAGGCATGAAGCACACTGCAGTACGCAAATCCCCCCCAGATGTAGACAATACTTTCTATCAGCACAGCAGTGAGGTGCCTGCGCCAGACGGGAACCTCAACGGGACGTCGTCCTCTTCCAGTTGTCACTGGGGTCAACTTCAACCAGTGCATGGAGACTGTGTTGAATATGTGTACCTCAATCTGAACTCTGTTTAACCCCCCAAAGGTGTACACCTGATGCCCAGCGACCACAGCAGCACTTATAGACTGATTCTGTCTTTTCTTACACACCGTCCAGTGAAACATTTCACATCACCGGTACGCTGCTGACAACTGCTTTGTAGATGAAGCGCTTAAGAAACCAGGTAAAATTGGTAGCTGACAAACAATGTGTTTGACGATTCATTTTAAAGGACAATTACAGGGTTGTGATGACAATGATGTGATGTCATTTCCTGATGACATCATTATGTAGAATCGCTACTCGTTACTAAAACAGAATGGGGCCATTGGGGAAACACTATAATTGTGAGGAAATGTGTTTAAGATTTGTTTGTCAGTACTATGACATCAGTCATCCATATGTGGACATATGAAGAAAAGGACACAGGCAGACAGATACACAGAGATGTAGACAGGGAAAATACCCTGGAAATTGACTGTTTGCCAGTGGTTGAGTATTGGTTCTCAACATTCTCAAGTTTACCCTGTTATCCGAGAATGTACAAACTGAACCAAATCGAGTCCATTTTGGGGGGGTATGTTGTAAGTCACTCTGGATAACTCTTTCACTGCCAATGGTGGGATTTCTCGTTATATTTTGCAACGGCTCACAGTGCCAATGATGAGAATGACGGGATTTAGTGTTTTCAGTGGTTTTCCACTAGATGGCGCTGTTCACTCGCCTATGGGTCACCGTTTGGCTCCCTGTGAAGGAGAGAAGCAGGGGGTCACGTGATCGCAAAAAAAGAAAGTCCATTCCCTTCCTTGTAATTCGAGTTGGAGGAGTGGCCTTTTCTCTGTGTGTGTTGCTTTGTGGCTGTTTTCAGCCTACATTCAACTGCCCACAACTATGGAACAGATGATCGCGTGACTCGCTCCCCCCCCCCCCCCCTCCGATTCTGCGGCTCAGATACGTTGTTTAAAGTGATCGGGGGATCGATCATACAGGAGATGAATATTCTATGACTTTTTTAAAGCTTAGTGAAAACACTCGAAAATCACTGGCAGTATAGCAAATTAATGTTTTATTTCTGGCAGTCAAAGAAATAAGAGTGTCTGATAAATACATTCATTGTAAAAAAATATATATATTCTTTTTCATTATCGCAAAACAGGGTGAAATCTGCACAACTGTATAACTCGGGGGGTAGTTCAGGTTTATACACACAGGCAGCATCCAGCAGTGTAATCAACAGGCTTTAGGACAGCAAGGTTACTCACAGAGAGAGAGTAAAATGCAGTTTTACTCACAGTACATAAACAGCAGTGGTGGAAAAAAGTACTCACATGTTTTACTTAAGTAAAAGTATCAATAGTGCAATGCAGAAATACTCTGTTAGGGTGCGCTCCCACCAAAACATGGTCGGCTAGCGTTAAACGCAGGTTGTGCAGGTTGTGTAGATCGGCTAAAAATAGCCGATCTACAAGCTGCCTTTGTGAGTGCACGTGCGCGCGCGCACACACACACACACACACACACACACACACACACACACACACACACACACACACACACACACACACACACACACACACACACACACACACACACAAGTTTATTTATAATAGCGCCACCATCAGGTCAACTGGGGTATTTGTTTTGCAAACAACACATCATTGGGGTAAATGTCATGTCTGTAACATTTACAATCTGATAGGAATATGCTAAACTACAACAGGAGAGATATAGAAGAAATTGGCCAGCCCACATTTTAACACATTGACTGCCAAGGACGTAATATTAAGTATTCTCAAATCCAAACGCTTCACTGCCAAAGACGTATAATATTACGTCATCATGGTGTTTTTTAGTGATTACGCTAGACCTTCGCCAACCTATGAATGATGCCTTGACTTCCAGAGAAGGATCCACCCAGAAATGACATAATCTAAAACATGTTCACCCCGTCCACTACAATGTTATCAGATTTATAAAAATACATTTATCTCGGATTTCTTTTCCCAGATTGTGTTTTTGGTGAAAACAAGCTATATTCAACATGCCGATAACTACAGAACAGACGATCGCGGTTACAATGTTGTTTTTTTCCCGGTGGAAAGAAGACAGACTTCCACCGAGACATCGCTTGTTTACGTCCGGTTGGAAAAAAATGTCAAGTACTGTATTTAAGTACAATTTTGCGGTACTTCTAATTTACTGGAGTATTTCTTACAATTGTCTATACTTTTACTTCTACTCCACTACAATTATTTGATATAAATATTACATTATTCAACATACATTAACCACTTTAGCCCTATTTTATACCTAGGCTATAGACCCCTTAACAGACGACGTCACACTGATAAGAACCAGTATGCGCTAAATGAAACCCATTCTATCAGGTCTCGCCAGGACGTGCCACACTAGCCAACACACAAGAGGGGGTTGGGGTGTGCTGAAACTAGCGCACCCCGAAACAACAGGTTGGAAATTGATTGCGTGAAACAATCACCTGCGCATCCAGTCTCAATGTTAGTAAACAATTAATTGGTCTATTTGAAAATAGCAGATCTACAAACTCACAACGCGTTGTGAGCTTGTGGATCTACTATTTTCAAACATTTTAGCACTTTTACTTTTGGTACTTTAAGTACATTTTCATACCAATACTTTTACTCAATTTTACTCAAGTAAATTTTTAACTCCGGACTTTTACTTGTAACAGAGTACTTATACATTGCAGTATTGATACCTTTACTTAAGTAAAAATATTTGAGTACTTTTTGCAGCACTGCAAAAGAGTGAAACTAAATGGAGTTTCCCCCTGACAACATGGAACGTTGACGGAAGCTGGAAAGAAACCAAGTTGTGGCAGTGAAGCCATGGTTGTTCTGGTTAGAGTCCTCAAGGGAAGACATGCAGAGGAAAAGACTGCAGAGCCTTCAGGCTGGAGCAGGGCTTTGTGGGCAGTGGAGTGGAGGGGATATTTTATATTCTTAGTTACTTTCCCCTACTGCTCTCCAGACTGTCCACACGCCACCTGTCTGTCTGTGGGAGGGGGTTGGTGTCACCTTGCAGTGACACCTGTCCACCCTCAGGGCTCACAAGTCAAGCAGCGTTTAACTCTTTTTCTTACTCCTTCCCTCGTTCTCTCCTCCCTCCAGCAATTTTCCACTTCCACTCCCCCCCCCCCCCCCTCCGGGCACCACCATGCTGCTTATGCTTTATGTCCTGCTCTCTCTACCTCTATACCTCTCTCTCTCTCTACCTCTCTCTGTGTGTGTGTGTGTGTGTGTGTGTGTGTGTGTGTGTGTGTGTGTGTGTGTGTGTGTGTGTGTGTGTGTGTGTGTGTGTGTGTGTGTGTGTGTGCGTGCGTGCGTGCGTGCGTGCGTGCGTGCGTGCGTGCGTGCGTGCGTGCGTGCGTGCGTGCGTGCGTGCGTGTCTCTGTCTCTCTGTCTCTCTGCCTCTCTGTCTCTCTGTCTCTCTGTCTCTGTCTTTCTCTGTCTCTCTGTCAGCGGTACCCCTAACCCTCTTTAGAGCCGCTGACTTCCTCATAAATACTGTCTCAGTATTCCCTTGCCCTAATAAGGAGCTAATTAGAGCTATAATGTGAAATAGCGGCGCAACAGTTACTCAAACTAATGAAACAAAAGATGTTTTCAGGTTCCGGGGCCACATTTAAAATTTTGAGAGGCACTGACCCAGACCACCAGGTGAACGCTCACAGCTCATAATGCAGACTAATCCTGTTCACCAAAACACATATCTGTCAGCATTGGGAGCACAGTAGGGCCATTCAAGTTCAACTATCAGCATTGTGTTTCAAAACGCTGAGATTCAAATAAATTCTCTCCCTGAGAAGCGATGGGTGTATCGCTTGTGGGTGTATACTCAAAAGTACAATTTTTTGCTTAAGTAAAAGTATCAATACCGCAATGTAGAAATAGTTACAAGTAAAAGCCCGGAATTAAAAATTGAATTGAGTGAAAGTACAAAAGTATTGGTATCAAAATGTACTTAAAGTACCAAAAGTAGAAAGTACTCATTATGCAGAATGTACCATTTCACACGTTTTTAAATGTATAAAAATCTTTTGAAAATAGCCGATCTACAAGCTCACAATGAGTCGCATTGTGACGCATTGTGACCTTGTAGATTATTTTCAAATGTCCGAAATGTATATAGGGCTGAAGTGGTTAATGTATGTTTTGTAATAATAATCAAAATCTACAAAGTAACTAGAAACTAAAGTTTTCAAATAAATGTAGTAAATAAAAGTACAATATTTGCCTCTGAGATGTAGTGGAGTAGAAGTAAAAGAACAGAACATTTGAAATATTCCAGTAAAGTAAAAATACCTCAGAATTGTACTTAAGTACAGTACTTGAGTAAATGTACTTAGTTACTTTACACCACTGACTGTAGGTTATCATATCCCTCCCTCAGTCTCCGACCACCTCCACCGTCATGTCCCCATCCGCTCCCTCAGTTCTGGGGACCACCAAGACCAAGCTCCCGGTGGTCCCCAAGACCAAGCTCCCAACATGAGGCAATAGGGTTTTTCCTGTGGAATGCACTCCCCAACCATAAAGAAGCCTCCTACCTCCCATCCTTCCAAACCGCTCTCAAATCCCACCTCTTCTTCAATCCTGCTGTCCGCAGCTAAATGCTCACCCATTGTTTTAGTGTTATAGTGTTTTTATTGATTTTACTCTAAGACATAACTTTTTTTCCTAATAACGTTGATTCTGCACAAAACTTAACGTTTTGTTTTCTCCCTTCCCCAATAAAGTGACCTTGAGTGCCTAGAAAAGCGCTACATGAATCTGAGACATTATATTATTATTATTATTACTATTGTTATCATTATTATTGTTTTATTACAGTTTTGGACAATTTCTGCCCAACAGTGATGACACTGTTGGGCAGAAATTGTCCAAAACTCTTACCTGTCACAAGCTCTTGTTAATACTTTTCATTGGTTCAATATTCATAAAATAGACAGACTTAAAGGGGAATACCACTCATTTTCAACATTGAACTATGTGTTGTAACTTAATGGGTTACAGTTAATTTGCATGATTGATTTAATTGCTGGTAAATTCATAAAGTACTATTTACAGTTAAAAGCAGAGTTAAAAGGGAAATATTTCATTTAATAGAGTTTATTGATGTTGTTTATTGAGAAACATTGTTTGACACTGTATTGTTACATTTCTATTTGTATATCTAACGAGGGGTTACGTGAAAACTGCAAAAGCTAAGCTAACCAGTCTAAAGACCTGTTTGTACCATTTGTATCACACTTTTTTTCCTATATAAAGTACCAACTTTAACTCCATATTTTCGACGTCCTGTCCAATACTTGACCGTAGTTATTCTACACTATGTCTTTAATACACCTTAGAGCTGTTGTGTGGAAGTAAGGAAAAAGTCTCCCCCCTTCTATGTTGCCTAGAACTGGATAATTAATTCAGGTCATGTGATCAGTGACATTCACAAGGCGTACTTTTGGCTGAGGGGGCGGAGCCAAAAGTACACCTTGCTTATGTCACTGATCACATGATCTCAATCAATTATCCAGTTCTAGGCAACATAGAAGGGGGGGGCTCTTTTCTTATTTCCACACAACAGTTCTAAGGTGTATTAAAGACATAGTTTGATGAGTGGTCTTTCGCTTTAACCACTTTCAAGATATTGCAAAGGTAGTGGAAATTACAGCAGAGAGAGAGAGAGAGAGAGAGAGAGAGAGAGAGAGAGAGAGAGAGAGAGAGAGAGAGAGAGAGAGAGAGAGAGAGAGAGAGAGACTAAGCAGTGTACAGTAGGTGTTTATACAGAGATCAGTACGGTGCACATACTGCAGCAACACTCACATGATTGACGTTACGGTCGCTTGTATTCCAGTTCTGTCACAACAGCTCCAATGTGGCTGCTGTGTTTGCACATTATTGTAGCTCACCCTGCAGATATGGGACTTTTTGTTATGATATTAGTCATGTTTTCAAAAATCTTTTGGGGGGGAGGTTTGTAATCTGTGGGAAGCCTGTGTGTTGGTACAGTTGGCAGGTAGTTAAAAAGTACAGCTGTTTTTTTGCCACCTCGTTTTGTCGTGCAGCGGGAGACAAAACCTCTCATCTCCATATTCTAACGTTTTGTAACTTCGCGTCACCAGACTTTCCACCGCGGAGGAAAGCCTGGTATTTGTTCGAAACCCCAAGTCGTGTGATCTGGTTTAGAAAAAAGGGGGGAAAAAATGGTGGTTCTGGTGGTTAGTTCCAGGTTGGCGTCACATAGTTTTTGTTCCCCACATAATGCGAATCAATTTGTTTAGTCTCGCTAGTCGCGCTACAAGTTAGAATAAAATATGAAAAAATATATAAAATATGAGTTTTTCACGATTGTTAACACACAAAAAGTGAACACAATTTGCACACCCTTCACTTCATGTACTAATCGCTTGAACCCAATTTGACAATACTTCACACTCCCTTATCTGCATTAGACTCTGACTTTCCTTCTTTACACTCTGATGTCAATAACACATCACCTTGTTGTCCAAACACTACACACAATGTTCAGTTGTTGCACACACTTCTCACGTAAAATCTCAACGCATCGACCTACAACACACACATATTCAAATTTCCAAACATTCAAGTGTGTGAGGTCCCAGGACCACCCACATTTTCCAGATACCTTCCACCTTATTCTCCTTTCCTGAATCCGCTGGCTGACCACTGGTACTACAGCCTCACACAAAATAACCAAAAGTAGCAGATCCACAAGCTCGAAACCAGAGGAGTAAAGTAACTAAGTACATTTACTCAAGTACAATTTTTAGGTATTTTTTACTTTACTTGAGTATTTCCAATTTTCGTTACTTTTACTTCTACTCCACTACATCTCAGAGACAAATATTGCACTTTTACTCTACTACAATTATTTGAAAACTTTAGTTACTAGTTACTTTTACTCGATTTTGATAATTATTACAAAACATACATTACCCACTTCAGCCCTACATACATTTCTGCCATTTGAAAATAGCCGATCGGCTATTTTCAAAAGATTTTATACATTTTAGATCTGATAACTTGTGAAACATTCTGCAGAAGGGCGCGCTCCCACCGCACTTTTAGTGAGGTAACAGTTTTGAACATAATGAGGTTTCCTCCCCGACAGAGATGACAGTCTGTCTTAGTGTTGGGATCCAGGCCTGCTCTGTAGGCAGTCTCTCTCTCCTCTCTCTCTCTCCATGGCTCTCACTGAGTCTGTACACGCCGATTTCCTTTCGCTTTGGATCAGTCCGAGCGCTCAGGTCTTCTGCCACTGTGTGTATTCTCTGTTTAGGGACGAATGGCGTTCCAATTTGCTCTGGGTTTTAGGTCCATTCTTTCCAATGAGACAGATCGTATTTTTTTACAGGGTGGCTTGAAGACATTTGTTGTTTCCCCAGGACCCAAACTACCCCGAAAAATAGCAGATCTACAAGCTCACAACGCGTCACGTTGTGACGCGTTGTGAGCTTGTAGATCTGCTATTTTCACTACTTTCTCAAAAGTTAGAATTTCTTTGATTTATTTATTCATGATATTCTTTAGAAAAATGTTATGATTCGTTTTAAATTGATCAAAAAATGTTGATTCTTTTAGGAGACATTTTTGAAAATCCTTTGAAATGATGAAAAACAAAATGTAGGAAACGAAAGATAAAGGACTATTTACTTGTGACCCACAAAAATGGGTCCCCGACGCACACAGCAGGTCGGGCCCCGACCTGCTGTGTGGGAACCAGAGTCCCTTGGTATGGAGCGTGTCTGGGTCACTTTCTTTTAGTTGATTGTAAAATTTAAACACTGGCCCTTGAGTCTTGACTCATTCACTGCCAAGCACGTAATTGACGTGTTTTTTTCCCCAAATGGATCAAAACGCCTCTATCTTGAGTTCATTCTTTTTGCCCTGGATTTTGCGAGCCATGTTATTTTCAACGTGCTGCTAGAACAGCAGGGGCCGATCGCGTGGGGAATGTTTGTTCTCTGGGCAATGCACACACACACATAATAATGAACATACATTTTCTGTGACCAGTTGAAAGGATAAAAAAAAAAAAATGCAGGCAGCGGGCAAACGCAGCCAGAAACTAAGTCTGGCAGTGAAAGAGTTAATGCGCTTAATCGTCCTAATTCTGCTCTGCGGGTGTTAGTTGGTGTTTTTCGGCTGTGGCGAATGGATCTGCAGAACTCTGAATGCGATTAAGATTAAGAGTCTCAATTTGGTGTTTTTCCCATTTTGTAACATGCATGGTTGGCAGGTGTTACCCAGGACCTCACAACCTTGCAATGTGTCTCTCTCAAATCATAACTCCATCCCGAATCCACCGCAGGTAAAAACGCGAGCGGACTGTCCATGTGCTAGATCGCATATTTTATCGCTTGAATAAAAAAAAAATTGGTTGATGTCTATCGTTCATAATGACAGAAACCTCGCCACAGTGTTTTTGTCACAAATAGGCCGCCGTAGTGTTTACAAGTGGACTTGGATGAAATACTGTAGGCTCTATGCACAGCAGCCATATTATCACTTCATTCACAGGTGTTACCAATGATACTAATGAAGGCCCTGTTCCATTTAGTGTAGCGCAGTGGTTTCCAAAAATCTGAAATCTAACACAAACACTGTGGAGAGTTTTCTGTTATTATGAAAGTCAGATATCACAAAAAAAAAAGAAAAAGATCTAGCACATGGACTGTCTGCTCGTTTTTTTAGCTGCGGTGGACTCGGGATGGAGTTATAAAAATGTTCTACGATGTACCACTCGTCCTACGATATAATAACATCATATAAAGGTAAGAAAAAGGCTAGGCCAAAAGTCTCCTTTTGGTCAGCGTTAGCAAGGATGCTAATTTTGATCCATAGTCCCTAACCAATGCAACGAGATATTGCAGGGGACAAACACTAATACATGTTCCTGCCATCTGACCTCAGACAACGAAGACCACAACTAAACATCAAAAAGGTCGACAATACAACAATATAAAGTGCACACATGTGCACCCTCTCTCTCTCTCACACTCTCTCTCTTTCTCTCTCCCCTTTTCTCTTTCTATTACAATCTCTGTATGTTATTTCATACAGAGATTGATGTTTTGTGTTGAGTGGAAATAAAGAATCTCCCTCCTGGAGTGAAGCTCCCCGGTGTGACAATATTTCACACCCTGCTGAGAGAGAAATGTGCTGAGGCTGCAGGCGCGCACACGCGCACACACACACACACACACACACACACACACACACACACACACACACACACACACACACACACACACACACACACACACACACACACACACACACACACACACACACACACACACACACACACACACACACACACACACACACACACACACACACACTTCCCAGAGAGCCACTGTAAGCAACTGTGACTCTACAAAGGAGCAGAGCTTAACCTATTAAGACCCGGGAACGCAGCTCTGTCATTTTAGATTTCTTTGGCTATTCAAAAATAGCAGATATACAAGCTCATAGCCCGGCACCGAGTGCCGCGCTATGAGCTTGTATATCTGCTATTTTTGAAAAATCGTTAACATACATTTTATGCAAATCTTTGAATATATAGTTTTTTAAAGCGAACATTTGTAACTCAAATCTTTGCTTCTGGGCGGCCTACAAGCTCATAGTGCGGCTATATCTAAAATGACAGAGATGCGCGTTCCCGGAATGAATGGGTTAAGCTAACGTCACTATATTACCTGAAGCAATCTGAAGGTGACAGCTGGAGAAGAGACATGCTGGGCCCTGAGATAACACTACACACACACACACACACACACACACACACACACACACACACACACACACACACACACACACACACACACACACACACACACACACACACACACACACACACACACACACACACACAGTATAAATCAGGCATACTTCGAACCCTAAAACCCTAAACCACCAAATGCTTAGTCCTAACCACAACCTGAATCCTTTTCTAATTGTAAACAAAACAAAACCTGTTTTTAATGATACAACAACCATTCTTTGTCATTGAAAATGTTCCTCACAATGTCTATTTCTCATATTGCCCTCACAAATGGGGGGGGAGTAGGAACTATCAAATAACGACCAATCAGAAGACGGGGTGGAGCGAAGTTAAACCAATGAAGAACAATAACTGTGCGGGAACGCATGTGTGTCATTTTCGATTTTAGCTATATAACCATTATTTTATACTTTGGCTATTAAAAAATAGCAGATCTACAAGCTCATAGCACGGCACTCGGTGCCGTGCTATGAGCTTGTAGATGTGCAAAAAATCTGAAAACCCACCTTTACAAAGTTGCTTTTAACAACACTCGCAGTTTTGATGTATCTTTTGTGTTTATCTATTGTTATGTTTATTGATCTATTTCTTGAGTTGTGTTTTTCTTTCAAAACTTGCCTGTCATGCCTATTGGTTTATTTGTTTTGCGATTTCTTCTGTTAAGCACTTTGTGACTCTGCTCTCAAAAGGTGCTATACGCATAAAGTTTATTATTATTACATTATAAGTATGACAAGTAAAGGGACATTCAAATAGCTGCTCGATAGCCTTGTGGTTATTACTGAAGTTACTGTGATCCTGTAACACCATAAAACGTAATAAAACATAAAACTGATATTTCTTCCATGACACTGCTATGTCTGTGAGTTCTCCATTAGTTGGATAGTAAATGAGTTTTGGAGAGCACCGCCCCAGACCTGGCCAGAACATAATGACATTTATTTTGATGAATATGTCTCTGTATGAGGAATGTATACCATTAGTGTGGATTCTCTTACTTTCTGGTAAGCTTTGATTTATGGTCTACATGTAGCTCCGTTATCCATAAAGATAATTTGATGAATTGGATAATTCATTTACTTAAGGCCGGTGCCTGGTGGTAATAATAATAATAATAATAATAATAATAATAATAATAATAATAATAATAATAATAATAATGGATTTTATTTATAATGCACTTTATATTTGTGAAAATCTCAAAGTGCTACGATAAGCGGAGGTGGCCAAAGGTGGAAAGTGGGTCATACATGGGCAACTTGCGGCCCGGGGGCCACATGCTGCCCCCACCTTCACTTAATGCGGCCCACAGGTTAATATCAGAATATTGATATATTATTGATTTCAGCTGTTACAATTCCAAACATGCAAACATGACCCGCTTTAATTACTTCAGTCTAAATTAGCAGCTTAATGACTAGTATTAAAATAAAATGTATTTTTATGTCCAATGTATTTAAGTTCATAAAGTTAACATAAGTATAACTAAATGCATTTGAAATTAAACAAAAATGTTACTTTTCAGGATTCCGATTCAAAACTAGCAACAAAAAAACAGGATTATAATTCAAATAAAGCAAAAATAGCAGATCTACAAGCTTGTAGATTGGCAATTTTAGCTACTTTTGTGTGACATAGAATAGCCCGACAGTATATGCAATGTGGCCCTCTGGAAATAAAGTCTCCATCATCAAAGTTGCCCAACCCTGGTTTAAGTACACATACTCAAGCACTGCACTAACTTGTACTTTTCACTCCACTACAACTATTTGAAAACTATTAGTATACTTTGCTGATTAAAAATGTTAATACAAAATATACGTTAAGTGATAAATTATGACGTATAGGTTCAGCTACCCAGCTTATAAAGTAAAGTAAAAGTAATTAAAATCCTCCCCACTGTTAGAAGGTACAGTATTAAAGTGATGAACACAAAATGCATTACTAATTACAATCCAATAATATGATTGCGTAATGGATCATACTGCAGGGTGAGCACTTTTGCATGTGATACAGTACTGCAAGTATGTTTTGATGCCAAAATACTAATGTAGAAGTATGAGTGGTATTGCACAGACCACAGCACCTGCGAGGACCCGGGTTTGAATCCAATTCCCGTCTTATCAAGCCTCTCCGCCCATGGGTATATCTACACTCTCTAATCTGAAGAAAAAGGGGGGAAAAAAATAGAGAAAATAATGAATGAAACAAATATATGTTTTATAACAGAAACAGCAACTATCATGTTCCTAACTAAGCAGGAAATACACACATTATAATATGATTATACGCAACTTCCGTTGCTGGAAGGCCCGGATAATTCTACAATCATCTTTAACTAAAACTGACTGGGTCCATTTTGACACTCTAATGCTGTGTTCACACTGGCAGATACAAAATATACAGAGATACAAACAGACAGCATCTGTCGCTTTGTAGCTTTGTGTCTGAAGTTGAAACCAGCTCTACTTATTTGTAGCTTTTGTAGCAGATCTACAAACGTTGGATGTATCTTTGTATCTTCATGTGGCTGGCTTCCATTGAAAATACGGTAGCCTGTAGCTTTGTAGCTGCTAGTGTGAAAGCAGCATGTGTGTGTGGGTGTGCGTGCGTGCGTGCGTGCGTGCGTGCGTGCGTGCGTGCGTGCGTGCGTGCGTGCGTGCCTGTACGTATTGAGGCTGTTGTTTTGAAGACTGCAAACAGAAAAACAAATGAGGCCTCAGAGACTGAAACTACAGCCTCCCTGCTGTGTCAGGAACACACACACACACACACACACACACACACACACACACACACACACACACACACACACACACACACACACACACACACACACACACACACACACACACACACACACACACTGTATGAGAACACTGTTTTATGTTTAGTTTTTTGTGTTAATATCACATCAGCAACAAAAAAGATACAGCATACAATGTGAAGGAGAATGACTAAAACCTCTCCAGAGGCTGAGAAGAAGAAGTGCTATTCTCTCCAGACAGTATTATGAAATGGTGATTTTTCATACAATATGTTTGTATTCTGTTATTGCTATTTTGTTTAGAAATTTCGCTGGAGGATATTAAGCCCCTTGAGATGCAGCATCTTCAAAGCACAACAGAAAACAGAAAACAATCCATCAACACAGAACAAAAACATATCATCAAGGACATACACATAGAGGCTCTTCCACCATCTCAAACTATCACTTACCTACATATTGAAATAAAATGTATTGATTTGACAACGCAATCTAAAAAGCCTCTAAAAAGCAAAATAACACAAGAAAGAGAATTGTACATTCATCTCACAGCAGTGAAGAAGCCATAAACTCATGTCCTCATTGATTTAAGTAACCTCACCTTACACAGAACCGTACAAGACACCACATTCTAATTTCTATTAAAGTGACAGCTAAACACTAAGGCAATAATAATACTAATATTAATACTAACTAGAAAATGTGCTCCTCGGAGCACAGGTCTCCGCCAGTACTGTTCCTGATTAATCCTGTCTTACCTCACTTCAAAAGATATAAATGATCTTTTGAAGTGACACACCTATGTATAGGTCTCTATTTCATCATGCGTCTCGCTAGCCAATCAAAGCACACCCTTTCAACGTATTGTCAAGTGTCACGTGAAGCTTGACCAATGTTAGCTTGGTGGACACACGGAAGGACGAGAACGAAAACATAGTCTCCCGGCGGAGACAATAATACTAATAATACTAATACTAATACTACTACTACTAATAATAATAATATAATAATAATAATACGTGACTGGGCCCTTCGCACCTCTGTCCACGTTAGGGGCAAATATTGACCAATTATAACAGGAAAAGAGCTAAGTAACTCTAATGAAGGACAAGGACTTTCAACCGAGTCCAGTGAGGTGACTCATGACTCTGTACAACAAACTGTTAAAAACCTATGGCAAAGGATAGAAACAATGAAATATTGACCAATCAGAATAGGGGGTGGGGCTAAGTAACTCCAATGAATGACAAGGACTCTCAACCGAAGTGACGCGACTCACAAGTCCATACGACAAACCGTTCAAAAGTTATAGTAAAAAATAGGAACTATCAAATATCAACCAATCAGAAGAGGGGGTGGAGCTAAGTAAAACCAATGAAGGACAAGGACTTTAAACCAAGTTCAATGAGACGACTCAAAAGTGGCTACCACAAACTGTTCAAAAGTTATAACAAAAGATAGAAACGATTAAATACCGACCAATCAGAAGAGGGGACGGAGCTAAGTAACACCAATGAAGGACAAGGACTCTCTACCAAATCACTTAGCATGACTCACAAGTCTGTACGACAAACCGTTCAAAAGTTATAGCAAAAAATAGTACTATCAAATATCGACCAATCAGAAAACAGAGCTAGGTAAAACCAATGAAGAACAAGAACTGTGATCTGAGTCCAGTACACTCTGGAAAAATATTCCTTCTTGTGGCAGGATTTGCAAGTAGCCTTAGTAGCAGGACATGAGGGAGCATTCGACTGACAGATCCACATCTGAAACATGTACGGGGCCGTGGTCAAAATGATTTATTTTGTACTGCTTGTACTTGATTTATCTCCAACCATGCATTTAGCTCGTTCAGCTGCAGACTCAATCTGTGTAGCAAGCGTGATAGCCTTATCTAGATTGAGGTTAGGCTCCAGTAGGAGTGTCTCCCTAATATGTGCATTTGTGACATATTGGATAAGCTGATCCCGGAGCATCTCATGAGTCTAATCACCAAAGTCACATGATGATGCATGCTCTCTGAGAGCAACCACATATTGGGTGACAGTCTCATTTGGGCCTTGTGCTCGTTTTCTGAACGTATGACATTCCACTACCACATTAGAAATGTGCTCTTAGTTCAGTAACACCAGTATCACCTGTATTTGGCAGTGAGTGAAAATGTCCTTCCGTTCCAAGGCAGTGAAGCAGTACAGCCCTTTTTCTTGCAGCAGGCCATGCATTCCCTGTTGCATTTATGACCAGTAGGTAGTTGTCAAACATTTGCATCCATGACTTGAATGGAATTGTAGGCTTTCCAGGGCAAGGCAAAAACGGAGCAGGACAAGGCACATTTACTGCCATCTTTGCAAAAAAAATGTCATCTGTAGTCAAAGTATAGCAGGTGGGTTACCTTCTCACCAATTTGTAGAGGTGGATGGCAATGAATAAAACACTCGAGAGCATGGATCCATTTACATTGACAATTCTTTGATAGTTCTCAGCATTGGCTTCACAGCATGGCATACATTGCATTTCACTTCCTCTCCGCACTTCTTTATTATATCACCTCTTTAGTGAAGGCTACCTACAGTACAGTGACACCAGGGGTGTAGAAAAGTAACTACATGCATTAAACAGTGAGTAACAGTAGGACACAACAAACTAGTAGTAACTAAAGTTTTCAAATAATTGTAGTGGAGTACAACATTTGCCTCTGAGATGGCATCAGATGGCATGTAGCACCATATATGGAATTCTAGCTATTCTACATCATGGACATCACAGCAAAAATCACAGTAAATCTCAACATATGGCTTTCAGCTGAAGTTCAAAGATGTCTTTGACATCACAGACAGTCTAGAGTGAATCTCTGAACTGCATTCCTTTACTTAGAGGACACACCAGAGCATCTACAGTATAAGTGTTCTGACCTTTGGAGATGGACACCCTTTGATCCAAACAGAGGGAGGTGCAGGGAAATCCTTTCATTTTACCATCTACTCCCGAACCAAATGAGTAACATCCAAACAGACTCACAGAGCTCAAACTATGTTATGATTGATTTCCACGAACATGGGCGCTACAGGAGAGGTGGGTTTCAGCAGCCCTACTCGGGTTTGCACCGGGAACCTTCTGCGCTGGGATCTGAGCCCTAAATAGATCCAGCAGATGTCTTACGAGCTCATTGCCAAGACCAAGAAGGTGTATGATGCCGTGCGTTCCCTGGAGCTGGACAGTGTCACCTTCAACAACACTCTGAAGGCCCTGGCTGACCTGGAAGCTGAGTACACCGTCCAGGAGAACATGTTGATCTTCCCCATGTACAGTATATGTCTCCCAGTAAGGAGGTGAGGGCCGCCAGCACATATGCATGTGAGAAGCTGTCTGTCTTTCAAGTGGTCATGAGGATGACAAACGACGTGGAGAACGAGGATTCTTGCTCTGGGATTGAAGGTGGATGAAGACAGTCTTCCTGCGAAGGATAAGAGATACATGGAGAGACTGCTGGTTGGGAAAACTAGCCAAGAGACACAAGACAACAATAAGAATATTAAGTATTTAAGTAATCTGTGTGGTCATACAAAGGATAAATAAATGGCGGCACACCGGGGCAGGACAAATTCCTCATATGTGCAACAG
The DNA here is from genome assembly GCF_963454915.1 of Gymnoscopelus microlampas. Classification (NCBI taxonomy): domain Eukaryota; kingdom Metazoa; phylum Chordata; class Actinopteri; order Myctophiformes; family Myctophidae; genus Gymnoscopelus; species Gymnoscopelus microlampas. The sequence goes on along the minus strand of NC_139947.1, from coordinate 5,634,495 downwards.
CACAGTGACCCAAAAAAGAAAAAAAAGGGATGGAGTGCATCTCCCCAAAGAGGAACCAGACCAGATCAAATGCATCAGTTTGACTTTCGGCAGGGATGAACTGGGAGGTCTGAGGACTTCCTGAGCTCCCTGGAGGCAGATGGAGACAAGCTGAAGATCACGCTGGCGTACAACGACTATTTCACCACCATGAAGAAACGCTTTGTTCCTGGAACACGCAAGAAACTTGGGAAAGCATTTGACTCGCTCTGTACAGTACATGAAGGAGTCGTTGAAGTCATGTTCTAGGACCTACGTCGACTCTGTCCTGAAGACAGATATGGCAAAGTCTGCCAAGAAGGTCTCCATCTTCCTGGAGGAGCTGGCCCATAAGCTGAAGCCACTGGGAGACAAGGAGAGAGCGAACCTCCTTAAACTAAAGGAGGATGAGTGTCAGAAGAGAGGTCTGCCATTCAATGGGGAGCTGCATGAATGGGACCTGCCGTACTACATGGCCCAGGTGACGAAGAACCAGTATGGAGTGGATCACAACCAGTTGAAGGAGTATTTTCCCTTGGAGGTTGTGACCCAGGGTCTGCTGGACCTCTGCCAGGACCTGCTGGGTCTGTCGTTCAGCCTGGTGCACGGCGCCCCCGTGTGGCATCCCGACGTCACTCTGTACTGCGTCACCGACCAGTCCTCTGGACAGACAGTCGGACAGTTCTACCTCGACCTGTTCCCCAGAGAGGGAAAGGACATCAGAGCAACTCAAAGCCCTGGATATTTCTTCCCGCTGCAGCCCGGCTGTCTGCTGTCTGACGGGAGCAGACAGATGGCTGTGAGTTTAGGTTGACTACGCTGCATTCAGTGCATTCAATGCGGAGACAGTTCTCCATCCATGATGCTGGAGAACTGGGTTTGGGAGAAGGAACCACTACGGAGAATGTCTAAACACTACAAGACAGGAGCTCCGATTCCTGACGACCTGCTGGACAAACTCATCAAGTCTCGTCTCGCCAACACCGGTATGGTCAACCTAAGGTAGTTCTGGCTAAATTGGACCAGGCTCGTCACACCCAGACTGGTTTGGACCCGGCTACTGAATGCATGAGGCTCAGCAGGAGTCCCTGCTTTTCAAGGGCCATCATATCAGCTATCTGTGACCACGTGGAAGGCGGCTTTGGTGCCATTTGTTGTGTCGCTACCTGTGGAGTGAGGTCTTGTCCACGGACATGTTCTACAGCCGTTTCAAAGAGGAAGGAATCATGAACCCTAAGGTGGGTTTGGACTACAGGAACTGCATCCTGAAGCCTGGTTGTTCTAAGGATGCCGAGGAGATGCTGAAGAACTTCTTGGGTCGTGAACCCAATCAGGAAGCGTTCCTCCTGAGCAGAGGACTAAAAGTTTCAACGTGTTCAGTCCATCCCAGGTAGAGAGGGACTTTCAACATCAAAGAAAAGGAAAATAAATAAACGAAAAGACAAAGACATTAAATAAAAGTAAAGACAAGAAGGAATTAGCAAAGAATTATAGGGTCAGCAATTTTGGAACATGCTCACAGCGACCCACCACACCAATCTCAGCAACACTGACGAGCAAGTATCTCTAATATAAGCCCATAGATGGGTAGCCTACAAAATGATCAATAAGAACACCTAAGTTCTAAGTTCGGCGTTCAAACATAAAAATGTATTAAAGCTGCAAGCAGCGATGACCGGGCCCTCGCACCTCTGTTCACGTTAGGGCCAAATATCGACCAATCAGAACAGGGAGTAAAGCTAGGTAACAATATCGAAGGAAAACTCATGAGAAACATGGACATGTGATCTGAGTCCAATGACATCATCCACAAGTCTGTATGGCAATCAGCTTAAAAATTACAAAGAAAAAAAAGGAAAAACTTGACCTTGTAGATCGGCTATTTTCCCTTCTTGTTTGGCGGTGAAACATGGAAGTTTGACGCTTCGCCATGGTCACACCGTTTTATGAAAACTCACGCTTTTGATACATTTTCATCGTTGAGGTCTCTTGTGTACGCTGAGTGAGTTTGAGGTAATTCCGACCATCCTCCTAAGAGGAGTTTGTTAAAGCATAGCCTGTGATAATGGAAAAAAAAAGCGCTTTAACGCCACAATAAATTCAAAATGGCTGACTTCCTGTTTGGTTTAGGTCATGGATCCAAGAGACTTTTTTGTAAGTCGGGACATGGTACAGGTGCCAGTGTGTACCAATTTTCGTACAAGTAGGGGAAACCGTATTGGTGGGGGCTAAACCGTATTTAGTAGGGGGCGCTATCGAGCCATTAGGCCACGGCCCTTTTCGAGACCATTAAAATACGTATTTTTTTGCCACTTGTGATTTTTTTGCCACTTAATTGTGATGTGTGTGCAAAGTTCTCTACACGTTATCTCAGAGTAATTAAAACTACTCTGTAATAACACTATAACACACACACACATTCCCCGTTACCAAGCAACAATAGAGATATAATGAGCTGGGTTATCACAGTGAAAACTATTTGCCAGCACATAAGGGCCAACAGTGTGATTGCTCTGTTGACCTCTCTCTCTCTCTCTCTCTCTCTCTCTCTCTCTCTCTCTCTCTCTCTCTCTCTCTCTCTCTCTCTCTCTCTCTCTCTCTCTCTCTCTCTCTCTCTCTCTCTCTCTCTCTCTCTCTCTCTCTCTCTCTCTCTCTCTCTCTCTCTCTCTCTCTCATAAAGACTTTTGAAAAAAACATCAATCATTTAGTTGAGTTGTAACAGGATCTAATTATAGCCATCAGTTAGTTGAGTTGTAATAGAATTCCTATCGGCTCAATTAAATCAGCCTCACGGTTTGTTCAAAGGCTTGTGACGGCTGGCGGCTTCAGGCCGTGTGAAAGTGTCACTACAGTTCTCCACTGCTTAGTCACTCTGAATGAAAGAAACCGTGGTCCATTTAATCATGGTCATCACCTAAATGAGCAGAACAATATGCCTGATAAACCAGTGTCACATCCCTGCTGCTTGTACTGGGTCCTTGTTTGTTTGTTGGATGGTCTCTGCCTGATGTGTCTTATAAGCAAGCGCCCAGCATCCGCCTTTGAAATTGAGTCTATATAGGAAGTGACAGTTATATGAATGGCCTGTAGTTTCTCAGTTTTACCCCTCAGAAGAAATAACTCTCAATGCAAGTGGGTGGGTTTTTGCCGAACTTTAGACTTGATTTTATTACCTTAATAAACATTGTCATAAATACTGTATGCTTCCAGTCGCTAGTTTAAAGTCTTCTTTCAATCGCCATAATATGCGTTTTGGTAAATTATGGTCCCATTTATTTTAAAATTGATGATAAAGTAGGATATGCTGTAGGAGGAGCGGGGTGATTTGATTGACCCCGCTACACAACCAATAGCATTCATTCCCCGCCCCCGCTCTTGATTGACAAGCTACCCAACCAATAGCAATCATTTCCGGTTGCCCAGGATACGACGCGATTTTACTCCAATTGAAATCGTTGAAAAATAGGCTTCATTTACGGCCTGTAGAAACCAATGGCGTCACTCTGTCCATTATTTTTTTACGGTCTATGCTTATAAGCCTGAATTACCCCAACAATAGCCTCGATCTCCAGGCTTTTATTGCTTAGTTTTGCTAAAAAATAAAAGCCTGGACCAGCGCATCGGTGTACCCGGTATGAGGAAGTGTTCATTTCCCCAACCAACCAGAGTGCAGTGGGCGTCGCTCGTAATGTTGCGTTAACGGGGCGGGGGTTGACGGACAGATCGGTGAACCAATGGGATGCAGCCGCAATCTCTCTGAGGCTCTATACACACGCCCCTCTATACACGAAATCAGGAGCGTTTTTCTAAAAAAATAGCCAAAGAAATCCTAAAATGACACAGATGCGTTCCCGGTCTTAAAGGGTTAAACATTGTTACACACACACACACACACACACACACACACACACACACACACACACACACACACACACACACACACACACACACACACACACACACACACACACACACACACACACACACACACACCACACACACACACACACACACACACACACACACACCCCTCGATATATTTCAACCAAACCTGTCACAGCTATTACTACAGGGTCTTTGTGATGGGGACCATGTTTGATCCCTCTGCGTCTATTTATAGATAATGGGTTTATGTGTAGCATGCAGTGGTGGAGAAAGTACTCACATGTTTTACTTAAGTAAAAGTATCAATACTGTAATGTAGGAATACTCTGTTGCCAGTGAAAGTCCGGAATTCAAAATTGACTTGAGTAAAAGTACAAAAGTATAGGTATCAAAATATACCTAAAGCACAAAAGTAAAAGTACTCATTGTGCATAATGTCCCATTTCACAAGTTCAAAATGTAAAAAAAATAGACTGTATGGTATTGTTTATGCTGATGGTCCGTGTGTCCAAGACAAATTTCTCCTACGGGAGACAAAATAAAATAACCTTGAACCTTGAACCTATCTACAAGCTCACAATGCGTTGCATGTAGCTTTTTTTTTCAAAAAGCCAAAATGTAAATAGGGCTGAAGTGGTTAATGTATGTTTTGGAATAATAATCAAGATCTACAAAGTAACTACTAACTAAAGTTTTCAAATAATTGTAGTGAGTAAATTTAAGTAAAAGTAAAATTCCAGTAAAGTAAAAGCCTTTTTACAGCACCTGAGTAAATGTACTTTACACACTGTTGGACTGGCATGAAAAGCTCATGCCATGGTTGTATCTGCAGACATCTGCAAAATATTCTAAATAATTGCTCTTACAATCAAAAGCATGTTTGAGTGGCAGCATTTCACTAGAACACAACAAGCGGATATGACATTGATTTGCGTCTATGAATTATGAATGATTTCTCCTGATTCACTCTGGAAGGTTTAGCATGGAACAGCTTCCCTCTGTGTTCAATCACGGGTGGCAGAAATCCATGTAGGCAGAGGGGCTTAAACCCTATTATACTGAGTTCAGTGGATCTCAAAGCGGGGTTCCGCACGGTCCCCAGCTTGATTGGTAACTCTGTGAGAGTTCACATATAGAATCAGTGGTGGAAAGTAACTAAGTAGATGTACTTACTGTAAGTACTGTACCTAAGTACAATTCTGAGGTACTTGTGCTTTACTTGAGTATTTCCAATTTCCAAAACTTGACTCCATGTACTCCACTACATCTCGGGTCCAAATATTGTAATTTTACTCCACTACATTTATTTGGAAACTTTAGTTACTAGTTACTTTGTTGATTTTGATTATTATTACAAAACATACATTAACCACTTCAGCCCTATATACATTTTGGCCATTTGAAAATAGCAGATCTACAAGCTCACAATGCGTCGCACCGCAACACATTGTGAACTTGCTATTTTTAAAAGATTTGTATACGTTTGAAAACTTGTGAAACAGGACATTCTGCATAATGAGCACTTTCTTTCTACTTTTGGTACTATAAGTGCATTTTGATACAAATACTTTTGTACTTTTACTTAAGTCAATTTTGAATTCCGGACTTTTACTTGTATACATTGTCTACATTGCATTGTATTGATACTTTTACTCAAGTAAAACATGTGAGTACTGTTTTCCATCACTAGCGGTGCATGGTCCTGGATGATGCCATGAGCTATAATGACATGAAGCCCAGAATAGACATGTCGGGGTGGAAGACAATTGCTCACTCCAGAACAGGGAAGTGAGGCTACAGAGTTCAACGTGGTTAACCCATTAGAACCAGGAAAGAATCTGTGTCATTTTTAGATTTCTTTGGCTATTTAAAAAAGATCTGCTATTTTTTTTAAATTGTGTAAATTTGTGCAAATCTTATATATATATTTTTTTAAGCGAACATTTTTAACTCAAATCTTTGCTGCTGGGGATTCTACAAATGTCTTCTAAATCCTAACAAAATACTAAAAACGTATGTTATAATATGTCAATGACCCCCAAAATGACATGTATTTGGCCGCGGACCCCCATCTCAAAATGTTGTTGTTCCAGCGACCCCCCAGAAGCAAAGATTTGAGCTAAAAACGTTAATTTTTATAAGTATATATATCTCCAAAGATTTGCACACATTTTCATGATTTTTCAAAAATAGCAGATGTACAAGCTCACAGCGCGGCACTCGTGCCACGCTGTGAGCTTGTAGATCTGCTATTTTTTAATAGCCAAATAAATCTAAAATGACACAGATGCGTTCCCGGTCTCAATGGCTTAATGCCACCGCCTCATTTCATCTCATTTGGAAACGTGGACGACAGCGCTGAGGGTCCGGAGGTCCGAACCACACACGCACAATGAAAAGCTCTTAACAAGCTGGGGTTGCCATAGAAACGTACAAATGGTCAGAGGAGATGCTGACCGACCCTGTCTGCTGGATATGACTCACTGCCATTCAAATGAATTCTACTACCGTCTTTTATTCCACACAGAAACCTCCTATCTCCATATTCGAACTGTTTTTGTGCTATTTTCATAAATCAACGGCCTACTTGATCATACTACAGCGTCACAAAAGCATCAAAAGTAGCAGATCTACAAGCTCGAAACGCGGCATGTTTTGAGCTTGTAGATCTGCTACTTTTGAATTTGAATTCTGAAAAGTAACAGTTTTGGAGGTTTCCACCTGAGAGAGACGATAAATTTGTTTTTTTCCCCCGTAATTGAATGCAGTATTTACTTACTAAAGTGTCACGCGAGTGTAGCAACAAATAGCTGATTAGTAATTTTCCGTGATAAGTGAAAGTGGTCGTGTTTCAGTGGGTTTTATAAATATTTAACCAATGCAAAGCATTTAAAGGCTCCCTGGCTGATAATCCTTATATGCCTTAATACATTATAATTGCCCTCTATAACTAAAGTTTAAAATGTAAAACACCTTGAATATTGTATTTATTTTAAAAACAGTTCACTCAATAGGGACAACTCCCGTCGCAAGTTGATGATGTCATTTGTCCATGTGTGGTCTAGCCCTATGGAATGTATGTGCTGCATGTGCTGATAACTAAAATGACTAAAAACATAACTACATTGGATCCATTGGAATACAGCTTTTTTTTCTCTGTTTCCTAAAAAGTAGCACTTTTTGACATACAGTACAAGGTTTTGACCTGGCAGTGATTATATGCTTAGGGCGCGCTCCCACCAAAACATGGTCGGCTAGCGTTAAACGCAGGTTGTGCGCGGCCACAGTTTTTTGCAGCCAGCGGATTCTAAAAAACGGGCGTGACACACCTGTCACTCACTTTCAGGACCCCCCCCCCCCCCGTAGCCCGCACCGCCTTCTGCCTTGAGCACCATGGTGCTTCCTGAGTCTTGGGACCGTCCACCTTCCACTCACCCAATTGGACAGAGGAGGAAAATCAGCTCCTGCCTCCAGCAGTTATATGCTTCAAATAGACAAGTCGTGTAGAGCGGATAAACGCAAGGTCTGCGCGACAAGCGGAAAAATCCGCTCTTGCGTGAATCCACACATTTACATTGACAAAGCATTGGCAGATTCTGCCCCAGAGGTAAAATAAAAGGGCGGTGGGAGCGCGCCCTTATGTAACACATTGCCTGCCAAGGATGTTTTTAGCGGTGCCAACTGCTCTACGTTTGACTCTGTCTGCGTGTCCGTCCGTTTGTTTGAGCACGGGCCGTTTGTTTGAGCATGGGAGAGGCACCGCTTCCTTCACACAAGGTGTGATTTTTTTTTTTTTAAAGGAAAATTTCCCAAGAGGGCGCTCTAACACAACATAGGAATGATCCATTGAAGCTGAGTGTAGGAATGGACGGTGTGACGTCATCCCAAAAAAATGACACTTCCGTCCACTATGTTATCAGTTGTAGGGAAACACAAGTAGCTCGGATTTTGTTTGTTCGCTGTGAAAACAAGCCTTATTCAACGGCCGGTTTGTTGACATCTGTGTACACACCGCGGCGGCCGTGGGTCTCCGTGGATCGTCAATGTAAGGTAAAAAAAACTCTGGCATGGGGATAAAAAAACGACGTTTTAATGCTGGCAGTCAATGTGTTAAATCCCTCCACTGCAGGGAGAAAAAATCTAAAGAAAGGTCATATTTCACTTTTTTGTGTTGGTTTTGCTGGGGGGGGTTGAATTGTGAGTTATGGCTAATGAGAGATATACAGTAACAATAATGATGTTTACCTCTACAACGATGCCTTAGTGAGGCATCGGTCGGGGCTGAAACATGCACAAATGAGGCCATTATAAAAAAGAATAAACGCACACAGCTCTCTACATCAAAACATGTGTGGTTTTTCCAGGAAACGTCAACAGACAGACCAGGAAACAGAAAGAGAAACGAGGAAGTTGTTTTTTTAAGTAACGAGGAGATTTTTGGAGATGATGTTCCTCTGGGAACACAAGAAACAAACGTAGAGCCCATTAACCCTTTAAGGCCGGGAAGGAAACGCATGTGTGTCATTTTAAGGTTTCTTTGGGCTATTCAAAAATAGCAGATATACAAGCTCGAAAAATCGTGTCCCTGGAACAAAATGTTTTTAGATGGGAGGGGGTCCACGGACAAATACATATTATTTTGGGGGTCCTTGACACAAAAAGTTTGAAAACCATTGATAATAATAATGAGCAACATAAGTAAAAAAAAAAGTAGTAAAAAAAACTTTACAGACATTTGTAAAATTTTGAGTTCTTTTTTTGAGTGAATTTGTAAAAAGATTTGAGTTAAAAACTTTCGCTTTAAAAAAGTATATATATATATTCAACCTAAAGATTTGCACACATTTTCACAATAAAAAAAAAAAAATAGCAGATCTACAAGCTCATAGCGCGGCACTCGGTGCCGCGCTACGAGCTTGTATATCTGCTATTTATATATAGCCAAAGAAATCTTAAAATGACACAGATGCGTTCCCGGTCTTAAAGGGTTAAGGGCCCGTTTACCACAGAAATATATATTTTGTTTTGGAGTGACTGCAGAGCGCTTTGAAAATCATGTCCCCACTGTGCGTGACGGAGGATCCAACGCTCTGCAGAGGCAAGTGACATTGATGAGTGGGCTTCCCCACTCCTCTACCAAGAGTTGAACTCTTTTTCTGAACATGCTTTCTTTATTGCTTTCGTGGGCAACTGAGTGGCTTTAATGAACCTCACCCCACCTCGGATGAGCAGAGATGGTTGGCCGACAGCGGCAAGGAGTTGACACCCTTAACCCAGGGGTCTTCAACGTTTTCAGGCCAAGGACCCCCTAACTGAGAGAGAGATGAAGCAGGGGACCCCCTCTATATCGTATAAAATTGTGTTTCAGATTCAACATTTTTTGTTTACGTGGTCGGCTCTTTTTTCCCTCTACACCTATATCTCTTTGCCAAAAATAGCCGATCTACAAGCTCACAACGCCTCGCAGCGCGAGGCGTTGTGAGCTTGTAGATCGGCTATTTTTGGCTAAAGTTCTCCTCGGAAAAGGGACGCTAGGGTAAGTGGTTAAGGTAAGAAGAATATATATATCACACAATTTGGCGTACCCCCTGTAGTACTGTAACTCTGAGGACCCCCTAGGGTTCCCGGACCCCCTGTTGAAGACCCCTGCCTTAACCCATTCAATCCGAGAACGCATCTGTGTCATTTTGATTTTATTTTTCCAAAAAAAACAACTTGAAAACGTGTGCAGATCTTTGAATATATACTGTATACATTTTTTACGCAAATCTTTGCTTCTGGGGGGGTCCCTGGAACAAAATATTTTGAGATGGGGGTCCGTGGCCAAATGCTAATCCTTTTGGGGGTCCTTGACATGAAAACAGTTTGAGAACCACTGATATTATGGCAACATAATTTCCAATAATGGTATTTATTTTTTACTGTTAGGAATTAGAAGACATTTGTAAACGAAATAAAAACTAAGCTATGATGATTAAAACTATGACTAAATATATTGACAATTTCGTCAACAAATAAACACTAGACTAAATTGTTAGTGAGGGACTAGTGGAGAAGAGATCCAGTAGAACTAAAAGACAAGTCATTTTATGTTTGGTTGCGCTCTGAAAATAGCAGATCTACAAGCTCACAACGCGCCGCGCTGCGACGCGTTGTGAGCTTGTAGATCTGCTATTTTCAGCATGCAACCAAGTGTAAAATCAGCCTTTACGACTCCATCAGGGCACCGCCGAAATACATTCTAGTCGACTAAATCAACTGTAGATTTAGTCGACTATAATCTTATGATATTTAGTCGACTGTAGACTAACAGTAAAACATTTCAGATGACTAAAATATGACTAAAACTAAATCAAAATTTGCTGTCAAAATCAACACTGCCAGGTTCAATGCCCCGGCTTTGTGTCAAGGTGTCCCCGAGCACCCATCCCTAATTTCTCCCCCTCCCCTCCGATATGACCGCCTGAGCAGCCATCAGCCGGGGCGAAGCTGAGACGTGATTAATAAGGTCTGCGTTCTCTCCCTCTTCTCTTTTTGACGTTCTTATTTGTATTTCTCAGCCGTCCTCCAATCACTCATAATGTTTATTGTATTCAGCTTTTTTCCCCCCCGTATCTGGACCTGTTCCACTTATTGTGAAATGGAAGTAATTTGAGAATGTCAAATATTAGAACGCTGATAGAATGCAAAGTGAATGACTACCCCGCCCCCCCCTTCATTATCTCTACAGCAGCAACTGTCAGAGTAATTAAAACTACTCTGTAATAACACTGCAACACACACACACATTCCCCGTTACCAAGCAACAATAGAGATATAATGAGCTGGGTTATCACAGTGAAAACTATTTGCCAGCACATAAGGGCCAACAGTGTGATTGCTCTGTTGACCTCTCTCTCTCTCTCTCTCTCTCTCTCTCTCTCTCTCTCTCTCTCTCTCTCTCTCTCTCTCTCTCTCTCTCTCTCTCTCTCTCTCTCTCTCTCTCTCTCTCTCTCTCTCTCTCTCTCTCTCTCTCTCTCTCTCTCTCTCTCTCTCTCTCTCTCTCTCTCTCTCTCTCATTAAAGTCCACACAGCATGGAGTGAGACACAGAGGGTTAGTTGGGCAGTTAAAAAGTGGAGGTTCCATACATCTCCTTATAACACAATCAAAACAATCATGCGTGTCAATCAACCATGTTCGTCTAATTGTCATTAGTAATCATGTCATTTGTAGTCAGGTTTAATCACGCATGTCAGTCAACTATGTTGACGCATTTACGTAATCATGTCATTTGTAATCATAATTATATAATCAACTATGTTGGGTTATTGTCATGTGTAATCATGTACTACATTATACTAATGCATCATGCATCTACCGAGTTCATATTGTACAGTACAAGCCCTTGGGACTTCTCTTTTTCTTTTTCTTTTAATCCATTAAGACCAGGAACGCATCTGTGCCATTTTAACATTGCTTTGGTTTTCTTTTTTTATGTTGGAAAATGTGTGCAAATCTTTGAATATATATATGTGTTTTTTTCCAAAAATGTTTAACCCACAATTTTTTAGCCCCTTTTTTACCCGGTGCCAATTTTATATATGAAAACAATATATGTTTTAAAGCGAACATCTGTGCTTCTGGGGTGGTCCCTGGAACATATTTTGAGATGGGGGTCCGCAGCCAAATACATATCATTTTGGGGGTCCTTGACATGAAAAAGTTGGAGCACCACTGATGTAGCAACATACTGTTAGGATTTAGAAAACATTTTTAGATTATGTATTTAGCCCGCGGACCCCCCATCTAAAAATATGTTGTTCCAGGGACCCCCCCCAGAAGCAAAGAGTTGAGTTACAAATGTTCAAGATTTTTCAAAAATAGCAGATATACAAGCTCATGGCGCGGCACTCGGTGCCGCGCCATGAGCTTGTATATCTGCTATTTTTGAACAGCCAAAGAAACCTAAAATAACACAGATGCGTTCCCGGATTGAAGGGGTTAAATAATGTGAGTAGCTACACATTGTGTACCGTTTTTTAAAATGGTGCTAAATAAATCAAATCAAACCCTATATTAGGTTTTTAATTTTTGTATAGAAAGACCCTATTTTATGGGCTAAATCTTTTGGCGGCCTCACACTTGGTTCAGTGTAATTTCAAAGTTGAATTAAAGCACGTTTAAAAAATAAAGCATACGTCTGCAGCCTTTTAATAGGAATATTAATTAGAACATGCATTTACAGTGCTGTGGTTCCTGCTGATGTTGTGTCTCATCGTTATCATTGAGTTTTTACAGCATAGTTTAAAGCAGTGGCTCCCAAACTATAGTTTGAGAACCTCTTCTGCCCAATATATCTCGTTGGCTGGAGTCTCCCAGGGCTCTCTACTAGCCCCCCTAATTCTTTCACCAATCCACAAGTTCACAAAGCCTTGTTTTGAGCTTTTTCTTTGCCGAATGATGGCTTCCAGATTATTGGGGACGTGGTTAACCCTTTAAAACCACATTAACCTAATATATCTGCTAAAAATAGCAGATATACGTAAGCTCATAGTGGTTAACCCTTTAAAACCACATTAACCTAATATATCTGCTAAAAATAGCAGATATACGTAAGCTCATAGCGGCACCGATTTTACTTGATTTGTGCAAATCATTGAATATATATATATCTTTTTAAAGCAATTTTTTAAAACTCAAATCTGTGCTTCTGCGGGGTCCCTGGAACAGCATATTTTGAGATGGGGGGGGTCCACGGCCAAATACATATAATTTTGAGGGTCCTTTGACATGAAAAAAGTTAGAGAACCACTGATATTTCAGCAACATAAGTTTTTTCAAAAAACGGTTAGGATTTAGAAGACGAAGTAGAATCCCCCAGAAGCAAATATTTGAGTTACAAATGTTCGCTTTAAAAAAATATATATATATTAAAAGATTTGCAAAAGAAAATGCAAAAAATACATATAGCAGATCTACAAGCTCATAGCGTGGCACTCAGAGCCGGTGGAGTAGTTCAGACCAGAGGGTGTTTGCTGCAGTCTGCTTGGCTGACTTCCATTGTGACTGAGAACATATTGTATTGTCTGCTCGGAATGAGTGCAACAGGGTCATGAAGGTGTGTGTGTGTGTGTGTGTGTGTGTGTGTGTGTGTGTGTGTGTGTGTGTGTGTGTGTGTGTGTGTGTGTGTGTGTGTGTGAGGGAGGGTGAGTGGATGGGTCACACACACACACACACACACACACACACACACACACACACACACACACACACTCTTCAGGCCAAGCCGCAGGGACTGCAGACTCGCTGAGCATAAACGTTTTGTTGTCGGGCAAAAAGCTTGTATCTCTGTATGTCAACTTTTCTACGTTGTTGTGTACGTACAACAGCGTCGCGAAAAAAGTAGCGAAAATAGCCGGTGTTACAAGCTGAGCTGTCGAGCTTGTAGATCGGCTAGATTTTAGCTATTTTTGAAATATTTTGAAAGTGAAAGTGTTTTATAAATATTTCACCAATGATGTATTAACAAGAGCTTGTGACCAGTGGTGGAAAAAGTACTCAAATGTTTTACTTAAAGTAATACTAGGTAACATTAAAAAAAAAAAAAAAAAGTTGAATTGTATATCTTTTGTGAGTGGCAAATGTTTCACAACACCCTCAACATGAATTTCACCCCCGAAAGCCTTTTATAAACATATTTTCTATTGAAAGTGGACAGGGGCTTCTTTCGAGAGAATGACGTCATCTGGCCGGAAACGGAAACGAGAATGCACTGGTTTCCTGTCCAGGAACTACCGCGCTATTGGCAAAAAGGAATCTCACGCTGTTTTTAAGACATTATGATTTGAAGATGGAAAAACAACGGCAAAAGAAAGCACAGCTTACGGTAACTAAAGCTCCACTGGCTAAGAGAAGCAATCCGTAGATAGCCTAGTAAGAAACAATTAAAAGAATGCTTTTTGAAACGCTCCCGCCTTCTGGTGAAAACGAATGGAATTCTGGGTAATGCAGGACTCAGCTATAGGCCTGCAATGACGGTAGTGACCAGTAGAGGCTGCTAAAAAACGTTTTGTTTTTTTGGAGTAGCCTTGTACTACTTTAAGTAAAAGTATCAATACTGTAATGTAGAAGTACTCTTTACTCGGTACACGTAAAAGTTCTGAAATGGAAATGTAGTTTAGTAAAAATACAAAAGTATTGGTATAAAAGTGCCAAAAGTAAAAGTACTAAAATGTTTGAAAATAGCAGATCTACAAGCTCACAACGCGTCGCGATGCTTGTAGATTGGCTATTTTCCAATAGCCTATGTATACAATAGGGTGTAGTGGCTGAAGTGGTTAATGTATGTTTTATAATGTAATCATTTATACCTGCAAAGTAACTAGCAACTAAAGTTTTCAAATAATTGTAGTGGAGTAAAAGTAAATATGTATAGACAATTGGAAATAGTCCAGTAAAGTAAAAGTACCTCAAAATTGTACTTAAGTACAGTACTTGAGTAAATGTACTTAGTTACTTTACACCACCGTTTTTTTCTGAAAAAGCAACAGTTTTGGACGTACAAGGTTTGCACCCGACAGCGAGGATAATAAGCCAGAGCTTTAAACTCCCTTTAAGCAGCTGTGTCCCTGTCAGGCTCAAGGGCACAGGAACACAGTCTAATAAAACAGGCCCGACAACCCCTCCTCCAACAGTCACTTATCAGCACAGCAGCACAGAAAAACTATGAGCGCCTCAGAAGTAAACACCAAACACAGAGAAAAGAGAAGAAAGGCAATTTGCCGTTAGAGATAATAGCTGTCACTCCTCCAGGCCATGGCTGCACAGCACTGATGGAGAGTACTTTTTTTTTACTCAAGTACTGTACTGGTGTACAATTTTGTGGTACTCTTACTTTACTCGAGTATGTCCATTTTTCAATACTTTCTACTTTCGACGGAACTACATCTCAGAGGAAAGTATTGCACTATTTAGTCCATTGGGTGTCAAAGTGGAACGTAAAACGTGAGGGGTGACAATTTACCCTATGCAGAAATTCACACTGCCTGCATTAACGAATCAAGGCAACAGGTTTCCTAAGGCCTTCCTCACACAGTTAAAACAAGCGTTTCATGGCTGCCTTATGCCTTACAGTACGTGAGGCATAAGGCCATTTCAATTCATCCCCTATGGAAGTCACATGGTTTGGTAAAGCTGACTTGCTTCACCGCTCTCTGGCTTTACCCCCCCCCCCCCCCCCTCCCCTAAGGCAAGTCAGTTTTATCAAACCATGTGAGTTCCACAGGGAATGAATTGAAATGGCCTTATGCCTCCCATACTGTGGCCTATGACATCCCTGTGACACAGGACTCCCGGTGTGTCACTGGAGTGCTCCAAACCTTTCCTTGTTTTGGAACGCGCGCCCCGCCGCGTCGGATCCACAGCGTAGCAGCAACGCGATTATCTCGGGATGAGGAGGGAGCTCACTGACCCAGATCCACAGACAGAACTACACCTGAAAGCGGAAGCTGCCCGAACCCGCCAGCAATACGCTCATATGGTGCGCTGAATAGGCTGAGTCTGATTCCCAAGGAATTTGTTTGTTTACCGACAAACGAGCCGTGACTCAACACCAGCTCTCTGAACTGCACAATGCAGTGGATTAACCTGCAACTCATACTGTAAGTAGTTTTCTCAAAAAAAGCTTTCAAAAACTCTGTCTTTGATACTTTTGCTCTACACTTCCGCTAAGACCACCCACATCTTGGACTGCTTGGTGGAGATCAAAACATCTGTGTAATCACGCACACCTGGGCCTTATACAGTACACAGTATACCCGTGTGTGCCAGCAAGACGTCTTAAAGAAGTATCCATGTCACACAAGTGAGGTGGGGTCATTCCCCATACATATGAAATATGAGAGATAGTCTCAATACGATAGAGAGCTACAAGCTCACGGCACGAAGTGACGATTATTTTGTAACAAAGTACAATTACAATTTAGGCATTTAGCAGACGCTCTTTATCCAGACAATTACAGTAAGCAAGGTAAACACATGTACATAGAATGCAGAGAGACAGTGTAGTGCCTCAGTAAACTATAGGGTCACAGGTTAAACCCAGAACCTAGCATCATTCTAAACAATACTATTGGAAAAATAATCTGTACATTGAAACTATAGGATACCAGGTAAACAAAGAAGAAAAGTATTTCTACTGTTCATTGTGGTATTGGTACTACTTTTACTTCTACTTCTTCCAGCACGGCTGCACGGAGGCAGTGAGTGATGTCCTGTTTCCAGACGTGCCTCCAAGCATCCGTCAGCGAGGTGTTAATGCGTATCTTAGCCAGCGTCTAGCGTCAACACGGAGTGTGATGACTGATGACTTTAATTTCATTGATCGCGTATAACGAAAGAGAGCCGCATCATCATCGTTGCTGCCGGCTGGAAACCTTTTATGTCCAAAACCGTTCATTTGTTATTATTATTATATAAAAAAACGTGGAAAATAGCTGATCTACAAGCTCACAAGCTTGTACATCAGCTATTTTCACTCCTTTTGTGCAACACTCTTGTATGATCAAGTAGGGCATTCATTTACGTGATAGTGGGTGGTAAACATAATTAGCAAGGGAAGGAATGAATCCATCGTTGTAGAGAAAGGGTTACATGTCTGATGTCTGATCTATAATCTGTCGTGCGATGCCGTCGCAGACCGAAGGCAGCAGACCTTAAAGCTCACAACGTGTTGCATCTGCAACGCGTTGTGTGCTGTGTTTACCATAACAAAACAATATATAAATGTTGTTTTACCCATCACTTACCTCTCTCAATTACAGTATTGGCCACTGGAGTAGTGTGATTGATTGATTGATACTTTATTAGTCATAAATAT
Source organism: Gymnoscopelus microlampas (assembly GCF_963454915.1). NCBI lineage: Eukaryota > Metazoa > Chordata > Actinopteri > Myctophiformes > Myctophidae > Gymnoscopelus > Gymnoscopelus microlampas. Next base: position 5,617,735 of record NC_139947.1, on the reverse strand, counting down.
AAGCAGCAGGTGGTTGTCACAGTATGGCTCTCTGCCTGTCTATTTCTCTCTTTCTGTCCTGGCTCTCTGCCCTGGCCATGCCCACATTCTATTCCACCACACTTCAGTCCCAGGGGGCATGGGGGCACTGGATATAGGAAATATATGTCTATTCTATGTCCACATGTATGCCACATATATGGATATATATGTAGAGACATGCAGGAGGCCAATTTCGTATATGTCACATATATGATAAACATATATGTTGCATAATATGAAAACATATATGTTCATATATTTTCTTTGCCCCCAGCTGGGGGAAAAAAAAATAAACGGAAAAATACACAAAAATACAATAATACATGTCATCAACTATGCTGTTTACCTGCAGAAACACATTGTCCTCTTGCTGTATTTTGGTGTTTTCACTGTGGTGTTTGTTTTGGTAGACGGAGAGACGTATTTGGGCGTTACCTTTTGAGAGCTTCCAGCCAATAACAGCACGAGGGGGTGTGTTCAAAGGGATTCTATGTCAAACTCCTGTGTGAATGTTTGTTCATGGAAATGCAAGCGAGCGCCACATTTTATCACCGATTTGATCTGTAGTACAATTTCAAATCACTGTCGAGTCTTTGCCGTGGGTTTTATACTGTATTATGTTTCAAGTGAACACAGGTCAATCTGAGGGGCAAAACAGGCAGTTCAGTTCAGATGTATTTGTTTACAGTGCAACATCACCTTCAAGGAGTCTCTGTACTCTTCACAGCAGAAAATACTCTACATCAAGACGGCAATCCAACAATGGCTTTAAGGAGTTTGTATCCTTCAGTTTCAAAGGCAGGTAGATTTGAATGTCATCTGCATAACACTGACACCAGATGCCATTATGTTTTTCTTAACATGGACTTTAAGGGAAGCATATAAAGGAAAGGAAATGATTGATGCAAGAATAGAACCCCGAGGGACTCAACAAGAGAGAGGCACTATGGAGGATACAGTATCACCAAGGCTGACAGAAAACCTTCCGTCAGACAAGATGTGAAGCACTCCAGAGCACTACCTTCAAAGCCATCACAATGCTACCAGGGCCAGAGATGAGGATACTTATGCTTCACCGTGTCCAATGCATATAGGAAGCACTATTACAAACTATTACAAGTGCAGCAGTGAACCTGGAGCCCTGTGTATACCTACAGTACACCTTCAATCCTCCTACAGTACTTTCTCTTTTAGAAGGGCTGATATTGCCACTGTTTGTATAATTGGATTCAGTTTTTCATTTGGATCTACCATCTCACAAGAACAGGTATAGATCCATTTATGAGTTTGTCACTGTCGCTACAAACAAACAAAAAAATAGTGGAAATGGCCGATCTACAAGCTTGTAAATCGTCTATTTCTGCATTTTTTAAAACGTATTTGAAACATTTATGAAACGATTATGCTAAATAATTGCGATTAGGCGATAAAAACTGTACGTAATAACTGTGTAAGGCCTAAGAACAAAGTGAAGAGAAGAGAACCTCAACAAAAATACAATAGCTGCACTCCTTTTTCATTCATTTTTTCTTTCTTTCTCTCGCTGTTTGTGTCTGTAAGTCATCCATCACTTCAGTCTCCCTTGTGTTCTTTCTTTTCATTCTCCCTCACACACGCACGCACGATGTACGTGCCGTGCGTAGCCGCGCACACACACACACACACACACACACACACACACACACACACACACACACACACACACACACACACACACACACACACACACACACACACACACACACACACACACACACACACACACACACAGAGAGCAGAAAACCCCCGCCGGTCGGAGACACGACCATCAGTGTTTAATTGATTAGCTGAGCCGTGGTGGAGCAGTCTGGTGCTGATGTGAACCTTTAAACTGACATGGAGGAGATACTAATAAGCCTCCTTGAAGACTGCCGCTTGTAGAGTGCGTGTGATTGTACACGCACAGTGGTGGAAAGTAACTAAGTACATTTACTTAAGTACAATTTTGAGGTATGTGTACTTTATTTGAGTATTTCCAATTTCCAATACTTTTACTCCACTACATCTCAGAGGCAAATATTGTACTTTTACTCCACCACATTTACTTGAAAACTTTAGTTACTAGTTACTTTTCAGATATAATATAAAATAATGATATAATGAAACATACATTAACCACTTTAAACCTATTTTATACCTAGGCTATTTGAAAATAGCAGATCTACAAGCTCACAGCGCGTCGCACAGGGCTCAAATCTTTGCTTCTGGATGTACCTGGCACAAAATATTTTCAGATGGGGGTCGGCGGCCAACATATATGTCATTTTGGGGGTCCAAGACATGAACGTTTGAAAACCACCATGTTAACACAATGGCCACAGTTACATGGACATCATGTATTCATTCAGAACTCATTCCGAATAGAGGAATCCGTTCCACTCACCTGCATATGTTTACATGAGACCCGAATAAAAGTATTCCTCGTTCACATGACCAAAGCATTCATTCGGAATATAACTTTTGACATGCGCAAAGTGGTTCCCGCCTACGCCTAGGCATGGACCAGGGCAGGGGCCACTACCCGGAGCAGAGCTTCCCCTGGTGGGCATGGGAGGAGGCAATAGCCCCCTTGTGCCTCCTCGGCGGAGGTCTGTTGGTTGTAGACAGGCCGGTAAGCAACGCACCGACTCCTGGCCAGGCAGCGTTGTATGCGGTGCAAGCCTGTGTTCCTTTGCTATCACCGTTTTAATGCAAAAGTAGCAGATCTACAAGTTCAGACCAGTTTCTTTTTTTGTATTGGTACCAGACACGGTAAAACGTAGGCTAGCCTATACGATTTGTCACATTTCTCATGTAGGTACGATGACGTCATCGCGCATTCGCACATGGTCATTATAATAATAAATAATAATACATAAACACCGGACCGCTCATGGTCATTATGATAATAAATGGAGAGAGAGAGAGAGAGCAACACTTCAGTCTGTGAAACAAGGCATGCTCACTTATGGCAAAAGTAGGCCTACAAAAGTATTGGCATCAAAATATACTTAAGTAGAAAGTATAAGCTACTCATTATGCTGAGTGTCACGTTTTTCTTGTATTATTATGAAAAAGCTTTGAAACATGCTGCAACTCATTCACTGTGACGAAAACCCTCTTTCTGCGCCGCGTAGCGCACACGGGATGAATGCGGGGTCTGTCGTCCTAAAACACAATCGCCCCGGGTGAAAATCCAGCGACCATATGGAGCAGCCGTGGATGGCCCACTCAAAAGGTGCGCGGGGCGGGGTGTTTTGGGACGACCGTTCCGGCTGCCCATGTAATGAATTGATGAAGTAAAACTCATCTGTTTTCGCTGCAGCTGCGCCCTAATAATGTTGTTTTCATTTATTTTTGTTCACGACACGTATGCTATTAAAATGATGCAGCTGTTGCAGTATTGGGCCTTAACATGTGATTAAAATGTATATGTATTTGGCCCCTCATATATAAAATAAATAATGTGGCCAGGGATTCTTTTTAAAAACTGAGGACTAAAATACCCGTTTAGAAAAAGGCTTATTAAATGACGCTATAGAATAGAATCATTCATTTTATCCGGCAGGAGCGAGCGCTTCTCAGCACCAACCGTGGCCGAATTAGAGATTTGATAGGTAATTTTTGGACAATTCTGACAGCACTACTAAGCGCGGACATGCGCAAAGGAATGCATGTATTCCAAACAGAGAGGAGCGTTCGGAATAAAGTGTTTACATGGTCAATTAATTTCCGATTGGTATATCCTGATTCAAACGGTCTATACCACCCCTCCAAACCCGAATGAAAATTCATTCGGGTCAGACTGGAATGGAATATTCTATTCCAATTGACGTGTTTACATGAGCATTTTTATTCTGAATAAATTCATCCATTCATTCATTCCGAATAGAAGTGTATTCATTCCGAATGAAACTGTCCATGTAACAGCAGCCAGTGGGTGCCAGCATTTTTTCATAACAACTTACGTTGGGTGCCAGCATTCTCCCCGTTGACTGCGCTTTGCTGTTTATAGCTCTAGACTCCATGACCAGCAAATCCACGTAAAAAAAAGCATCCATTCATGTAGCGCGACAACCCTGGCTACAGCCTGGAACGATAACATTTCACTCGCGAGTTACAATGGGGGGATCGCGCATGACCGGTTTTCGCCACCGGAAACAGATTCGGAGATATAGGCGTTTTAAAGAAGGAAATAGACAGGAAGCGGATGGGAGCCATGTTTTTGTTTCCCGTGATCCATTTGGCCTATCCTTCTTAGGATCACAATGGGTACTCCCAGAGCAGCTCCAGCCCCGCCCGTGTGGAGAAAAACTAAAAAAGAAAAAAAAAAGACAGCAAAACCGAATACCCTTCGGTTTTGTCACTCCGCGTAATTATTAGCAAAAACGAATACCCTTCTGTTTTGGCACCCCATGTGTTAAGAGTTATGCCTGATTTTGTTGCTCTCCGGCAGGAACCAGCCATAGACTGTATAAATGAGATGGACAAACCCCCTCCGCTGCTTTCTACAGACCGAAAATGAAGCCGATTGCTGCAAGACTGTAGGTCCGCCATCTTTCAATATGCGTCAGAATGAGTTCAGACCATTATTGGTTGGGTAACTTGTCAATCAAGAGCGGGGGGCGGGGAATGAATGCTATTGGTTGTGTAGCGTGTCAATCAAATCATCCCGCCCCTCCTAGAGAATAGCCTACTTTATCGTCAATTTTATAATAAATAGAACCATAATTTAGCAAAACGCATATCCTGATGATTGAAAGGAGACTTTAAACTAGCGACTGGAAGCATATAGAATTTATGACAATTTTTATTACAGTAAGAAAATCTAGTCTAAAGTTTGTCAAAAAACCCATTCACTTGCGCTAAAATAAATTCTTTCTGAACTCACAGGTCGGCGCAGGGTAAAACAGCGCCACTCTGGCCATTTTGTCGGCCTCATCGTAAATATCTCAGCCTTGCCCCTTGGAACCAGCTAACTCCATTTTTCCGCTTTTGCATTGTTTTCCATAAATCAGTGCTATTGAACACCCTTTACGTCTGTGTGTTGGTGAAGAAAATATTGAACCAATGAAAAGTATTAAAAAGTGCTTCTGACAAAACCAGCTTACTCCATTGGATCCTCAAAATGATATATATATTTTGGCCGCCGACACACACACACACACACACACACACACACACACACACACACACACACACACACACACACACACACACACACACACACACACACACACACACACACACACACACACACACACACACACACACACCAATCATACTCTCTCAGAGTGACTTTGTATCCCATAACTTTCCTCTGACCATATCGAACCCTTTAATAGCAGCATTAAAGCCTTAAGTGGCCTTCTACATATTAAATATTAAAAATGAAAGGCTCATTAAAGTGCTCTGAGATTCTGTCAGTTTGAAACCCTAGGAGCCGTCCTCTCTGTCTGGGTCTCAGTGTCACAGGGTTTCCTCATTCCATCCAACACATTTGGGGAAGTTCATCATCGTTGACCCTCCCACATTTTGGTTCATAATAATCTTTAATTTCTTTGATCATTCAGTAGGTTCTGTTCCCCACAGTGTTCATTTCCTCAACTAAAACAACTTTTTCACTGACGAAAACTAAGTAAAAACTAACTAAGACGAGTCACTTTATGCTTGGTTGTGCACAGGTGTTGCGCTCCGAAAATCACAGCCTGCCAAAATACATTTTAGTTGACTAAAATCAATTATTTAATCAACTCAAATCTCATGATATTTAGTCAACTAAAACTAGACTCGTTTTTTTCAAATGACTACAATATTCAAATGACTACAATATGACAAAAACTAAATAGAATTTTATTCAAAAGGCTATGACAAAAAATGTACACTGATTCCCCACATGCTCATAGTGGAGTATGTGCTGTGCAGTCTGACTTCACCTAGGGATGGGGATCGTTCATTTTTTATCTATTTTGATCAACTCATCAATCTCGCTTATCAATCCTACTATCGATCATTTTCTATTATTGGTAGCTGTTGGCAATTCATCTGGGGAACTCTGTCACTTTCATTTCATTTCCACAGACAAGGTAGAACATAATTGGCTTCAACTGATGTGCAACATTGAAGCAATATGTGCATGCATAGGCCTACATTCATGTTCCTTGTTTTTACCGGTAGGCAACTCAACAGAAGTCAAACTCTTTATCAGAACGGTATTTGTACCAGTAGATTTGATGTCAATGACATATGACTCTCTCGATAGAATTGATCCTCGACCCCCATCCATCCCTAATTCCCCCACACTGTGCTTATACTGTGCTTCCTCTGCCAGCTAATTACAGCTGAACTTGGTACATAACATCTGCAACAGCAGTGTGTACCTTAGCAATCTTTTTAAGAAGAGTGGAGAAGTTCATTCCCGAACGCACCAGAGCCAGCATTACAGACCTGTCCTTGTCCAAGTTCAAAACTGATGCAGGAAAAATGCTCATTTAGATAATGGAGGAGCAGTAAACTGGAACTTGCTACCCCCTGTCTCAGACCAAGGACCGCAAAAAAAATAGTAAAAATATCTGATCGGCAAGCTCAAAACACGCCGATTCACGGCACGTTTCGAGCTTGTATATCTGCTACTGACGGAAATACGTTTTTGCATGGTGGCTACGAGCTGTGCCGCCTCCTCCTTCTTATTAAAGTCTACTGGGGGAGGGGGGAGAGAGAGAGAGAGAGAGAGAGAGAGAGAGAGAGAGAGAGAGAGAGAGAGAGAGAGAGAGAGAGAGAATAAAGGAGAGGGACAGAGAGCCTATTTCAACCATGCAGTAATCTGAACAGGCTGATCGACACATCGCAAAGCGACAATAAAAAGTTACAGTAAAATATAAGTAGGTAATAACAGTTATTATTTAAGGCTAGTATTGATAAGTATAATAATGTGTGTAAAAAATGTAAATAACCTTGCCGGTGTGCAAAACAACTGCATCAATATACACCACAGGCACTGGTGTAGAGACAGACCATAGACCAGCATGGAATACATAATACCATTTAGAATAGCATTTCCCTGGGTTACTGAAGGAGGATACAGTATATAACTGTATGTGGCAGCATGAGTCAAAGGAAAATATACAGAATATGAAATATCGCTGCTGTTGGGCAGAAAACTTGTATCTCCATATTTCAACTTTTAATGTGTTTTTTTTTTTTGTGTAAAACAAACGCTATACTTTGTCATGCAAAAGTATAGCGGAAATAGCCGATCTACAAGCTCACAATGTGTCGCGATGAGACGCATCGTGAGCTTGTAGATCGGCCACTTTCGCTATTTTCTTTTCATTTTGAAAGTGAAAGTGTGTCCGTGTGGGTTTTATATATATTTCACCAATGAAAAAATGATTAACAAGAGGTCGTTACTAAATGATAAAGTAGATCAGATCCATTTGATCTCAAAGTGGGCCCTGGGGACCCCCAGGGGCCCTGGGGGGGGGGGGGGGGGGGGGGTTCCAGGGGGTCCACAGCAATATAGTCAATGTAGAATCACAATCATTTGAACCACTTTAACCATTTATATGTTGGCTATTCAAAAATAGCATTTATATAAGCTCGCAGTGCGTCACTTCGTGCCACGCTGCGAGCTTATACATCTGCTATTTTTAGATGTTTCAAAAAATATATATCAAAAACGTTTGGCAACCTTTGAATATATATTTTTAACATAAATCTTCTTGTCTGGGGGGTCCCTGTCACAAGAAAATCTTCAGATGGGGGGGGGTCCATGGCCAAATACATATCAATGTGGGGGTCCTTGGCGTGAAAACGTTTGAGAACCACTGTATTAGATCCGTTGGAACACATACAAGGTTTCCACAGTGACAGAAATGCGTGAATGAATACATTTGCAAGTGCAATGCGTTTCCATCTGTGTGTCCTTGTGCGGTTCAGGCCAAGTTCACGTCTATGCTGGGTGTCTGACACGCCGACCCCCCCCTGGTGCCTGCATCATCATCATCATCATCTTCACCACGTAGCCACGGCTATACGCTCCATCTGCTGCTGTCTTCACCTTCACCACCTCCACGACCTCAGCACCGTCTGCACGTGCTCAGGACTGCTTTTATTAGCCATGTAGCGATCAGTGGCGGGAAACAGTACTCACATTTGTTACTAAAGTAAAAGTATCGATACTGCCATGTACAGCAGAAATACCTACAAGTAAAAGTCTGGAATTCAAAATGTACTTGAGTAAAAGTACAAGAGTATTGGTTTCAAAATGTACTTAAAGTCTCAAAAGTAGAACGTATTCATTGTGCAGAAGGTCCCGTTTTTTCACAAGTTTTCACATGTATAAAAGGTAGACTAATCTTTTGAAAATAGCAGATCTACAAGCTCTCGATGCGACGCATTGTGAGCATAGAAATCGGCTATTTTTGGTGTGACACTTTACATAACGTGGCTCCGGTCTCGACTGACTCTATTAAAGCCAACTGGGAGGCGGAACTGGGCGTACAACTGACTGAAGACATCTGGGATAGGAGTATGGAATACGTGTTTGATTAACCCATTGAGACCTGAAGCCGATTCTACATGTCTCCTAAATCTCAACAGTATTCTGAAAAACGTATGTTTCTATATCAGTGGTGTTCAATCTTTTTCATGTCAAGGACCCCCAAAATTATATGTATTTGGTCGCGGACCCCCATCAAAATATTTTGTTCCAGGGACCCCCCAGAAGCAACGATTTGAGTTAAAAACGTTCGCTTTAAAAATATATATATTCAAAGACTTGCATAGATTTTCACGATTTTTCAAAAATAGCAGATCTACAAGCTCATAGCGCGGCACTCGGTGCCGCGCTATGAGCTTGTATATCTGCTATTTTTGAATAGCCCAAAGTGTAAAATAATGCTTTTTAGCTCAAATCTAAAAATGCCACAGTTCCAGGTCTTAATGGGTTAATGCACAACATTGTTGTATATTACATAGGTTACATTACTCAAAAGTAAAATTACACAAAATATTCCCAGACATCTCCCCCAGTGTGATAAGTGTAAATCAGCAGATGCAACTCTACTGCTACAGTTATGCCCTGTGTCCCAACCTACAGAATTTCTGGATAGAGATATTGAGACTATTTTCCAATATACCAGAGGTAGAGATAGATCCAGACCCAGTGTTAGTCATCCTGGGAGTATCATAAGGGATGAAGAAATTACAACTATCTCAGCAGCGCCTTCTCTCATACTGCCTTATCGCTGCAAAAAAAATTATACTCTTATTTTGGAAGAAGAAAGAGGCCCCCACAATCTAACTCTGGCTCAACGAGATGACGGAATCTTTACATTTAGAAAGAATCAGATTTATACTCAAAGACAAACTGAAAGATTCTGAAAAGCTTTGGAAGCCGGCCCTTTATGACGTCTACACACTGTACGATATTTGACCCGATTTGGCTCTCGGGGATATTTTCTGGTGATCGCCGAGAAAACCACCGATCTCAGTCCAGATCGGGCGTTCCTCGGCGAGGTGTTGATCGCGCGGTGTGTAAGGTACTCCGAGAAGAAACACCCCGATAAATTGCGCTCGGCGAGCGATTACCGATAATTTTTACTTTTCTAGCATGTTGGATATTTGGGTTTGTCGGATCCGATGAGAGCTCAGTACCAGCCAGCGAGCTAGCTGGTGGCAAAACTATTTTATTATCAGCATGATTCACTGTTCAGTCTAATACAACAGAGACGCACCGTGGCTAGTCCTCCCGCATAGAACCGCAATATTACCGTACAGACAGTCCAGTGCTGTATTAGTTAAACATGATAAACAGATTGATAGAGGGAGCGAGCCTGCACGACGACGGGGCTGTTTATTATTAGAGGAATAGGGCTTGCAGACACAGAGAGAGAGAGAGGGAGCTGTGTGTGTATGTGTGTGTGTGTGTGTGTGTGTGTGTGTGTGTGTGTGTGTGTGTGTGTGTGTGTGTGTGTGTGTGTGTGTGTGTGTGTGTGTGTGTGTGTGTGTGTGTGTGTGTGAGTGACGCACGTATCTCTGAACAGTATTGCCAGGTTTTGCGCGAGTCTCCTTTCTTAAAGGTTGAAAGGCTAATCCTCTTCTGGGGAGGGGGAATGGAGGCGGGGGGGTCCCTTTCTTTTTTTGCTTAAGTTTGAGTGTATTATTTTCATTTTACCTGTCTATTTTGTGTATATGTCTGTTTGTTTTTGGGAAAAAAAGGAAGCAATCCATGTATATGAACAAAAATGTATAATCCTACCCTGTGCGGAAATCGGCTCTTTTCAAATGGCCGATGTACTGTATAGGGCTGAAGTGGTTAATACTGTATATGTTTTGCAACAATAATCAAAATCTACAAAGTAACTAGTAACTAAAATTTTCAAATAATTGTAGAGGAGTAAAAGTACAATATTTGCCTCGGATATATAGTGGAATAGTAGAAGTAAAAGTACAGAAAATTGGAAATACTCCTGTAAAGAAAAAATACCTCAAAATTGTACTTAACGGTAGGGTAAGTGATACATTTGGGTAATTTTTTATTTGTTTAAAGGTTAAGGTACAGTACTATATTCTGATAGTAATCATTGCTACAGAGCGTTTGTTCGGTCACAGCGGTCTCTCCGGCTCTTTAGTAAACAGAAAATATGTACATTTTCAGGTAGGTGACAACATTTTAGCCAATCAGGAGAGAGCACTGAAAATGCATTTTCTGTTTAATAAAGAGCTGGAGAGACATGGGAGACTCTTTTTACTGAACAAACACTCTATGAGTACTATCAGAATAGAGAGCTATTTAACACTTATTTTAACCAAAGTAAATCACCCTACCATTAAGTACAGTACTTGAGTAAATGTACTTAGTTACTTTACACCACTGGCAACGATTCACTCAACTCAATACGATTCGAATCACGATACTAGGTTCACGATAGGATTTTTCAAGATTTTTTAAAACACAAAATTATTTTCCAGACAAATGACTGAATATTTTATTTATTTCTCTTACACAAATCCAGTATTTTCTTCTCTTTTATTTTTTGCAATACTGTGTTTCCGCTTATCCTCTTTTCAATAGCAAATGACTGAAAACCTTTTTTGTTTACATGTAAACCTTAAAAAGAAAAGCGTCGCTACAAGACAGAGGGTTTAAATTTCTCTCTCTCTCTCTCTCTCTCTTCCTCTCTCTCTCTCTCTCTCTCTCTCTCTCTCTCTCTCTCTCTCTCTCTCTCTCTCTCTCTCTCTCTCTCTCTCTCTCTCTCTCTCTCTCTCTCTCTCTCTCTCTCTCTCTCTCTCTCTCTCTCTCTCTCTCTCTCTCTCTCTCTCTCTCTCTCTCTCTCTCTCTCTCTCTCTCTCTCTCTCTCTCTCTCTCTCTCTCTCTCTCTCTCTCTCTCTCGCCTCACAAACCATGTGTCCTGACAGCAATGGATTGCAAAGCATTGTATGGTGGTGTACCTGTGTGTGTGTGCGCGCACGCATGTCTTGTTTTTAGTTTTTATTTCAGCTCACTAAAAGGCTTTTTCAATTGGTTATTGTGTAACAACCCTGGACCTTCATGGCCAGGAGGAGGCAGTCAGAGCTTCAATAGAAACATCCCCTCTGGCTGTGCCTCCAAGGCTCCAGCCAGCCTCCATCCGTTCTGTTCTGTTCTCTCACCTCCACGACGCTCACACAGGATAAATAAACCATGCAGCTTTTTATGAAGACGTTTTGGGCCAGAGAAGAGATCACTGGGCCGCTGAAAATAGAACCTGGTTGGCTGGTTGGCTGCACTGCAGTGAGGCTGCCTCGAGGCAAACAGAGCCACACCACTGATCCGTCTACAAGCCAACTGGAGACCTACTGTAACTGTGGTGTAATGTAACTAAGTACATTTACTCAAGTATTGTACTGCACAATCGGTGCCAGAGTTGTATTAAAAAAAGTGACGTTGAGTGCCAGAGATCTCACCGTTTGTAACGCTACGCTGTTTACAGCTGCATATTCCACGACGAGCACTCGATTGTAAACAATATATGCGTGCACGATGGTGGATGGTCCTGGCTAACGCCTGGAACAATAACATCTCTCATGCGAGTGGCGGAGTGATCTCGGATCGAAAATGAGTGGTTTTCCCCACTGTAAAAAGGAAATATGGAGTTTTTTTTGCAAGGAGATCCATCTGTCCCTTCCTTCTCAGAGTCACCGTGGGTTGATTCCAGAGCTGCGCTAGCCCGGTTTGGCACTCAACGTCACTTTTTGCAAAAACCGTAGATTTACGGTTTTGGCACCCCAAGTGTTAAGTACGATTTTGAGGTATTTTTTATTTTAACTTGAGTATTTCCAATGTCCAATGTTTTGTACTTCTACTCCACTACATCTCCGTTCCAAATGTTATACTTTTACTCCAGACCAATTATTTGAACAACTTAAGTTACTAGTTACTTTGTAGATTTTGATTAATATTACAAAACACACATTAACCACTTCAGCCCTATGTACATTTACATGTACATTTTTTATACATTTGAAAACTTGTGCAATGGGACATTCATAATGAGTACTTCTACTTCTGGCACTTTAAGTACATTTTTATACCATTACGTTTGTACTTTTACTCAAGTGCATTTTGAATTCTGGACTTTTACTTGTAACAGAGTATTTCTACTTTGTATTGATACTTTTACTTAAGTCAAACATTTTAGTACTTGACTGTAACCGTAGTATATATGCTCTGGCCCACAACAACACTCATCTTTACCAGATAGAGGTCGACCCATATGGGTTTTCCAGGCCAACAACTACTCTGATATTTTAGGAATGCAACCAAAAAAGGATTTATACCGTTAATGTACCATCTGCACACCAAGGTTATTATAGTTGAAAATAACTAATGAAATAACGAAGAAAATTAGGCTTCACAAAAAACGAAATGAAACTAAAACTGTATTGTGTTTACTAGCTAACTAAAACTAACTAAAATTGGAGATAAAAGGTCTCAAAATCTTCAAAAATTTTAGATCTACAAGCGTGTCGCAATGCAACGTGTGAGCTTGTAGATCTGCTATTTTGCTATTCTTCTGACCTCGTTGAATCTGGCCCCTGACATTAGAATAAAAAGCTGAAACTATTTCAAGGCCAACATTCTATTCTGATATTTTGCGAATGTACCCGAAAACGTACCGTCTGCACACCAAGGTTATAACTGTTGACTAAAACTTGCGGGATAAAAAATAACCTTGCCTTTCACGTGCCTTTCATTCTAAGCAGGCATGTTTATTGTTTAAACAGGCAATTTACCAATGTTCTACCTATATCTTCATATAACTGGTTCTCAGTATTGCTCATTATAAGATAGGGATCATTTCTGTCTATTTGATCCGTGTCTCAGTGGAAAGCTGGAAAGCTGCCGTAAACGTGCCTACCAGTGACATCATCTGTAGGCAGGTTTGGTCGCATCTCTGTCACTTTAGATTTCTTTGACTATTCAAAAATAGCAGATCTACAAGCTCATAGCGCGGCCCTCGAGATTGTAGATCTGCTATTTTAGAAAAATCTTGAAAACTCCAACTTTTTCATGTCACCCCCAAAACGTATTTGGCCTCGGAGCCCCCTCTCAGAATATGTTGTTCCAGGGACCCCTCCAGAAGCACAGATCTGAGTTAAAAATGTTCGCTTTATAACATAAATGTATAAATTCAAGGATTTGCGAACATTTTCAAGATTTTTCAAAAATAGCAGATCTACATGCTCATAGCGCGGCACCAAGTGCCACGCTATGAGCTTGTAGATCTGCTATTTTTGAAAAATCTTGAATATCCAAAGAAATCTAACGTGACACAGATGCGTTCCCGGTCTCAATGGGTTAAAATATGATTCCAAACTTTTTTTTTGTATCAATGCAACAGCAATGGCTTCTATTTCAGCACACTAACTTTCCAGGAAGAGTTAAGGTCCTTACATACCGGCGAATATAGCGAATATACGCAAAATTCGGACTCGTTCCGAATAATTAAAAGACGCTTTTTCGCTCCATGTACGGAGCCATTGACTTTATAAGGTTTTAAAAAAAAACGCATTATTCGCACGAAAAAATCGCCCCGGTGTGTAAGGACCTATAGACTGTAGTTTCTATTAGCTTGGCATCCCCATCGATGATGTCACTGGTAGGCAGGTTTCTGAACCGTCCACATGCATCCAGCCTCACCAATGAGACACAGGACAGAAATGGTGCCATCTTATAATGAGAATTAGTGAGGACCAATGATATGATGAAGATACGGTTGAAAATGGGGGAAGTGCTCCTTTAACCTATTTTATTTCATGTCAAGCACTTCAAACTCTACTGACTATATAAGCACATGAACATTATGCAAAGGAAACTACAAACGGCTATTTATGGCAACGAGATTTGGTGTCGAAGGATAGATATGTAGGGCAGGGGTCTTCAACAGGGGGTCCGGGACCCCTAGGGGGTCCTCAGAGTTACTACAGGGGGTCTGCCAAATCTTTGTGCGATATGATTTTTTATTTTACCTTAACCACTTGAACCCTGGCATCCATTTTCTGAGGAGAACTTTAGCCAAAAATAGCAGATCTACAAGCTCACAACGCCTCGCAGTTGTAGATCGGCTATTTTTGGCAAAGAGGCGTAAGAGGTAAAAAAAGAGCAGACCACGTAAAAAAAAAAAAAAAAGAATCTGAAACAATTTTATACGATATCCCTGCTTCATCTCTCTCTCAGCTAGGGGGTCCTTGGGCTGGAAACATTGAAGACCCCTGATGTAGGGTTTAAGTGGGTAAGAATATAGTGCTTGAAATGTTCTTTTTTTAATGCTTTCATTATACATGTGAAGATCTTTTCCCCCTTGCATAATCATAATAAATGCTATAAATGCATAATTATCTATTTTCAAACGATCAAAATCCAAAAAACCTAACGCGCACGCACACACAGGGAACACACTGTACATGCACACACACATGCTTCATTTATGAAGACAGGATCTACAGCGCACACATAGCACCTTACTCATATAAATACTGTACATTATTTAACCCCCCCCCCCACACACACACACACACATACGCCTGCGAGGCACTGCGAGGCGTTGTGAGCTTGTAGATCGGCTATTTTCGGCAAAGAGGTTTGGCTTAGAGGGAAAAAAGAGCAGACCATGTGTACGGAGTGAAAGGTCAAGTTTACAAATTATTGACAGTTTAAGTGGTCTGAAAATAAATATATTAACATGACTTCAACGCTGAAGACCCCTGAACGCTCTAAAGCATGTCTTTCATGTCGCTCCATCTCCCGTCTCGCCGCCCCCCCCGTCCCCCCCACTGTGCAAAGCAACTCATTTATTTCCCACCGGAGACTGAGAATCCATCTCAGGCTGCATTAGTGACCCAGTCAACCTACACACACACACAAGTGTGTGTGTGTGTAGGTTGACACACACACACACACACACACACACACACACACACACACACACACACACACACACACACACACACACACACACACACACACACACACACACACTCATTATATCTCTTTAGAGAAACTGGCCCGGTGAGACGAGAAATTGACCGAGTGAAGGTTTGAGTGAAGTACAAAGCATTTTGAGTGCACTATGATGTATGTGTGTGTGTGTGTGTGTGTGTGTGTGTGTGTGTGTGTGTGTGTGTGTGTGTGTGTGTGTGTGTGTGTGTGTGTGTGTGTGTGTGTGTGTGTGTGTGTGTGTGTGTGTGTGTGTGTGTGTGTGTGTGTGTGTGTGACACAGCAGGGAGGCTGTATAGTGTCAGCTTCTGAGGCCTCAATTGTTTTGCGACAGATTGAGCGTGTGTGCGCGCACACACACACACACACACACACACACACACACACACACACACAGAGCGGGAAGCAATTCTAGACCTTTGACTCTGTTCTTTCTTCACTGTCAAATAGGGATGCTAGGGTTCAAGTGGTTAAACATTTTTTAGAGCATATCCCTGGTCATAATACCAACAAAAGATGCCCACGTCTTTTTTTTAATCCATTTCGATCCAAGTCGAATTGTAATTACTTCCTGTCAAACTAAAACGTACTGCATGATGACATAGGCAGGCCCTTATGAATAAATATGAATCTTTAATTATATTTAATTCATCTGTGTGATTCCCAATAGAGCTGCCTGTTCCTCCAAGCACCTGATTTTAATTATCCGTTTTGAAATGTCATTCAAGATGACGCCCAGACAGTGCATTACTCGTTTTAAACTTAAACAGTGCACTAAAATATGTATCTGAAAACATTTTAGGATTGGTTGACACACAAATAGGCTTCCGTTTCAGACTGATTCTTCAGAATAATATCAGCCAAAAAGGCAAAACATTTCACCCTGTAATTTGTAAAAAATAAATAAAAACATTCCTAAAACAAAGATATTTGGCAGCCCCCTGTAGTAACTGTGAGCACATCCCCTAATGGGTCCCGGACCCCCTGTTGAAGACCCATGCAATAAAACATGTATTTTAGTTTCACCAAGCATAGTTTGGATATTGCCAGTCATAAATTTCTCTTCATGGATATCTTGCGTTTCATCCTACTGTAGAAATCACAGCTGGCCAGCAGCTATGACAACGTTGACAAATGATTTACAGCAGACTGCTCTCTACCTCAGACAGATTGCTCTGTCTAAAACTACATGGATCAGACGGCTCCAGATGATTCAGAACGCTGATGCTCCAGTCCTTACTCTGACTGAGAAAGTAGATCATATCACTCCAGGCCTTCTTTGATCTTACCGGCTTCCTGTCTGTCAAATAATTGATACTGAAAAATGGTAAAACACAAAAAAAATACTGTTGGTTTATGAAGCACTGCATTACTTACAGTCTCTGTCAGGTGGACAGCTTTTTTGTACTCCACATATCTGGAACAAACTCCCAGAAAATCTAAGGTCTGCTGCCACTCTCAATTCCTTTAACAACATGAACCCTATAGCATCCCTATTCTGGGCGCGTTGTGAACTTGTATATCAGCTATTTGTGAGTAGAAGAAAAAAAGGAAGGGGCCTAGTATAGACCCATGGAAGACACCGATCAACATAGTAAACATGGGCCCGGATGGATGGCGTAACTGTCTGGGCACCTGGGCTGGTAATCCAGCCTGACACTGTGTCGCGGGTTCGTCCCCCGTTCCCGATGACCTTTGCTGCGTGTCACCCCCCCCCCCCCATCTTATGGGGGCGTGACATTGTTATGGACAGTACAGAATCCTGCCTACCAATGACATATCATCGGTGGGGACTCCAAGCAAACCACAGCCTTTCTCTTCCTGGAAAGTTAGCGTGCTGAAATAGAGTTTCAGTCTGAAACGGCCTTGCAACCAATCAGAAGGTTCCATCCCTTCAGGCTATGGCACGGTGGAACCTCACTCACACAGTGTTATTGTTTGTAGCCTGCAGGAGCAGGCTAGCCAAAGGAGAGAGATATGGTCAATGCGCAGAATGTTTGTTAACAAGTTGCTTATTTCTAACCTATAATGTTTTCAGATACATATTTTAGTGCGCTGATTAAGTTTACAATGAGTAATACACCGTCTGGATATCATCTTGAATGAGATTCAAAACGGAATAGTTCTGTAATCGAAATCAGCTGTGTTTGGAAGAACGTGCAGCTATGGGAAACACACAGGTGAACGAAATGAACTATGTCATCAGGCAGCATGTTTCGTTCACAGGAAGTAATTAATTTTGGCTTTTTAGGGAGTTTTGATATAAAAATACCCAAATTCACATTTTTTGGCATCTATTGTTCTAGGTATGCCCATATGATGACCACAGATAGGCTCTGAAATTGTGAAAAAACATATTTTTCATTTCACTAGACCTTTAATAATGATGAAATTGTTCCTCTTTTAAATGACCTGCGATGATTTTACAGGTAGGTTTCTGAGACACAGCGAGTAGACAGAAATGGTGCCATCTTAAAATGAGCATCAGTGAGAACCAATTATAATGAAGATAGGTTGAAAATGGGTGAAGTGCTCCCTTAATGTTTTATGTGAAGCACTTTGGAATGGCCTTGTTGTTGAAATGTGGCTACAGTGTACAAACCAAACCCGCCTGGTCCTGTAAGATATGGAGGAATATTCATCACAATAACTTCATTAGGTTCTGGCCACTTCTGGAGCTACATTATTATAATGTAGCTCCATTCTCCAAAAACTCATTTACTCTCCCATCCTCCCATCCCACTCCTATAATTGAAAAGGCACTCTCTCTCTGTCTCTGTGTGTGTGTGTGTGTGTGTGTGTGTGTGTGTGTGTGTGTGTGTGTGTGTGTGTGTGTGTGTGTGTGTGTGTGTGTGTGTGTGTGTGTGTGTCCACAGCACACCAGTAGTCCAACTGCCTCCAAACTTGGCACACATCTCAGTCTGAGAGAGATGTTTTTGAGGTATTTGTACTTTACTTGAGTATTTCCAATACTTTTACTTCTACTCCGCTACATCTCAGAGGCAAATATTGTACTTTTACTCCACTACAATTATTTGAAAACTTTAGTTACTAGTTACTTTGTAGATTTTGATTGTTATTACAAAACCACTTCAGACCTATATATACTTTGACAATTTGAAAATAGCCGATCTACAACCTCGCAACGCGTTGTGAGCTTGTGTAGATCTGCTATTTTCAAAGGACTTTTATACATTTTTTACATTTGAAAACGTGTGAAATGGGACCTTCTGCATAATGAGTACTTTCTACTTTTGGTACTTTAAGTACATTTTTATACCAATACTTTTGCACTTTTTTACTTAAATTGTAAATTCCTGACTTTTACTTCTAAATTGCAGTGTTGATACTTTTACTTAAGTAAAACATGTGAGTACTTTTTCTACCACTGGTGTGTCTGTGTGCGTGTGTGTGTGCCTGTGCCTGTGCGTGTGTGTGTGTGTGTGTGTGTGTGTGTGTGTGTGTGTGTGTGTGTGTGTGTGTGTGTGTGTGTGTGTGTGTGTGTGTGTGTGTGTGTGTGTGTGTGTGTGTGTGTGTGTGTGTGTGTGTGTGTGTCCACATAGCAGAACGGTCCAACTGCCTCCAGACTTGGCACACATCTCTCTCAGGGGTCTGACAGAGATGTGCCATTAGCAGAGAATCTGTACACTTTCCATGAACAGTCCATTATTCATCCAGATTATTGGCCACTAGGGGGCTGTGCCCTACTGTGTGCATGCCAAGGGGCCAGCTTCTGAGTTATAAATTGGGTCTATGCACAGCAGCCATATTTGAAAGAAATTGGGCCTCTTCTTACTTCCTTCACATGTGTTTCCAATGATACTAATGGCTCTGTTCCATTCTGGTCAGGGTGCTGATATCATGCATGTTGGCTCACTAGAAACACTCCATTTTGGTTCCCAGATGGCCCCTTATGGTGGGTGTGTAACTCTGAGTGTACAAATGGAACCAAATGGACCCTTTTGGTTCCATTTGTACACTCTCAGAGTTATGGGGGTCCTTGAAAATAAGACAACCACTATGCCACACTAAATGGAACAGAGCCTTAATTAGTATCATTGGTAACACCTGTGAAGGAAGTAAGGAAGGGAATTCATTCCCAATATGGCTGCTGTGCATAGAGCCTATTGAGGCCGTATAGGAAGTGACAGTTCATATGAATGACCTGTAGTCTCTAGCTGGTGTCAGAAGCAAATAAGCTCCATTCAAGTGGATCGTTTAAAGTCTTCTTTCAATCACCATGGTATGCGTTTTGGTAAATGATGGTCCCATTTATTTTAAAATTGATGATTAAGTAGGGTATGCCGTAGGAGGGACGTAGCAACCTTTTGATGATTGACATGCTAGCTAAACAACCAATAGCATTAATTCCCCACCCCCGCTTTGGTCCCAACCAATAGCATTAATGTCTGTGTACATTTTTCATACCGGATATAGAAAGATGGCAGAAGAATGGGCTTCATTTGTAGAGTCTATGGGCGTAACTTTGTCCATACATTTTTACTGTCTATGGTGCAAACAACAGAGTCAGCATTGGTACGGACGGGTATGTATGCTTATTAGTGAGCTGGAGGCCATATTGCACATGAGGAATGGGCTAAGATTCCTCAGGAACACTGCCAGTACCTGGTGTCTGGAGATGCATCACGTTTGCAGCAGGTCAAAACAGCAAAAATAAGGAGGCTCTGCTAAGTAGGCTATTAAAGAAAACTAGTTGTGTTGAGCTATATGAATTGTTCTTGTTTGATTTGTTTACGTCATACAGTCCACCAGGGGTCTTCAACGTTTTCAGGCCAAGGACCCCCTAGCTGAGAGAGAGATGAAGAAGGGACCCCCTCTATATTGTATAAATTGTGTTTCAGATAAACTTTTGCTGCTCTTTTTCCCCTCTACACCTATAACTCTTTGCCAAAAATAGCCGATCTACAAGCTCACAACGCTGCGAGGCGTTGTTTTTTGGCTAAAGTTCTCCTCAGAAAAGGGATTGCTAGGGTTCAAGTGGTTAATGTAATAAAATAAAAATGACATCACACAAAGATTTGGCGGACCCCTGTGGTAACTCTGAGGACCCCCTAGGGGTCCCGGACCCCCTGTTGAAGACCCCTGCAGTAGACAGTTTGTGAATTTTGGAAATAGACCAGATTTAAAGTGTTGTTTGACTAATGTCGATTGCAACCATAATGTATGTATGTATGTATGTATGTATGTATGTATGTATGTATGTATGTATGTACGTACAGTACAGACACTGTACATCTACTGTACATACACTGTACATCTACTGTACAAACATGCATGCATGCATGTTTGTACAGTAGATGTACAGTGTGTTATCTCAGGGCCCAGCATGTCTCTTCTCCAGCTGTGTCCTTCACATTACTCATGGTATAAAGTGACGTATAGCTTTTAAGATCTGCTCTCTGTCAGATGTGCTTACAGTGTCTCTGTGGGAAATGAATGAATGTTGTGTGTGTTCTCTCTCTCTCTCTCTGTGTGTGTGTGTGTGTGTGTGTGTGTGTGTGTGTGTGTGTGTGTGTGTGTGTGTGTGTGTGTGTGTGTGTGTGTGTGTGTGTGTGTGTGTGTGTGTGTGTGTGTGTGTGTGTGTGTGTGTGTGTGTGTGTGTGTGTGTGTGTGTGTGTGTGTGTGTGTGTGTGTGTGTGTGTGTGTGTGTGTGTGTGTGTGTGTGTGTGTGTGTGTGTGTGTGTGTGCGCGCTCTCTGCTGTGCCTGCAGCCTCAGCACACTGTGTCTCTCAGCGGGGTGTGAAATATTGTCACACCGGGGAGCTTCACTCCAGGGGGGGAAGCTGCAGGGGGGGGGGGGGGGGGGGGGGGGGGGTAATTTTCAACAGCGGTGGAACAAGTACTCTTATTTTTTACTTGAATGAAAAATCAATACTGCAATATAGAAATACTCTGTATTTCCCGTAAGGGTCCATTTGGTTCCATGTGTACACTCTCAGAGTTATGGGGGTCCTTGAAAATAAGACAACCACTATGCCACACTAAATGGAACAGAGCCTTAATTAGTATTATTGGTGACACCTGTGAAGGAAATGTCCCATTTCACAAGCTTTCAAATGTATAAAAAGTCTTTTGAAAATAGCAGATCTACAAGCTCACAATGTGTGGCATCGCAGCACATTGTGAGCTTGTAGATCTGCTATTTTCAAATGGCCCAAATGTATATAGGGCATAAGTGGGTAATGTATGTTTTGTAATAATAATCAAAATCTACAAAGTAACTCGTGTTTAAAGTTTTCAAATAATTGTAAAAAGTACAACATTTGCCTCTGAAATGTAGTGGTAGTAAAACAAGTACATGTACCGAAAACTGGAAATACTCCAGTAAAGTAAAAAATACCTCAAAATTGCACTTAAGTACAGTACAGTACAGTACAGTTGAGTAAATGTACTTAGTTACTTCACACCACTGATTTTCAATCCCCCCATCCTCCTCCTCTCAACTGCATCAAAACGCATCAGGATCCCTCCAGTAATTAACACATTCATTAATCACTTAATCCATGCTCAGTTAAGCCAGGTCCCCCATGCAGGGCCTATGCGTGGCTCACTACTTCTTTACCCTCTACAGCAAATCTCTTCGCCGGAAATAGCCCTTTTACAATGTCACGATGTGTAACTCTGAGAGTGTACAAATGGAACCAAATGGACCCGTAAGGGTCCATTTGGTTCCATTTGTACACTCTCAGTTATGAGAGTCCTTGACATTTAAAAGTTTGAGAACCACTGTGCTACACGAAATTGAACAGAGCCTTCATTAGTATCATTGGAAACACCTGTGAAGGAAGTAAGGAAGAGAGAGATAGCCCTTTTACAATGTCACGATGCGTCGCAACGCATCGTGTCGTGAGATTGTAGAATGGCTATTTTCGCCAAATGTATAAAAAATGACATTTGAATTCAGGAAACTGAAGAAAGAAAGGAAAGAGTGAATGACTGACTGATGACTGAATTAATATTTTGAACATTATGATAAAAACAACAAAGCAAAATAGCAACACACAATAGACTTTTTTTTGTAGGAATGAAGCATAATGCTTATCCGGTCTTATCCCTATTTTATATTATTTTAAGGTCTCTATCAGGATTCTTTTACAAAACACAACTGAACAGTACTGAACCATATGGTACCATATTAACATTTACAGAAGTAAAGTAAATACAACAACAAGAAAAAGTGCTCCTCGGAGCACAGGTCTCCGCCAGGTCAGGTACGTTATTGTCAGGGGTGCACATAACTGGTGCGCAGGTGCGCATGCGCACCCAAAATAAATAATGCACACCACATCAGACGACGCGAGGCGCTTTTGCGTACCAACAGCTGGGACATGAATTTCCAAGCTTTTATTTTTTAGCAAAACTAAAAAATAAAAGCCTGGAGATCGAGGCTAGGAATTTACTTCCTGAAGCCACACTCACACAATCGCTCTAAAGCACGCGTCTGCCCCATGTACAGCCATAGGCGCAGGGGGACGCATGCTGTGATTGTGTGAGCCTCGCATCCTGACACACAGACAGGCTGCGACTCGCAGCTCGCTGCACGCAGCGGCTGTTAGAGGCACTCGTCACCGATGATGAACGCACCGTAATGGTGCAAAATATGCCGTGAACGTCCCAATTTGGTGGATAAAAGCAGCGCAGCACAGGACACCAACCTTGGGGGGTTCACCAAACGGCGTGAGTGAATTAAAAAAACGGCGAAAATCGGCGGAATTTGAAAGCAGAGCGTACTTTTTTCTGGCGCAGCAACCCCCACCCGCCCCGTTGACAAAACTGTCCCGGTGGGCACCGTGCTGAACCCCCCCCCCCCCCCGGGACCAATTATTTGGTGCGCACCAAGTCACATCTCCAGGTGCTCTTCTGAGTACTAGACCTAAAAAGTTATGTGCATCCCTGGTTATTGTGGCCTCCTGGTGGCGCTATAATAGGCCAATGTGAAAAGGGTGGCATTTCTTTGGCCTTTCACGGCAATCGGACACTGCATTCATGAGTTGAGGTATTTCTTTTTTTTTTTTTTCTGAATTAGACCTGCTGGTGGCACTATAACAGGCCAATGTAAAAAGGGTGTAATTTCTTCCTCGGCTTAGTGGGAATATGCGTGCAAAAAGTCACTGAAATTGCATGCTGCGTTCATGATTTGAGGCATTTTGTTCAAAACAAACCAATCCTGCAAACTTTGGAAGCCAATCTTAGGCAGTCAGGATGGAATATGGAAAATCTAACAGATCCGTGTTGATCACATGACTATAGAGAAACTGTGTACCGATTTGTGTGATGTTTGGACAAAATCTGTAGGAGTAGTATCAAAAAATGTGTTTTGCACAAATCGGCATCCTGGTGGCGCTATAACAGGCCAATCTGAAAAGGCCAATCAGAGGTTCTGAATTCTGAGGTTCTGCACAGTTTCGCAGTGACCGGGCCATCGGTGCGGGGAGATCAGGTGCTCACAGATAGAAGGACACACACACACACACACAGACGGACGGACAGGGTGCAAAACATACTCTCTCGCCATGCCTTTCGGCCTGGCGGAGACAATTACAGAGCAGAATAGGGACATAGGGTTCATGTGGTTAATTGAGGTGAGTCCCACCTCCCCTGTCCGTGGGCAGATATATTTGGAGTCCTAAAATGAAGGGTAATTGTGTAAAAGAGGGGTTTGTTTAGTAGCTGAGCAGGGAGAGAGAGAGAGAGAGAGAGAGAGAGAGAGAGAGAGAGAGAGAGAGAGAGAGAGAGAGAGAGTTGATGTCCTCTCCCGTGGTGCTGCTATCTGTCTTCTGATGTTTTCTTATTAATGAGAGCGGTAGCTTATTCCTCCTCTTCCCTTGCTTAGCTGGAAGTGTTTTTCTGGGAGGGGGGTTGTGTCAATTTATCCCCTAAACAAAAGCACCGGGCCGGCTGCCATGACTTCTGCTGTCCAGAATACAGCCGTGGGGCGGATCTACTGCCATGGCCGACCCGCAAGCTCATATATATACGTCAGAGAGGCTCCATGGCTTTATTGGAGCCACTGGGATGTTGAATCATGGAGTCGTTTCTTAAAATAAGTATGATGAGTTGTACTCCATTTTACTGTTTCTCTGTGTCTTGGAGGGCTGCTCCCTGCTTTCATCCACGCGTGTTTGCTTCATTGTGCATCTGGGCATAATACTCTATGTCTATTAGCCTTTGACATTATTATTAGCATCTGACCGGGTACATGGGCTTCCATGTCACTAATAGTACAGTACACAGCATGCCTGACTTACTGATGTGCTGTTTTTTCCCCCTCCTTGTTAGAGGCTGATGATGTCCACCAAAGCGTTTTGTTTGTTTCCAATAGGCTCTATGCACAGCAGCCATATTGGAAATGAATAGGGCCCCTTCCTTCCTTCCTTCACAGGTGTTACCAATGATACTAATTAGTGTGGCATAGTGGTTGGGTTGTCTTATTTTCAAGAACCCCCATAACTCTGAGAGTGTACAAATGGAACCAAATGGACCCTTACGGGTCCATTTGGTTCCATTTGTACCCTCTCAGAGTTACACACCCACCATAAAGGGCCATATTGGGAACCAAAATGGAGTGTTTCTAGTGAGCCAACATGTATGATATCAGCACCCTGACCAGAATGGAACAGAGCCTTCATTAGTATCATTGGTAACACCTGTGAAGGAAGTAAGAAGAGGCTCAATTTCTTTCCAATATGGCTGTTGTGCATAGGGCCTATTGTTTTCAATGGGAGCACTGGACGCTATGTTGGAAACTTGTGTTTGCAAGATTTAGTGAGAGAAATAAGCAACCGGGTCAGGGCCGGACTGGGTAAAACATTTCGGCCCTGACATTTTGGTCCAGACCGGCCCACCGCAACCGGCACACAGATACAGTAGCAGATACTCTGCCGCCCCGCTCCGTCGAGGCAAACAGAAACAAACCAGCCCTAATACCACCACTTTTACTGAAAAACATCCCTCCATGTTCTGGAGCCTTGAGTAAAATAAATGATAACTGCACAACCCATAAATATGATAGTTACTGTAGCCTACAGTACTCACAAACAAGCAGAGTGTGTTGCTCTTATAAGGAGGATGCAGGCTAAAGCACATCATGGCACTGGCAGCAAGTTACTCTACTCTGGGGAGATCATCTCCAGCTATTGGACCCATTACAAACCTGGACATGAGCAGTATTATGAATGGGTGAAGTATAAACATGATTACAATTAGGCTAGTTAGCTAAAGTATTTAAAAGTAGGGTAGGCTATAATGATCTAAGAATGCATATGTTATAGGCTATAGAATCTATAGATCTATAGGCTGTATGAGGACGGCATAACAGGAAATGCTTAACTTATAACAGAAAAGTCTGTGAACATTTTTGAAATGTCAGTAAACAATAACACTGTGACTGAAACAATAATAGTGTGATGCCTAGATTGCCTACATATTGTTATAAATGTTTTTAAGCCGATATTGGCTTCCTGGGCTTTAACCCTGGTTTTGGGGATATCATTATTGGCAGAAATGTTCATTAATTGCAAAAAAAAATAGCAGATCTGCAAGAACACAACAAATGCAATGTGCAATTACACTTTGTGACTTGTGAGCTTGGAGATTGTTATTTTTGCATGACACCATTATATGACTAAAGTACAAACTAGGGCTTAAGTAGTTAATAAATCAATTAGGATAGAACACGATTATTATTAGTGTCATACTTTAGATAACTAGACATAGTTGCAACACACCACACAACATGCAGTTTGCTATTTAACGTTCTTCAGATAGCCAAGTAACCATTCTGAACCCTTTAGTGATAGAAACCATTTTTATCTAGCATGCTTCTTATCCATGCTACATGAATAAAAACAAGCCCAACGTCACTTATAATAGGCAGACACTGGTTGGAAACCATTCAGTGTCGATTCTGCACCGAATGCGTTATGATCGCAGATGGTTGAAATATTATTAATTATAGGCTTATTATAACGTTTTAGAAGAGTGCTGGAAAACAAAAACACTTTGGTGGAAATTGTCCACCAAGGAAATGCAATTCGTTATTAGACATTTCACCTGCTTTATGCTCGCAACTATTCCAATTGTGTGCTGCATGCTTTCCTAGATGTGCTGACTTAAATCAATACATTTTCCTGATACTTAATGGAATGGTGCATCATTTTCATTTGTTCACACTCGGTTGACTTTTAATTGCTTTTTAGACCCAATCCAAGGAAACCTAATTAAGGAACAAATGTACAGGTGCACCACCCAAACATAGAACAAACATGCAAGTTCTCATTCTACTGCTCTGCCACCACAATGTGGAATGACCTGACACCATCCATTAAAACATGACTGTGTAACACTGGTTTCTTTCAAAAAGAACGCCTACTGTACCAGGAGACCACACGGGGCGGTAAATGTCATTTTCCCATCTCTTTTGTAGTGTTTTGTATTTGCTCATGAACATCCAGAGAGCCACTGGATTTCTAGGACATCCCATTCCATTTGTTACTTAATTATAGGTTTCATTGCATCCGGTCTAAAAGGCAATTAAAAGCCAACTAACTGTGAACAAATGAAAATGATGCCCCGTTCCATTAAGTATCAGGACAATGTATTGATTGAAGTCAGAACGTGATTAGAAAAGCCAGGAACCCATACAGTACACACTTTGAATAGTTTTATAATGCTCTTACTCAGTGACTCTCTCTCTCTCTCTCTCTCTCATACTGTGTAGACAGACAGACAGACAGACAGACAGACAGAATTACCGTTGCCAGAGGCAGCATAGCAGCTTAGAACAGATACAGAAGAAAAGTAGATTTAAGACTTATAATTATCCAAAGCATTTTCTTACACGGATAGAAGAAACTTACACAAAAGCCCAAGCAGCCAAAAGAAAGACACTTTCATTCATACATACACACCACCCGATACCACGCACGCACTCAATATAGCACGACCTTATACAGTATTGTGGCTTATTAGGAGAAATTATGCCAAGGCTAAACTCGGCAGGGTGTGGGGAGGAGGAATCCTATTAGAAACACTATACCGCCGCCCCCATGACAGCCGGGGCGCCTGATGGACGCGCTACGTCCAACCGGGAAAACTCCCCCCTGTCAGGTGACAAGAAGCTCAGTTCGCTCTCATGCATTGAAGGAGGCATGAGCTCGGCTCTGGGCTCCCTAGGCTGGCTGGGGGAGTGTAGCGCCCAGGATCACTTAGATAAATGGCACCGGGTGAAAAAGGGTTACAAATACGTGGGATAAAAAAAAACACCAACAAATAATAACATATCTCATTACGAGACACCGCTGAGTCTGAGTAAACGGTTCTGGGCCAGATTTTATTTGAGACTCGAGAGACAGTGCTCTACCACAGTGGCTCTCAAACTGGGGGTTCGAGACCCTCAGGGGGTCCCCAAATTATTATTACCTTGTTTTCTCACTAACAGCTAAACAAACCAACATACAGTGTAAGTGTATACAGGGTATCTGCACAATTATAAAGTTACAATTTAATGACTTTTAAGACCTTTTGAATACCAAATTGGCAAATATTACACAAGAACGAGGCAAATAGTGTGAAAATAGCTGATCTACAAGCCCACAACGCTCAGCTCGGTAGATCGGCTATTTTCGCAATATTTATCTGTGGAACCGAGTCAAACTAAATTCAAATATGATTATTCACCTCGGATCCATGGAAATAAGTTCTTATTTGTTGGACTCACTTTTTAATATTAATGTTTATTACCATTAAAATCTATAGTGTTTTGACAATTATTTGGAGGCCCAATTACAAATATCCTTACAGCCCCAGGCCCACAGGTTGAGAACCACACTGCTCTAATACAGGGGTCTGCAACGTTTTCAGACCAAGGACCCCCTAGCTGAGAGAGAGATGAAGCAGGGACCCCCTCTATATTATACAATTGTGTTTCAGATAAACCTTTGCTGCTCTTTTCCCCCTCTACAATATATAACTCATTGCCAAAAATAGCCGGTCTACAAGCTCACAACGCCTCGCAGCGCGAGGCATTGTGAGCTTGCTATTTTTGGCTAAAGTTCTCCTCAGAAAAGGGATGCTAGGGTTCAAGTGGTTAATGTAAAAACGAAAAATCATATATCACACAAGATTTGGCGGACCCCCTGTAGTAACTCTAAGGACCCCCTAGGGGTCCTGGACCCCCTGTTGAAGACCCCTGCTCTAATACATAAGACATACACTGAAGCAATGTCCTTCATAGTTTTTCTTAATTGCGTTTCATTTCCACAGTTGAGACTTTTTATTCCACACTGAATTTAATATTTCATACACGTTTGATATAAAGCGGTAAACACTCGCCCTTGCTTCCCCTTCAGCCTTTTTGACAAATGTGAGTCTAATCCATTAAGACGGGGAACTCATCTCTGTGTCATTTTTAGATTTCTTTGGCTATTCAAAAATAGCAGATCTACAAGCTCATAGCGAGCTTGTAGATCAGCAATTCTTGGGGAAAAGAATCTTTGCTTCTGGGGGTTCTACAAATGTCTTCTAAATCCTAACAGTTTTTAGTTTTTTTTAAACTTACGTTACTTTATCAGTGGTTCTCAAACTGGTTTTCATGTCAAGGACCCCCACAATGATATGTATTTGACCCAAAAAAAAACAGCTCGTTCACTTCCTTTTTATTCGTTCGGATTACCATTTTCTCCCCTCGATTCTACGAGACCCCTGTGCGTTTAATGAGGCGATCGCCGTGTGGACGGCGATCAAGGAAAATATTCCACGATTTTTCAAAGGTTAGTGAAATCGCTCGGATTCGCTGCAGTGGCTTGACATTTTTCTGAAAAACGTTGGCAGTTAAAGAGTTAATAAAGTGTCTGTCTGTCTGTCTGTCTGTCTGTCTGAAATGGATGAAACACTTGGAGCTCGAGAGCTTTCCAGAGCTTTAAAATGGGAAAACGTTGTGTTTTAGTAGAAGTTTCGTCCCTTTAGCCATTGTGGCGCATTAAACAAACTGCCTCGCTGATAGGATGGTTTATGTGTATACTGGGGACTTCATGTATTGTCTTGGTGTTATGTTGTTCTGTGCTACGGTAGTATATGGTTATGTGTTTCTTTTCTGTTGGAACACACTGTGAAGATGAATATCCCTGAGGGAACAATAAAGACAATTATTCGCTTATTTCCATTAAGGTCCGTTGAGCGTAAATGTGTGTGTAAACTGAGTGCCATGTGTTTGGGGGCGGGGGGGGGGGGGGGGGGGGTAGCATAAAGCATAGATGTGGTTAAGTGGTTAAGCTCCCATGTTGACACTCTGTGCTGAGATGATTTCTGCAGACCTCTGCATTATTTCCGCACTTTCGCTGTGAAGGCAAACTATTGACCTCCTTCCTCCTGGCCTGTTGATTTAGCCTCAGGCTGTTTATCTCCATGTATTGACTCAGATGTGAAGGAAGAGAAGCATGATGCATGCACACTTAACAGGCAGCTAGAGCTGCCTGCCTGCCTGCCTGCCTGCCTGGCTGCTGTGGTGGTGGACAGTAACTAAGTACATTTACTCAAGTACTGTACTTAACACAAATGCCTTCTAAACTAACGCTAAAATCTAAAATGACACGAATGCTTTCCCGTTTTTAATGGGTTGAGTACTTTTACTTTACTTGAGTGTTTCCATTGTTTATTCTTTACACGTCTGCTTCATCTCAGAGGCAAACGTTGTACTTTTTACTCCACTATTATGTGACAGCTTTAGTTACTAGTTACTTTGCAGATTTAAATTATTATTGCAAAACATAACCGCTGAAGCCATGCATATGTTATACTTCGGCTATTTCAAAGATTTACAAGCTCACAAGCTAGTGGCTCGGCTGTTTTCGAAAAAAAAAGGTTTGACGAATTTCAAAAGATTTGCGTACTTTTACTTTGGTACTTTTGATACTTTGATGCCAATACTTTTGTACTATTACTCAAGTACAGTTTGGAACACAAGCCTTTTTACTTGTAACAGAGCATATTTTATATTGTGCTAATTGCTAGTAAAAATTCAGAGCACTTCTTCCAGCGCTGCCTGCATCATGCCAGGCTGGCATCTCTCCACATCTCCAGGGCAGTGCGTGGGCGCTGCCCCCGCTGGGCTGGCTGACCACCCAGTGATTTGTAAGCTCTGAGAATGATTGAGAGATACAGCAAAGTGAGAGAGGCATAATGAGTCCCTCTCCCCCTCTCCCTCTCTCTCTGCATGGATTTATTGTTTATGAAATGACAACGTTGACGACCACACAGACCACAGTCCCCTGACCGCTGGAGTGTGTAGTGAAGGTAAATGGTGCATTTATATAGCGGCACCTTTATCCAAAGCGCCTTTACAACGCTAGGACACTTTGACGTTAACCAAGGGGGAGTGGGGATCAACCCGGTTTGATCCCCACTCCCCGGTTTGATCCCCACTGTTGTTTAACTATGAACAGCTACATCCGTTATATGTGCCTCTTCAAGGGCCTGTGTGTTGTCTCTTTCCTTAGTTGCTGCTCTGCACTTTTTTCCATTTCTTGATTTAGAAAAAATAATCGTATTTTTTTCGGTAGCCAATGCGCAACACCAACGGCACCTTCCCACGACCCCACTTTGGGTCGCGACCCATAGTTTGAGAACCGCTGCTTTAGTCCATTAGTTTAATATTCCGACATTATACAGTATAATGTACAAACACATTTTACTGACCAACGATAGGGCCTGTATCACGTAACGTAGACTACATAGATATGATATAAAAATAGATATAGTGATGTCCGATATTATCGTCCGATATTAGTGTAAAAATGTAATATTGGAAAATATTGGTATAAAAAATAAATAAAAAAAGGCTACGCTCATTGGCGCTCGTTAATTTCATAGGCATCAAAGCAATTATGCTTCTGCACTATCAAATAGGCCAACATCTAATGTAAGATTAGTGGGACTCTTTCAAATGACCACCAGTGAGTCCCAGCTCTCACTTCATTGAAAACCTAACAACATCACTGTATTGCATAAGATTTATTAGATATTATATTGATATTATAGCTATTTTATTTGATTAGATGTGTGATGTTGTTACCTGACAATTAGTTGACTTTTGGTGAAAAAGCCTGCATATATCACTATCGGTTGATATCGGTATCGGAAATTAGGAGTTGGACAATATTGGTATATCGGATATCGGTAAAAAAAAGTCAATATCAAACATCCCGAATGTAAACAAATAGCATGTTTTCACATTAACAGGTGGTTGACAGCAGTGAATGGTTCAGTCCTGAGCTATTTGACACACTCATAGTGTAAATGTGCTCACTTGGAGGAAAATAGGACATTGAGCAGCTCTGACAGAATGTACACCGGTAAAGCAAACACATTCACAGTGGGCTTTCAAGTCCACATTGTTCTCTCTAGAGACAGAGAGAGCAGTTAGACAGCGCACACTAAACTATTTTAGTGTGCCCTTGCTTAATATTTTCAATAAATAGTGGCAGCCAAAAGGTGGAGATGCTGCTAATCTATTCTTCACAGCTGTTTCTTCTGTGGTGTGGTGTGGTGGTAAGAACCACCACAAAGGACACGCACGTAATAAAAAAGTCAAGTGCTGGATCTAAAAATAACACAAAGTGGACGATAAAATCCACACACAAACTAGCCCCCGTTTGAGGGAGTAGTATTGTAGCGGTGGCGTTTTGAGGAAAGAGCTCTGCCTCAAGACTTCCAATCATCCCCAAATTGGAATCACATGTTGGGGGGTCTCTATAGATCACACCCCCAAACCTTCAATTCTGCCCATAGGAGGCACCACAAATGCGTGTAGAATAAAAGTATATGTCGTAGAAACGCTATTCCACCCCCCCACAGCTTCCTCCGGGCTGCAACCCGCGACTTACACAGTCCTCGGGTAGGCAGCCTGGCCTGGCGGAGATATGCACTCTGTTGAGCGCCCCATTCTAGTTGATGCTGCAAAGCCAATTTCCCCTGTTGTGACATTAAAGCCAAACCTTAAAACTTGATAAGACAATTACCAACACTCCAATTTGGAGAAAAGAACATTCCAGCCTCTAGACAGAACAAATTGCATTTGCATAAAGGTCTAATGTCCTAAGTCCTCGTTTAAGTAGTGCAGGGTAAAACTTTAATGCCCCCTACAGATAATTCTGTCACTGTCGGTACGTGTAAACCGTGTATGTCCAAAACTGGTACATTTCAGGACGTGGAAATACAGAACATGTGTTCTAACTTCTAATGGATCCAATGTAGTTCGTCGCAAGCTCTTGTTTCAGAAATAGCAAAGACAGCTGATCTACACGCTCAGAACGAGTTGTGAGCTTGTAGATCAGCTATTGTCTTGCACGACACTCTTGTACAATGAAGTGGGGCATATACCCATTACCTGAGGCTGATTCTACAAATACCTTCTAAATCGGTAGACCTCACACTTTCAAGATGTTTCAAAAATGTTTTAAAAAATTGCAGATGTACAAGCTCGCAGCGCGGCACGAAGTGACGCGCTGTGAGCTTGTACATCTGCCATTTTTTTAATAGCCAACGCAACAATCTAAAATGCAGATGCTTTCCCGGTTTTAATGGGTTAACTTACACAAAATGTAATAAAGTTGAAATATTGAGATACAAGGTTTCTGCCCGACAACAACATTATGTTTTACAAGCACACTTTAGGGTTACAATAGAGCCGTTCACGATATAACTTAGAGGATCGCATTAAGCCAACAGTTCCATCAGTGCTCCGTGGAGAGACAGGACTGGCACAGATACATCCTGCAGACTGAGGCTCTTTTCTTTTTGATGATCTCTGGGTTGTTTTGTCCATGGAGGCACACAGGCAGCTCTCCTGCAGATTACACTGTCTCCTTTTGATGAGCTATTGTGTCGTTTCTTTTGTTGTAAATCCACAGGAAAAGGAAGCTGTGTTCACAGGGCTTGTGATTGGGCCCAGCATCGCCACAGAGTCTGATGAAGCTCTAATTAGTAAACAGTACAACGCTGTTGTAAAGACTCCCTTCAGGATAGGATTTGTAAATAAAAAACAAAAAAAAACAACAACAAGAGAAGGGGGTTATTTTCTTAAAGGAGGAGTTCACCCCAAAAATGACTTATTTTCTATCAATTGCACACCCCATGAAGCCTTCAATTCAGAGATTTATTTTTGTTTTTGTCGCATTCCTAAGCTAATAATTTGACTTCATTGGGTGTGCAATTGATAGAAAATAAGTCATCTTTTGGGTAGCCTCGGAAACCCATGCCTTTTTTTTTGTTTCAAAAGAAAAAAAGCCTGGGAGAACCTTGCAGGAACGCTGGTCTTAGGACCTTGTTATCTCCTAACCAATCAGAGTGCTCCAAACCCAGGCGCTGGAATCCAGCGCCTGGGTTTGGCTCCGCCCTTCAAGACCATCGATTGGGCTCGTTCTTTCAGTCTATCTTTTGGGTGAACCACTCCTTTAACCACTTACTGTAAGTCCTATATCGTCGCTTTTTGCGTTTTTTTTGTTGTAAATTAACGCCCTACTTGATCACAGTACAGAGTCACACAAAAGCATCAAAAGTAGCAGATCCACAAGCTTGTAGAACTGCTACTTTTTCATTTGAATCCTGAAAAGTAACAGTCTTGGACATATGAGGTCTGCTCTCTATCACCTGAGTGACCATTTTCATTCTCCACTCCACACGGATTCGGAGATCACGTCATCCGAAGATTTCCGCCTCTGTCCACTTCCTGTTTACGCAGGGCTGCCAACCCTCCTAGGATCATGAAGGAGTCTCCTGGATTTCGACCATAGTTCCTTCTGGACTCCTGGATTTGGTATCAAACTCCCAAAATTCACCAGAACACAGGAAATTACATCTACTATGTTAAAAAAAATCGGGGGGAGGACCCCCAGGACCCCTAAACACCCCACTTGGGGTGTGTGGTCAGTGTATGCAATCATACAGAGATATTCACTTTTAAGTAATGAGGTTAGGCTACAGTTAATAGGCTCTATTCACAGCAGCCATATTATGAAGACATTCACAGGTGTTACCAATGATACTAATGAAGGCTCTGTTCCATTCTGGTCAAACAGAGTCAGGGTGCTAATATTGTGCATGTTGGCGCACTGGAAACACCAGTGGGTCTACAGTTGGGGTCCAGGGACCCTCATGGACTTCCAAATGGCCCCTTACAGATGTGTAACTCTGAGAGTGTACAAATGGAACCAAATGGACCCGTAAGGGTCCATTTGGTTCCATTTGTACACTCTCAGAGTTGGTCGTGGAAACCACTGTGCTACACTAAATGGAACAGAGCCTTCATTAGTATCATTGGTAACACCTGTGAATGTCTTCATAATATGGCTGCTGTGAATAGAGCCTATTGAATATCAAATGATGGTAACATTGTACCTCTAAGAGAAACTCTAGGGCAGGGGTCGGCAAGTAAGGCCTCTTATATACACTAATAATAACTGTATTGTTATAAAAGTTACTACATAAAGATGTGGTATAACAATTGATAGAAAAGCATGTGGAATCAAATGTTACAGGTGCACACAGAAGTGCTTATGTAATCCTTTTTGTGCAGGCTTGAAGGTGCATCCTTGAATGTTTCAAGGAGATTTAGTGAACATTTTATCTAGAGACAGAGAGTACTCCTTTTCGAAAAAGAGCTCTTTCATGGTTCAAGGTCTCTTAGAATGGAGAGGCATGTGAAACACAGCTTTGGTGTTTTTTTGTAAACGTGAGAGGGGTTTTTCATCCAAAAGTCCCAAGAGGAAAGTTGACAGTGAAAACATAACATTCAACTATTTGTTGTTCATACCTGATTTCATCAATTCAAAGCTATTGCTGTCCATATCCTACCCGGACTGTCAGTCAGCTATTGTAAATTATTTACAAAGTAATTTGTCGGGGCCAGATATTATCGCTGGCGGGCCAGTTCTGGCCCACGGGCTGCCTGTTGCCTACCACTGCTCTAGGGGGTTTGAACTTCAGTGATTTTTAATTAATTAATTATCCTCCAAAAACACATTCTAGAGCTTTGGACTGTGCAGAATGTTGACTAAATACTTGACCAATTACCCCAATTATCATAATGGATATACATTTTCTGTGACCAGTTGAAAAGGTAAAAACTCAAATTGCTGGCAGTGGGAAAACACAGCCATAAATAAGTCTGACAGTGAATGAGTTATACATTTGAAATCAAATTGTTGAATTGAAATTTTCAAACAAATGTGACTGGATTTGAAGGACGGACAGTCTTCTCGCTAACAATCATATTCTAGCGTGTGTTTCACCTACCTAGTCAAGCTATATACCATTTTAAAAGGTAACCAACAACCAAAATAGCAGATCTACAAGCTCACAACGTGTCGCACTGCGACGCGTTGTGAGCTTGTAGAAGGTTACTGTAGCAACATTAATGAAACTAAATGGACCCATTTGGGTATTTTTTTCATGTTAGGTACAGTAAGCCAGTAGTGAAAAGGGAAAACGTGCATTTATGAATTAACCACTTAAGCCCTGTTTCAAATAGTGAAGATGGAAGACACTTTGTGAGCTTCACTTTTATAAAGGCTAAATGTGAATTAATAGCAGCATTTTTATCATTTCCTTTTTTAATATGAATTAGAACTGTAGCGTCAACTTTTTAATAACTGTTCCAGCCTGGGGGCTGGATGGATGGCGCAGTGGTAAAATATTGAAGTACTAGCCTATGGCTTGTATATTTGCTAAGTTTTGCCATTTCTTTTAAAACTGTGAAGTGTTCACTAAAAGACCCTGGGAGCTGAGCTCTAAGCTATCAAGTTTCAAAGCCCCCCCCCCCCCCCCCCCCCCCCCATTGAGAACAATGCACCCTGGGACAGCATCTGAGGTGTTTAACTGGCCCCCCTCAGACCCCCACCTTTCAGCAATGCATGCTGGGATAGGTGTTAAATTCTCACAGATCGAAAAAACGAAAATGAAAAAAGCATAGATGACTTTATCGTGCTGGGTCACAAATATCAAACCTCTGGATATATGGAGCATGGTGTGTGCTTCCTCTGAACGTCTCTTTAGCGATGCAGGTGCTCAGCTACAAAACCAACTAATTGAGAGAAATCACCAAAGTGGAAAGAGCTGCACGCGCAAAAATGAAAACGCAAGATGTAGGAAATGCACATTTCTTTATCAAGGCTAATGCATTAGTGTGCCGCTGTGTTTCCACTTTGGTGATTTCTTTCAATAAATATCAAACATTCTGCATTTGCCAAAAGGAAATGCATTCAGTCTGACAATAAGAAAATAATAGCCAGCACTCCGCAGTCCTTCTGGTACTTTGTAATTAATGAAGGCACAGGCAGCATACACGGATGCGTTTCGGCATTCCGTTCTATAACATAATGTTGCTGTCGGGCAGAAACCTCTTATCTCCATATTCTAACTTTTTGTGTTTTTTCCGTAAATGAACGCCCTACTTGATCATACTACAGCGTCACTCAAAAGTAGAAAAAGTAGCAGATCTGCAAGCTCGGAGAATGTAGATCTGCTACTTTTGCAGTTTTTTTTATTTGAATCCTGAAAAGTAACAGTTTTGGACATAATGTTTCCACCGATAACCACTTAAAACTCTTTACACTTCATTGACTGGGATCCCCCAGGGATCTATCCTTGGCCGCCACGTTCTTTGCCGTTCTACAAGCAACCCACTTGTGTACCATTTCGCCTCTAGTGGCTCCAATTGGGACGGCGTATCTGTAATAATTGAATATCCTTGCTAGCCCTTACAGACTGATAGAACATATGCAGCATCCTCATTTTGACAGCCCTGGTATTATGACGACACGACCCAGAACAGGGATGCGAGGGTTCAAGTATTTAAATCCGGCTTCCATCTTCCCCTCATATGATAGGCTGGCCCGTTGCTGTCCCTGTGCCTGTGGCCAGGGACGTCACAGGCTCTCAGAAGGTGGGGGGATGGACTTTCGGTGGACTATACCCCTTATTTTATACTTTGGCTATTCAAAAATAGCAGATATACAAGCTCATAGCGCGGCAGTGCCGCGCTATATGAGCTTGTAGATCTGCTATTTTTGAAAAAATAGATCTGCTAGTTTTTGCAAATCTTTGCATATCATTTTTCTCAAGCTAACATTTGTAACTGTCAAATGTAAACACATTTTGTATTTTTTTTTAAAATGAGTTTTTTTGGGCAGATTTTGTTTTTTTCTGGTGTTTTGGTTACTTTATTTCGGTTTTAGGGTTAGGGTTAGGTTATTTAATTCTTATTTTTGCCTGATTTTACAGATTTATTATCAAAAAAAAAAAAGTTTAAAAAAATTATTATTATTATTTTTTTTCAAAAAGTGGGGGGTATGAAAACACGGATCTGTGAGAGTGAGGGTGTCGCGTCGTACGCACAGTGAATGGCCGTGACGCCCCTGCCTGTGGCTATGAAGCTGTAATGTGAAGGTGAGAGGTGCTCAGAGAGCTGGGAACAGGATGAGAGGAGAGACGGTGGAGACGGTCTCTACTGGCCTGTGAAATATTCATCAAACAGAGGAGGGGAGGTTAGCTGCGGGTTGAGATGAACAATATAGCCTGTGGGGACTTAGAACATCACAGCTTCAGTAGAGATGAGGGGACAGGACAGGACCACATCACGGAGGAAGAAAGGAATCCAGATACCAAATCATTTTCAATAACTACACTGCAGAGCTCAAGACGGGAGGGTGTGTGGAAGGCAGCGGATTCAGGAGTCTGATGTGATCTGCCTCATGACACTGCTGCTAAAAAGATATTGTACCCGTCTTTAAGAGATTTATCTGCTAAACAGATAGTGTACCTGTCTTTTAACCAATTCGATCCGGGGACGCATCTCTGTCATTTTAGATTTATTTGGCTATTCGAAAATAGCACATCTACAAGCTCATAGTGCGGCACCGAGTGCCGCACTATGAGCTTGTAGGTCTACAATTAGTTTTTAATCATGAAAATTTGTGCAACAAAATATTTGACAAATGTTCAGTTTAAAAATATATATATTTAAAGATTTGGAAAAAAATCACGACTTTTCAAAAATATCAGATCTACAAGCGCACTTGGTGCCACGCAGCCTGCGCTATGAGCTTGTATATCTGCTATTTTTTTAATAGCCAAAGAAATCTAAAATGACAGAGATGCGTTCCCGGATTGAATGGGTTGAGTGAAATATCTGCTAAAGATGTATTGATTTTTTGCAAAACATTACTCCTACAGATTCTGTCCAAACATCACGCAACTCGGTACACACTATAGTCATGTGATCAAGATGGATCCGTCTGATTATTCATGCCTGATTGGCTAAGATTGGCATCTAAAGATTGCAGGAGTGGCTCCCTTTCAACAAAATGCTTTAAATCATGAACGCAGCGTCCGATAGGCTCTATTCACAGCAACCGTATTATGAAGACATTCACAGGTGTTACCAATGATACTAATGATACTAATGAAGGCTCTGTTCCATTCTGGTCAAACAGAGTCAGGGTGCTGATATTGTGCATGTTGGCTCACTAGAAACACTCTGTTACACCAGTGGGTCTACAGTTGGGGTCCAGGGACCCTCATGGGCTTCCAAATGGCCCCTTACAGGTGTGTAACTCTGAGAGTGTACAAATGGAACCAAATGGACGCGTAAGGGTAAGGGTCCATCAGAAATAGCTGATCTGCATGTTCATAATGTGTCGCAGATCGACTATTTTTGCCATTTCTCGTACAGGGCTTAAGTGATTGAGAAACTGCCTCCACCCCTGTTTTTATTTCGTTTTTTACAAATCAAACCACGCACACGCGCACACACACACACACACACACACACACACACACACACACACACACACACACACACACACACACACACACACACACACACACACACACACACACACACACACACACACACACACACACACACAGTAATGTCCTGCAGCACCACTGGCTTTCACTCCTGTATAGTAGAGTATGATTCATCTGATCTCTTTGGTCGAGAGCTTTGATCATCTATACCATCTTCTGGGAGCTGCTCTTCATACCTCACTGACTCAGCCTTTCCTCCACACTGTAGCTGTGTGTGTGTGTGTGTGTGTGTGTGTGTGTGTGTGTGTGTGTGTGTGTGTGTGTGTGTGTGTGTGTGTGTGTGTGTGTGTGTGTGTGTGTGTGTGTGTGTGTGTGTGTGTCGTGTGCGTGCACGCGTACGTGTGAAGCCTTTGTACACAATTCTGACTTTGTTTCCTAGTGTTACATCGCTAATTAGGAGTGGTGTAAAGTAACTAAGACGTACATGTACTCAAGTACTGTACTTAAGTAATGTTTTTAGGTATTTTTACTTTACTGGAGTATTTCCGATTTTCAGTACTTTTGCTTGACTCCACTACATCTCACTACTTTGCAAGTTTTTAATATTATTACAAAACATACATTAATCACTTCAGCCCTATATATAGTAGGCCTATTTACTACATTTGAAAATAGCAGATCTACAAGCTAGTAGATCTGCTATTTTCAAAAGATCTGTATACATTTGAAAACTTGTGAAATGGGACATCCTGCACAATGAGTATTTTCTACTTTTAGTACTTTAAGTACAATTTGATGCAAATACTTTTGTACTTAAGTCAATTTTGAATTCCGGAATGTTACTTGTAACAGAGTATTTCTACATTAAAGTATTGATACGTTTACTTAAGTAACAAATGTGAATACTTTTTTCCACCACTGGCTACTGTAGGACATGTATGTCAGCATCTAAAGAGACGTCAACTGACAACGTACAGCATAAGGTCACGCAAGACCTGCACCTTATGAATAAGTAAGTCATTGCATAAATGTAAAGAGACATGAGTGGCAGGTCTTCATCGCTGATCAATAGATGGATGTGAAGAGGTGTCCTGTTTTCTACTGTACTCTCTTCATGAATAAATGACTGCATATAGAATGAGACAGGGTGCTATCAAACAGGTTTGCATGCATTGTTCTGTGCAGGGGTGGAAAGTAAGTAAATGTACTCAAGTACTGTACTTAAGTACAATTTTGAGGTTTTTTTTTCTTTTTACTTTACTGGAGTATTTCCAATTTTCAATACTTTTACTTCTACTCCACTAACATCTCAGAAGCAAATATTGTACTTTTACTCCACTATAATTATTTAAAAACTTTAGTTTCTAATTACTTTGTAGATTTAGATTATTATTACAAAACCCCTTCAGACCTATATATACTTTGGCAAAGTGTTGCTTTGCGACGCGTTGTGAGTTTGTAGATCGGCTATTTTTAAAGGATTTTTATATATTTTATACATTTGAAAACTTGTGAAATAGGAACTTGGAGCACTTTTACTTTCGGTACTTTATGAATATTTTGATGCCAACACGTTTGTACTTTTACTCAAGTAAATTGTGAATACCGAACTTGTACCAACTATTTCTACAATAGGGTATTGACACTTTTTACTTAAGTAAAACAAATATGAGTACTTCTTCCACCACTAGTCCTGTGTTTGTAGCGTGCTTTACATGCTCTGCATGTTCCTGTTTGATGAATAAGTCATGGAGAGAATGTCAAAGGAGAAAGGACCTTTTTTAATGAGGACAGGCTGTTGAACAAATCAGTGGACATTTCCATGTTATTTTCCATACATCATCATGTAAAATGTATGTATATTATTTGGCCGTGGAACTATTTTGTGCCAGGGGATCGACCATAAGTGAAGATTTAAATCCCATATTAAAATTGCTTAACTCATTGAGTGCCCGAATTATTTCTGGCTATTTCTGGCCGGTGTGATTTTTTAATTTTTTTTTCAAAGTAAAGAAAAAGTGCTTAGGAAGCGAGATACAGCCTTTTCAGTTATAAGTTAAACAAGGAGTGGATGGAGCTGCAAATCTTCGGATAATGATATCTTGGGTTCTATTTTTTTCAAAAACATGTTAATGGCACGTTGCACCATAGCGGTAAAACACGTGAAACACGTTAATGGCACTCCATGAGTTAATTGGGTGGACCACTGCATATACAGTAGTAGCCTAGGCATGGGTTCTCAAAGTGGGGTCTATGCAATATAGCAATATAGCAAATTTACATTTTAACCACTTTAACATAATATTTATACTTTCGCTATTAAAAATAGCAGATATACAAGCTCATAGCACGTCACTTTATGCCGCGCTATGAGCTTGTCGATCTGCTATTTTTGAAAACATTTGTGCAAATCTTTGAATATATATTTAAAAAATGTAAGCTAACATTTTAAACTCAAATCTCTCTTAAAGCTAATCTAAACTCAAAGCCTCTGGAGGTCCCTGGCACAAGACATTTTTGCGATGGGGGTCCACAGCCAAACAAATATCAATTTGGGGGTCCTTGACATAAAAAAGTGCAACACGTTGTCAGCTTGTACATCAGCCATTTTGGGATATTCTTATCGGAGTGTTGATGATGTTTTCCGTGTACAAGGCCTTGAGACTAGCTTGATGTTCTCCTATAATCATCGTTTTCATCGCAACCATGCACTCAATCCAGCAGTAACATGCTTGTTCTGTAAAGATTATTAGTGTCATTTCTTCGTCTCATTTCTTTATCAGTCACCTGAGCAACAGAACAGGCAAAGACCAGGCAAGTGACACTGAGGACGTAACCAGGCAGCGACGTTCCGGAAAAAGTTGTCGATGGAATAATCACAAAGAAAATAATGGATAGACGCAGCCCTAGTTATTAAGCACCCTGAGGATCAAATCCACTCCTCTCTGGGACAGAGCGATATATATCAATCAAGCTTCCACTCAAACAAACATAGTTTTCAGTCAACAGCGCTCACATGCTTATGTATTCGTTGCTGAAAAGTATTAAAAAGCACTTCTGACAAAAGCAGCTAACTCCAGCAAAGGGGGGTGGAGTTAGCTGCTTTTGCTGACTCCAGGCTCCACCACCTTTTGACCTCCAACCTCATTGAGCCTGGAGGTCCGTTCAGCTGTTCTTATCAATGATGAACAAAACCTCCTAACTCCATTTTTGTTTAGTTTTTTAAATTTCCTGAAAAATGAACATTTTGGAGTTAGCTGGTTCCTGCCGGACAGCAGAGATATCAATGTTTACCCAGGCTGGAGCTTAAAAATCAACTCCTAAAAATAAAAACATAAATTGCAACGCCCTCCCGGACATTTAGATATCTCTGGGGAAAAAAAGAGTGTTCAATGTGTGTGAGCTTTGTTCAAAGAGGATATATCTATCTTTACACAGGCTGCAGCTTATAAATCAACTCTTTAAAAACATAAAACTCCAACACTCTCCCGGACGTTTAGAGAGATGTGAGTAAAGTGTGTCTGTGTGTAGCTCAGTTCAAAGACGTCTCAGACCGTGTTCAATCCATTAGTGTTGTGTTGTAGTTATGATTTTATTTTAGAGTTTTTCAAAGACTTTTTAAAAACAGTCCCAGTCGGAGCACAACAGGACCGACTCTGTTGTTATGCCGCTCGACACTTTTAACCCATTCAATCCGGGTACGCATCTGTGTCATTTTGAGATTTCTTTGGTTACTCAAAAATAGCAGATATATGAGCTTGTAGATCTGCCATTTTTGAAAAAATCGTGACAATTTGTGCAAATCTTTGAATATATATATTTTCTAAAGCGAATATTTGTCAAATATTTTGTTCCAGGGATCTCCACAAACAAAGATTAAAAATGTTGTTTCAAAAAATACATGTATTCAAAGATTTGCAAAAATGTTTGCTATGAACTTGTAGATCTGGTATTTTTGAATAGCCAAAGTATAAAATAATGGTTAAAGCTAAAATCTAAAATGACACGGATGCGTTCCCGGATTGAATGGGTTAAACAGCCTTGCTGTATAAATGCAGCCCATCACTTGCTGTCGGGCATTTCAACTTTTGTATGTGTTTTCGTAAATGAACGGCCCTACTTCATAATACAAGGAGTGTCTAAAGCGTCAATGAAGTAGTGAAAATAGCCGATCCACAAGCTCACGACGCGGCGCATCACCACGTATTTTTTTGATGTTCTTAAAATAATAATAAAAAAGGAACAGTGTTGGACATACAGACAGAGGGGATTTAAAACCAGCTGGCCTACGAGAACACCAGTAGTGGAAGAAGCACTCTTTTTTTCGGTGTGTTTTTTGTTTTCGTAGTAAAAGTAGCAATACCACTATGTAGATAATATTCTGTTGCCAAATAAAAGCAACTTGTTTTTAAAGTAAAGGTACAAAAGTATCGGCATCGAAACATACTTAAAGCAGCACCATTTACCCTGGATTTGAACTTGGTTTATTGTCAGCTTTATTGTCACATCACAGGTTTACAGAAGTAAAAAAGTGGGTGAAACTCGTTTTCGTGCATCGTTCCCATCGTATCGTTATTTCCATAGAAAAAAAGAACGATGGGAACTTTGCTGACATTTTTACCATTGAGCTAATAGGCTCTATGCACAACAGCCATATTAGAAAGAAAGTGGGCCTCTTCTTACTTCCTTAACAGGTGTTACCAATAATACTAATTAAGGCTCTGTTCCATTCTGGTCTCAAAGTGTGGTCCAGGGACCCCTCATGGTTCCTTGAGGGGGTTCCAAATGTAACTCTGAGAGTGTACAAATGGAACCAAATGGACCCGTAACGGTCCATTTGGTTCCATTTCTATACTCTCAGAATTATGGGTGTCCTTGAAATTAAAATGTTTGAGAACCACTGTGCTGCACTAAATGTAACAGAGCCTTCATTAGTATCATTGGTAACACATGTGAAGGCCCAATTTCCTTCCAATATGGCTGCTGTGCATAGAGCCTATTGAGCCTGCCTGCTTGCTCAGGGGATAAATTGTATTTTGACCATCAGGTAAAAATGTGTGTCAGATCCTGTGTCTAGGTGAGACATGACCTTTGACACGATATAAATGTCTCAACAGAAGAGCAGGGAGACCAAAAGGTTTATTCATTCAA
This sequence comes from Gymnoscopelus microlampas, assembly GCF_963454915.1. Taxonomy (NCBI): domain Eukaryota; kingdom Metazoa; phylum Chordata; class Actinopteri; order Myctophiformes; family Myctophidae; genus Gymnoscopelus; species Gymnoscopelus microlampas. The sequence goes on along the minus strand of NC_139947.1, from coordinate 5,573,241 downwards.
AAAAGTTACACAGTTCAGCTTTAAGTAACATTACTCAAGTAAATGTACTTAGTTACTGCCTACCACTGCTTATTATGCTGCTCAGAGTTTTAAACAGGCGTCCACGCTGCCATTTAAATACAGCATTTTAAAGCAGCTGCCATCGGTGGCCACTTTTAGTGAAGACCAAGTCCATTTCTTTTTCAGACTCGCTTTATCTGAAATCCCACCCATTGCACATAAATTGTAATTTGCCCATCGATGTGGCGTGCATTTCAATCCATTTCGAGTTGGAAACTGGCACAGTATGCCACGAGTGAATATTAAAGGCCAGTCGCTACAAAGAAAAGGGCCGTCCACAGCAAGGACTAGAACTATAATTATAGAGATATTGCTTTAAAATAGTTCTATGGGCCATCCACACCTAGCACTATAACTATATCGTTTTATTTTAGAAATCGTTCTCATTCAAGTGGATGGCAGAGTCCATACCACGACACTATACTCTATAATGTAGTTTCACAGTGGTGGAAAAAGTACTCAAATGTTTTACTTAAAAGTTAAAGTATCAATACTGCAATGTAGATACGTACACACACACACACACACACACACACACACACACACACACTAGGGGTGTGCCGATACACTAATTTCACGAAACGATACGATACGATATTTGGCTCACAACTTCGATACGATTTCGATACGATACGATACGCACTTTTTTTATTATGAAAATAAATAGGGGAGAAAAAAAGGAAATGCAAACAAATAATTCTGTTTTTGCATTATTCAGACATGCAAACTTGTAGCTTTTCAGCCGTTTTGAATCCAAATAGGGCAATAGTGTGACACCTGAGCCGAAAAAAAACAACATGTTGTCACCCTTTTCACCTCGGGGCTGTTTGCATGCCTGATTATTTTGATTGGTTGAAAAAAAAAAAAAAAAAAAAAAAATTCAAAACGATATTTTTTTTCCCCAAAACGATACATATCGTCGCGAAAACGTATCGCGATATATCGCGGGACGATATATCGGCACACCCCTAACACACACACACACACACACACACACACACACACACACACACACACACACACACACACACACACACACACACACACACACACACACACACACACACACACAGCAGAGGTTTGTCGCACGTGATTGGCTTAGCCTGCATTGCCAGAGTGCTTATTTTGTAAGCGATTTAGGGCTTATTTGCTCGCCTATTTAGGGATAGTTTTCTTAGACCACTCTAGCGCTTAACGGATCCTTTTTTTGAGCTTCTTTTCATAGACCTGGTTGCTTGTTTTTCTCGCAGAATCTGGCAACCTCACTTTTGGTCACGCAGAATTGTTGTTTATAGACGTTAAGGCGATAGCATGGGTATTAATGTTTTGTTTGGGATGTACATGGCAAGAAAATGACATATTAGCATGACGGTGGTGGGAATAGGGACATTACCGCGGTGACTGCAAAGACATAATGTATAAGTACTATTACACATTTTTGGCTAACGCTAAACGGTGTGCTAAAGGGTTTCCCCTTCTGGTGTGGTCGCTACTGTGCCTCATTTGAAACGTGGAGAGAGAGAGAGAGAGAGAGAGAGAGAGAGAGAGAGAGAGAGAGAGAGAGAGAGAGAGAGAGAGAGAGAGAGAGAGAGAGAGAGAGAGAGAGAGAGAGAGAGAGAGAGAGAGAGAGAGTATAGGAAAGTGACAGACAGACTCATAGAACCGAAAACCAGTGGTGGAAGAAGTACTCAGATATTTTACTTAAGTAAAAGTAGCAATACCGCAATATAAAAATACTCTGTTACAAGTAAAAGACCTGTTTTCAAAATGTTACTTGAGTAAAAGTACAAAAGTATTGGCATCAAAATATACTTAAAGTACCAAAAGTAAAAGTACTAGAATGTTTGAAAATAGCAGATCTACAAGCTCAGAATGCGTCACATCGCGACACGTTGTGAGCTTGTAGATCGGCTATTTTCAAATAGCCTTTGTATAAACTAGGGCTAAAGTGGTTAATGTATGTTTCATAATTATATCTGAAAAGTAACTAGTAACGAAGGTTTGCAAATAATTGTAGTGGAGTAAAAGTATGATATTTGCCTCTGAGATGTAGTGGAGTAGAAGTAAAAGTATTGGAAATTGGAAATACTCAAGTAAAGTACAAATACCTCAAAATTGTACTTAGGCCTAAGTCTGTACTTAGTCTCTTTCCACCACTGCCGAAAACCCCTTGCCTTTGGCCCTTCCGGCCTGGCGGAGATAAAAACGGAGTCCTTTCCCATACAGCTTTTGAATCTGCCAAGTACAAAGTCTTCCCCTCTGGTGGAATAACTGTGTACATCTCTTACCGTAGAAACGTTATTGACTACTGCAAGCGTTCCCAAACGCTTCAGGCCGTGGCCTTGATCCTCCTGTTTGAATTATCTCAAAGAACCATCAATATTGAGACATTTCATACAGACACTGATTATTAATTACAGTAACTGTCTGGTCCTGGATGGCTGTTTAAACACGCCAGAGGGAGTCCAAAGGTCCTGGCTGTTTAAACATGCTGCTGCTTGAAGCTGATTCTTGATCTTCCTTAAAAATTAACGTTCTCTCCTCCCCTCCTCTCCGCTAACTGGGATGTGGGGTAACCATGGTAACATCAGGTCCATTATAAGTGGCATAAGGAACATGCTAGAGAATGAGGAATCACCTCCCCTGCCTGTCTCACTGCCATATATCTGCCTGTCTGTCTCTGTCCCCTCACTGAACCTCTCTCTCTCGTAAGGCGACTCTCCCCGTTCTCTCGCTCTCCTCTCTCTGTCTATCTCTCAATTTAGCTCTCTCTCTCATACACACACTGTCTTTCTGTTTCCTTCGCGCACGCACGCACACACACGCACACACACACACACACACACACACACACACACACACACACACACACACACACACACACACACACACACACACACACACACACACACACACACACACACACACACACACACACACACACACACACACACACACACACACACACACACACACACACACACACACACACACACACACACACACACACACACACACACACACACACACACACACACACCTTAACACTGACCCCCAGTGGATGGGACGGTTATGAACCAAAGAAAGGTTTTCTGGGGAAAAAAATCAATTCAGTGATTGATGTTCTAACTCAGTGGTTCCTAAACGTTTTAGCTCAAGACACAAAAGAAATAAATGTGATCGTCTCCCTGTGGCCAAAACTAGTGATCTAAAATAGCAGATCTACAAGCTCACAAGGGGTCACATTGCAACGTGTTGTGAGCTGTAGGGCTGCTATACTATTTTCACTCCTTTATTTTTCTTTTATTCATGAAATTATTTGGGAAAACGTTTTTATGTATGGGAAAAAAAATCATTTGAAATAATCGCAATAGAATTTAGGAAACCAAAAAAAGGGATATTCACCCCGTGACCCATAAAAACCCATAAAAACTGTGAAACACAGTTCTAACTGAACTGCTCAGTGACTGATGTTCCTAACTGTTCTTTCAGGTGTTCACTCGTTATGGTAAATGCTACACCTTCAACGCTGGTTCAGAGGGTCGGCCTCCACTCATCACCACCAAGGGAGGGATGGGGAACGGCCTGGAGCTCATGCTGGACATCCAGCAGGATGAATACCTGCCCATCTGGGGAGAAACAGGTCAGTCTGGTCCAGTTTACCAGACTTGAGCTCTGAAAATAGCAGATCTACAAGCTCACAACGTTGTGAGCTTGTAGATGGCAATACTTTTGTACTTTTACTCAACTAAATTTAGAATTCCGGACTTTTGCTTGTAACAGAGTATTTCTACATTGCAGTATTGATGCTTTTACTTAAGTACTTTTTCCACCACTGGTATCTACCGTACATGTACAGTATAATATCGATGAATCCGACCCTGGATGAATGAATAACCCATGGAGGAATCATGTGCTGATCCCAGGTCTGTGTTTGCTGTCCTGACAGATGAGACATCGTTTGAAGCTGGGATCAAAGTTCAGATCCACAGTCAGGACGAGCCCTCCTTCATCGACCAGCTGGGCTTCGGAGTGGCACCCGGCTTCCAGACATTTGTGTCCTGCCAGGAACAGAGGGTAAGTGTACGGGTTTGTACCCGTTTTCTGTAGTAAACAACAGGAACAGAGGGTAAGTGTACAGGTGTGTACCCGTTTTCTGTAGTAAACAACAGGAACAGAGGGTAAGTGTACAGGTTTGTACCCCGTTTTCTGTAGTAAACAACAGGAACAGAGGGTACGTGTACGGGTTTGTACCCCGTTTTCTGTAGTAAACAACAGGAACAGAGGGTAAGTGTACGGGTTTGTACCCCGTTTTCTAACAATAGGAACAGAGGGTACGTATGGGTCTGTACCCCGTTTTCTGTAGTAAACAACAGGAACAGAGGGTATGTATGGGTTTTTACCCCTTTTTCTGTAGTAAACAACAGGAACAGAGGGTATGTATGGGTTTTTACCCCTTTTTCTGTAGTAAACAACAGGAACAGAGGGTACATACAGGTTTGTACCCTGTTTTCTAACAGGAACAGAGGGTGCGTATGGGTTTGTACCCTGTTTTCTGTAGAAAACAATAGGAACAGATGGGTTTGTATTTCTTGATTTCTATGAAATCAATGAAAAAGTTGAATATGCAACACAATTTTATCAATATGTAGTGGGGGTCCCTGCTTCATCTTGGCCTGAGAAACATTGAACCTCATATGTCCAAAACTGTTACTTTTAAGGATTCAAATACAAAAATAGCCAAGTAGCAGATCTACAAGCAAAGTCGCCACGGTTTCTGATTGGTCTATGGGTGGGACGGATCGGAGCCTTCCAATGTGAAATTCAAACCACTTCCTATCTTACTGTGATTCGTTGAGCACTATCCAATCAGCTATGACGTGCCGACGTCACAGGTGACGTAAGGAAAGTTGTTCTTGAGAGGCTAGTCTGAGCAAAAAAAAAAAGTCAGCTGAATGGAGCGAATCAGTCTGGATTCCAGGCTAAATGCGTATTGACGAGGACCAAGGACGTGATGCGCCGAGTGGGAAGTCGGTCGGATCTCCAATGAATATCAATGAATCTGCATATCCCCATATGGAGTATGCTGGTGTCATTCATTTGACATCATAGACAATGGGCATAAAAGGGACACAGTCAGACAGACTGGTACAATGGGCACTCTGACTCTGGCATATATATATATATGGAGATCCAGTTGTTCAGAGCCGCCGATCCGACCACTATGCCCATATATGGACATTTGTATATGTGGGACCGACGGACTTCAAACTCGCCATGTGTATCGGTGAGGACTTGAGGGAGTGCGGTGCCCAGCGTAGGGTTGTTTGGATAGGCGGCTGTCCACAGCTCAACATCACACATCTCTTTTTTGTTTTGTTTTTTTTATCTCACGATTTCTGTAACCCTTTTTCACCCGGTGCCAATTATCTAAGTAATAATCCTAGGCACTACACCCCCCCCCCCCCCCCCCCCCGCCAGCCTAGGGAGCCCAGAGCCGAGCTCATGCCTCCTTCAATGCATGAGAGCCATCTGACCTTCTTGTCACCTGACAGGGGAGAGTTTCCCCTGGTTGGACGTAGCGCGTGGAAGGAACACGTTATTCCAACCAGTTCCTTTCCCCTCCATCAGGCGCCCCAGCTGTCATGGGGGAGGGAGGAGGTATAGCGACCAGGATTACTACATGTTTTTGTGAGGGTATTAACTACCCTAGGAGACACGGGGAGAACATGCAAACTCCACACAGAGTAGGCCCTTTCGCCACCCCCACCTAGGGTATGGGCGCTATGACGCGGAGGAGAAGACCCCAGCGCCCACAGCGTCCCCGGTGGGAATCGAACCCAGGACCTTCTAGCTGTGAGGCGACAGTGCTACCGACTGCTCCCCCGTGCTACCGACTGTGCCACCGTGCCCCTCCCAGCTTCTATCTCTTGACTGAGCATCTTCACCAGCCGAAACAAAGTATTCAAAGTTCCCACATATGAAGGCAGGCAGACAGTGAGTGTTGTCCAGTCCTTGGTGGGTGGAGGGATGTTTATGGATGTGAAGTTCTGGAGAAGGTGGAGGTGGTCTTTGTGTGAGAGCTGTTTCAGCTCAGAGATTCTCTTCTCTAACTGAGTGATTTCCTGTTGCAGCCCTTGATGTAGCCTTCTGCCAGTTTCTTCTCTTCAATCACAGCAGTGACCTCAGCCTGGATTTGCTCAACACAGCTGATCAGAGCAGTGAGGACCTGCTCACTGTCTGCTATAACTCTGTCTGCGCCTTTCCTGCTGAGCTCTACTGAGTGTTTGACCTCCTGAATCTTCGATTGTCTCTCTTGGATCATCTGCTGAACCTCAGCCTCTGTCTTTCTTTCAAATTCCTCTTTCAACTTGTGCCTCCTGAAGTCTTGAACCATCTCAGAAACAAAAGTATTGACATAAACTTCTGGTCTCTTATCGAATCTTCTGTTACAGAGTGGACACTGACACACATCCTTACTGTCCCAGTAATGTGTGATACAGGTTGTGCAGTAGTTGTGTCCACATGGAGTGGTGATTGGATCAGTGAACACGTCCATACAGATAGAACACAGGAACGTCTCTTCAGAATGAAGTACGCTGGCAGACGCCATTTCTACGCACTGAGAATGAAGTGTGAGAACTGGAATGTAAAAACAACTTCAAACAGGTTAACTAGGAACTGTCCCAGTGACGTATTTCTTGCCCAAATATGTGGCTCCGCCCCGCCCAAGTACTCGGATTGGAAATATTGCGTAACCATGGCAACCTGATATCAACAAGCGGGGACGTCGTGAGAAGTCTGTGCAAACGTTTACAGAAACACGTTTCCGTCAATCCTCATATTAAAGCCCAGTGCACACCTACGCAACTAGTTGCAACTTGCTAGGTTTTTAATACTTGTTTTATAAAAATAATTGGAAAACTCAAAAAAAGACTGTGTACATATTTTAAGAATGAAGGAAATACTTCTCCCATAAGCCATTGCTTATACCTTTCCAATGCTTCGTCCAAATGACAATTCTGCCAAGGACGTAAAAGCCACATTCAAGCGGCCATAGCTCTGGAATGGAGGATCGCGGCCGGCTAATTTATTTTCCCCGACCCTACCGGATACAGTATATTTGATGATGCAGTTGATGGTGTGTTCTATAGCTCATATACCTGCCCCCCACCCTGGAGAACATGATGTACAGTATATTTGACAAATATTCTCTGTTCCAGCTCATATACCTGCCCCCACCCTGGGGAGACTGTAAAGTGACTCCAATGGACTCAGACTTCTTTGAGACGTACAGCATCACAGCGTGCCGCATCGACTGTGAAACGCGCTACTTGGTGGACAACTGCAACTGTCGCATGGTGCATATGCCTGGTAAGAAAGCTGTTATCTTAAAAGTTATACATTTGTTGTTAAAAAAGTTCTATATTCTGATAGTTATAATTGACTGTTTGTTCAGTAACAGGGGTCTCTCCATGTCTCTCCAGCTCGTTACTAAACAGAAAATATGTTTTCAGGTGTAACACCAATTTCATCCAATCAGGACACACACAACCCATTTTCAGCTTCAACGTCACCTGGGCAAGACTATAGCCGGTTGAGTGTCTAAACGGAAGTACCAGAATGTGGCAGAAGTATTGCCCAAGGAAATGACGTTGACGCTTTACAAATCTGTTTACATTCACTGTGAATGAAACGAGTGTTGTGATTGGTTGAAAAATATAGTTTCCGGGGCAAATATGTACGACAGAAGTCCCGCCCCCCTATAGACACGCTCTGCATTAGCTTGTGAACAGGCTGTTCTCCTCGGAGATGAGAAAAGGCTCGGAACGAGTCTATCTTCAATGTTATAGTGTTCCCATTCAAATTGTGTCTGCTCGTTTTTTGTTTTTTTTCATCATTTCTAGTTTCACTAGTTTGTGCTGTATCACAGCTTTAATTCAAATATTTGCTTCTGGGGGTCCCTGGAACAAAATATTTTGAGATGGGGTTCATTGTTCAAATACATATCATTTTGGGGGTCCTTGACATGAAAAACTTTGAGAACCACTGATATAGCAAACATACGTTTTTTTTTCAAAAAACGGCTAGGATTTACAAAACATTAGATTTGCACATTTATTTATTTATTTTTCAAAAATATCAGATCTACTGTACAAGCTAGAATAGAATAGAATAGAATAGTCCCCACTCCTTTGGGGTGTTATTCTGTCACATTATGTGTATATATATATATGCACATAGCGTGAAATTCGTCCTCTGCTTTTAACCCATCCTATAACAACTACAGTAGGAGCAGTGGGCAGCCTTCTCCCTCCATTGGCGCCCGGGGAGCAATTAGGGGTGAAGAGTCTTGCTCAAGGAAACACACATCGACACATTGCTGTCATGGCCCAGAATCGTACCTGGGACAACTAGGGGTCTGGCTCCCCAGGCGGGCTCACTAACCACTCAGCTATGGCCGCCCCTACTCAGCTATGGCCGCAGCTCTTATATCTATTATTTTTGAATAGCCAAAAGAAATCTAACATGACACAGATGTGTTCCCGGATTGAATGGGTTAATTAGAGCTAGAGAGAGTTTTGGTTATTGTTGAGGTATTGTGTTTGGTGTGTAAACTCTGTTATTGAACATGTTTTCTGATATGAACCCTCATTGTTGTGTTTGTTCAGGTGATGCACCTTACTGCACCCCCGAGCTTTACAAAGAGTGTGCCGATCCTGCTCTCGGTAAGGCAGCCATCTCTACTGAATGCCTATCGTCTCTGTCAGGGTTGTTCCTAGCCCTGGTTCAGAGCGTTAGTGAGTTCCCTCTAACGCCCTGGAAGACCCATGGCTCTGCGCTTATACAAGGAATTCCACTGCCCTGCGAGTGCTCAAGAGTAGTGAAAATAAACAAAACCATTTCGCTACACACCGAAGCAAAGGCTGTTTTGTGTTGTTGAAAGTCTATTCTCGGAGGTGGGAAGCCTCTCAGCACCCCACCTACTCTGTAAAATACACTTTTTGGGCAGAAAATAAAATATGTCAGCGAGACGGAAATTATTTGTATTTACTCCACAGTGCCCTGTACAGATCTGGAGGATTTGAACTTACCATTAACCAAAATCTGTAGAGGGCACTGTGGAGTAAATACAAATAATTTCCGTCTCGCTGACATTTTATTTTCTAACCAAAAAGTGTATTTTACAGAGAAGGTGGGCCCTGGGTCTTCCACTTACTCACTAACGCTCTGAACCAGGGCTAGGTTGTTCCGAGCTTGTAGATTTGCTACTTTTGTGTGACGCTGTAGTATGATCAAGTATAGGGCGTTGATTTACTAAAAAGCACAAAAAGTTAAAATATGAACATTTCTGCCCGACGAAGGTTTCTGCCTCACGCACGCACACTATTTTCAAAACATTTGTATAGATTTCATACATTTGAAAACTTGTGAAACGGGACATTCTGCATAATGAGTACTTTCTACTTTCGGTACTTGAAGTGATGCCAATACTTTTGTACTTTTACTCAAGTAGATTTTGAATTCCGGACTTTTACTCGTAACGGAGTATTTCTACATTGCAGTATTGATACTTTTACGTAAGTAAAAAAGTAATGTGAGTACCTTTTCCACCACTGCCTATACAGACTTCCTGGTGGAGAGAGACAACGACTTCTGTGTGTGTGAGACTCCGTGCAACATGACCCGCTACAGCAAGGAGCTGAGCTTCGTGAAGATCCCCAGCAAGGCCTCCGCCAAGTACCTCGCCAAGAAGTACAACAAGACAGAGCAGTACATCGCGTGAGTTATTATTCATAGCAGTGGTCAGGGCCGGTGCAGACCCAATTGCCGCTCCATGCAGGCAAGCTTTCTCTGAAGTTTTTTCAAAAAACTGATGTACACATCCCCATCTCAAAATATTTTGTTCCAGTGACCTCCAGTCAGGAGCAAAGATGTTCGCTTTAAAACAATATAAGATTTGCACACACTTTCACATGTTTTCAAAAACAGCAGATCTACAAGCAAATGGCTCCTTATATAGCTCCTTTTTTTGCCTTCATGAAATATCAACAGCTACATATAACACAAAATAGCACGCATTTATCACCTTATTTCCTCAAAACTGCAGCACTGATGGTGGTTTATTTGGTAGCATTTTGTAGTGTGTCTGACTGGTTTTACTTGCATTAACTTGACTGTTCAACAATAGGGGAGAGCAGAGAGGTGAGCTGAACATATGAAGCCTTTTAGGCTTTGTAATAAAAAAAATGCACACCTGGGGCAGATATGACAAATAACTGAAATATACAAAGAAATTATTGACATATTTAATAATTTTATACATGTAAAAAATAGCAGAAATAGCTGATCTACAAGCTTACAACGCGTCACTTTGTGACACGTTGTAAGCTTGCAGATCTGCCATTTCTGCCTTTTTAATATTTGAAAATGTGTGAAATTTTTTCAACATGGAAACGATCATGACGATTGTGCAAAACTTATAGCGATCATCTCAAATAATTGCGATTAGACGATTATGCAATAATTGTTACAGGCCTACTCCCCCCTCCCCCCTCCACAGCTCCACCAGTTCCAAGCAGCAGACAGACAGACAGACAGGCAGTATCACAAGGTTAATTCACTCATGCAAACAGTGATGTGACTTGCAAACGACAAAGAAGTGATAGAATACCGATCGCGCAAGTGTCATCATTCATTTCAGAATACTACACCATGCGCTCATAGCACGGCACTCGGTGGTGCCGTGCTATGAGCGCATGGTTGCGAACGCAGCGGAAGGAGACGCGCCGAAGGCGCGCCTCCGCGCAAGTGGAGCTTACTATGAAACCCTGCTCGGGTTGTGCGTGTGTGTCTGTCTGTGTGCACTGCCTGTGTGCAGCCACGCCCCCATGTGACTCACGCTCTCATTGGCTGCTGACAGATCTCAGAGTGCTACAGTGTGACTGAAATCCGCCTGCCCCTGGGTGACTAATTACACTCCTCTGAGAGAAATATAGCAGCTACAGTCAAAAATAACACATCTAAAAGCATCTACACGAGTTCATCTATTGGGATATCTAAGAATGCACATGTAATTTGTGCATATTTCAGGCCGGATGGCAAGTTGAAAACACCACTTCTCTACAATTGCTCATTCCTTTCTATTCTTCTTATTGTTATTTTCAAGCTGCGTTCGCTTCCCGCGTTCGCGCGTCTTACTTGTGTAGTATTCTGCTTGTATATCTGCTATTTTTGAATAGCCAAAGACATCGTAAAATGACACGGATGCGTTCCCGGTCTTAGTGGATTAATCTCTTGACTCTTTCTCAACAGAGACAACATCCTGGTCTTAGACATCTTCTTCGAGGCTCTGAACTACGAGACCATCGAGCAGAGGAAGGCGTACGAAGTAGCCGGACTTTTAGGTAACACAGCCGTGTTTGTGACAAGTGTGTTAATGAACTGCTTTCATTCTGAAGATGCATGGGAGTGCATCTTCAGAATGAAAACGACATATAAGTCATTTTGCCCTGTGTTTACATGGCAAAACATGAATAAAATGTTTTACACATCGTCTCCCTCTATACCAGGGCTACTCAACTTAAGATGGCTCAGGGGCCACTCAGCAAAATACCAAAAGTCCAAGGGCCGCAAGCTAAAAATGTCGGTCCTATTTTGGATTTTGTAACACACTACACATTGCTATTGTTATAAGAAAATGTACATTTTGACATCATATTCTTTTCACTGTACCTGTTTATTTTGCGTGTATGTTCAGTGGCGTCAGTTACAGCAAAATCTAAGGCATGGCAAGGTTAGGGTTGCCAACTCCCAGAGATTGAAATATAAGGGACACCGAAACATTTTGGGGGGTCAAACCCCCCAAAACCCCCGAAATGCATAGAAAACTATGGTATAATGCATAGTTTATAACAGTTATAACACAATAGAAACACAATGGTCTTACACCTGCATTAGGTTACTATTCATGATTTTTCTTTTTTTTTTATAAAAAAAAATGTTTTGGAGCCAAGGTATGGCACCTGCCCTACCTTGCCATACCCAATTGACGCCCCTGTGTATGTCTGTTTGTTTTTGGAAAAAAAGAGGAAGCAACCCATATATTTGAACGGAAATGCATGTATGTATGTATGTATGTATGTATGTATGTATGTATGTATGTATGTATGTATGTATATATATATATACATACATATATAAACTAAATAAGACTCGTGCACATCTTTGTAAGACCTCGACTGGAGGTGCAGGTCAGTGCAAGAGATGTATATAACTAAAAGGAAAAACCTTCAAAAGAAGGGACCGCACAACTCCAGGACTGATTTTGCTTTCTTTATTTGCACAACGCGTTTCGCTTGTTTGCTTCTTAAGGTGCTATGTTTTTCCTTTTAGTTATATATATATATATATATATATATATATATATATATATATATATATATATATATATATTATTATTATTATTATTTTTTTTTTTTGGGTTGACCATGAAGGGCCGCAGAGACGCTGCGTTGGGGCCGCATGTTGAGTAGCGCTGCTCTATACTGTACCAGCAGTCGTCAGCCACTGGAGTAGTGTGGTGGTGTTTACCTGCAGATACACACTGCCCTCTTGCTGTATTTTAATGTTTTCACTGTTTGTTTTGGTTGTCAAAAAGCATCTCTATCAAAACAGCAATGTGTTTCTGCAGGTAAACACAGGTGAAATGTTTTGTTGAGGAACCTCCCCCCCCCCCCCTTAAAGACAGGGTGCCGTGATTTTCAGTGATTCCCCCCCTAAAACATAATCATCAGGTATTATGGTTATACTAGGAGGAAGTTTTTTTTTCAAAAAAGTGTACAGAAATTGTTAAAATTATGTTTTTATGTGGACACGCCTCCAGTTCATTAAGTATACCTGGTTAACTGGTCAACTTAGCTCCTCCTCCGCCACCTTAGCACCACCCACCTGTCTTAGTCGCTCCTCCTCCTCATGCCCACACCTGTTGTGTTATGATAATGAGGGGGAGGCCTGTTTTTCTATTGGCACGTTTGACCCTCAAGGTTTCAGCCTCCAGGTAGAAACTCAAAATAGTCAGAGAAGACATAAAACACAATAAAAACACCACCAGGGGGCTTAATGAAGTTCTATCAACCTCATAGATACATGAAAAACAGAAAAAGTGCAAAACCATGGCACCACCTCTTTAATAAAAAGTGAGACTAAAGTCTAAAGTGAGAATGAGAGTTGTAATTGTTCACTATGTGTAGCCTATGTTTTAAAACTGCAATTAAAAAATGTAATCCTGTTGTGCAAAAAGAAAATATATTTATAATAAAAAGTCTTAGGGGGTTCAGTTGAACCTTTGAGACAGAAGGTTGAGAAGCCCTGCTCCTCACAAAGCTCACACAGTTGTCTTATTTCAGGGGACATTGGTGGTCAGATGGGCCTTTTCATTGGAGCAAGTATACTCACTATTCTGGAGCTGTTTGACTACATTTATGAGGTAAGGATTCATAGAGAATGTGTTAAAGGGATAGTTCACCCCCAAATTGACTTTTTTTCTATCTATTACTCACACCATGGAGCCTTGAATTCACAGAGATCTTTTTGGTTTTGTCGCATTCCTAAGCCAATAATTTGATGACCGGCGGAGTCTCCGGTAGGAGACTCAAAGAGTCTGCATTGAGTCTCCAACCATGAGACTCGGCCGGCTTAGGGATGCAACAAAAACATAAAAGATTCCATGAATTCAAGGCTTCACAGTGTAATTGATAGAAAATTAGTCATTTGTTGGGTGAACTATCCCTTTAATATAGATATGATGATGTGTATACAACAGGGTTATTGTAGTTAAAACTAACTAAATAACTAAGAATAGAATTGAAAAAAATTAAATAAAATACAATATTTTAGTTAACACATTCCATGCCAGAGGTTAATCTCATAATGTACTCACCAGTGCCAACATTTTATTGTTGTTTTTGTTTTTTTCACGTCGCCATAGACCTCGTCAAAATCCTTAAGATCGATCATTAAAGTGTTTGTAAACACATCCGCGATGTGTCTGCGTCGAGCAGTGATAAACACGGTCGCCATCTTGTAGTTAGAACGGTTTATGTTAGGCTAAACAGTGATCAGCGAGGAGAAAAACTACAAAGAGAAAATGGCGTTTCAGTTTCGTCATTAGAACGGAGGCCGACGGGATCGGCAAAACCGGATCCCGGATAATTCCGTTTCCGGTGGTGCTACAATGAAATGTGCCGTATCGAAAATTTTAAAAAGTGCAATGTGAACTTATATCCGAAAAAATAAAAAAAACACCACTTCGCGTAGGTCTACGCGACTGGCACGTGGCGGCTTTAAATAGGTTTGCGTAGCTCTACGCGATTGGCAGTCAATATGTTAAAGGACCACTTCACCCATTTTCAACCTATCTTCATATAATTGGTCCTCACTAATTATTATTATAACTAGACCATACCCGGTCGGCGCAGCGCATCCGTGGGGGGATATGCGCACATGATCTGGCAACCCGGGAGGCAGTTCGTCCCATAGCTGGGCAGCCGCAGCTATGGGACGACATTCTTTGACACAAAAACGCTAATAAGAAGCTGAGATTTGATTAAATTGAAAAACGGGCTTCACAGTTCAGTTCAGATGGTAATGGTCAATGGCTGTGTGCAAAATCAGAGCAATTGGTCCAGCCAGTGGGGAGAACCGGGTAGCTTCACCACCACCACCACTACAAACGCACAGAGGTTACTAGAATTATAGTAGGATATGGCACCATTTCTGTCTACTCACTGGGCAGGTTTGCACATTTCAAACAAGATTTCAAATGTTCTGAAATCTTGTTTCAAATGATTATATATTTTCATTAATGCGAGAACAATTTGTATTAGCTTGGAATCCCCATCGATTATGTCACTGGTGGGCAGGTTTCTGAACTGTCCACAGCCCACCGATGAGACAAAGAGTGGGTAGACAGAAATGGTGCCATCTTATAATAAGCATTATTGAGGAGCAATTATATGAAAATAAAGTGCCCCTTTAACCGATATTAAAATAAAAACAAGTCTTTCCGAAAAAAAAACAATAACTAACTGAAACTGTATTGTGTGTTTACACACAACAACTGACAGGTATAACAGGTATTGCATAACCGGGTGGGGCAAACATTCCTGTTATGCATCGTTCCCGAGTAGGCCCGTGTCCAACAGGCAGTGGTCTACTTTCCTAACAAGAAGAAATTACATAAATGTCAATAGGCTCTATGCACAGCAGCCATATTGGAAAGAAATTGGGCCTCTAATTACTTCCTTCACAGGTGTTACCAATGATGCTAATGAAGCCTCTGTTCCATTCTGATCAGGGTGCTAATATCGTGCATGTTGGCTCACTAGAAACACCATTTTGGTTCCCAAATGGCCCCTTATGGTGGGTGTGTACCAAATGGACCCGTAAGGGTCCATTTGTACACTCTCAGAGTTATGGGGGCCTTTTAAAATAAGACAACCACTATGCCACACAAAATGGAAAAGAGCCTTAATTAGTATTATTGGTGACACCTGTGAAGGAAGATATTATGACGGTCTGAAAACAGGGCGGTTTCTATGAATAGAAAAGATAATGTGTAAACAAACAGAAACAAAAACATATATTTTACACAAAACACTGATGATGAAAAACGCTGAAGACCCCTGCTTTATGATGTCACCTAAATGAAAGTGAAACAAATCAATAATGTGCTAGCTGGGTTGTAATGGACATTATGGACCATCACCTATAATGCCCTTCAAAGCCAAAGTGCAGTAAAATGTATTGGGTTACATACATGGGTTTAAAAGTGTTTCAACTGGTCAGCCAAATGAGATATCGGATGATATTTACACTAATTGTATATCTGTTCTTGAGGTAATTGTTTACCCCCCAAAATCACAAAGGCTAATTTGACCTTTGGGATACACAAATAAGTTTGTGTGTCCAAAAACGTAGTTACTGCACTTTGGCTTTGTAGGGCAGTATAGCTCCACCCCCTCCACCAGCTTGTACTTGTGAGTAGGAGACCTTCCAAGGCAAGTAGCCTGTATAGCTCACTGGTTCTCTAAGTCTGGTCCGGGGCCCACAGGCGGTCCAAATGGACACTTACAGGTCTGCAACTTTGAGAGTGTACACATTTCTACATTCTTTAGAGTGAAATGAACACTGAGGATTTTACAGTGTGGATTGGGGTTCCGGTATAGTTTAGTTCAGTGATTCTCAACCTTTTTTATTTATTTCAAGGACCCCCAGTTTGATATGTATTAGGCCACGGACCCCCATTTGACACCTTTTTTGTTTGTCTCCGTGGCCGAAGGCGTGGCCGAGACTATGTTTTGCACCCTGTCCATCCGTCTGTCCGTGAGAAGCTAATCCCCGGCACCGTTGGCCCGATTGACATGAAACTGTGTGCGCACGCACGCACACGCACACACACACACACACACACACACACACAAAATCCGAGAGAGGAAACTGGCACTTCCGTTCAGGAAAAAATATTTTAAAATATCTTTACATTTTATGTTTTTAATTTCCATTTCTGCTTAGCATCAAGCTAAATATACAAAATTTGTGCGACTGTAAAGACGAAACAGAAGTGGGGAGGAGGCTTCACATCCACTTTATATTTTAATCATGATCAGAGCTTCCGAGTCCCAGACTGTATGACTGGAAACATTTGAAAATTGTGGGAGGCAGCAGTCTGGCCACGCGAGACTACCGGGACCCTGATCTACACTGCAAAATCTTCAGTGTTAATTTAACCCAGCCATAAGGAACCATTTGGACCCCTTCTGGTCCCCAGACCTGTCGTTGAGAAGCAGTGGTATATCTTACATACTAGAATCAGGTCGCCCACTCCAATAACATAAAGTGACCCAAACTGTTACCTGTAGTCTCATGTAGCCAGACGCTCAGAGATCTGTGCCCAAGTCTTATTCTGTGTGGGCTAGAGATGGGTGTTACACATTGGAGACCGTGTTGATTTTGACAGCAAATCTTGATTTAGTTTTAGTCATAATTGAGGCATATATAGGCATGTCACTCTGACTCAGACATAACCATTAACAAACCCGATACGCCCATTTATTGGCATGTCACTATGGCTCAAACATAACCATAAACAAGCCCGATATGCCCATATATAGGCATATATGGGAGATCCAGTAGTCCAGAGCCACAGATCCGACCGCTATGCCCATATATAGGCATGCCAATATACAGGGTATGGCATATATTAATGACATTAGGGATCTCCATTATGGGCAGAAAAGGGACACAGACGGACAGGTACAACGGGTTTGACAAAGCCCCGACACTATGACTCAGAAATATCGGTCAGATTGGAGGTGAGAAATAGATGTGAGGACATTGTCATTGAAACATGTAGGTATAAGATTTCTGCCCGACAGTGACGATTTACTTGGAGGCCAACTCCATATTTGGACAAGACTGACATATTTAATGATGCGAGATTTCAGTCAGCTTGACTTAAAAACTGATTACACCGAGTGGGAGGGGCTTTGGTCAAAGATAAGAGTCTTTATCAGATTGAAAGTGATACTATTAGGGCACAGGTAGAAGGATATCTACAATATTGTATGTAGTCTCATCTTAAACATCCCTGATCATAAAACAAGACATCACCGGTTGAAGGACACACCAGCACCACTGCTGATACTGTGAAACGTACAGTTAAGCAAAGTTGAAGTGTTTTACACATTCACTTTTATTGTGTGTAGAAATGGCTTCTGCCAGCATTCTCCTGTCTGCAGAAGACTTCCTGTGCTCTATATGTCTGGATGTGTTCACTGATCCAATCAGCACTCCATGTGGACATAACTACTGTAAAACCTGTATCACACATTATTGGGACAGTAAGGATGTGTGTCAGTGTCCACTCTGTACGGAAACCTTCAATAAGAGACCAAAATTCTCTGTTAATAAAGTTATGTCTGAGATGGCTGATCAGTGCAGGAGGCACAAGTTGAAAGAGGAATTTGAAAGAAAGACAGAGACTGAGGTTCAGCAGATGATCCAGGACAGCATAGTGAAGATTCAGGATGTCAAACACTCAGTGGAGCTTAGCAAGAAAGAAGCAGACAGAGTTATAGCAGACAGCGTGCAGGTCTTCACTGCTCTGATCAGCTGTATGGAGAGAAGCCATGCTGAGCTCATTGGTGTGATTGAAGAGAAGCAGAAAACAATAGAGAAACAGGCTGAAGGCTTCATCAAAGAGCTGCAACAGGAAATCTCTCAGTTAGAGAAGAGAATCTCTGAGCTGAAGCAGCTCTCACACACTAAAGACCACCTCCCCCAGAACTTCACATCCATCAACACCCCTCCACCCACCAAGGACTGGACAACGGTCAATGTCCATCAGTTTTCACATGTGGGAACTGTGAGGACAGCTGTGGCTCAGCTGGATGAGACACTGAAGATTAAACTCAGTCAAGAGATGAAGATGTGGGATGACGCTGATCTGAGATGGATCCAGAAATATTCAGTGGATGTAACTCTGGACCCTGATACAGCACATCCCAATCTCATCCTGTCTGAGGATGGAAAACAAGTGAGTAATGGACTCGTAAAGAAGAATCTCCCAGACAACAACAACAGATTCTCTAAATATGGCTGTGTCTTAGGAAAACAAGACTTCTTCTCAGGAAGGTTTTACTATGAGGTTCAGGTTAAAGGGAAGACTAACTGGATTTTAGGAGTGGCCAGAGAGTCCATGAACAGGAAGGAGTTTGCACTGAGCCCCAACAATGGGAACTGGACTATAAGGTTGAGCGAAGGAAATGAGTACCAGGCTCTTGCTAACCCTTATGTCGTCCTCCCTATAAGAGAGGAGGTCCAGAAAGTGGGAGTGTTTGTGGATTATGAGGAGGGTCTGGTCTCCTTTTATGACGTGGAGACCGGAGTTCACCTCTACTCTTTCACCGGCTGCACCTTCACTGAGAAACTCTATCCTTTCTTCAGTCCATGCACATGCAAAAGTGAAAACTCTGCTCCTTTGATCATTTCTCCTGTCAACATGACGCGCTGATCTCGGGGGGTTGATGGGAACGGTGTCCCTGTCCAGAAAAACATGAAGTTTGTCCACCTTAAATTATGTAATTTAAAAAATATACTCCTCATCATCATTCTATATGGCACCGGTTCTATAGGCGTCTCTGGTAGGTCAGACACCTTGAGTGATAGGCAGGGAAGAGGCCTAATTGGAGCATGGAAAAGGTCATAATATGTACGTGGTTGGCAACACGTGTGTGTGGGTTTATTATTGGCTAAGCTAAGGTTATTGGCTGGATCACAGAGCTTCGCGAGACGTTTCTACAACACTAGAGTTTCGGGGGGCTATGCCCCCCTCAACCCCAGCCGCACACGGGGCCCAGCGTGGGCGTGTGTATATTGGGGTACCCAAATCGCCGCAGTAAAACTGTGGAAAAGTGAAAAAAAAATGAAAAAAAAAATTAGAAGAAATTATATTTGTTATGTTGCAGGGGGTCCGCAGGGGGTCCGCGGATCCTGTGGAGTGTTGGGACGCGCGGGGACCCCCCTGTAACATGGCGGACCCCTTCGGTGTTTTTTTTTTTCATGAAGGTGGTTGCTTGTTTCTGCCGCTTGTTTTTAGAGAACCTGGCATGCCAACCTGAACCTGGCAACCCTGATGTTTACCCTTAGCAGATGCCGTAACGGTGCGCGCTGTAGTTGTTTTCCACGCTCGCGCAAATGAAACACTAAACGGAGAAGCTTATGATTGTGAGGTTGAGCGTGAATGTATTAGCATTGTAGACACCTTAATTGAGCGTGGAAGCAGAAGACACGGTGAAGGGGAGGTGAAGGAGGCGCTGCTGTTGTTTTATTCTGGCAACGGAGAGAGCTGTGGAGTTTCAATGGCGGCCGTTCGTGTTGTTTCGGCGAAACCCGTCGCCGTTCGGTGTCGCTGGTGCGGGTGCAATACGTTAGTCCGACAGCGCATTCCTCCGACAGCGCAGTGCTCCGACATTAAACAGTAAACCCGAACCAAACCCGCACCCTAACCCTAACCGCACGCGGATGCCACATAGTCGGAGAAAAGGTCTGTCGGATTAACGCATGCCTCCCGCTGGTGCGCACGGTAAACGGTAAGAAAGTGATTCACCTTCCGTTTTGTCCGAAATGTGGTGAGTGTAATAAATTATGTTGCGACGTGGAAACTGTGGAGTGAGCAATGACGGGTGCCCTACGCCACCCGTAAATTGTGAAAGTCGGCCGTGGCTACCACAACACGGACATGTGCTATGTCCGTGTTGTGTTTACTCGATTACAGAGCTGTGGCTATAGCGTCAGCGGCGCGCGGAAGTAACTTGTCGTTTATATAATTAGATGGTCAATGACAGAAGAAGCCCGACTAGCATATTAACATTTCCTTGTGGGTGGGTGGACGATTGTAGTCAAAAACGTAAGATGCCCATATATGGGACCACTTTGACATTTGTGGACGGTGTGTGGACCATGGATGGGCGTCACAAACTTAACACGCCCATATACGGAGACCACTAAAAACTATATACATTTCTAAACCCAAAACCCCCAAAAAAACCCTGCCACTGTGTGGGACTAAACACAAAAACAACATATCAATGTCACTAACAAGACACGCCACAACGTGCAGAATTACTACGCGCAGTCTGTAGGCCACTTCATACTGCTCAGCACACATCTGCCCCCTCGCAGCATAATTAATTGCGGCCAACACAAACTCACAACATTACAGTCGGCCATGTTGTTCCTTAGCGTCATCGCCGACCACCGCCCAACGAGACCCAAGTGAGGTCAGACAACACACTCCATATTTGGGCATAGCTCCATTGGGAACATCTCCTATTATGGCTTTATATAACCGCCCAACGAGACCCAAGTGAGGTCAGACAACACACTCCATATTTGGGCATAGCTCACCAACGAGACCCAAGTGAGGTCAGACAACACACTCCATATTTGGGCATAGCTCCATTGGGAACATCTCCTATTATGGCTTTATATATTATAGAGACCAACAAACACAAAGCACCGCGCAGCGGCTAGGGGGGAGGGGCGCGCAGCGCCCCGACCCTCTAGTATTATACAAGTACAGAACCTAAGGTCAAGTATTGAGGGTTTACATGGTTAAATGTCTGAACATACACATTAATATGAAAATCCAACATATTAATAGAAAAGATAATGTGTAAACAAACAAACAAACAGCACAAAAACATACATTCTACACAAAACACTGATGATGAAACGGAGCCAAGGACTTAGTCAATATGCAATCACAAAAAAACGGTTCCAACATATGGGTCTTCAACAGGGGGTCCGGGAGCCCTAGGAGGTCCTCAAAGTTACTACAGGATGCTTTATATGTTAGAAGGAACTTTTTTTTTTGGGGGGGGGGCGGTGTAGCCGCCCCCTATAAGTGAGTTTTGGACACCGACCAAAAAATTTGTGTACCCCCTAACCCTTCCATTGTTAATGCAAATCGATACTTTTTTCATATCAGCCAATCACATTACAGCTAGTGTCATCACCACTAACTGTAATGTGATTGGCTGACTTTGCAAATTCAGGACTGTGATTGGCTAGCGAAACACATGACACATGTGCAGCCCTATGAATAGCAGTATGGACTTTAAAAAAAGTCATCGATCCTTTTTTTAAAGTGAGTCATGTTGTGATGACCACACACCGCCCACTTCACACTGGGTGTGATTTTTACATTAACAACTTAAACCTTAGCATCCGTATTGGGAGGGGAACATTCGCCGAAAATAGACCATCTCACAACGTGTCTCAGCTCGACGCGTTGTGAGATTATAGTGTTGAGAGCGTTGTGAGCTTATTGTGGTGTTGAGGGGAGTTTTTTTTTTTTTTTACACAAACCCCTGATGATGAAAAACGCTGAAGACCCCTGCTTTATGATGTCACCTAAATGAAAGTGAACCAAATCAATAATGTGCCAGTTGGGTTGTAATGGACATCACCTATAGCTCCGCCCCCTCCACCATCTTGTACATGTGAGTATAGAGACACACGGGCGGAAACGGAAGGCCTACAAATTCACGCCCACTTTTGAGATACTACTCGGGGTCCGTTAGAATGATGAACTGCAGCTCTCAATGCATTCCCTATGAGAGGATATGAGAGTTAGCCTACTTTTAAAATATTCCTACATTAACTGGAGACGATATTGATTTAAATAAAAAATTGTTTCCAAATGTATGGAGTGTCTTTGTCAACATATCTTCTTGTTTTCTTAATAGTTGATGTGTTTCACATTTAATTTGCCACTTTAACAAGTTACCCATAATGTTAACACAGCAGAGGGTAGACGGCAGACAGACAAGTTGTCGCATTTCAGTGACATCACTGCCTTTACGAGCCCGGAGCGCGCCGAGCGCTGACCAGTGGTGTACCCACTGTAGAGACAGGACAGGCGGTTGCCTGCCCAACTAAGGCTCGCCTCCCCTAAAAAAAAATAATAACCCGAAAATGTGTCATTGTGGGGTGCAATACGTTAGTCCGACAGCGCATTCCTCCGACAGCGCAGTGCTCCGACATTAAACAGTAAACCCGAACCAAACCCGCACCCTAACCCTAACCGCACGCGGATGCCACATAGTCGGAGAAAAGGTCTGTCGGATTAACGCATGCCTCCCGTCATTGTGTGCTTAATGTCCTCAAAGTCATGCATCCAACAAGCTTTGAATTGAGCAGATTGGACCTTCTGTTCCAGAGATAATGACCAAAACATATTGAAAACGGACACTTTCGCCAGTTTTCTGGGTATTGAAAACCTCAAGGGATGCGTCCGTGACGTATATACCATGCGACCACTTAAACTCTAACTCTCCGATGCTAGCGGTTTTGACATACTGATGGAATATATTATAGTATATTGTGGGTAGTATATCGAGATGACAGATATGGGACATTAAAAAGGATAAATTAAACAAATGGGACAGTTTATTAGAACACAAAAAAAATCGCTACAGCTTCAGTAGTTAACCAGTGAAATTACGGTATTTTACAATGCCTCTCATAGAGATTGCATTGAGAGCTGCAGTTCATCGTTCTAACGGACCCCGAGTGTCAAAAGTGGGCGTGAATTTGTAGGCCTTCCGCTTCCGGCCGTGTGTGTCTATGAGACCTTGCAAGGCAAGCAGCCAGTCTAGCTCATTGGTTAAAGGAGACACACCATGAATTTCACTTTATTTTTATTTTTTTTGTAGTTTTTGGGCTCCCCAGTGTCTCTTGTACCCCCCAAAATTGTTTTTTTTTAACATTCAGTCATTCATTCTCATTTCAGAGATTTTCAGAATGGGCGTGTCTGAACAGGCCATCTCAGAATGGCATGTTTGCTTACATCACGAAACATTCTGCCCATGTATTTTGACAGACAGAATTGCTCAGTAGCACCCCTCTGCCCAACAGGACGTTTTGCTATTGCAGCTGAAAGTGCTTTATAAGCCTGAGAGAATTGACTTGGGATGAGTATATCTGAGTGTTGATTTAGGCTCAAACCTTTTGAAAATGGTTTGAGGGACATACAGTACACCATATATTAAATATCAAATATATTTTTTTTAATTCATGGTGTGTCTCCTTTAAAGGAGACATCCGGTCATTTTAAGTGTTATGTTTGATGTGCGTCAAATCACTTACCGACGTAGAAATGAAAATCGTGTGACTCCACAAATCCCCCTATCGACCCCCACCGTTGGCATGATAGTAGGATGCTGGATAGCCCAAATTCGCCTATTTTAACAAATGCAAAGTCTGTTTTTTTGCTTCTAGTACTCATTGTTGAGTCCCATGATAATGTAACAGGCGCTAAAACTCCGAGAAGCTAACGGCTAATAACAGAACGAGCTAATGCTGGGGCTGCTTATCTCTCTGCATGGCAGCCCCAGGTTGCCAGGTCGGGAGAGAAACAGGCAACCAGCATTTTATTTTAAGGACCCCTGATATGCATTAGGCCATGGATCCCCATTTGATACCATCCGGCAATATTGGATAGTAACTGGGCCTCTTCCTTACTTCCTTCTAAGGTGTTACCAATGACACTAATGAAGGCTCTGTTCCATTTAGAGTAGCACAGTGGTTCTCAGACTTCTTAATTTCAAGAACCACTATAACTCTCAGAGTGTGCAAATGGACCCATTTGGTTCCATGTGTACACTCTCAGAGTTACACAACCGTAAGGGGCCCTTTGGAACCACCACAATGAACCACAAGGGTCCCTGGACCACACTTTGAGACCCACTGGTGTAGCAGAGTGTTTCAAGTGAGAACATGCACAATATCAGCACCCTGACTCTGTTTGACCATGAATGGAACACAACCGTAATTAGTATAATTGGTAACACTTACAATAAAAGTAGTGGAGTAAAAGTACAATATTTGCCTCTGAGATGTAGTGGGGTAGAAGTAAAAGTACTGGAAATTGGAAATACTCCCGTCAAGTACAAATACCTCAAAACTTTACTCAAGTACAGTACTTAAGTAAATGTACTTAGTTACTTTACACCACTGGTCTCAAGTACGTTTTGTCCTATCAGGTGTTGAAGTACAAGCTGTGTCGCTGCTCAGAGAAGAAGCCGCACAGCAGCAACAATGACCAGGGCACCGTGCTGAGCCTGGACGACGTCAAATGTCACGTCACCAACTTCCACTGAGCCTCCTGCCCTGCCTGCCGTGTGTAGCGGAGCGGACCGGACCGCCGTGGAACTTCATCTTCCACTGAGCCTCCTGCTCCTGCCATGTGGAGAGGACTGGGACTGCCATGGAACTTCATCTCTGTTCTTCATGCAAGTGGCGTTGCATTAACCCTAATGTTGGCTGGTACAAAAGAGAATGTGTCCTACTTGTGCCTGGATTAATCACATCAACCCTATTAGCGTCAAAAATGGACCCATGTCTATGTTTTTTTTTTAATTCAGCGTAAGGGGACCACAGTGGAAATAAGTCCATGACTTTACTGTGTTTTTTCTTTTTTTTATCCTAGATTGTCGTTTAACTTTCTATGTATGATGATGCCAACAATCAAATGGGTTGAACATTCGACGAAAATAGCCGCGTCGCAACACAAACTTGTGAATCAGTGATTTTCAGCATAGATGTAAAGGGACAAAAGGAGGGGGCCTAGTATAGACTCTTGCCTGGGGGAACTCCAGATTTAAGTGGTTTACATGGTTTGTGAGTGACAAGGCATTGGCTGTGATGAAGAGGACAGCCCTTATCCACATGTTGTTCATTATGGATTTCGTTCATGTTAGTGTTCATTCCACACCGTCAGAATATCTCCATAGTGGTCAGTAAACATAAGAACACAGAACTAGAGCCTGACAGATGACACAGTTTTGGGGCCGATCCAATTTTATAAAAGAAGAAGAAAAAAATAGGGGGAAAAAGGTGCAAAATCTTGAAATCAATTTGAATTTTGAGAAAATCAACTCATAGGCAAACAAGTAAATAAATCATGAATACTTTTTTGATTGATATTTTAATTAAGATATTAGGATATTAGACTTCAAATATTTTACTTCTACATTATAGAAGCTTGTTCATTATACAATGAACAAGCACATAAAAAAGTACATACATAAACTGAACTTTTATTTTATTTAACCACTTAAGCCCTATTCAAAAATTAAAAACAGTCAATCTTCAAGCTCAAACATACTGTAGCAAGCTTGCAAGTTTTTTTTTTCTTTTTTAATTTTTAACGGTTAAAAATCTGGTCACTGAGGACTTCAAAAAAGTCAAATAATAGCCAATATCGCCAAACCGATAAATCGACAGGCTCTCCATGTAATAACAGTAATTGGTGTCATCTATGGTGTCATCTATGAAACAGTTGTGTGGTCAATATATTTTTCCTTAGAGAATATCCTTATTTCCTTTTATTTAAGGTCATTAGGTGTCTTGGTGGATTTGCATGACTGTACTGCATGATCTGTCCGGCTTTAATAAAACTAAACAAATCTCTTTTTTCTCCTTAAGTTGTAGTCATTCTACTTTCTCACTGTTTGCCAGCAATGATCCTCTCTCCATTTGTGCCATTCAACTACCACACTTCATCTGGTAGAAACCCTGCACCAGCCCTGTAAGCAGTGGTTCTCAACGTGGGGCCCGGGGACCCCCAGAGGATTCCAGGGGGTCCCCTGCAAAACGATTGATAGTTAGGAACCAAATGGACCTATACAGGTCTATAGGTTAACTCTGGGTGTACAAATGGACCCGAAAGGATATTTGGTGCGCATAATCAAAATGAATGCTCATCATTAGGTGGTACAATTTCTGTCCAGTCACCCTGTGTCTCAGAGGAGGGCTGAAACCTGCCTACCAGTGACATCATCAATTACGATTCCACAGCCTTTCTTCCTGTTAGCATGTTAACATGCTATTAAGGCTGGGACGATATGAAAATGATGTCACGATTATTGTGGCAAAAATAATTGTGATTAATGATATTATCGCGATAATCAAAATATGCTTAAAACTTAAAATGCCACTTTTGTTAAACCACTTGAACCCCCCCAGCATCCCCATTCTGAGGGGGGGCACGTTCGCCAAAAATAGCCGATTTACAAGCTCACAACGTGTTGCAACGCGTAGATCTGCTACTTTTGGAAGTTTTACTGAATTTGCAGCTCAACAAAAGAGAATTACTCCTAGTGTGTGAAGGAGGACAATTTCACGATAACTTAAAATCTCTGCGATAGGATTTTTTATCACCATAAAGGATAATGATTATCATCCCATCCCTAATGCTGATATAGATGCCCTTGTTCTTGCATTAATATAAGATCAAATCTTGTTTGAAATAGGCTCTATGCATAGCAGGCATATTAGAAAGAAATTGGGCCTCTTCTTACTTCCTTAACAGGTGTTACCAATATATATAATACTAATTAAGGCTATGTTCCATTCTGGTCTCAAAGTGTGGTCCAGGGACCCCTCATGGTTCCTTGAATGGGTTCCAAATGGCCACTTACGGGTGTCTAACTCTGAGAGTGTACAAATGGAACCAAATGGACCCGTAATTTGGTTCCATTTGTACACTCTCAGAGTTATGGAAGTCCTTGAAATTAAAATGTTTGAGAACCACTGTGCTACACTAAATGGAACAGAGCCTTCATTAGTATCATTGGTAGCACATGTTAAGGCCCAATTTCCTTCCAATATGGCTGCTGTGCATAGAGCCTAAAACCAAACCTGCCTACCGATGACGTCACTGGTAGGCAGGTTTCTGAACTGTCCACAGCCCTCCTCTGAGACACAGGGTGAGCAGACAGAAATGCTGCCATATTATAATGAGTATTAGTGAGGACTATTCATATGAAGATAGGTTGAAAGTGGTCCTTTAAATATCTGCTATCACTAGGTGCTGCGCAGAATGATTTACCTAAAGTAGCCTTCAATGACGATCACTTTGCTGATGAATTGAGTACAGTAATGGACCACAATGGAAACAAGCCCCCAGGGTCTTTTTGTGTTATACTTTTAGCATAACCGTAGACCTGTATACCTGCTACTGTTAACAATCTTGTTAATAAAGTAATCAATCAATCAATCAATCAAAAACTGTGTAAACCACATAATAGCATTGTATGATTTAACCACTTAACTACAAACGATTTCTATATCACGATGATTTGTAAGTTTGTACTGTAGATCGGCTGTTTTCTTCAAAATTGCTCAAATCTTTTACTTTTATTTTGGCCTACAGCATAATCAGTGGTGGAAAAAACACTCAAATATTTTACTTAGGTAAAAGTATTGATACTGCAATTTAGAAATACTCAAATACTTCAAAATGTACTTGAGTAAAAGTACTAAAGCATTGATATCAAAATATACTTAAGTGTTAAAAGTAGAGTAAAAGTACCCATTATGCACAAGCTCACGACGCGTCGCGATGCGACACGTCATCTAGATCGGCTATTTTCAAATAGCCTAGGTATAAGACTACAACATTTGCCTCTGAGATGTACAGTAGTGGAGTAGAAGTAAGTATTGACAATTGGAAATACTCCATCAAAGTAAAAATACCTCAAAATTATATTTAAGTACAGTACTTGAGTACATGTACTTAGTTACTTTCCACCACTGGATAGTTGACCCCAAATATTTAAACTCCTTCACCTTCGCTGCGTGCACGCTGCGAGTGTGTGTGTGTGTGTGTGTGTGTGTGTGTGTGTGTGTGTGTGTGTGTGTACGTGTGTACGTGTGTACGTGTGTGCGTGTGTGCGTGTGTGCGTGCGTGCGTGCGTGCGTGCGTGCGTGCGTGCGCGTGCGTGCGTGCGTGCGTGCGTGCGTGCGTGCGTGCGTGCGTGCGTGCGTGCGTGCGTGCGTGCGTGCGTGTGTGTGTGTGTATCACAATGACACAATAGACACTGATACCACATACTCCAGAAATTCCAAATAGCTCAGAACAGAGTATGTGTTAGAAGGAGACATGATCACATCTGGGTCAAGTATTGCATCATTGTTCTATTTGCTATTTGTGAGCTGAGGCCAGTGTTGCCATCTCTCCGCTTATTATAAGCGACTTTGGGCTTGTTTTTCTGTAAAGTTGCTTGTGAAAATATTGGTAGTTGTGAGTTGCGTTTTTTTTTTTATGTCAAGGACGCGTATAGGATATAGACCCGCCTGATATTACCTGTCTGATTGGCTCCCTGGCAGACATAGTCTTACTGAGGTTAGGGTTAAGGTTAGGTTTAGGCATAGTTTTTCTGAGGTTAGGGTTAGGGTTAAGGTTAGGCATAGTTGCAAAAACGGGAACTGTCAATCACAGCGACTACTGGCCAATCACAGCGGGTTTCCCCTAGAACTGAAGTGGGCTCCATAATAACATGTCAAGGACCCCCAAATGAATATATAATTGTCCTGCGTATCCCCATCTGAAAACATTTTGTGCCAGGGACCCCGCACCAGATTTGTGTTGTTAAAATGTCAAAATGATTTGGAAAATACCAGCGACGCGTTGTGAGCTTGTAGATCTGCTATTTTCAAATAGCCAATGCATAAAGGTTTAAAGTGCTCATGTAGCCTAGTCGCTTCTTTTGGGCTTGTTTTCATAGACCTGGTTGCTTATTTCTCTCACAGAATCTGGCAACACTGGCTGAGGCCCCTGCTGGGACATTACCTGTCCTGTGTCGAACAACACTGTTATTAAATGACAGAGAGGTTATAACACCCAACTAAATATGATCTGAATGGTCCAGAAGGCCTGCATTCCACAATTCTGCCCTGTGCAATGTTTGTTTACAAAGCCTAAAAGGCACACAGAATTTTCATCATTCATCTCTTCATCTATTCACGTGTTGATTACTGCACTTCTCTTTACTCCCGTCTCTCCATAAAATCCATCCACCTGCTACACTTGGTTCAAAATGCTGCAGCTCCACTTTTAACCGGTTCCAGAAAGTTTGACCACATTACACCAATACCCTGCTCTAGCTTCCCATTTCGTTTAGAATTGGTCTTAAAACTCTATAGGCTCTATTCACAGCAGCCATATTATGAAGACATTCACAGGTGTTACCAATGATACTAATGAAGGCTCTGTTCCATTCTGGTCAAACAGAGTCAGGGTGCTGATATTGTGCATGTTGGCTCACTGGAAACACTCCCAAATGGCCCTTTACGGGTGTGTAACTCTGAGAGTGTACAAATGGAACCAAATGGACCTGGTTCCATTTGTACACTCTCAGAGTTATGGGGGTCGTGGAAACCACTGTGCTACACTAAATGGAACAGAGCCTTTATTAGTATCATTGGTAACACCTGTGAATGTCTTCATAACATGGCTGCTGTGAATAGAGCCTATTACTTACATTCAAGGCCAGGTCCGGCCTTGCCCCGTCTCATATTTCTGATTTACTTAAACCCCCTACGAGCCAACTCGTGGCCTGAGATCATTGGGCAAAGCAGATTCATTCCAAAGTGTTGCTGAAAAACTAAAGGAAACCGGGCCTTTGCTATTCGAGCTCCGACAACCTGGAATGCCTTGCCCAAGGAGTCTGTGCCTCGCCTTAAATCGCTTCTGAAAACTCACCTTTACAAATGGTGAGTTTAACCCCCCCCAAACCTTGCAGGTTTTAATGTATCTTTTGTTTTCATCCATTGTTATGTTTATTGATTTTTTTTTTGTGTTGTGTGTTGTTTTTTTAAGCACATGCCTGTCATGTTTGTTGGTTTATGTCTTGTGTTGTGATTTCTTCTGTTAAAGGGATAGTTCACCCCAAAAATGACTTGTTTTCCATCGATTAGTCACCCCATGCCCCCATTTTTTTTGTTGTCGCATTTCTAAGCCAATCATTTGATGACCGGCAGCAGAGACAAAAAGAGTCTCCTTTGTTTCTCCTACCGGAACCGCTGCCTACCGGGGCAAAACAAAACAAAAACAATATCCATGAATTCTCCATGGGGTGACTTTTTTTTTGGGGGGGGGGGTGAACTATCCCTTTAAGCACTCTGTGACTCTGCTCTTAAAAAAGGTGCTATACAAATAAAGTTTGTATTATTAATATTATGTTGAATGCCAAAACCATTATTTGTTATTTTATTTGCGATTTGTATGACAATTAATGGTCAACTAACTAATATGTCATGAGCATGACAGCCCCAGGCTCTCATGCTGGGTGTCATGTCTGACATGTAAATATTATGGTGTGTGGCTGACCGTGTCGTGTTATTGTCAGTACCATCGACTGTAAATCCATGTAAATACTGCAAGGACTATGAATAATGATCTTACTGTGTTTGCATATCTCCTGTTGTCACTGTTGTAACGACTTAAAAATTGATTTGTCGCTGTCAGTCTAGAAACCTTGTATATCCATGTTTCAAGTCGTCGTGATTTT